>NW_028128998.1:0-1200000 GCF_055761805.1 Camellia sinensis | reverse complement strand
TCAGGCTTTTACAACAATATATAGTAAAAATTATTTTTAATTAATCTTAGCTCGATATTTTGGCTCATCTATGTTGGTTTATTTCTCATCCATATATAGAAGCTTTTTGATTATTGAAATTTTTTTGGGTGTGTAGTATTTGCTCTCTCTCTCTTTGGTCCTAAAAGTTGTGGACAGAATTGTACAACATTGTTTCTACACATGAATTAGCTCAATCTCAGTTCTTTATGCTCAACCTTAATCCTCTTTCACTTCCCTTCATTTCTTTTGCTCTCCTCTCTCTCTCTCTCTCTCTCACGGCATTCCTTCTGCCTCTTCCCCAAGCGCTGCTCCTCCCTAGGGCTCACCATAGTTGTACTTTAGAAGAATCTGGTTTGTTTAAGGTATGAATCTTTCAATTTTTTTTTCTCTATATCTAAAGAATCTTCTGATTAAACTCTGAAACACCTACTTCTTAATTGTTTAACACTGAAACACCTACTTCCCATTGATTTAACATTGAAACATCTACTTTCTCATGGATTTATGTCATTTTTTCATGGAATTAGGATTTATTTGATTTAACACATATTTTCTCATGGATTTAGGGCATTTTAATTCGATTTAACACTCAAACATCTACTTTCTCATGGATTTAGGGTATTTTCTCATGGAATTAGGGTTTATTTGATTTAACACTAATATTTTCTCATGGATTTAGGGTATTTTAATTTGATTTAACATTCATTCTCATGGATTAAGGGCTTACTGAAACAATTGATTTCTTATGGATTAAGGGCTTTTACCCTAAGTTTTCTTTTCTTTTTAAAATTGAGAACTCATCTAGACTCATTCCATATGATAAATTTGAGGTTTAATAGTCACACCATCAACTAGTGCGCAAATAGAAGAAGATTCGAACTAGAAACATACTCACTTACCAACTCGCTTAATTGTACTTTAAGGGGACTGTAATTTAAATGAATTTTTAGGAGTACTTACATAATTTTGTGGTGTATTTAGAGGCTTGTACATGAATCATTCAAGTAACATATGTGAGAAATGGTCTAGGCTGCAGTTGATATTGCTCTGTTCTGAGCTTGTGGCCTAGGCTGCAGCCACTGTGGCTTGGGCTGTGGCCTGGTGTTTTGTTGCAGTTGAGTCTGCAACCTGGTCTCTGCTTGTTCCAGCTCACTTTCATATGAGTTTCCTTTGTCAAACAAGTCATATGTATGCCAACATTGACACATCTGCTATTGTCTGTGTTAGATATGATTTGGACATTAATTTGGATAAGCTTTCTTTGTTTTGTTTTTTTATGTGTGTGTGTGCGAGGCATATGCCTATCTAGTCATTTTTACACATTTAAAAGCACAAAAAATACATAT
Source organism: Camellia sinensis (assembly GCF_055761805.1). Classification (NCBI taxonomy): domain Eukaryota; kingdom Viridiplantae; phylum Streptophyta; class Magnoliopsida; order Ericales; family Theaceae; genus Camellia; species Camellia sinensis. The sequence continues at coordinate 1,198,633 of NW_028128998.1, read as the reverse complement.
TTTATAGTAGATTATTACTTGGTTGAAATTTTTATGTATCTAATTTATAATCAAATATTATATCGCTATAAAATAGATAAATGACTTGGCATTCCATAAACCAAATGGTCAGATAGTCACTATTGACAACTACTAAGACTTCTGAACATGGCATCCAAAGAAAACCAATTATGCATAAGCAAAAGCTATCTCAAAGGGACCCATAAGCAATCTTCTTTTCCCAATTTTATTTGACAGATTAATATAAATATTTTAAAAACCAATATTTGAGATGATTAAACAAAAGATAATAATAAAGTCGGCAAAGTACCTGTACTATATTTAGACCAGAAAATGGACATTTTAGCAGCTCTCCTTACATTTTTTATGTAGTAGAAACAAATATTATTTTAGTAAACAATGACAATGAACCCTGAAAGCTCAAAACCTTTTAAAAAAGGCGAACTGCGACATTATATATTTTCATAATCCTTGATTTACAGTAAAATGCCTGTTAGAATAGTTTCCCTTTTTCTCTCTGATTTGAAGAGAAGATGCTCAAAAATTTGCCAATCAAAAAACATTAAAAAAATGTTCCAAAATTCATTTTTTAAAAAAAGAAATTGCGATAAAATTTTGAATTTATTGCATAGTATGTCTATGATTTGCTTTTTACTGTTTGCCATAGCATGTGTCTGGGCATAAAAAGAAAAAAAAAACACCAGAACAACATTTGTAAAGTATTATTTTGCAAGGCTTTTGATCTTTCTCATGTTCCTGCAGTTTTATTGTAGCTATCTATGTAATCTCTATAGATTTTTCTGTGAATGAGAAAAAATACTTTGTCGTGTGGAATACCTCTTCTAATCACACTTATTGTTCTTGTAGTTTCTCTGTGCAATAAAGTATATGCTCAGGAGATTGAAGATGACAAAGCTATTGACCATCATGAATTGATCGATGAAGAAAATCTTGAGTTAAATTTTGCGACTGCTGGGAGAATGGTAAGGAGAAATTATATACTTGTATATTGGTTTAACAAATATTATTTTAGTAAACAATGACAATGAACCCTGAAAGCTCAAAACCTTTTAAAAAAGGCGAACTGCGACATTATATATTTTCATAATCCTTGATTTACAGTAAAATGCATGTTAGAATAGTTTCCCTTTTTCTCTCTGATTTGAAGAGAAGATGCTCAAAAATTTGCCAATCAAAAAACATTAAAAAAATGTTCCAAAATTCATTTTTTAAAAAAAGAAATTGCGATAAAATTTTGAATTTATTGCATAGTATGTCTATGATTTGCTTTTTACTGTTTGCCATAGCATGTGTCTGGGCATAAAAAGAAAAAAAAAAACACCAGAACAACATTTGTAAAGTATTATTTTGCAAGGCTTTTGATCTTTCTCATGTTCCTGCAGTTTTATTGTAGCTATCTATGTAATCTCTATAGATTTTTCTGTGAATGAGAAAAAATACTTTGTCATGTGGAATACCTCTTCTAATCACACTTATTGTTCTTGTAGTTTCTCTGTGCAATAAAGTATATGCTCAGGAGATTGAAGATGACAAAGCTATTGACCATCATGAATTGATCGATGAAGAAAATCTTGAGTTAAATTTTGCGACTGCTGGGAGAATGGTAAGGAGAAATTATATACTTGTACTTGTGTGCGAGGCATATGCCTATCTAGTCATTTTTACACATTTAAAAGCACAAAAAATACATATTTTATAGTAGATTATTATTTGGTTGAAATTTTTATGTATCTAATTTATAATCAAATATTATATCGCTATAAAATAGATAAATGACTTGGCATTCCATAAACCAAATGGTCAGATAGTCACTATTGACAACTACTAAGACTTCTGAACATGGCATCCAAAGAAAACCAATTATGCATAAGCAAAAGCTATCTCAAAGGGGCCCATAAGCAATCTTCTTTTCCCAATTTTATTTGACAGATTAATATAAATATTTTAAAAACCAATATTTGAGATGATTAAACAAAAGATAATAATAAAGTCGGCAAAGTACCTGTACTGAAGGTTTATAAATGAGAAGTTATGCTTGTATTGACTATTATGTTGTCTTAATTCCTAGATTTATGTTTGCTGGCCTTTGCTGAGGCATTCTTAACTACACCATTTGCTTCAACTGAAAATTTTTGACCGGGAAAAAGTAAAGCAAAGAGAATACTGTTACAGTTACAAATTTTATTGTTTGTTTACTTTTCTCAGATGAATACTCAGATATTATTAGCAAGTAGATATCTTACAGAATTCATCTATGACCCCTTGTGATTCGTTTTGTGTGGGGATTGGATTATCCCTTGTCTTTGCATTGTGGCAGGTTTTAGATTTATTAACTTACCTTTGTATACTGAAAGATATTTTTAAGAATTTTGTGATTCGAGGAAGTGTGAGAATAGATTATAGTGGAAAAAGTATTTGATTTTGACAAAAAAAATAGCTTATATTATCATTATGGAAGTAATCTAAAGTTTTCAGATCATTAGTTATTTTCAGAAAAATTTGTAAATCAATTCAAAAGGATTTATTTTAAAAGCTTCAAAGAAGTTCAAAGTCCCTGTATGTTTTTTGTAATTATGGTAAGATTTGGCTGGTTTAACTAGTTTGATGAATTGTGGTTGGTGCTTGATGTATTTTTGGTAAGAACTTTAATATGCACGCATTGTTGACAAGATGCTGCACCTACGGACATATTATGGCATGTTTGCTTCTAATACATCCCCTCATTCACAATGCTTTCAATTGTGACCTGAAAAACAGACGGAGCCTGTAGCACATTTTGAATCAGTTGTGGCTATAGTGCTTAATGTACTTTGTCAAATTATAGGCAGTATTGGAGCAATTTCAAGGTCTAGGAGTACGAATTCAATTAGCTTGCAATTTTCTATCATTTATAGGAGTGGTATTCAAGTGCATATTTGTTAAGTCATATTGGGCATTGCAGTGATTTTAAATGATTTGAGGCAACTATGCTCAATTACATTGGGATTCAAAATCATTTTGTGAAACATAAAGGGCACTTGTATATTTGAATATGTGCAAAATACTACCATGTTTTTCTTTTTTATTTGTTCTCTATTACAAACATCATGTCCGGTCTCGTGGCAGTGAGATACATTAAACTACCCACCAGCTGCTTGTAATACGTTTCATCAACTAAGTCTCTATTTCCGTGTTGCTTTATCATCAAGGATCACCTCAACTCTTTGAAGTTTTGAATTGTTATATGCATTTCTACTAAATTGGTTTATAAAATAAAATTATTTATATATGAGTTTAGATGTAATTGATAATATATTAATGTTTGCCTTGTTTATTTTCTTTGCAGATTGGTTATGATGACGTTCGGAAGCATACTTGCAAATGAAGATCAACTATTGAATTTTTTTCCCTAAACTGATGCTTAGTTGTAGTTGCAAATCAAGATTGAGTATTGATTTTTTTTTGTGGACTCCACGTTAGTTCATTTTGGGATTTGCTTTGATGGTTTTTTTGTGATACTTAATGGATTATTATTAAAGTTGTTTGATGGATATATTTTGATTTATAATATAAATGGTTTAGTGAATTTTTTTGTGGAGTGATGTATAATAGTTAGTGGATTTCTTAGTACAATTAAAAGGCTATTGGGATATGAGCAGGGATATTTGTGAAATAATAATTTAAATTGAATATAAAATATGGAACAAGTTTAGTGACGAATTTGTTTTGTCATTTGTACTTGTTATTATGACAAAGTGATTATTCGTCACTAATAAACTTTTTTGTGACAATTTACTGCAGTTTATATATGAAAGTTTTTATTTATTTTGTTGTTTGGTGACTAAAAATTTCATCACGTATATATATATTTGTCACGAAATATATTTCGTCACCCATGTATGACTTTTGAAGACGAAAAATTATGACTTTTGAAGACGAAAAATTTCGTCACTTTTACATCTTATTGTGACGAAATTATTTCCTCATCAATGATCAACATGCGTGACAAATTTATTCGTCAACTAAAGTTATAAATATGGTACTGAATAACTATTTGGTGACGAAAATGAGAATTTTTGGCGACAAAATGTTGTTTTATTGGTGACAAAAGATTATGACTTTTGAAGACGAAAAATTTCGTCATCTTTACATCTTATTGTGACGAAATTATTTCCTCATCAATGATCAACATGCGTGACAAATTTATTCGTCAACTAAAGTTATAAATATGGTATTGAATAACTATTTGGTGATGAAAATGAGAATTTTTTGCGACAAAATGTTGTTTTATTGGTGACAAAAAATTATGACTTTTGAAGACGAAAAATTTCGTCATCTTTACATCTTATTGTGACGAAATTATTTCCTCATCAATGATCAACATGCGTGACAAATTTATTCGTCAACTAAAGTTATAAATATGGTACTGAATAACTATTTGGTGACGAAAATGAGAATTTTTGGCGACAAAATATTGTTTTATTGGTGACAAAAAATTTCGTCACTGAAGTAATTTCATTAGTGACGAAATTATTTTTCGTCACGTTGGTTTTTAGTGACAAACATTCAATGACGAAACCGGTGACGAAAATATTTCCTCACAAATATCTATAGTGACGAAATTAGCTCTTTGAAGACAAAAAAATTTTGTCATTCAAGACCCAACTTGTTGTAGTGCTTGTTCAACTCATCAGATATATCAAACTCCCAATGACCCAAGAATATTCTAGTTGAGAGACACTCTCACCATTATTCTTGGTCAAATATAGACTTAAGTCTGCCGGTGTCCTAAACATACTTGTATCTGATTTTCCAAATTTCTCAAGTATCTTATTAACATAATGAGCTTGAGAAAGTACAATACCACCAGATGTTCTAGTAATCTTAACACCCAGAATGACATCTGCAAGGCCCATATCCTTCATGTCAAACTTAGAGTTTAACAATCTTTTGGTAGCTTTAATCATTTCATCATTGCTACCAACAATGAGTATGTCATCAACGTATAGACACAAAATGACATAACCTTTGTCAGTGTCTTTAACATATACGCACATATCACACTCATTGATTCGAAACCCATTTGACAACATAGCATTGTCAAACTTCTCATGCCATTGTTTGGGAGCTTGCTTCAAACCATACAATGACTTGACAAGCTTACAGACTTTCTTACTTTTTCCTAGAGCTGAAAACCCCTCGGGTTGCTCCATGTAGATTTCTTCATCTAAATCTCCATTTAAGAAAGCTGTCTTTACATCTATCTGATGTATTTCTAAACCACGTAAAGCTGCTATTGCAATCACCATGCGAATGGATGTAATCCTTGTCACAGGTGAATACGTATCAAAGTAATCCAGGCCTTCTCGCTATCTGTATCCTTTGATAACTAGCCGAGCTTTATATTTGTCAATTGACCCATCCGCTTTCATCTTTCTTCGAAAGATCCACTTACTCCCCAAGGCCTTACTGCCTGGGGGTAGATCAACCAACTCCCAAGTATGGTTCTGTAAGATAGAGTCAATCTCACTCTTAATTGCTTCTTTCCATAAAGGACTTTCAGGTGAAGTCACAGCTTCATGGAAGGTTCGAGGTTCTCCCTCTAACATATAAGTCAAGAAGTCTGGACCAAAAGACTTTGTGGTTCTAGCCCTTTTACTCCTTCTTGGCTCATCTACTTCATCAGCTTGATCATCTACTTGATCAGTTATTTGATCAGCTGTTTGATCATCCATGTGATCATCTATGTGATCGTCTTCGTGATCATCTATTTCTTTCATGGAACTCGGAACCCTGTCTTGGGGACGACACAGAAACACATCTTCAAAGAAAGATGCACTTCTAGATTCCATGATAGTATTCTTGTGTATATTTGAAATATCAGGCTTGTGCACAAGAAATCTATATGCACTACTATTTTGTGCATAACCAATGAAAATACAATCCACGGTTTTCAGACCTATCCTTACCCGCTTGGGTGTAGGTACCACCACTTTTGCAAGACACCCCCACATTCGTAGGTATTTATATGAAGGCTTGTGACCTTTCCACAACTCATATGGAGTCTTGTCCACTTTCTTCTGTGGTATTCTATTAAGAATATAATTCGCGGAGAGAATTGCTTCCGCCCATAAGTTCTGTGGCAACCCAGAACTTATCAACATTGCATTCATCATCTCTTTCAGCGTCCTGTTCTTCCGCTCAGCAACACCATTTGACTGAGGCGAATAAGGCGATATGGTTTGGTGAATAATCCCAAATTGAGCACAAGTCTTGGCAAACAGGGATTCATACTCACCACCATGATCACTTCTCAATGCCTTGATTTTCCGGCTTAATTGATTCTCAACTTCATTCTTAAAAAGAATAAATTTATCAATAGACTTGTCTTTGCTTTTAAGCAAATACACATAACAGTATTTAGTGCAATCATCAACAAAAGTGATGAAGTACTTGTTGCCACTACGTGATTGTACAACTTTTAAGTCACACACATCACTATGCACTAAACCCAAAGGCTGGGTACTTCTTTCAATAGAATGAAAAGAAGACCTTGTCAATTTTGCTTCTACACAAGTTTCACACTTGTGTTGTTGATTAATCTTGAAAGATGGTATGTGATCTAACTTGATTAATCTACGTAAAGAGTCAAAATTTACATGACCCAATCTACCATGCCATAAATTAAGGGACTCAAGCATATAAGCAGAAGAAGAAGCTTTCTCATTAATCTTAGGGATAAGTGTCATTACATTCAATTTAAACATACCACCTGACATATATCCCTTCCCCACATAGACCTCGCCCTTGGTCAACACGACCTTGTCGGATTCAAACACCATGCGGAAGCCATGCTTGCTTAGGAGAGACCCCAAGACAAGGTTCTTACGAATGTCCGGCACAAAAAGGACATCGTTCAAAGTCAGTTCTTTTCCTGAAGTCATCTTCAGGATCACCTTGTCTTTACCCTCAACAGCTAAGGTTGTAGAGTTTCCCATAAACAACTTCTCCCCGTTTGAAACCGATTCGAAAGTTGTGAACATTCTCTTCTTTGCACAAATATGGCGAGTGGCCCCAGTGTCCACCCACCACTCCCTCGGGTTTGACCCCACCATGTTCACTTCTGACACGATGACTGACAGATGCATGTCGTCCACATCGTGTGACAATTCCTCCATTTCAGCCATATGTGCCCGGTTTTTGTGTTGGGGAGGGTTTTTCCTGTAGGGCTTCTTCTTCAGACAATCAACTGCCCGATGCCCGTCACTTCCACAGTTGAAGCATTTGCCATCGAACCTAAAAGTAGGCTCCTTTGGCTTGTAGGCTGGCCTTTTGGAAATTCCTCCTCTAGCCCCCAACTTTAAGCTTTTGCCTGTCGGTGATTTTTCCCTCGCCCCCGAGGACTCGCCATGCTCAACCATGTTGGCTTTGACAGTGGAGGTACTCCCTCCTTTCTTCCTGTTGTCCTCTTCAATCCGGAGCCTGACAACGAGCTCTTCGACTGTCATCTCCTTTCGTTTGTGCTTCAAGTATTTCTTGAAGTCTTTCCAGCCGTTAGGCAGCTTCTCAATCAAAGCAGCTGCCTGGAATGACTCACTTAGGACCATCCCTTCTGCATGTATCTCGTGCAGAATCACTTGGAACTCTTGGACTTGACTCAGGACAGTTTTAGAGTCCACCATCTTGAAGTCCAAGAACTGGCCAACGATAAATTTCTTTACCCCAGCATCCTCGGTCTTGTACTTTTTGTCCAAGGCATCCCACAACTCCTTAGACGATTTCTTGGCATAGAACACGTTGAAAAGCGGATCCGCCAAGCCGTTCAAAATGTAATTCCGGCATAAGAAGTCTACTTGTTTCCAAGCGTCCAGAGCCATGAGCTTTTGTTTATCTTGCTCATTCTCCTCTACAGCTGGTACATCTTCACTCAGAAACCTCGCAAGGCTTAGAGTAGTCAAATAAAACAGCATCTTCTGCTGCAATCTCTTGAAATTCACTCCCATGAACTTTTTCAGGCGCTCGTGATGATTGAACGGTCCTCCCGGAACAGTCGAAGTAACAACAGGAGGATTGACCACAGAGGTCACAGCAGGGGTTGGCAAGCCAGTCGCCCCGGGGTTCGGATCCCCACCAACATTAGCAGCAGCAGTAGCAGCATCAGAGACAGTTGCCATTTCGGAAAAATTACAGCATATTTTTCACTATTCTGTATTTCCAGAAATCAAACTTAACACTAGAAAATCCCACAATTAGAAATTTAATTCAAAACTAGTCTCACCATGCAACCTAGAATCGAACATAGTCAGGAAAGTTTCCAGGAAGACTGGAGGGGTCACACCGGTCCTACTTAAAACCCAGTTAACCTTAGACAAAACTTTCAAGAGCATGTTGACTCCTAGTCCATGGGAAACAACTTTAAGAATTAAATTTTCCAAGGGATGAACTAGGTTAAACACACCAAGTTCCAAATTGTACAAGCAATTACAACAAAATTGCTACAATAATTACAAGCAAATAAAACGTGCTTTACATGTTGGTGAATAACCACAAATGAATACTCAAGCGAACAATTGCTTCAAATATTTAGTCCAAATTAATCATTTTTCCCATTTCCATAGGTATTCCTGCAATAAAGAGTTAGCAGCAAAATACAACAAAACCTCCCTCAGCTTTTCTTTGCTTTTGGCAAAGTATTGATTGAAGGGGAGGGTACTAGCAAACAAACTAATAAATAACTGTAAGTAAAGATTAAAACCAACCCTTAAGTTACACATCTAGAATTTAAACTAAAAAAAATTGTAAAAATTTAATTACATAATAAACATGTAATTAACTATATAAGTTACAGAGCTAAATCAAATATAATTAAACCATATTTTAAATTAGTAAAAGTTACATATGAACTTATGGTACACTAAACATGTAATTAATTGGGGCAAGTTACAAACATTTTATAATTCCTAAATACTTAAATCACATTACTAGGCAAGAATTGCAAATGGCATGATTAACATGCAAATAATTCTAGAGAAATTAACATGAATTTAAATATAGGCAAGTTATAAACTTTACAACTCCACACCTAAATTAAAGATTAATAGGTACAAGTTACATGAAAATTTACTACCTAATAAACATGCTAGAAATGTAAATTACACTAAAAATTAAACCTGAATAAACATGTATTTTATATTGTAAACTAGAAGCATGTGAACTAGAAGCATGTAAATCTAGAAATACAAGGCATGAACCGGTACACCATAAATTAATAAATTAATTAGAAAATACAGTGAATTAACGTTGCACCAATGGAACTTTTCTTCCCTATTGATAACAGTGGCTTATTTCATGCCATGGGAAGACCAAACAGTATCATACACAAAATGGCAAAATCAAAAGTTTAACCCCGTGTACATGCATCTAATAAACCAATTAACTCGCTAGTACCACCAGTGGCCAATTACATGCAAAATTATTACACACACCTATGAATCTATTAATCTAATTCTATGATAAACGTCGAATCTATTTTAAGCTTGTTGGGAAAAACTACTCACATTATATAATTTCACATTGCATATCGCAAAATTATGAGATGAACAAAACAAACCTTCAATCCCAGGAAAAATAACATGCTGAATAAAATACAGATAAAATATAAAATGATTAAAGGAAGCAAACCGAAGCCTGTGTGATACCACAGTCTCCTTAAAATAGATTCGCCGCCTCACCATTGGGTGCTGGAGGTACGCCGGCGTCTACTTCCCAGGATACGATGGTTTTTACCAGCTACAACAGAAGCACCTTCTGATTAGCTTAGCGAACGGATAACGGCAGCACTCTCTCTCAGGAAGAAAATTATAGGAGAAGTAGACTGACCGTGTATGGATGTCAAGGAAAAATTCTATATCTCTTTTCAAGGAATAGGGCCTCCTTTTATACACCATGGGGGAGAGGGGATGAGCCTCTAGCCATCAAGGCTGGCAACTAATGCTAGCAAAACTGCCCAATCAATTTTTTAAAACTGATGAGCCTTAAATGTGTGAGTTATATACACATTTATGAGGCAATTTCTTATTCAACCATTTTTCTCCAACAATAACTAAATACAATATGAGACATAACTAAAGAACTTATGAGTTATAATTAAAATAATTTCATAGCTAAAGAAGAAAATTAATTATAATTAAAGAAAAAAATGACATAACTAGAGGTACATATAGAATATCATTTTAAAGGGGTATATATATATATATATATATTAAAATTTCCCTCTTCTATATTTAGTATTATTATTAATAATAATTCTTTCATTCTTGGCCTGATTCATGTAGAAAAAGAAGTTTAGCCATTTTTATGGGTGTTGTTGATTTCAACTTTTGATCACTTAAAAACAAAACAAACACAACACAACTCCATTGCTTCCCTTGCAATATGAAAAAGGGAGCTATATGGTGTCCGCGCTTAAAAATGTGCATATCTTATGTATTTTATCACAATATATGTAATATGATTACAATATTTTATAACAAATTGTAATTATTATTCAGCTGGTTTGATTTGAGTTTTCAAGATTCACTTTTTAAAAAATTTAATTTTTTTTATTTTTCATATATATATTTTTTGTTTTCATTGAATTTTTTAAAAAAATATTTTAAGTAATTTTTTAAAAACATTTTTAGATACACCTAATATAAATATACTTAAAAAGTATACTATTTGTGGAAAAAATGTTTAAAAAAATTTAGTAAATACCAAAAATATAGTATGTATATATATATATATGAAAATTTAGTACAATTTTGTATTCTATATATTTATTTATTTTTTTAAATATTTTGCCTTTTAGATATATCTAAGTAAGATGCATCTAAAAAAGTCAAAATTTGTTTAAAATTTTAAAAATATTCATGAAGACAAAAACTCAATTTCAAAAAATTGAAACCAAACACAGTGTTATTAATTATTTGGGCAAATTACTCAAATAGTCCCTGTAGTTTACACGTTGTATCAATTTGGTCCCTCTAATTTTAATTTACTCGATTTTGACCTTAAATTTTGAATTCTATATCATTTTGGTCCAATTAAAAATGAAAGTTAAGAAATTGGCCGGAAAATTTGGACATGAATGACATGTGATTGGTTTCCAAGGACACAATAGACATTTTGCTTTCGCTTTCCTTTTCTCTTTCCCTTTCCCTTTCAACTTCTTCCTGCGCTTCTTTCTCTCTCTCTCTCTCTCTCTCTCAAAACCCTAGCAGCGCCATTGCCTTGTAGAAGTCGAGAACGACCGAAGCTTTCTTCCATGGTGACAACGGCAAGCGAAGGAACCTCGCAGGGTCCACCACCACCACCTCCGCCTCTACCACTCCTCTTCCTCTCCTCTCGCACATTCTTTGATCGTCTCTCTGTCACTAGCGCCGACGGCCGGCGAAGGAACCTCGCAAGGTCCACCACCACCACCTCCACCTCTGCCACTCTCTTCCTCTGAGTGGAATCACCGACAGCTTCACCTCTCTCTTCGCTTCCCTACACTTGGCTCTCTCCGAGGTCAATCAGTCAGTCAATTTCGTATAATCTTCTTCAACTTCTCTGTTATTCACTGCAATTGTTTATAAAAATTCTTGTCCAAGTTTGTATAATTGTTAGTTTCATATTATTAGATTATGTCTTCATTGGAAGAAGGATAAAAATGAGGCCTTTTCTATTCGAATTGTTTTGTTTCTTTAGACGGGAAAATTTTGATGGTGATGGTGATGGTGGGAGAATAATTCAATTGTTTATGAATATATTTTGATCCAAGTTTGTGTAGATGTTTGTTTCATATTCTCAGATTTTGTGTTCATTTGAAGAGGGGGATAAAAATGGAAAACTGTGCATTTGGTATTGGTTGAAAATGAGGACTTGCACTTGAAAGAGTTCTGTTTCTTTAGTCAAGAACTGATTTTCCAGCAAAAATTGATGGTGGATATCTTTATTGCAACTTTACGATGAACCATTTTTCCTTATTTGGTATGGCGAAAATATGTTGAGTGAAAATTTGATGTATACAGTTTGTTTGATATTGTTGAAGTGGAATCGCCGATTGAATTGGTTCGGCCGTGTAGCTAGAACTGATTTACAGTATGGGTGGGTTTGGCTATGCCGGGGGCTAACTGATGCAAGTTTGTCTTCTCCGGCATAACCTTGTCTCTTCTCCGATACTGGTTTGGTTCTACTCCGGCTCGGGCTATGTTTTGGTTTAGATTTATGGCTGCCTTGCTCGTTTTCCCGATGTTGTGAGATTATGTTTTGTGCCGGTGGTGTGCTGGTTTGGGTTCCCCCATTCTCTCTCTCTCTCTCTCTCTTTCTCTCTCTCTCTCTCTCTCTTTTCTGTGTACAGATATATATACATATATTGGTATCTTGAGTTATTATTGAGTTATCATTCTGATTTATTCTTCTCATTTAAGCTCTATTCAATTATATTTCAGTCTCTTTATTCTTGTTTAACTTATCTCTTGTATTCCACTTTGTTAGTAGCCACCCACCTTTCATCCCGATCCAGTGTAAGTCCTTAGGTTTAGGCAGTCGAAGGATATAGGGGTTCCCAGAAAGGGTATGAGTGAACACATAGTATGAGAAAACATGATAAGTTATAATTGAATTTTGGAAAATTGGATTTAATTTTATAGAATTAAAATGAGTCGATTATTCAGGAGTAACTCTTCAGTTAGCTCTAGGTCCACAACTCTAGCTCCTATACCTAGTACGGGTGTACTAATTAATGAAGAAGAACATGAATATCAAGATATTAAAATTGATTCAAGTTGGAATATTCCTAAAGTCAAAACTAAAGAAATTTATAAAACCCGTTTTTTACAATCTACCTTTCATGTTGATTTACAAGTTAAAACTGTTGAACAAGTCTACGCTTTAACCAAAGTAAGAGAAACTTGTCAATTAACCAAAGAGTCAATCAGAAAACATCTTAAAGCTAGCCATAATTTTATCCATTTAGGATTAATCCAAGTAGGAATCAATCCATTAACCCAACAAGGGAAAAATACTTTAGTCTTTTTATGTTTACGAGATGCTCGTTTTATTGATTATAATGCTAGTGTAATGGGAATGATGGAATCTCGCCTTCATAAAGGTCCAATACATTTTAATTGTTTTCCTGATTTTACTTTAAGTTTACGAGATTCCCATATATTAAAAGCTTTAACATTGAATATTCGATTATCTGGTGAATATACTAACATGTTAGAAAGTACCCATAACATTGCTTTAATCTATCGAATTTATTACAAATGTATCAAAACTAATTTAAATGTTCAAGCTTTAACTAAAAGTCCCAAAGATAAAACCTTATTAATTCAAGGTAGAACTACTGAAACTAATATTTCTGTTCCAAAAATGATTTGTTGGAAAGATATAAATCTTCCTGACGATTGAGTTACAGTTAATGAAAACTACTCCCAAAATCAACAAGCTTCCACTAGTCAAGATATTCAACATATTCAACAATTTAATGATGGTTCTGTCCATATCCGATTTAATGGACCTAATAGTCAATCCTCTCGTCATAGTACCTCTAGTTTACCTACTGAAACTGATGAAGATGAAATTTTCAATACGCCTTTATTTACTAGAAGGGATAGGAAACTACACCTCTGTGAGCCCTTTTCCCAAACCCAACATACACATAAATTAAAAGGAATTGATAATTCCTCTGCTTCTCAAATTAGTAAACCAGTTTACTCTACTCACACACACCTTTAAGAAGAAGATACTGTCTCTCAAGATTCACCTACTCAAATAGATTTTGAAGTTGTTCCTGCTGTCAACCCACAATTATTAACCATGAGTAAACCTTTTACTCCAGATCTTAATAAAATTCATGCTGAATTCATATCTCCTGCAAATAAGTCAAAACGACACACATATAGGAATATTTATGATAAAAAACAACAATATAAAATTACCAAAAAATGGTACAAATTTATGATGGAAATCAATACTGAAATTAATTTCTTTGATTATTTGGAAAATTATTACCAAAAAATAAATGTCATCACAAAAACTAAGTGGAAAACTTCCCCTACCACTTCTGTTTCATCTAGTTAGAAACCATACTTATTGAACATAAAGGAACCATAGTTCATGCTTCTCCTTTTAAACTCCCCAGTGATGAATCTAAAATTGAAAAAGTTATAGAACAAAATAATTATACCAATCAATGTTTAAAAACTATTGGTAAGCAACTAGATAAACTCGAAACTACTTTTGAAGATTACTCCACTAGTCATACTTCTACAAGTAAACCTTTAGAAAAACCTCTTATTAATCTTCCTAGTACTAGAAAACGATTAAACTTAGCTACTCAAGATAATACTACAGTTGAAGCCATTGAAAAATTATTTAATAAAATGTCTACATCTACTACAAGCAAAGGAATTACTGTCCTAACACAACAACCTCCACTAGAATTTCCTACTCATTCTGATACGTCTAGCGATAATGAAATCACTACGTTAGCACAACAATTTCAACTTTCTTATCTTAATAGAATCACACACCCTAAAGTTAATCCTACCACTCTTACCAAAAATTGGTACACTAAACCTATACCTCCTGATCTCCAATTTGAAGAAACCAACATCAGTAATCAATTCTCTGTTTCTGCTAAAAAATTATATGAGTGGAATATCGATAGTCTTAATGAGCACCAAATCCTCCAAAAACTCAACCATCTATCATTGGCCGCAAACAGTTACCTTACTAATTATGCTAATTATACACAACGTGAAATTGTTATTTTAATTACTATTGGATTTACTGGTATGCTTAAATCTTGGTGGGACAAATATCTTACTTCTGATTAAAGAGAATCTATCCAACATGTTCAAATGGATGAAAATGATTTTCCTATATTTGACGAAGAAATAGGATCTAGTATCCCTAATGGTATTAATACTTTAATATATACCATTGTCAAACATTTTATAGGCACACCAACCAATATTCATTCTCGTATCCATGATCAACTTAGTAAATTAACTTGCCCTACTCTCAGTGATTTTCGATGGTATAAAGATGTTTTTACCTCTAGAGTAATGCTTAGAGAAGACTGTACTAAGTTATTTTGGAAAGAAAAATTTATTAATGGACTACCCAGCCTTTTTGCCCATGAAATTAGAGATGTTCTTAGTCAACCTATTGGCATTATAGAATGCGATAATTTAACTTATGGTGATACAATTAGCACAATTCAAAAGGAAGGTCTAAAAATGTGCATTGATCTGAAACTTAGTCAGAAAGCTGCTAAAGATAAACACAAAGCTAAATACGAATTAGGCAACTTTTGTGAACAATGTGGTTTACCTCCAGTTGCTCCTTCTCGTCGCAAAACTAGTAAAAACAAAAAATCTTCCTACAAATATTCCAATAAGCGTAAAAAGAAATATTCCTCTTCCAAATCCACTGATAAATACTATATTAAACCCAAAAAGAAATATCATAAAAAATTTACTAAACTCTAAGAAAGAGTCAAAATCTACTCCGGATGTTACTTTTATAACTGTGGTAAAAAGGGGTCATTATTCCAATAAATGCAAATTAAAAGACAAAATTAAAGTTAAACTTAATCAATTACAAATTACTGACAAACATCAATGTCAAATACTTAACCTATTTAAATTAACCACTACTTCAAATCAATCTCCTGATCAATCTAGCACTTCATCTAACCATGACATTTCCTCTAGTGATACTTCTACTTATTATTCTCCTACAGATACTACCGATAATGAAATTGAATTAGGATGTAATGATACTTGCTGTAAACCTATCAATGTTCTTAGCAAATCTTAACAAGAAGAAACTGCTCTCATTGAATTAATAAGTAAATTAGAAAATCCTGAATTAAAACGTCAATATACTAATAAGTTAAAATCTTTGTAAATTAATAAAGATAAGAAACCTAAGAATGATAAACCAATCATTAGTCTAAACAAAACTTTAGACCGATTTAAAAAAGAAAAACATAAAGAAGTCACCTTACAAGATTTACAAATGAAATTAATCATATTACACTGATTATTCAAGAATTAAAGAGTAAAGACAAGACCTTAGAGGACGATATTGCTCTATTAAAAAGCAACAAAAGTCTTAATGATTTCCATCAATCCAATAAATCAACCTCTGAATTAGAATCTGAATCTCACTCTAAACCAGATCCAAACAAAGTCATCTTTGATAATAGAACTACTCCACACAATAGTGATCATGATAATACTAATAATCACCTTAATCTAATTAATCAAATTAATATTCAAAAATGGCATTCAAAAGTCAAAGTAGTTATTAGTGATTTTGATGTAGAAGTCATTGCATTAATTAATACTGGAGCTGATTTAAATTGTATTCAAGAATGATTGATCCGTACCAAATATTACCATAAATCTACTAAACAATTAAGTTCTGCTAATGGCAGTCAAATGCATATTAAATATAAGTTACCCAAAGTACACATTTGTCAAAATAATGTTTGTTTTAAAACATCTTTTGTGTTAGTTCAAAACTTAACTGACAAAGTCATTTTAGGTAGCCCATTTATCTTCTTATTATATCCTTTTACTACTACTCCTAAAGGCATAACTACACAAGCTTTTGGTCACACTGTTACTTTTAAATTTCAATCCCCACCAGAAATCAAACAATTACATCAATTAAAAGAATGCTCAATTTCTCAATCTATTAATCGCCTAACTAAACAACTCAAGTTTCTCAAAGAAGAAGTCATTTACAAACGAATTGAAACTCAATTAACTAATCCAATTCTTATATCCAAAATTGAAGGATTTAAAAATCAATTAACTGATACCATTTGCTCTACTTCACCTAGTGCTTTCTGGCATAGGAAAAAACATGTAGTAACACTTCCTTATATTAAAAATTTCAATGAAAAACAAATTCCTACTAAATCTCGACTTATTCAAATGAATCATGAATTAATGGAAATGTGCAAAAAAGAGATTAATGAATTATTACAAAATAATATCATTAGTAAAAACAAGTCACCATGGTCTTGCCCTGCTTTTTATGTTAATAAAAATGTTGAACTTAAATGTGGTGTTCCTCGGTTAGTCATTAATTATAAATCATTAAACAAAGTTTTAGAATAGATTCGATATCCAATTCCTAATAAAAAAGATTTAATTAAAAGACTTAGCCAAGCTGTCATTTTTAGTAAATTTGATTTAAAAAGTGGTTTTGGCAGATACAGATTCATCCAAATGATCGTTATAAAACTGCCTTCATTACTCCTTTTAGTCACTACGAATGGAATGTCATGTCTTTCGGATTAAAAAATGTTTCTAGTGAATTTCAAAATATTATGAATGAAATTTTTAACCCCATTAGTCATTTTTCCATAGTCTACATCGATGATATACTCATTTTCTCTAAGTCACTTGACGAACATTGGAAACATCTTAATTCCCTTTTTCGTATTATCAAGTACATGGTTAAGTCATTTCTGCTCCTAAGATTTAACTATTCCAAATTAAAGTTTGATTCTTAGGCTATGATATCCATCAGAGTACTGTTCTTCTTATTAGTCGATCTATTGAGTTTGTTTCTAAGTTTTCTGATGAAATCTTAGACAAATCCCTGTTACAACGATTTTTAGGTTCTTTAAACTACATTGTTGAATTCTATAAAGACCTTAGGAAAACTTGTCAACCCCTCTTTGATAGGTTAAAAGATAATTCTCCTCCTTGGTCTCCTACTCATACTGCTATCGTTCAAAAAGTCAAAATATATGTCAAGACTTTGCCTTGTCTTGGTATTCCTACTAAAAATTCTTTCAAAATTATTCAAACCGATGCTTTTGATGTTGGTTATGGTGGTATCCTCCTTCAGAAAATTACTCCTAAGTCATCTGAACAAATTATTCGCTTCCATTCTGGTGTTTGGAACAAAACACAAAAAAATTATAGTATTATTAAAAAAGAAATTTTATCTATTGTTTTATGTATTAGTAAATTTCAAGATGATACTTTAAATCAAAATTTTTTATTACGTGTTGATTGTAAAAGTGATAAATAAGTTTTAAAAAAAGATGTTCAAAATATTGCTAGTAAACATGTTTTTGCCCGATGACAATCTATTTTAAGTATTTTTGATTTTGATATTGAATATGTACCTGGTAGTCAAAATTCTATTCCCGATTTCCTTACCCGAGAATTTTTACAAGGGAGATAAGGATGGCAACTCCTTTTATTTCCTACCATAAATTACAAGTCACCCATTATAGAAACCTTGTTTACCAAACTGCTTATCGTATTGCTTGCCTTATGTCTGCCCGCAAAACTACTCGCCGTGCACAATTCATACAATTTCATCAAATTACCAGTCGTCGCAATTTACTTGTTCATTATACTAATTGCCTTCAATTTCATTTGAACAAATTAGATATCCTCAGTGGATGCTAAAGTTTGTTCATTCTTTTACAGATGTCTAGTCAAAAATCCTAGAAACCTCCCAGCAAGGCCATTGTTCCATCTAGTCAACCAATTGCTCTTCCTCCTGTTGATTTACTCAATCGGTACCAAGTTCTTGGTAATATTCCTAAACCTAGTTATACTTCTGCACTTGTTACAGACCCATTTGCTTCTTCTTCTCAGTCACTTACTCCTTTCCTCCTAACCCAGTCAGAACAGCCAGATCTGACTATATTAAAACCCAATCTATTAATTTATTCTTCAAGGAACCTAGTCACAAAAATATTCATAATGTTCTTAACTTAGTTAAATCATATTTCCCTCCTGGATGGCATTTTGTTCCTCTCCATCCAGAAAAGTCGATTACTTTTTACAAAGGCATTCTTTTTTACCATCAGTCAATTGCTACTAAACCAATTTATGACTGAACCTACACCAGTAAAATCATTTACCATTCATTATATATTCACAATATTGTCTCTCTTGATGAATGGGGACTCTTTTTTCTACTTCGAGATTTACCCGGTCATACCATCCAATATAGTTATTATGACTACATGGATGCTTGGTTTAAAATCCTCTTACACCAAAATGAATCATTTGCTCACTCTTGATTTCTCCAATTTGATCATAAATTCAAGTCAACAATTCCTACATGGTTCCTCAGATGGTGGTCTCAACATGGTGCTATTCCTGAGATTGTCCCATCTGCATTAATGGAACAAATTCACTATTTCTCTTCTGTCTATAAACTCAGTCAACATCAAAGTCAATTTCCTTTATTACTCATTTATGTCCAAATATAAGGTCCCTTGGATTTTCAAATGGCAACATACTATTTCTGAAAATATAGTCACCAGAATTCATTTTGTTAAATGGTGGGATACATTCAAAAATCATCAAGTCATTGAACAAGTCCAAGAAGAATTTCCAGTCAATTCTCATGCTCCAACTCCAGCCATGGTCAAAGCTCAGCAAAACCTAACTGCTTCATTCACACAAGGCATCAAGTGCAAGTCATCCAAATCCAAGTCAGCTCAGTCAAAGCCCAAAGCTAAGCCCAAGTCATCTAGTGATGAATTGATCCAAATGGCCAAGCTATTGATGGCCCAAGCCAAGTCACAAATTGAAGACAAAACCTCTGAAGAATCCAGCTCTTTCGAGGCTTCAACCAATAATGATCCATATGGGCCCTAGTTTCAAGATGCTCAGGACCCATATGCTTAATCAATTAGCATATGATTCTATATATATGCAGAACAGCTTCACTCACTACTCTGTTTTTGAGAAAAGCTGTTGTTTTGTATCTATATTGATTCTCCTCCAGTCACATGTCTCCATCGAAAGTAATGAATAGTGACAAAGTCAAATTTACTGTTCACTATTCACCAATCAGACAAATTCAATACAGTCAAAAGCAGCCATCAACTTTAGTCACTCACTGAAAGTTGCAGACAGCTCCCATGTGCTCCCATATCCTTCTTTCAAGTTAGATTCTTTCACAAGGCTCACAGTTACCTCCCTTGCTTACAAAAGAGCCACTTCGGTCGGCTGCAAGGCAAGGTTAGAATTGAGAGTTCCAATACCTCAAACAAATAACTATCTCTGTAATTTATTCTGCAAATCTAGTTTCAAGTTATGTATTTTGAAGAACTATTTCAGCAAACAATTGTGAGTCCTTATTTTTAATTATTGTTTTAAGGTTTATTTTTTATTATTCTGATTTATTCTGTGTTTTATAACTCTGTGCTACTTCTGCCTCTTTTGGTATTCAAGAAGTACTTACCAGTCCTACTAAAACCCTAACGTGATAGTAGAGGCGCATACATATTCTCTTATAGCACATTACCCCCTCATGTGATGAGTGGGCCAGTCAGGTATTTGGGCCCCACCTTCCATGGGAATTTTCCCCCCTTAATCCCAAGGGAGATATTACCCCAGTGAGACTCGAACCCCTGACCAGAACTGGCTCTGATACCATTTCAAGAAGTACTTGCCAATCCTACTAAAACCCTAAGGTGATAGTAGAGGTCATACATATTCTCTTATAGCACATATATATATATATATATATATATATCATTGAGTTAAATGGGAGTGAGTTAACTCACTTTGAGTTAGATGGATTAATCATTGAGTTAATTGAGAGTGAGAGCAAATTGACTTTTTTGCCCTTAAAAACTCTGCACATGTTGTCCACGTGCAAATTTTCCGTCCAACTTCTTAACTTCCATTTTCAATTGGACCAAAATGATACAGAATTCAAAATTTAAGGTCAAAATCGAGCAAATTGAAATTAGACGGACCAAAATGACACAACGTGTAAACTACAGGGGCTATTTGGGTAATTTTCCGTACCTATTTTTTTGCCAAAACAATTTATAACATTTCTTATCACGAATAGTTCGTGACGCTATATTCATAACATAAACATAATGGTTAGTAACTTTGAGTTTAAGTGCCCCTAAGTTATGTCATTTTCTTCTTTAGTTATGATCAATTTTCTTCTTTACTTATGATCTTACTTTAGATATGACTCGTGAGATCTTTGGTTATTGCCTCATGTGTTGTTTGGTTATGATTTTTTTTTTTTTTTGGTTATGACTCAAAAAGTATGAAATTATATTATTTTTTTTCTTTAATGATAAGGTGCATACAGTACACACTCTTTGAGGAGTGTGTACCATAGTGTTTTCCGTAACTTTAATAGCAAAATAACATAACACATCCCAAAGTACCTTCCATTAAAAAAAAAAAAATTGTAATCTTCTTACGATGTGCTCATTTTTAGAAGCATAGACCAAAGATTTATTCTATAAAAATGTATGTATAAGAGAATAATGCGATATAAACTAAAAAATCTTACAAATTTTTCTTACTTATTGATGTAACACTTGTCATATTATTAAAGTGGAATATATATTATTTTTTAGAATTTCTTTATTATATGACAAATCAATTAATAAGAAAAATTTATACACCTGCTCCTACCCCCAATATGGCCTAGGCACAACAACATATTTGAAACCCATCTGTTAAAGAGAGAGAGAGAGAGAAAAAAAAAAAAAGAGAGAAAAGAAAAAGAAAAAAAAAGAGGGAGTAAATGATGGTCAAAATTGTCAAATTTCACCCCTTGAATGTTTCCATTGCTGAAAATCTGCATTTAGCGGCGTTTTATAGGTAAAAAAACACCTCTAATTGTTTTTGTGATGTTTAGTACCAAACACCGAAGACGTGGCCATAGCTATAGCGTTATGGCGCTTTAAAAACGTCGGTATATTAGTATAGGCGACATTTCTAAAAACGCCGCTAAATGTGGTGAATAACGGTAAAATGATATCATCCCAGTATTTAGCGACATTTTAAAAATGTCGTGATAGCCTTTTTCCTATTTTAAAAATATGACTGTTGGCACTATAGTGGAATTTGAAGAAACGCCGTTATAGTTTCTTCTTTTTTTTCTTTTTTTAAAATTGTGTTAATTCTGTTAGATTTAACTACAAAAAAAAAAAAAAAAAAAACCTATAATATGGATAAAGCTGAAAAATTGTAATAAAATAGATAAACTTTACTGCTATTTCAATATATTAACTAAATTTAGACAAACATTGCATGATTATTCTAAACCAAAATCAAGCGACAAACATAACCAAAAATATTATTGCAATTTGTTCCAGCATAGGAAAAAAACACAACCAATGCCTTCACAAGCACAAAGGCACATAAGTAATTTTTTCCAACATAGGAAAAAGATATGAAACTTAAAGGTTCATACAAGCCAATTCTTAGACCTCCGAATAACCGTTGACGATGTAATCCAGGTACAATGCCTTTCTAGAGAGAAGCTAGACCTTCTTCTCTTGCAATGGTGGCAACTGTACCTAGCATTCCTTTATGTTTTGGTAAAGTCACTACATCCCTTATAATTGCTTTCTTTTGGAGCTGAAGCCTAAGCTCAGCAGTATCAAATGGAATGGTACACATTCAACAAGAAAAGCAAAAAAAAAATATGATTTCAACAGAACTTCCATATCAATTTTCTACAAGAAAACAAATTTTGAATTCCAATAACAATATAGAGCTAAAATGATTTCTACAAGCAACAAAAATCTAAAAATATTTGCAATTTGAATAGGGAACCAAATCTGAAAACTAAGAACTGGGACACATGAGTTGCCGTCTTCAAAGCATTCTGCTTCTCCAATTTCAAGTAAAACTTGAGACTTCTGCTCATGTAAAACTGTTCTTTCTGGCATCAAAGTAATAACAGCTTCCCACTTCCCAAGAGCTTCATGGTAAAGAAATGAAAGTCCAAAGAAATATCAGAACAAGCGAGGAAAAAATGTGTGGAGAGGTGGTTTTTGGAAATACTCTTCTGATCCTGGGGAGCGCTCGTGATCCTCTGATAATCACTTGAAAGGAATTAAACACTCCGGTCGGGCGTGCCGGAATTAGCACTCCGATGGACAAGTCATTTCCAAGCTCTAGGTTACTTGTATTCTAAGTTAAATACCACAATTATCACACATACCTTTCCAAGATTGCAAGTCTTCTATTTATAGTATTCTCCTTGGGTCTGGGAGCCTGGCCCACTCCTAGCCCCTATAATGCATTCCTACACGGCACTTATTAGTAGGAACGCCAGCTCTTATACTCGGCCCCTCAACTGGATAGGGTAAATGCCGAATAGAAGTCACGTTCGGGCCGACTTGTCTTACTCTCGTTGATCCAAAATTTATTCGGCTCCCACAAAATGGAATGGAAAATACATGACAAATATATAGAACTACATTTTGCAATGGTCACGCGGCAAATAAATATCTACGAATGTCTCCCTTTGAATTTTCAAGCATTTGAAATGAATGAATTTGCACCTGAGGATGTTGTTTTCAGACAACTACCAAAAGTTCAACTGGCTCAAGAAAGATACAGAATATAGCACACTAGGTCATGAACACAGGTTGTAAAAGGAGCACTGGTGAACCAAGGATGAAAACCAACCATAATTGTCTTGTAACATGCTAATTTCTTCGATCTCATATGTTATAAATGGAGGGATGGGCTGCCGAACAAAGTCTGGACCCCATGGCAATAAAACTTCCCTACAACACTAATAGATTAATTTGGAGTGAATATGAAGCATTACATTGTAAATACTGTTTCTATAACTTTAGGAAACTTCAATCTATATATTTCATTCAGATTTAAAATCCATGAATTGCAAATGTTATATCACGGAAGTAAAAGAGCAACTATAGGGGTTGGTCAGTTTGGAAATCAATTCTTGTCATCGATAAAGGAGAACCTAATACTAACGAGCCTATTTTAAAAATCATAATCTCAATTTGTCATGAAAAGACTTGATGTTTTGTTGAATACGTGGAGCATTATTTGGTATGCATGCATACAGTAATGAAATAAACGAAAAACTAAGCATATGCATATAGTAATGTTGTTCGAACAAATAATATTTGAACTCCTCACTAACCTTTTTAGTTTTTCTTCTTCTTATTCTTCTTTTTCTCTTTCTTTGAAAGGTGAACATACATTTAATAAGAACAAGTATTTTAATTAATAAGGTTTGTATTGTCAAAAAGGTTTTGGTTAAATGATTGCTTACATCTTGGGATGAAAATGTATTAGATTGTTATTGATATAGCATTGGCCGAACAGTGGGATGACTACTAAGTGAATCCACAACCTATCATTCAAAAAGAGGCTTAAGTTATATAGTAGCCCTAGGCAATTTAAAGTAATAACTAGTAAAAATAGTAAAAGACCTACTGCCTATGTAATGGGTTTGAGGGTGCAACAGCTGGTGCAATGGGCACGTCCGCAACGTGCAATTGAGATTCCAAAAACTCAATTCGTGATTGAAATCTATGCGTATAGCCTGAATTTGTTTCTTCATTATGTCATTCATTTTCAACTCTA
This sequence comes from Camellia sinensis, assembly GCF_055761805.1. Lineage (NCBI taxonomy): Eukaryota > Viridiplantae > Streptophyta > Magnoliopsida > Ericales > Theaceae > Camellia > Camellia sinensis. Next base: position 1,174,211 of record NW_028128998.1, on the reverse strand, counting down.
ACTGCATTTGATACCGTTGAAGTTGTTCTTGAACTTGAGTTTGGAAGATACGATTCTGCTCTTGTGACAGCCTATATCTACCTCCAAAAACATCAGTAGGGAACGGTCCCAATCCAAACGTCCAAACACGACCAAGTGAAGATCTGCTCATGTAATATTGTAGGGTCAGTAGAAGATCCTTCCATGTGCTCCCTTAACTCATCTATTTGAGTCTGCAGTTTTGAATTCAATAGTTAGCCTCTAATATAAATCATATTAAAAGTCCAGAAATAAAATAATATCACATACCATAACCTCATTAACTGAATCGCTATTTGACATCCCATCTTTTATGTATGCGGCCATCTACACCTGTGGCTAACTTGCAGGAACCCCATTGTTATTTTTTGTCTCCTATAATATATCAAAACATTGTTATATTTAGTGTGGCATATATCAAAACATCATTGTGACTCAATTTAGAAAATAAAATAAAAGACTTTTATTTGATCAGAGAGAATAATTATATCTCAACTCGAACTGCTAAGAAAGGCTTTCAGTCTGTCCTATTATGTAATGTTGTAATAACCCCGCCCTCTGATTTATGTTAATTCATGGTTAAATAAGCCTAATCAATAATTAAGGTGAAATTTTGAATTTATTGCATGTGTGTGTTGCCTTATGTGCTTATATCTGTTTATCGTAGAAATATCTATTTCGGTTTCTATTTCGTTCTACGAATTGAAGGCCTTATCGACATCCGATCACGAAATTGACTTGGTATACGTGTTATTTGGAAATTTTAGAACATTATGGTAGATTCAATTGGATTTCGATTCAGAATGATTAAATTACATTAATTTGAAGCCCACTTGATTAGCCTTAATTAACCATCATTAGGCAAGCCTATATAAAGCCAAGAATGACTCAAGAATAACATAAACACACTCATTTCCTCATCTCTTGAGCCTACAAACGTGAGAAAGAGGGAGTGAGAGAAGGAAGGAAATTGAGATCAAAGCTAGGAGAAGGGAGAATTTCTAACTGAGGAGGATTAGCTTGAACACTCAAGAATTGGTCAACTTGAAGCTCAATTGAGAAGTTTAGGTGAGAACTCAAGCTTTTGATAATGTAATTAAGTTAGCCTACTCTTGAATTCAAGAGAAATCCTATAGGAAGGCAAGAATTGAACTTAAATAGGTAACTTTGGGGGTGTATTATGCGTGCATGCATAATTCTCATAATTTGGTAAGTTAATTTTCAAGAATTTCCACATGCATGTCCGTACTTGAGTTTTGTTTAAGGAACCCAACATGTTTTTGACCTAAACATCTCATTTGCTCATGATTTGGAAACTTGGGGCTCAAATCACTCCACGCATGTCATATTCATGTTATGTTTTCACAATTCAAGTTTGAATTTGTTTAATTGTCAAGCTTATGGGCCTTGATTTCATGAAATGATATTTAATTCTCAATGTTTTTCAAGTTTAGACAAGTTTTCTTGAGTTTTGGCCCAAAAGAACATGATTTGTGGTTTTGAATTTGAGTTTTGAACCCTAAGGCAGTTCTGGAAATTCCATAATTCGCACTGTCCGCTCGAGCGAGGAAAGTGTCGCTCGAGCATGAAAATCGAGCTCCCAGAAGTTTTACAAAATTTTACAGGTCGCTCGAGTGACCAAAGTGGCGCTCGAGCGAGGACCCTTTTACTCAGCCTTCCACTCGAGCGACCGTCGAGCGGGAATTTCACACAACCAGTACATTTGCCAAGTTTGCAGACCGCTTGAGCGACGGAAGTTACGCTCGAGCGACCACCTTTATTTTTGAACCCCCACTCGAGCAAAGGAAGTTGTGCTCGAACGGAGAGCCTGTTTTCAGCAACCTTTGACTAACTCTTTTAAGTGCATATTTGCATCCTCATGCCACTCCAAGTGTTTTTAGGCACCATTTGGACTCACATAGTCATGAAATAAGCTAGAAACACATAAAAAGAGTTGAATTAAAATGAAATGGTGTTTCAATTGTGCTTTTGTTATGTGTTTTGTTTAGGTGGACGTCTGAAGCATAGTGACAACACAAACCACTGTGAGTAATAACTTTGTAAGGTTATGTTTGACTTCAATTATTTTCTAATGATATGTAATGATCAGTTTTCTAAAATGCTATGTTTTATATAAATGAATGATTGTCCAAATTTTTGGAATATATTCGTGGCATCTTTAGCATCATATGATATGATTCCCTTTATGGGTTATCGGAATGCCTTTATGGTTGTCCCAATTTTGGGTCATCGGAAACATCTCTATGCACAAGAGTCATCAGAATTCCTTTTGGTCGTTCCTTTACGGGTCATCAGAATGCCTTCATGGTAGTCCCTTTGTGGGTCATCAAAATGTCTCTGTGCGCATGAGTCATTGGAATGCCCTTTACAGCCGTCCCTTTATAGGTCATCAGATTTGTTAACGCTAATGGATGTGCCATGTACTATGATGAGAAATATACGAACTTTGAATACTAATGCAACGACGTATATGAATCTGTTTATGCTTTGATGATGGAACATGTATATGAATCTATTTTTGATATGAAATCTGATTATGCATAAAATTTTGTTTCTGATAATAATCTATTTCTGATATATACTCTGATTTCTGACTCTGTGATGGACATCATTCATTAAAACTCTTTACTTTGTTATTAATCACTGGGAACCAGCTTACTATTTGTTATTATGTATGTAGGTGAGCAGACACATGACCAAGCCCAGAGTTGATGACCTAAGATTCTGTTTTGTTAGCCAGCCATTGTGCCTCTAAGGAGGTTCCCTTTTGTGAGCAAGTCAAGTCTAAATGGCATATGTTTAAGACCTTGTCTTCTTTGAAGTATGAACAATTTTTCTATTATGCGTATATTGGGCTAAGTCTCTTTTGGTTACTTTTGTATTGGATGTAACATAAGACTTGCATTATGACATCACATATATTTGTAAAAGGTTTAAAAGTTTTTGTCCCATACATGTCTCCACAACTCTATGGACTATGTATATTTCATATATTTGCTTCCGCAGCCCCTAATTATATGTTATTCTGCTAAGAGGCCTTTGGTAATCCAAGGATTACTGGCCGGTTACGACGCTAAACGTATAAGGGCGGGTTTGGGTCGTGACAAATGTATTCTCCTTCTGAATTTTTCTATTCTTCTTGCTTGATTTCTGTTAAACATGAAATTCATTTAAGATATTATCCAAAATTATCATACATAAATATTTTTTTACATAAATAAAATTGTACCGATGCATTCTGAGTGCCCCAATAGTAGACCAAGGCCCACCACTAATCTTCATGTACTCTGTTCGTTCGATGAGCCAACCTATCTGCATTATTCTTGAAGGGTTTGTATCTCATTTTTTTCACTCGGCTTTTCCAATCTCTCCATTTCTTCCCAAATGAAACCATTATTGTTCTCTTCATGGATTCATCTACTTCCATATGAGCCTACATTATAATTATACACACTTGTAATATGCAATGTCAACTACACTTGTAATAAGCATTTCATATGTTTTGTGTTTTATTTGATAAAAACACAAAACAAGTTTCTTTGGCAATTAATATATATATATATATATATTCTCCATTCTTCCCACTTGGTTTTTTCGCCATTCATTTCATTTTTCCTTATTTAGGTTTGATATAAAGATTGTTGCAGCAACAACAAAGGAAACACACTTACCATATATCAAAACAAACTTACCTTTATCTCTCTCCATATGTTATCTTTGTTTTGTTCTGGGACATAATGCCAAGTCGTAAAAGTTTGTGGTGCAAGACTCCCATCTCATGCCAAAACACCCAAATGTGAAGCAAGGGATGTGTATCCTTCAACTACTTGATTCAACTCATTTGAAACAACTTTTAAAACACCATCTTCACTAGTACACCATGGACCATGCACATATGTACGACCCCTCGTTTGCTTTTGTGTGGCTTGACTTGAACTAGGACCTATAAAACAATGTTATGTAGCCATCATTTATGCTACATAATTAATTTGTTAACACAAAATTAACCCAAAAACACCATAAGAAAATATCAAGCAAACCCCAATGCTGATATGTACCAGCTGAAACTGAGCCATGTGATGTACTACCGTTACGTGATGTGGTAGAAAGACGGCCTGGTGGATGCCATGATGCCAGTGGATTGGGTATGACGCTCATCTTGAGTGTGGCCTAAGTCTCATTTAAACTAGAACTATTAGAGATTGATTGCTCACTCTCACTAGAAGAACTGTCAAAGCTAGAACTCATAGATAATCTATAAGGAAACTACAAACATAAGAGTACGGACATGATAATCTATAAAGAAACTACATTCAAATATAATGTTAGCATCGACTATGATAAATCTATACTTTTAAATGACAATTCAAAACAAAATCAGAGTACATGAAAGATAAAAATGGCCATTTAAAGAAAAGATTACAAAGCAAAGATTTTATTAACATGAATATCCATACAAAAAACAAAAATGTAAAAGTGAATATGTGATCAATTACAATTGTCACGACCCAAACCTGCCCCTAAAAGTTTAGGTCATGACCGGCCTGTACTTAGGCCTCAAAGACAAAATTTCAAAATATTTAAATGACATTGGGGCCTAAAGCGGAAGCAAATCAAATAGTAATGTCCATTGAGCTTGTGCATACATGATAACTAAAATAATTAAAACAATGTAAACACACTAATATATATATCTCACACGCATATACATAAAACTTAAGTAAATACAAAATTCTAATAATACAAGGTTAAAGCCTCAACACAGAGGCGCATCTTGGGTGGCTTGACTTAGCAAGTTCACAAAAGAACTCCTGAGGCTAACCTAAGGATGGTCTCCAGATTGATCACCTACATACAGATAAAATACGGAGTGAGCAAAGCTCAATGAGTAATAATAAAGTGAAGTAAATCAAGTAAATAATCTAGATTCAAAAGAAGCGTAACACCATACTCTTCCACATCTACATCATTCACAACATTATTCATAATCATATTTACAAAACGGCCTCAGGCCCACCATATAACAAAAACGGCCTCAGGCCCACATGTATCAAAACGGCCTTGGGCCCAATCGAATATCAAAACAGCCTCGGGCCCAATCATATATCGAAACGGCCTCGGGCCCAATCATATATCAAAATAGCCTCAGGTCCAATCATATATCAAAATGGCCTCAGGCCCAATCGTATATCATATTATAAATAATTCCCATTTCATATCCATATTCCATATCATAGGTCTTGTAACTCACTCGTTCGCATAAAACATAATTCCAGAACATCGTAACATTTACATATGAAAATAAATATAAATGAACATATCTTTACAATCTTATTACTCACAGTGATGGGCTTCTGGTAGTAGTTGGGCGATGTCCTCGTCTTGACCTACAATCACAATTACATAACACAACATATGAATGTAACTGATACCTTTCTTTTCTCTTTAATCAATTAGTTATGTTGGTTCTAAACTCATTAGTCCTTAATAAGTCATAATCTGTGTCTAGAAAAATAGGAGGAAACGAAAGGAAACTGAGTTAGATGAAGAATTAGCGTGAAACTGGTAGACCAAAAGTGAACAATCTTCACTAATTTGAGCATATCTATTTGTGTACTTAGAATTTGGGAGTGAGACCACCACCATTGGAAACTAGACTTTTGGGGCTTGAATTTAGGCTCAAGAATCACTTAAAATGGAGTCTGGATAAGAGAGATACGCTTATTTGAAGTTGAGCTGAAATAGGAGAGTGCCGCACGTCCTAGACCAAATCCGCAGGTGCGGGAAATCCAGGGCACGTGCCTTTATTTCAGAATCAAAAATGTTACTGGAAGCAGGCTTCTGCACGTGCGGCTCTAGGCAAAAAACTGCTGTCCGAAAATACCAGTTGGTTCTAACACTTGTTCTTTCATTTTCTAAGCTAGGTTTCAAATTAAATCATTCAAAAACATGTAAAACTAATAGAAACTATGAGGTTATTGTTGTTTTCTACATCAAAACACCAAAAATACCATGAATCTTTAAACAAGAAAGATCAAAATCCTTGTTTAGTTCTTTATCAAACTTTTCCAAAACTTCTTCTTCTAAACTCATATAGATCTTCATTTCATATAAGATTAACCATACAAAACCTCAAGATTAAGGCTCAACATCTCATAATCAACTTCAAGATAAGCATATGTAAGGAAATTGACTCTTAAATCAAGTAAATCTAAGGAATCAAGATTCAATTCCATGAAGAGAGCTCATTTAAGCTTGTACTTCAAAACCCTAACTCAGTTGGTGTGTAATCTTCATCTTGAGTCATGAATTCAACAAATAATAGGTTAATCCCAAGAAGTTAAGTTAGTTTCTACATACCTTGAGTCAATCTCTTAAATTCAACTCCAAGTCTTTCAATTTCTCATGCTTCTTCTTCAATTTCATCTTCAAATTCCATTAATGTTTAGCTTTCTCTCTCTCTAAAAGCTTTCTCTTCGGATTTTCTTTTCTTTTCCTTTCTTTTGTTGAGTCTATCTCCACAAGGCCCATATGCTATTATATCTATACCTTGTCTCATAAAACCTATAGCCAAAAGCTTACCTCAATGATAAGAGCCAAACATGACTTAACGGATCAGCCAAAATCAAATTTCAGTTAAACATCGCAGATGACTCTAAAAATTATGCTGATCATAATTATGTATTCCGTTCTGGTTTCTGAAGCCTCTAAGACCTTCAATTTGCAGTGCAAAGTTAACTACCAAAACATACCTTAACGAATCAGGCAAAATAAATTTTCAATTAACTTTTCCAAATGGCTCTAAAAATTTCCATTAGCATATCCATGTATTCAATTTCGATTTCTGAACCCATGTAGCTCGACAATTCCAGTTTTAAAGTCGTAACTCAACAGATAATTCCTCAATTCAAACAGATATCATTAAATTAAAGCACATTAACTCATAATTAAATAAAGATAGTTTCTGATACGCATTTTGGGGTCGTTACAATTTCTTCATTATCTTCAAATTGTGTCTTTGCCGATGCTTCAAGAGGTCTAGTAGTTTCATCAACAACTGTTTCATCAATACCTTGCCTAACCCAATTCATGTCCTCCTCACAAGTGAAGGAAGCTGCATCTAACTCTTGATCACCAAATCCTTCCACTTCGTTATGATGTAGTCCTTCATCAATAGTTGGTTGTTCTTCACACACCTCATACAAGTCTATGGGTTGCATCTTGAGTACAAGATTCTAATCTTCTTCAATAGAATCATTAACATAAAAGACTTGTTGTGCCTGAGATGCTAGGATGAATGGCTCATCACTATCTTGTTTCTTTGCATATAACAAGTGGTTGAAATTAAGAAGTGTAAAATCAAAATCATCCCGTTTGAGTCCCTTATTGTTATCAATCCAGTTGCATATGAATAACATGTATCTATGGTCACGTGAATAATACAATTCAATAATATCTATCACCAACCCATAGTACGCTACATCACCTTCCACTAGATTCATGTCTTTGGCACTTGCATAGCTAGAAGTCTTTGCATTCACCATAACCCCACTATTATGAGTTTTTCTTCTCAACTCACGACTTTTTGTATGATACCTAGTACCATTAATTATATACCCACTAAATTTGGTGGCCTTTTGACTGGGTCCCAAAGCCAAAATTTTAATCTCATCTGACAACGCTACATTTTCAATAGCTAATAGTTTTGCAACCTATTTTTAAAAAGAAGTTATCAATATTAAAATAAATTGAATCATAAGAATTGGAAATTGGAAACATGTAAGTTATCAACACTTACATAAGAATTGAACCATTTAGGAAACTCATCATTGTGACGACGATCCATATCATAATCTCTTAGACGACGATGCGATCGCTTAATAAATTCATGATGTTCCCTACATAATTAAACTATTTGTAAAATGCCAGAGAATTATAGTCGGTATAAATAAATTCACGATGAGACAAAGGTTGCGTTTATCTTACTCTCGATATGGGACAACCACAACAGTGTTAAATAACACATACCGATGAGCCTGTACCCATGTTGTGTTATCAACCACAAACCCTTTTCATTTTCCTAAAGCCCGCCCTATTAATATCTTAGGATTGTTGCTAACATCACAATTCCTTAATGGTCAATGCAATTTTGACTTGACATCATGCAAGTACCTTGAGCAAAATGTCATACATTCTTCGACTAAGTATTCTTGCGCAATTGAACCTTCAGGGTGACTTCGATTACGCATATATGATTTAAGTGTCATAAGGTACTTATAAACAAAAAAAAAATGCATACATGACTTCTAAGTATAAACAAGGAAACATACACAAAATGGACATTGGAGTAGAATTGCATACCTTTCTACAAAGTACATCCATTGATATTGCACCGGACTGACAATCTTCACTTCCTCTTCTATGTGAATGGGCAAGTGCTCCATTATTTCAAAAAATGATGGAGGAAAAATTCTCTCAAGATAGCAAAGTATATGAGCAATTTGGGACTGAAGATGATCTAGACCATCCATCTCTAGGGTTTTGGAGCACAACTGCCTGAAGAAATTGCTTAATTCAATCAATGGTTCAACCACTTTCTTTGGTAACAAATTTCTCACTACTATTGAATGTATTTGTTGCATAAGTATATGGTTGTCATGACTTTTTAGTCTAGATATGCTACGCTATTTGAGGTTAGCCCGACAAGAGATATTGAATGCGCAATCATCTGGAACTTTGATATTCTTCAGAAGTGTACAGAATAGACTTTTATCTCTGTTGTTCATGGCAAAACATGCAGAAGGCAAATAATACTTGTTCCCAACCCTTTTCTAAGGATGTAGTGCCTGTCGAATTTCCATAATCTCGACAAGTATTTAAATTGTCCTTCCCTTTCCCATCAATATTTAATATCGTCCACAATACATTATCACACATATCCTTCTCAATGTGCATCATATCAAGATTGTGGCGAATCAAATTATGCTCCCAATATGACAACTCAAAGAAAATTAATACTTTTCTTCTTCGAAATTATGACTCGGGTCCTTATTTTCCTCATTTTTCTTCCCTTTTCTATTCTGTTTGCTAGATTGTTGACGCTCAGAATTCAATTCGAACTTAGGCTTAGGCCCTAGTTGTCATAGCACATTAGCCCTTGATAACCGAGTTGGACATGGTTTGAATTCAAGAGTGTCATCAAAAGATAGACTAGCTTTCCAAAATTTGTGAGTTGTATTCAACCAGCAACGATGCCCCATGTAACAAAATTTCATGAACTTTTTCAAATATCGAGAATGAGTATGTGTGTTACAACAAGGACAAGCTAAAGCACCTTTCGTGCTCTATCCAAACAAAATTGCATAGGCAGGAAAATCATTTATTGTCCATAATAACACAACATGCATTCGGAACATCTGATTAGTTTTCGTATCATACATGTCAACACTATTTTTCCACAATTCTTTCAAGTCATCCACTACAAGGCGTAAGTAGACGCCAATGTTATTTCCGGGTGAAAGAGGACCATCGATGAGCAATGTCATTGTCATATGAGGCTGCTTCATGCATAACCATGGTAGAAAATTGTATGGCATCACAATAACTGGCCAACTGCTATGAGAGACATTCATTGCCTTGAATGGATTGAATCCATCCGCTACTAAACCTAGTCTAACATTGCAAGGCTCACTTGCAAACTTGGGATACAAATTATCAAAAATTTTCCAAACAAGAGAGTCAACGCAATGCCTCATTTTGTTGTCATCAATTCGGCCCTCTGCATGCCATCTCATTAAAGAAGATGTTTTGGATGACATAAACAATCTTTGAAGCCTTGGAATCAAAGGAAATTATCTAACAATCCTTTATGGAATTCTTTGTTGCTTCTTCTTAACATCATTCTCCACCCTCTCAAACTGTTTGTATCTAGGCATATGATACACTATGCAACTATCCATACTAGTTGTTTCCTTCCAATATACTGAGCATTCTCTCGGGCATGCATGTACCTTATGATAATCAAGGCCCAAGTCCCTAAGGAGTTTCCTAGTTGCATAAAATGACTTTGGCAAGGTTTCATCCTTTAAGAACGCATCATTTAAAAGCTCAAGCAACATCGTGAAAGACTTGTCACTCCATCCACTAATGCACTTGATGTGCAATAACCGAACAACAAATGAGAGCATTGAAAGCGTCTGACACTCAGGATACAACACTATTTCGGCCTCCTTCAATAAATTGAAGAATTTTTTGATTTTTCATCTGGACCTTGTTTAATACCGGAACTTGATGCCTCATGAATAAAGCTTGACGGAGGAAGTCCAAATCCCTCATATAGCATTTCATAAGTTTCATCACCATCATTTGAATTAGTTTGGTCGACATTCACATTGTGTGGCACAGGTAACAAAAAATTCTCCCCATGAAAAATCCAACTGGTGTAACTTTGAAGAAACCTATTGATCATTAAATGTTCCCCTAATGGGCCTTTCTCCACTAATTTGACATTACGACACTGTTTACATAGGCATGTGACTTTATTCAACAATGACTTATTTTCGCATGCAAATTTAATAAATTCTTTAACCCCTTGTATGTAGTCCGAGTGCAACCTATGTTGATTTATCTAACTTTTATCCACTGACTCCGTCTTACACTACAAATGTCACTACCAAATCAACAAAGTTTAAAATTACCGTTTTATTTTAATTAATCTTAACCTCAATTAAGTGTCTTATAATGCATGCGACATTATATCATTCACCTCTAATTGGTCTCTAATATGTAAGTTCATCCTACTTTCCCATTCAGGAATGCATAATCTATATTGTAAAAAGCAGCTTATAACGCTCTATTCATCTCTAACGAAATTTCGACAGTATCTCCCTATGATTCTCCAAGTACCCAACATAGACTAGGTGTACTGTTGCACCTTGTCTAGTATGCACCTGGAGAATATGAGGAACTGCTACACGAAATCTCTATAAGATGGACTATAAGCGGTAGACCTACTAATTACAATATGGACTTGTGCTCCTGAACTGTCCAAACTGGACAATCCAAGAAGAGCTTCATCAAAGATGACTAGGTATCTCTAGTGAAGATTCTTGGATGGGTCTAAGGCTATTTATGCATGCATACACCATTAATGACTGCATCCCGATGGTGCAATCTAAATTGGTACTATCAAGCATACTAGAAGCATATCTAGTATAAAGCATATTAATGAAGAAACCAAAAGTTTCTATAATGCTCTTGACAGATTATGATAGATTCAAGAAATACATTGCTCTCTTAAATCAATCAATAAAGATCAAACTATTATGCTTTCAAATGAAAGCAAGAACAAAGAAAGTCAAGCATAAGCACCTTTAAGTACAAGAAACACTATTACACCAAAGTAGATGGTGAAGAGGCTCTCACAACAAACAAATTCTCCAACAACAAATCAAGTCCTAGACTTCTTTTTTTTAGATAGGAATCAAGTCCTAGTCAATAATTCACTTTTCTAGGAAAACTTTAATTGAATTTACATATAACATAAGGGTGAAAAGCTGCACATCAGACAAGCCCAAAACAAAGAAGAGAAATCTAAATTATGTAAAGTCTTGAATTGCAAATATTTGATCTCATCATCAATCAAACAGGTTAAAAAAAAAAAAGAACACAGGGATCTATATAGATATGTATACACAAATTGAAACATTGGTTTGATAGATTACAAAGATTAACAAACAGAATGAATAAGAAAGTCAATTATCAAAACACATGGCCACCACGATCTTGACCGATATCACAAAGCATCAAATCAAAAGAACTCACTTGAATTTTGTATATATATAGTATTTGTTAGGATGGCCAAGAAATAGAGTTGCTTTTGGTGGTTCTTTTGCTTGGGTATGTATGTTCCAAAAACTACACACACTCAGATATCTACAATACATGCATACATATACATATATATACTATTCACTTAGCTATAGTGAATTCTATTTTTGGAACTGTTAGTTAGTTGCAAAACCAAGTGTTGTGGGTTGCTTTTTAATCATTTCACTCTTTAATTGGATTTTTTTTTTTCCCTAATGTTCACGCTTTGGCATGTTTTAGTTCAATTATTTCTCTCTTTTGCCCTTTTGTCACAAAATTAGTTTAATGAGTCCCATTTTAAAGAAATTGAACAGGTTTCCAAGCAAATAAATACCAATAGCAGGTTCACAGGTCATACATACAAAGCTCAGAAATAGGTGAATAAGCCTAGGTGGAAACAATATTGAAAAAAAACATGCCCAAGAAGAAAAACTTCAAATATGTCAAATATAAATATGTAAATATTGTGCTCTGTAAAATCCCAAGTAACAGAAAACAGGAACAACAAATTAACTAAATGGAATCAAGAAAAGCCTAAAGCTCATATTTACAGAGAACTCTCCCAAAAACAGTCATAAAATAAAATAAAAAATCATAACAAGTTCAAATCTTGATTAAACTTGTAGTTTCTTGCTTACAATTTCAATTTCAATAACCAAATCGAGAGAGACGAGAAAGAAGAGCTTGAGAGAGAGAGAAAAATCGATACCTCGTTGGTGCAGATAGTGGTGGTGGTGGTGGTGGTGGTAGTGGCGGTACAGATGGTGGTGGCAATGGAGCTTCAAAATCGAGAGAGAGAACTTCAAAATTGAAATCACTCTGAGATGAAATCACTGAGATAGATCTGAATCTCTGAATCTCGAAGATGAATCTTTGAGAATGATAAGGGTTTGGAGAGGGTAGACACACACACACATACACACACACACACACACAGAGATCCAGAGAGAATGAGAGACGATGGAGCTAACCTTAGTAGACGATGGTGCTCGCTACCTTGCCGATGCAAACGGTGGTAGTGGTGGAGCTTTGAAATCGAAATCACTCTGAATCTCAAAGATGAATCTGTGAGAATGATAAGAGTTTAGAGAGGGTTGAGAGAGAGGCGAGATTTCAAGGTGTGAGGATTCAAAATAAGGGTTTACGAAGGCTTTAACAATTATTCTTAGATTCAAAATATGCGCGTAAGGCGTAACGCATTTGGAGGCGTTTCTAAACACCTTCTATTACAAAACGGTGTCATTTTAATTAAAGAAATATGCAAAGTTTCTAAAACGCCATTAAATATTAAGAAAAGTGGCGTTTAAAAAAGCGTTGTTAAAAAAACATCGTCAAAACCCGTATCAAATAAAGGCCATTAAATATATGTTAAAATTTCTAAAATATTTACTTATATTTCCAATATGAGTTAAATTTTAACCCTCCACATAACTTAAGCATTCCTTTCTAATGAAATCTATGGTATAACAACCATTAGGTTTAAAACATAAACAATTAACCATCTTGTCTCTCTTTTTACCAAATAATAATTATTAGAGATGTAAAACATATAAAATAAACAAATGCACCATCTATTAAAAAAAAAAAAAAAAGATCCTCTCCAGTCCACATCTAAACTGGATGGTGCTATTTGGACCCATGGGGCTCACTACATGTCTCGTTTTGATGATCCGAAACGTTCATTTTATCGGTCACTTCGTGCATGTCATCCACAAGGTGGTCGCGGCGGCAACGGAGATGATGTGGCTGTGACAATGGTGACAACTAAAGAAAGTAAAAAATGGTATCCATATGACTTGATGATATTAGGGGTGGGTCATATTCACCGGTCTGGGCCAAGTTCGGATCAGGCTCACATTATCTAATAAGGGATTTTGTATCTGTCCAAGCTCTCCGACCCGAACATCGACCTATTTAATTAGTCCAAGCCCAACCCTAAATAAATTATAATTCTCAAGCCCATCCATGCCACATACACAAGCTATTAAAAAAAAAAAAAAACTAAAACTAACCATCATACATATTTTTTTTTCATAAATAGACAAAGGCACTAACAACCTTCAATTGTTGATTATCAAATCTGATTGGAGAAAATTCAATACAATGGTCTTCATGCCATAAATATTCTGCTCCCAGATAAAGTATAATTTTTTTTAGTGAATAAAAATAAGTATAGATTAGAAGATGAATTTAGTAAATAACTCATGGAACGTCACTTGAGGTTCTCCAACTGACAAAGGTTAGCAGCCATATGTCCAGAACAAAATCCTACGATCTGTGTAGGGAAAAGATGAACTAAGACAAACCTAATGGGTAACAATAAAAGGATATATAAATATATAAAAATGAAAAAAGACCTAATTAGTACACATTAATGTATGTTTGGGAGGGGAAAGATTGGGTATACACCTAATCTTTGGCATAGTATACAAAGTGGTTGTCTCGTGACTTGAACCCATAACTTCAAGATTATTAGGCAAAAGTTTTACCATTGAATCAATGATCACCCCCAAAAAAGGATATATATATTCAATATATTATATAAATATATTAATTAGTTAAGTTAAATATGTAGCTGGCTGGGTTGGGCCGGGCCATGCCGGAAATATATTTCCCAACCCTAACCCATTAATCAATCAGGCTGAAAATACCATTCCAACCAAGTTCTATGGGCAAAATTAATATTTCCAAGCCTTAAAAAAATTGGACAAGACAGGGCAGGGGCAGGGCTGGGCGGGTTAGACGGGTCAACGGATCGATGTCCACCCCTACTTGATATAAGTTATAGAATATCCCCCTCACCTCATTACAGTTGCTCATCTCATCAACAAAATCATGGTTGTCCACTTGTAATATTTTGATCTTCCTTAGTTTCTGTTCATTTAGGGACGGAGCCAGAATTCCCTTGGTGCGGGATGAAAGTAAGGCAATGGCAAAGTCTAAGTGATTAGTTCAATAGTAGCTCAAATTTCTTGAGACATTAGGTTAAACATTAAAATAAGACTTTACCTTCATAAGGTTTTGAGAAATGCAGATCAGATATTTTCTTAATAAGTCATAAGCGATGAATTAAGTGACTTAATGGTTAAGCCACCTTTGATCGGGTGAGGACAAGTTTAGACTACTTAAACAATTATTTTAAAATATTACAATTAAAAATATGTTAATAAATAATGAGAATATTTCAAATGTGTTCTAGAAACTTACACTTCAATGATACACTATCAGAAAAATGTAAGTGCTTCTCTCCCTCATTTAAACGGTAGACAACTCTTTTCTTCTTTTTAGTCAAAATTGTCTCATATTTTTCTCTTTTCACTCTTTAGTTTTGTTTTATTTTATATACAAGAAGGCTATAATATACATTCCCTTAATTATGAACTATTGTGTTTATGTTTGAAGGTACCATAAAATAAAAATAATAAATAATAAAAAAAATTAATTACGAATCATTGTGATAATGTTATCAACATTAAAATATTATAAATTATTGTGGTATGAAAAATTATGAACCATTATTTTTATGTTGCCAATCCTTATGACGTGGTATATCACTGATTATTTGTAAAAATAAATAAATAAATAATTGAGAACTATGTAATATAACATGTAACTAGATTATAAAAAATTTGGGGGCCAAGTACAAATAATTTTGTATAATCTTCATAAATATTATATCTGTTGTATTTAGAAGAACTATATTGTAGTCTTTTAATGCAAATAGTAGATTAGTTCTGGTACTACTTGCTGTTCTATGGTTTTTATGAGTTCTTCGCTCTTGGCCCGATTCATGTAGAAGGAGGTATAGCCATTTATGGGTGATTGACCTTCTTATCTCTTGAAACAATGCAAAAACAATAACATAGATTTGACAACATTGCTTCCGTTATAATATGAAAAATGTGGCAAAGTATTATTGAAGTGAGATATGTTTTAGTTTTTAAAATTTTATTTGTATGACAAATCTGTTAGTAGGAAAAATTTGTACAACTGCACATCCATTTTATGTACCAAAAAAAAAAAAAAAAAGGAAAAATAATTTGTCAAATAACTGAATTTCAGATATATTCTTACTGAAATGAGAAAAATAATTTGTATGAATAATTCTTCAAAATACATAAAATAAAGGAAAAATTGGTGAGAAATCTATTTGTTGTAGAGATATGTATAGCATTAGGTTGGACATTATTAATGAAATTTATTAGTGAGAATGATAAATTATTATTTTGAATAATTTTTTCTTTTTACCAACTATTGTCAAACTGTTAGAATAGTTACTGTAGGTGACCGACGGTGGTTGGTACATAGTGGTGATATAAACAGGTAGATAAATTAAGTGGACAAATAGATAACGTGAATAGATAGATAAATAAGTAGTAAAAAAAAAAAAAAGTCTTTCAATTTATTATTATCCTTATAAATTCAAAAAGTTGAAGTTTAAGATATTGTCTCAAAATTTCAAAATTAAATTTATAGTTCAATGTCTAAATAAACATATGCACCACCATCTACAAAAAAATGTCAAAAAGTTCAGAATAAAATTCATGAGTTCCAAGGTAAAAATTATTCAATATTCTAAGAGCAGCACGTCACGGTCTTGTGGTGCTCCATCAAATAAGATTTTTCATATTTTTGTATATTTATTAAATTTTTAAAATATTTTTCACAAATATTTTACTTTTTATATACATGTAAATAAGGTGTATCTAAAAAAGTAAAAAAAAAAATGTTTAAAATTTTAAAAATATTCACTAAAAATAAATATAAAAAAAATGCGAAAAACAATTGAATTTAGAAAATTAAAACCAAACACACTGAATTAAATTCTAAATTCTAAATCTTTAAAAAAATAAAAAAAAAAATTAGACCTCTACAAAATTTAAAGGTTTTGTAATATACTTAATGTAAAGTCCAAGTAAATTTAATCAGGATTCTTTTGTAATAATAAAATTTTGATATTTCTTAACTGTGCATGCATACTATTGTTTGGTACTACAAATAACATAAGTTTCAGACTCAAGAAAAATACTAAAACAAAATATATTAAAGAGTAACTAATAAATTATAAAAATTATGTGTCAACTAAACTTTTGAAATTGTTCCGTTGTGAAATAGTATATATCGAAAAAATTTCTGAATAATATATAAGATTCGTAATTTGACCCTCTTCGAGTCAATTTTTCTGGTTAATATTATGATTGGTGAAAAATGTGAGTTAAGTAAGATATTGTGTTAGGTAATTGAGAAATATGAAAGGACATATTAAATGATGATTAATTAAATAGTACAGACACATAATACTGCAGAAAATATTGAATAATTTCCTTTTCTGGAAGGCATTGGAGGATTCTCCCAAAATTACATAATAACTTTGCATGCAAGATACGATTTTTTTTATTCTTAATTTTTATAATCAATATGATAATTAAAATAAAAAAATTTTAAAAAATTATACTACAATAAAATTCAAAAGGAAAATGATATATAAATTCATTTTTTAAAGTCATTTTATAAATGATATAATTAATTGATAATTAGAAAAGTTTAATATCCTAATTGATTATTTGAAAATTTAATTTAATTTTTTTATCTTAATAATAATTGTTCTATTCAAGCTTGGTTTTGAAAGAAGAGTTGGGATTATTTTAGTTATAAAAAGACAAAATAAGTTTTTTAACTCAATAAGATAAAATATCATATTTAACATATAATTATTATATTCTTTATCTCAGAAAAAATTAAAAAAACCAAAACATCTTTCTTAAATAAAACTTTTTAACTTTATGTTAAAATAATTAAAAAGTCAACTCACTTTCAAACGAACCGCTGACAATGTTTTTCCGAAGTCGTGTTGCTCCAACGCGCCATTCGTGGCTCCATTCTGACAAGATCTGTAAGCGACAATATCTTCGAGATACTTGGCACAGGAGGGTTGTCCTCAGTTGCCGGCGCGTCGACCTTTGTGTTCTCGGCGGCGACAGTGGAGTCAGGTGCGTCCGATGGTGGGTTAGATTTTGGTGGGTTTGCTGAGCCGTTGATGTCGAGGTGATGGGGTTCTTCAGTACAGAAGAGAGGGTGTGTGTGGGTCTTTTATGGTGGTGGGTGACTATTCACTTTTTGAAACGATGGTTACAAATTGTTTTTTGACTTTCTTTTTTGATTTTTTTTATGAAAGAGAAGTGAGTTAAAACTCGATTTTTAACCCACTATTTCCCCAATTGGATTTGGTGAAATTTGTTTAAGCTTATTTGAGAAGTTATTGGAATTGAGATCTTTTTTCTCCGTTTCTCATGAGCATTAGTTATTGGGGTCAGTGGGAGTTTGTTAAATGATGGTTCATATATACAAAAGGTAAGTAATTCTCTCTGGTTTTTTAGTAGGGAAAGATCTTTTGAACTTCATAGGTATTCTATTACAGAACCAGCCAGAGCAAGGAGAGAGAGAGAGAGAGAGAGAGAGAGAGAAAGAGAGAGAGAAGGTTTAAACAGATAAGTTAACAAAATTTAAAAATACTCTCTCTCTCTCTAAGAAAAATTGAACATTCTGTTTTACAAATAATTTTTTTTTTTTGAAAAAGTCAAATCAAAATTTTGAGTCATAAAAACAGAAAAAAGTAAAATTAAAATTTTGAATCATAAAAAATGGTTGATTTGTGACAAAAAATCTCAGATTGTTATTGTCAAATTATTAATTCCGTGATTGGTATATAACAACTACCTCAACAACATTCGCATAATAAAAGCACGTCTTGTTGAAACATCTAAAACAGGGCAGAGTTGCTGTAATGGACGACATCCTAGACTATCCAAACAATTCCAGGTGTTGAAAGTTTGCAAAGTCCCGCAGACGGTGGTTCAACCTGCTCACAACCTTGCGAGAAGGGTCATGGCAGGATGTATTTTGAATGTGTTTGATTTGTGTTTGTAGAGTAGTTTTTGAGATAAAAAGTACAAAAATTTGTTTAGTTTGTCTTTTTTCAAAAATGATTTTGAAAAATTGCTTTGAAAAGAGAATTTTAAAAAAAGTGATTAATTTGATGTGTATGAGAGAGAGTGATTTTGGAAAGGAGTCATGCTGGGTAGCTCGAAATGAGCTACCCCGAATCCCCTTTTTTTTTTTTTTCTTTTTTTTTTTTTTTTTTTTTTTTAAGAAACAGAGAAGGAGGAGAGGAGGAGGAAGGAGGGAGGGGGAGGGGGAGGGGGAGGTGGAGGAGGAGGAAGGAGGGGACTGGAGGGGGCCTTTTAGAAGCAAAGAAGGAGAAGAAGAGGAGGAGGAGGAGGAAGGAGGGGACTGCGACGGCGGGGCTGGGCTGCGACGGCAGGGTTGGGCTGCGTTGACGACCGGCGGCTGGGCGACGATCGGCGACTGGGCATTGGCAATCAACGATCGTCTTCTCTCTCTTTCTCTCTTTCTCTCTTCCTCTCCCCTCTGCTTCTCTCCCTCTCTCTCTCTCCCTGTTTCAGAGTCGAAAATGGAGAAAGAAAAAAAAAATCCCCAAAATGACGTCGTTTTGGGGATTAGGGGGGCCAAATTCGAGCTCTCAAACATTATTCTTTTGGAAAGTAAGTAACCAAACAAAAATTTGAGATTTGTTTTAGAAAAATTTATTTGGTTTGATTACTCTTAAAAATTTATTTGTAGAGAATTTTTTCTAAAAATTTTTCTGAAAAATAAACCAAACAATTTGTTTTTGTTGTTCGGTTTGTTTTGTTGTTAGCTTGTGTTTTTGTGCCATGTGTGTAAGTTTATACTGCTACTTGGGTTATATATCTACCTGTTGTTATTGGTGTCGTTTGGGAAGTGAGTTGGTTTTTTAGCTTTTTATTTTTTTTTGACTATTTTAGTATGGGCTAAAAAAATTTATTTGAGAAGGACTTTTTGAATTTTTTAACTTTTTTTATGAGAGAATAGTGTAATAATTATGGGTTGGATGTGATATTTTGTTTGTTATAACTAAAATAGCCTAATTTATCTTTTGTGACTAAAATAACCAAAAAAAGCACATGAACCTTCTTCCCAAACGGAGCAATTGTTTCTCAAAAAAATAAAATAAAAAATCCTAAATTTTCATTGTTTTCCTTCACCGATGCCATCATTCCCTATATGTAAACAAAAAGACTAGCTACAATGAAAAATATGTTTAAGAATTTTTATAGGGTTTTTAAAAGTGAGGTAAATTTGGGATTATTGATTTGTTCATTATTTGAGTGTACCTTGAAGGATAATTTAAGAAAAATACATAAGGTGTATTGAGAATAAATTATAATTTTAAATAATTTAATAAAACGTACTAATAAATTAAACGTACTTAATAATTTTTTAAGTGCAAATTATTGTGTTTGGTTTGAGTTTTCTGGATTAAGTTTTTTGATAACTGATTTTTTTGATTTTCGTGTTTTTTTTGTTTTTAGTGAATATTTTTAAAATTTTAAACATTTTTTTTTATTTTTTTAGATGCACCTTACTTAGATGTGTCTAAAAAGTAAAAATATTGTGAAAAAATATTTTGAAAAATTAAGAAATACATAAAAATATAAAAAATGTACTAAATTCTTGTATTTTTTTGTATTTTTGGTATTTAGTGAATTTTTAAAAGATTTTTTTTATAATTTTTTTACTTTTTAGGTGTATTTATGTTAGGTGTGTCTAAAAAGTAAAAAAATTACACAAAATATTAAAAAAATTCAATAAAAATAAAAAAACACAAAAAATAAAAATGTAGAATTTTTTAAAAACTGTTTGTAAAAAATGGGAACCAAGCAAACGACTCCTCGACTCAAAGGTCTTTTAATTTTGGTCGGCTCTATATAAAGGCCCAAAAATGTAGTCCACTTAAACACGTTTAAGCCCCCCCAAAAAAGAGTAATAGTTGTTGTTTTCCTTTGCCGCCGCAACCACCTTGCTGCTTATGAATTTTATTAAAGTTTTTGCATTTTTTATTATTATTGAGAGGGTAATTTATACCTAAATGGGTCGAGCTGGGTAAATGGACCGTTCTTTGGGTCACAATAAGAAGGGCTGAATGAAAGAGGGCTTGTAGTTAGCCCGGTCCTAGTAAGCCTTATTGTTATCACGGTCCGAAAGAATCTTGAGGTTAGTCCGGTCTAAGGGAAGCTTTGAACATAGCCCGGTTGCCGTACTCAAAGTTAGCCCGGTCTTGACTTATCGAGGTTATCTCGGCCAGAGCCTTGCTGTTTGTTAGCTCGGTCTGATCACACCATGGTTGGCACTGGGAGAAACCAGGGTAAGAGCAATGAATAGAAGAGCTGAACTAAAGTTAGCTCGGTCTAGTCTACAGCTTAGCATAGCCATGCTTATCTCGGTCATATTGGAGTCCGACCATGGTAAAACCACCTCATTTGGTTTAAGCAGTGAGGAGGGTGTTGAAGGATAAGCATTATCTTTCAGGAGTATGACTCCTAGGAGGACTCTACATGGAGGAGTAAGAGTCCTACAAGGATTGTGCTACACGGAACCTATAAAAGCTCACAACATCACCTATGGAGAGGTAACACAACTTTGAGACACAGAGCTTTTTGTCTTTGTCTATTTTTCTGACTTAGGCATCGGAGGGGTTTCCGGCACACACTCACCGGGTAGCTCACGTTTGTGTTTTCAGGAAGTAAAGCGACGATGTTTAAAGGAGCGTAGACTTGATCAACAGGATTATACGAGAAGGTTTATTTCTTTCCCGTACAATTGGCGCCGTCTGTGGGAATTTCAGACTAGAACAAAACCTCTTGATCAAGCTTTTCCTCTTAAAAAGCAATGGCGCACAACGAAGATTTGCCGCAGTCCGCCATCGACGGACAAACACCCGAGGGGGGTGCAAGATGCGAAGGCCTACCTTCTATCCCTCCCATGGCGGACTTAGAGCCACAGCGACAAAATCCCAGGAGGGATACAAGGGGGAGGAGGCGGACTAACAGCCCCCGTCACTCTCATTCACGAAGTCCTGACAGACGAAGGCGGAGGATTGATCCTCAAGTTCTGGAGGACCGCGTAAAGGAGCAAGATGAATTAGTAAGGAAGATGGCGGCGGACATGGAGACCATGAAGCGACAGATGAAGGGAAAAGGAGTGGCGACAGGAGAGGGGTGCAAAAGCAAGACGCCCCCTCACCGCTCAGAAAACCGTGGAAGGCATTCCAAACCATCACAAGCAGAGAGTAGAAGCCTCAAGACAGGCGGTACTCAATCTAGAACCTCCAGAACTCGTTTCTCCAGGTCTGAGAGAATGAGATCATTGAGGTCTTACACGGAGGGAAGTATCTATCGACCCTCGCGCTCGCACCAGACATCATCCAGGCAGACGGAGTTACCAAGATCGTCCGATTTGCGGAACATGTTAGAAGAAGAGGCACGTTGGAAGGAGGATACTAGGGCGCGCAACCCTCACAAGGTATCTGCCCTTTAGCGGTTGGCTCCTCGGACGCATGGAAACGTCGAGGTCGGAATGTCGTTGCCACGCCCTACCTATGAACCAACGAACAAAGCGTTAGCAAGGCTGCAGACCTCGTCGTTCGTTCCGTCAATAGAAAACGCGCCCCTTCCTTCAGGTTTCCTTCAACCCAAATCCACCACATACGAGGGGAAGACGGACCCCTACATACACCTAAGCCACTTCTGCCAGGTTATGGCGGTATACCAGTGAAACAAGGCTTTGATGTGCATCCTCTTCCCATCAAGCCTTGGTGACCTAGGCTTGACTTGGTTCAAAAAACTTCCAGAAGGAAGCATAGCCTCCTAGGCACAATTGGCGGAGGCGTTCGTCACGAGATTCAGAATGAACACCAAAACCCCGGTGGAGATTGACTAGTTACTCTCCATCGATATGGGCGAAAAGGAGACACTAAGATCCTACAATAGTCGCTACTGGGAGACATTCAACCAGATTGGGGACTGCCCCACCAATCTCGCCATTGCACAATACAAAAGAGGCCTTCCAGTCGGAAACAGACTAAGGGACTCAATCACCATGACACCGCCCCTCACTATGGAGGCCTTGATGGAAAGAGTACATCAGCACATCAGGGTGGAAGAGGATGGCGCCCGTGCCAAAACAAAATTTGGCACGACCGCAGTACCAGATAACAAGACCGCAGCAAAGATCAACATGGTAGAACGTCCGAACAAAAACAGACGAGGCAGGCGAGACAACGGTGAGGACCAGGATAAAAGATGGCTGAGAGTTCGCACTACCATAACCACGGTATTCAAGAAACTGATCTACCGGATTCTGAGCGAAATACGTTGTGAACCTTTCGTCAGATGGCCCGCTAAGCTAGGAGAAGCACAGAAAGACTACGATGAAAGATCACGATGCACCTACCACAAAGAAAAGGGGCACCGTACTGAAAATTGCATGCCATTAAAACAGCACCTGGAGGAGTTGGTGGCAGCCGGTCACCTGGATAAATACATTGAAGGAGGGACGCAACCAGCCCCCCAGGACCACAATAAAATGCCAATTGACGCCCCACCTCAAGGTGTAATCAATGTGATACATGGAGTATTCGAACCTGAGTGTGTATGCGAGCTCAGAGGATCGATCAAGAAGGCGGAGCACTTAAGAGAAGTACTAAGCGCTCAACCCACCATCAAAAAGGGGAGAACAGACCCTACGAACGTCATGTTTATTTTAGACAAGGACTTGGAAAGAATATATTGCCCTCACAACGATGCACTGGTCGTCACCCTCCGCGTCAAGGATTACGACGTCAAACGAATTTTGATAGACCAAGGTAGCTCGTGTGAGATAATGTACTATGACACCTTCAAACAACTAAAATTGGAGGACAAAGACCTGGCACCGGCCGTATCCCCTCTGATTGGATTCAACTCAATGCCAGAATGGCCAGTCGGCAAAATTATCCTGCCAGTCAGGGCAGGAAGCGTGACAAAACAAGTGAAATTTTAGATGTTAAAGGTCCCTTCCACTTACAACATAATCTTGGGAAGAACATGGCTCCATGCCATGAAATCAGTAGCGTCATCCTATCATCAAGTAATGCGGTTCCCCAACGGAGCCGGAGTAATTAAAGAGGTCTTTGGAGACCAGATTATGTCCAAGCAATGCTTTGTCATGGTTAATGGCAGCCGCGCTGCCAAGGGATATGTTCATTCGGTGGAAGAACCTGAGAGCAATGAACTATTCGCAGATGTCGGCAAAGAAGCTAATCAAAAAGCAGTGGAAGACTTGGTAGAGATAAGAATAGATGAAAAGAACCCGGATAAGTTCTTTTTGCTTGGATCGTCGTTGTCCAGCACTGAGAGATTAGAGGTCTTGGAATTCTTGACCTCTAACATCGAAGTGTTCGCCTAGACACCCTACGAGATGCTAGGCATTGATCCAAACTTCATATGTCACCAACTTAATGTCCACCCATCCGCCAGACCAATCATTCAGCGCACTCGCAGATCGGCACTCCACCACGCCGAGATAGTGGCGAAAAAAGTGGGAAATCTGCTAGAAGCAGGAGCTATCAAAGAGGTGCACTACCCCAGATGGATTTCCAACACAGTCGTGGTGCCAAAAAAGAATGGCAAATGGCGTGTCTGCGTCGACTATAAGACAGTCAACAAAGCATGCCCAAAGGACAGCTACCCCTTACCACGGATAGATCAATTGGTAAACTTAACGGCAGGGCACAATCGACTTAGCTTTCTGGATGCATACAGAGGCTACCATCAGATTGCCATGTACGAACCAGACCAGGAGGTCACATCCTTTACCACTCCAAGAGGACTGTATTGCTATAAGGACATGTCCTTTGGCCTAAAAAACGCAGGGGCGACATTCCAGAGAATGGTCACTAAGATGTTTAAACCGTTGTTAGGCAGAACAATGGAAGCTTACATCGACGACATGGTGGTCAAGAGCAAGGACAAGAATGACCATCTAAGGGACCTAGGTGAGATGTTCCAGATTCTGAAGAAACACAAGTTGCGCCTTAATGCATCTAAGTGCGCGTTCGGTGTAGGATCTGGCAAATTTCTGGGCTTCCTAGTAACCAACCGGGGTATAGAGGCAAGCCCCTCCCAGGCCAAAGCTATTCAGGATCTGGAGAGACCTAACTCAGTAAAAGAAGTACAGCATCTCACCGGCGTGGCAGCTACACTCAACCGATTCATTAGCCGGTCGTCAGACAAACTACGACCATTTTTTCAAGCGTTAAAAGCCAAGTTTAAATAGGACGAAGAATGCAACCGCGCTCTGGAAAGCCTAAAAGAATACATGTCTTCTCCACCACTGCTGGTCACCCCAATACCTGGAGAAGAACTCTTCCTGTACCTGGCGGTCTCTCAGCACACAATTAGCGCAGTGTTGGTCCGTGCGGAAGGAATCCAACATCTGCCCATCTATTATGTCAGCAAGACATTGCTGGGTGCCGAAACAAGGTATTTGCCACTAGAAAAGCTAGCCTTAGCCTTAATGATGGCATCAAGGAAGTTGTTGCACTACTTTCTCGCCCACACCATAGTTGTCCTCACAACTTTCCCATTAAAAGCTCTGTTTGAAAGAGCGAACTTTTCTGGGAGAATCTTGAAGTGGGCAGTAGAGTTGGGACAATTCGACATCAAGTTCCAACCCAGAATCGCGATAAAGGCCCAAGCTTTGGCAGACTTTGTCGCAGAATTTACTCCAGGAAATCATCATATCTGCCCGGTCGACCTGATTGACATAACCGAACTAAGGATAGAAGTTGATGCCGGAATAGCGCAACCCCTGGTGCAGGATACTCAATCAGACCCCATGGCAGACCAGAGTAAAGACAGCAAGAAAGAAGCGAACCAAACTACACCGAGCCAAGACTCACCAACAAATAAAGACTTGGTACAATCAGATAGCGAAGGGCAGACAGCAAGCATGGACCTTGAAGAAAACACCAGTAACATTCTTGACCCCACGACATCATCTGATCCCTCCACTTGCTGGAAGTTGTTCGTTGGAGAGATGTGGAAGCGCTTTGTGGATGGAGCATCCAACCGGCATGGTGCAGGACTTGGCATAGTTCTCATCTCACCAGACGGCCTGGTTATGGAGCAAGCAATCAATCTTGGCTTCCCAGAATCAAACAACGAAGCGGAGTATGAAACACTTCTTGCAGGACTCAAATCAGCATTCTACATGAAGGCCACCGAACTAATGGTCTACAGCGACTCACAGCTGGTGGTAAACCAAATTTCTGGCGACTATGAAGCAAAGGATGACAAGATGGCCAAGTACCAAGAATTGGTCAGAACAGAGATCAAGAAATTTGAAGTAGCAAGGATAGAACAGATTGGCAGGGAGGAAAACAGCAGAGTAGACGAACTAGCAGGCTTTGCATCAATGGCAGATACATTCATCCCTCACCCACTACTAATTGCCTACCTACCGAGACCAAGCATTGAGGACCCTGAAGTAGAAGAGGTGTGTTGCGCCGAATTAGGTCCCTCATGGATGGATTCCATCATACTATTCTTAAAAGACGACGTCTTATTGGAAGAAAAGAAAGAAGCCAACAAAATTAGAGCAAAGTCACAACGATTTTGGCTATCCCCATCTATGGCATTATACAAAAAGTCATTCTCAGAACCTTATCTAAAGTGTGTCCACCCCAGCAAAGTAGAAGCATTCTTGTTCGAAATACACAAAGGGGTGTGCGGAAGCCACCAAGGAGGAAGATTGTTAGCTTACAGAGCCATTTCGCAAGGATACTGGTGGCCATACATGCAGGTAGACTTGGAGAAGTATGTGAAGAAGTGTGAAAAATGTCAGAAGTTCGCACACCAAATACATCAACCGGCGAGAGAACTCCTACCATTGTCCAGCCCATGGCCCTTTGCAATGTGGGGCTTGGACATAGTAGGACCACTTCCAACAGTGCCTGGAAACAGGAAGTTCTTTCTTGCAGTAACAAACTACATCACAAAGTGGGTGGAAGCAGAAGTATTGGCATCAATCAAGGAAAAAGATGTGAAGAAGTTCGTCTGGCAGAATATCATTACTCAATTCGGCATACCTAAAGCCCTAATATCAGACAACGACACCCAGTTTGATGGCAGAATCTTTAGAGGCTTTTGTAAAGAATACAAGATAGAGTTCTACAATTCTACACCGGCATATCCTCAAGCAAATGGCCAAGTAGAAGCATCAAACAAGGTTGTCTTGGATGGACTGAAGAAAAGGTTAGAGAAGGCAAAAGGCAAGTGGGCAGAGGAACTTCCTCATGTTTTATGGGCTTACCGCACCACACCTCGACGATCAACAGGAGAAACACCATTCTCCTTAGCCTACGGCATGAAAGCAGTAATCCCGCTGGAAGTTGGCCTTCCGATAATTAGAAGTGAAAATTTTGATCCAGACTTGAATGGAGAAACCATCGCATTGGAGCTCGACCTCACCGAAGAAAGAAGAGAAAGAGCACTGGTTCACATTGCCTCATACCAACAAGAGTTATCCAGGAAATACAACAAAACAATGCATCCAAGGCAATTCAAGATCGGAGATTGGGTGCTGCGCAAAGTGATGGGAAACACCTTAGTACCAGGAGATGGCAAGTTAGGGCCCAATTGGGAAGGACCTTACAAAGTCGTTGGGTTAGCCGGCAAAGGGGCATACCACTTAGAAGATGAGGACAACAAGGCAATTCCCAAGCCATGAAATACTGTCAATCTCAAGTTATTTTATTTTTAGCAATTCTTGGAATACTTGTAATTTTTTCTTTTTCCCCAATAAAACAAGTAGTTTTCTTTTCAGCATAAGTGTCTTTATTCTGTAAAAGTTGTTTTAGTAGACTAGGGACATTAAAAGAATAGTTGGCTGGAAAAACCAACTTAGAGATTGGCTGGAAACACCAATACCCTTCCTAAGCCTAGGATAAAGATCCAGGCTGCAGGATGTTTGGTCGGAATAACCAAACACTTTATTTTAGGTTGGCTGGAAAAACCAACACCCTTCCTAAGCCTAGGATAAGGATCCAGGCTGCAGGATGTTTGGTCGGAATAACTAAACACTTTACTTTAGATTGGCTGAAAAACCAATCTAAAGGTTGGCTGGAAAAACCAACACCCCTCCTAAGCTTAGGATAAGGATCCAGGCTGCAAGACGTTTGGTCGGAATAACCAAACACTTTATTCTAAATTGGCTGGAATAACCAATTTAGAGGTTGGCTGGATTAAACCAACTCTTAGTACTCTTCAGCCGAAGTAAGGATCTCGGCTAAAGAATGGTTGGCTAGATTAAGCCAACTCTTAGTATTCTTCAGCCGAGGTAAGGATATCGGCTAAAGAGTGGTTGGCTAGATTAAACCAACTCTTGGTACTCTTTAGCTGAAGTAAGGATCTCGGCTAAAGAATGGTTGGCTGGATTAAACCAACTCTTAGTATTCTTCAGCCGAGGTAATGATATCGGCTAAAGAGTGGTTGGCTGGACTAAACCAACTCTTGGCACTCTTTAGCCGAAGTAAGGATCTCGGCTAAAGAATGGTTGGCTGGATTAAACCAACTCTTAGTATTCTTCAGCCGAAGTAATGATATCGGCTAAAGAATGGTTGGCTGGATTAAACCAACTCTTAGTACTCTTTCGCCGAAGTAAGGATATCGGCTAAAGAGTGGTTGGCTGGACTAAACCAACTCTTGATACTCTTCAGTCGAAGTAAGGACATTAGCTAAAGAGTGGTTGGCTGGATTAAACCAACTCTTAGTACTCTTTCGCCGAAGTAAGGATATCGGCTAAAGAGTGGTTGGCTGGACTAAACCAACTCTTGATACTCTTCAGCCGAAGTAAGGACATCGGCTAAAGAGTGGTTGGCTGGATTAAACCAACTCTTAGTACTCATTCTCCGAAATAAGGATATTGGCTAAAGAGTGGTTGACTGGACTAAACCAACTCTTGATCGGCTAAAGAGTGGTTGGCTGGACAAAACCAACTTTTGATACTTTTCAGCCGAAGTAAGGACATCGGCTAAAGAGTGGTTGGCTGGACTAAACCAACTCTTGATACTCTTCAGCCGAAGTAAGGACATCGGCTAAAGAGTGGTTGGCTGGACTAAAGCAACTCCTGATACTCTTCAGTCGAGGTAAGTATCTCGGCCAAAGAGTGGTTGGTAGGAATACTTATAGTGGCAATAATTAAGACCAGGATAAAGTATCTCAGCAAGAGAATGCTATGCCTCTTCCAGGACATCAGTTAGAAAGTAAGGTACAAACATAGAGATCAACCAAAATAAGAGTTGGACCAAAAAGAAGCATTCATTCAAAATTCAAAGCAAGTACAAAGGATAGGGCCTCAGCCCGGTTACAATCTATGACCAAAAGCAAAGAAAAGAAAATACAAAAATCAAGCAAAATGAAAAGAAAAGCGAAGTCAAGCAAATAGATCGTCAAGATCGGCATCAAGATCAACTCTAAGACCGGTTTCAGCTGGCAGCACAGTCTCGGTTGGGAGCACGGTTTTAGTAGGCAGCTCATCAGTCAGGTTCTCCACCACTGGCTCCAACCGAGCTGACTGATCAACAGGATCATTAACAACCGAGGTATCGTTGGGCACGGTTTCTTCTTCCTCATCCGAATCTTCAAGAAACTGTTGTTGTGTGGCAGCAGCATATTCCGCTATAGAGCTTGGTATGAAGTATGCAGGAGGGTTGAAGACCTCGGTCTCTGGACCGTGACCATGCTGCGCCACAGCCGCTCTCCACTCACATTTAATGAAGAGATCCTTTGCAGCTTCACACTGCTTAATGTATAGGGCTTCGCCCTCTTTAAAGTCCCAGTCCTCTGCAGCCTCCAGCTTCTTCTCAAGCTCCGTTATTTCGGCTTTCTTTTTTCCTTCGAGCTTGGCCATCTCACACAAGTATTTGTTTTTCATCATGGTCAAGGACCTTTGTTTATCAGCGTTAGCCGAGGTAACTAGGCCAGTCAGACGGGTGACCTCGGCCTCTAGCTCGGCGGTCTTCTGTTGAGATGCTTCTAGCTTGGCCGTTTTGGCTTCAGCTTCTGCCATGGCCTGCCTTGTTGCTTTCCTTAGTTCCAACACACGCTTGTGAGCGATGTGGTTTTTTTGTATGGCCTGCAAAAGGATGGTAACACTTTTTCAGTATAACCAAGCTGAAAGTTGGACAAATTTCTTTAGAAAAAATAAAGTAAGATGGGCATAACATACCAGCACCATGGATTTTGTGGACGAGCGAAGGGCCTTTAGCTCGGTCAGGTGGTCGTGGTGCCTCATGTCGGCTGGAAGACAAACACCTTTAGCCAAGTTAAAGGCCATCAGGTGGTCTTTTTCTGTGACCACTGAGTCCGAATCCATGATAGCACGGTTCTGAAAAGTGATTTTTGGAGCCCACTTGGAGGAGGTAGCTCGGTCAGAGCGCTCCGGTTGTGGGCTCGGTGGAGGGCTTGGCAGAGTGGTTTGAGGAACCACGGTTTCATCTTCATCAACAAGACGTTGCTCGGTTTGGGTAGTCCGGGCACGCTTCTTTAGGCGAGATGCTAAAGGTTGTTGAGAAGGCAGAGCTACTATGGTTTCTTGAGTTTGACCGGCTAGCGGTACCTTGGTCGGATTTGTTTCAGTCAGAAGGGCTCGCACGGCTCTCTTCTTGGCCATCTCTTGTTCAGCAGTTAAAGGGATTAATTTGATTTGGGGCAAGGTTGGGTCCGGTTCAGGTGAAGCCTCTAACAAAAAATCAGTTACCATGGTCTTTCGATTGCCACTGTATCGATAGGTCGGCTAGAAATTCAGTTGCTCGGTCCAACTTCGGTTTGGATATCGCAGCGCGGCACGAAGTGTAGCTAGGTTAGGGTAGCTGTACTGTGACTTGAGGAAGTTCGTGTCTGTATAAAAAGAAGACAACTGTTAGTCCGGTTCAAATATTGAAAACCGAAGTAAAGAAAGGCGTACGATGGAGCCGAGATAAACCTACCAACTACCCCCTTGTTCCAGTTTATTCTATCACCAGGGATCTGGGCTTGTTGGTCCTCAAAATTCCCAGATACCCAGAAGAAATCGTCGCCGTTTACATCTCTGTCTGGAGTATCTTTTATTATCTTTTCACGCCGGTGTCTTATTCTTAAATAATAGACCCATCCATCTTCGGTGGATCCTATGGAATATTGGTGGAAGAGTTTTGCTAGCCCACGGTTAAGACCAGCCCGGTCGTTTAGCGCGGCAATGCCGTTTATTATATGGTAGGAATTGGTGGAAAGTTAGGTAGGGCAGAGTTTGGTTTGCCTATGGAATTCACAGAGGAGGGGCTGTATAGGGAAACGTAGACCGCACTCTACGATTGAAATAACATTAAAAGGGACAAAGCCTTGCTTTCCCCAAGGGACGGTGTCTAGCTCGGCTAGTGAAAGGTGGACATCATCTAGGATTTGGTAGTCCTTGCGAAATTCAGCCATTGCACCAGGAGAGTCAACTAAAAACCTATACTTTCCCATTTGTGGTTTAAGTTATGAATAAATTATATGTGGGTGTTAGCTCGGTCGAAAAATGATTCTGAGTAGCTCGGTCGAGCGCTCAAGGGAATGCCTGGGCAACCTAAGTCTGCAGAGTAAAAAAAAAAAGAAGTGTTAAGCACTGATCATTGGACCGTGTTACAAGAAACAAAGGCAAGATAAATAAAGCCCTAGTTCGGCTACGCAGTTTTAGCTTCGTTTGAGCGAAGGGATTTAGCTCGGTCGAGCCTTTAGGACAGCTTTCTTAGTCCGGTTTTAACTAAGGAAGTTGGTCCAGCCCCAACTTTTAGCTCGGTCAGCATTGAGGCTCTCTAGTGTGGCATTGCGCAGATCTAGCGCGGTTCGGCAATTCGGCTAGTTGAAACAAATGAAGGTTTGACTTAAGGAAGCTACAAGTATGGCGCAAGTTTCAGTTTGGTTGCCAGGTATGGCTAGGCTTACGACCAAGGCAAACAACTTCCTAGTTCGGTTGCATAATTATTTGGGATCAAACCCAGTGTTTCTACAAATTGTTTCGTGAAGTTCAAGTTGTTCTATTGCTAAGTTTTTTCCAGAAAAATGCATGACCAAGCAGAAAATGTGTTTTGCAAAAACACAAAACAATATGCCATGGATTATAAAAAAACAAAAAACAAAACAGATTTGAATAACTTACCAGGACAAGAGGAGGAAACTGAAGATGGAAGCAACAACAGTGAAGAACACGAACTCAGCGAGCTCAAGGGTTGAAGAAGTAAAGGAACAGAGAGAGAGAGAGTGAAGGAGATGAATAGTGTAGTGGTAGATTCAAAATGAAAAGTTTGTTTTGTGTAGAAAGAAGGACAAAAAGGATGGGACTGTTCAAATTTCGCGAGATACGAAGACGGCATGACAGTTGCCTTCAGCCAATGAGAGCATGCCACGTGTCCTTGGAATGAGAAGCGATTCAGTTGCTGTGATTGAAGAGACGTATTGACCGGACAGGTAGAGCCGGCGAGAATTTAGCTCGGCTGGAAAGGCTAAAAAAGTTTTTTTTAGCTCGGTTGGAAAGGTTAAAGAATTTTATCTCAGCTGGGAAGGCTAAATAGTCTTAGCATAACTGTAAAGGCTTAAAAGTTTAGCTCGGTTATAAGACTATAGTTTTTAGCTTGGCTGGTAAAACAAGTAAATCCCTATCATGCTGCGCAGATGGAATTAAGGGGCAACTGAGAGGGTAATTTATACCTAAATAGGCCGAGCTGGGTAAATGGGCCGTTCTTTGGGCCACAGTAAGAAGGGCTGAATGAAAGAGGGCTTGCAGTTAGCCCAGTCCTAGTAAGCCTTATTGTTATCACGGTCCGAAAGAATCTTGAGGTTAGCTCGGTCTAAGGGAAGCTTTGAACATAGCCCGGTTGCCGTACTCAAAGTTAGCCCAGTCTTGACTTATCGAGGTTATCTCGGCCAGAGCCTTGCTGTTTGTTAGCTCGGTCTGATCACACCTTGGTTGGCATTGGTAGAAACCGGGGTAAGAGCAATGAATGGAATAGCCGAACTAAAGTTAGCTCGGTCTAGTCTGTGGCTTAGCATAGCCATGCTTACCTCGGTCATATTGGAGCCCGACCATGGTAAAACCATCTCACTTGGTTTAAGCAGTGAGGAGGGTGTTGAAGGATAAACATTATCTTTCAGGAGTATGACTCCTAGGAGGACTCTACATGGAGGAGTAAGAGTCCTACTAGGATTGTGCCACACGGAACCTATAAAAGCTCACAACATCACCTATGAAGAGGTAACACAACTTTGAGACACAGAGCTTTTTGTCTTTGTCTATTTTTTTGACTTAGGCATCGGAGGGGTTTCTGGCACACACCCGCCGGCTAGCTCACGTTTGTGTTTTCAGGGAGTAAAGCGACGATGTTTGGATGAACGCAGACTTGATCAACAAGATTATACGAGAATATTTATTTCTTTCCCGTACAACTATCATAATATTTTTATGATATTTTTGTAGACGTCCCCGAACGCCTCGGGAGGGTGAGTCCCGTTCTGTTCATTATTGGGCTCACTACAGTTCAGGACTCTCAAATTGTCACAGTTCTTAATCTAAACCAAAGAGTCCAAATCCGGCAAATCGTTTTGAGAAACAGATTTTTGAAAAGAAGTGCCAAACATGGACTGCTTTGCCAGATACAGAGTCGCCACCTAAATATTTTATTTTGGGAATTTAGGAAACCTTGACTCGGTGCCAAAGGCCACGTGTCCGTCATCACCAAAGTTGCCTCGGCTCGGGAGCTTGGGTACAATTGGGGAAGGTCAGCTATGAGCACCCCCTCCGTCCGATCCGAAGATCGGCCTCTACTAACCGTGATATCTGTTTTTGAAAACGTTATGTGTTCTTATTCCGGTCATTAGCCTAGATTTACTATGTTATGCGCATAGCAAACAAGTCTAGATCAAATCGCCTAAATTGGAACAAAACAATGAATATCCGTTTGTTTGGAAAACGCTTTGGAATTTGCTACTCACAAGTAGGCTAAAATACGGATTTCAACGAGTTATTCCAACTCAAACAATCCAACCTCCACCCACAGGCATTCAAGCAGTTCATCAAATAAGCATCTAGCCTCATGGTAATCATGCTATCATGTTAACGTTCACACTCATGTGAGATGCTAAAGCATAAAGAGCTCACCTAGTACTCCGTGCCAAAACAAGAACATGTTAGCAATCATGCATGATCCAAGTCCATGTTTAAATGCCTAATGCAACGCATACAGAATGTCACTAGAGTAGGCTCGGCTGGTCTATAAATGACATGTGAAAATGCACAAGTAGCATGTATTCAAGTTAGATTTGAAATACTTTATGCAGTTAGCATGATGCGCCGAGCCTAATGCATGCAAGACTAATGAATGATGCACGCATGCATAGCATAAGGTATGCTAAAGTAAACATGTCCTAATACTAACCATCAAAAGCAGGTAAGTAAAAGGGACAAAGAAGTGGGGGTTGGAAGACATGCACACACGCACCCACACTTATTACAGATTTGCCCTCGCTCGGAGGGACCAAAAGAATAATACAAGTTAATTAACTTACAAGCTAGTTAAATATTACAAATCAATTAATTAATTAACAAATTGACTAATCTAATGGAAGAAGTAAACAGCCTCAGGAAGAGGGCCCAATGCAATGCGCGCTCGGCTCCGCTCGGAAAGTCACTGCCATGCACAAGTTGCCTCTACTTTGACTGTTCTGCTTCTCTGAAAATTGCACAACTCCCAAGGTTGCTTCTCTGAGTGTTGTGGAACACCACCGGCTGAGTGGGATCATCACCGGCCATTTTGAAGTGGTCATCGACTGTCCATTGAACTCTCGGCCAAATATATTTAGTCAGTCGGCAGTAGATATGGCCGGCCGGCCAAAACTTCCTGCAGAAACCTGTTTGACAGTAGCAGAGGGCAGGAAAGGCATGACAATGCGTTTCAAGCAATGTATGCACCAACCACACTCCTTATCATATTTATGACTCAAAGGAGGATGGGCCTTGATTCTCGGGCCACCAATCACGCATTTCCATGCATGATGGCCCAACAGACTAAGTATGCATTTTGATTTCAAATGCAATGCACACACACAAACAAAGGCTCAATCCCTATCACTAGATCAAGGGACAAGGCATGCATGCTAGATGGAATGCAACCTAGGCATGCAAACTAGTATGCTATATGGTATGGAGGGGAGCATGCAAACATGCAATGTACACTAGGTACACAACCTAAGCAAACAAGGCAAACAAGCATGTCACAACTATGCAAGCTAATGAAGCATGCGAGATGTGATCTAATCATGCAAGTGTGCAAGACATGCAAACATGCTAGCAACTTGACCAAGGGAATGCATGCCAAATGCAAGTGATTTCAAGCATGCAACACATGCAACCAAAACACGCAAACGTGGGTTAATGCAACAACATTTGAATAGCATGCAAAAGATGGACTTAAATTGAATTAGGCAGCTCTCAACTAGGTCCAAAACAATGGCTAACATGCTCAAGAATGGAATCCAAAACGCAAACAAATAGGCATGCATGTAAGGTCCAACACTTAGGCACATAGAGACAAATTTTAAGCACACTTAAAAGAGGAACAACATGGGCATATGTCATGCAATGTAAGCTCTGAAAATCATGTTAATGATGGCGCCAAAACAAGCAAACAAGGTAAGCATGGCATGCAACAATGGTCCAAGATTCAAGGCAAGCCCAAGGGGGATTGAACTACACTTAATGCAACCACACATGGCATGAATTAAATGACCAAAACTAGAGTTTTAGCATGCTAAAACAAAGCCAAAAGACCACTTAGATGGCATCTAAATGACTTACACATGGAAGCATACACAATGACCAAACATGGAGCATAGGAACAACCTCTTGGAGCATCAAAGGGGCCATGAAATACAAGCATACAAGCATGCTAAGTGGACTGAAATGACATGGAAAATGGTTCCAACTCACTAAATCAAAACAAGTAAAGCATGCTCCACACTCACACACCCAAGGCTAACAAGCCAAAATGTAAGGTGGCTATACCAAGCGTGTCATGGTTGACCAAAGCAATCAAAAACAGAACTTAAGCATGCTAAAACAAGTACAAAAGCTTCACAAAGCTAGGCCAAAAGCATGCTTGAACAAGGGTTAAAACCTAGATGCATATTAAGACTACAATATGGCATTACAAGACATGTACGCTAAACAAGCAAGGTGTGTCCGAACCAACTAAAAACAGAGGCATATTATGACATAATAAGCATGAAAATCAGCTAAGGCATGGCCAACACACACTTAGACTAGATGCTCCCCCAAGAGGCAAAAAGGGCCCTTTTTAAGGACAACAAGGAGAGGGGGTGGCCCTCTTCTTCCTAGGACCTCAAGGTACCATCCTCATCACTGAAATCCCTCAAGATTTCAGTGGTGAGGAGGCCCAAACACAATGGTCCCGGAGCTCAACCAAAATGGCACAAAACAAAGGCCAAACAAGCCTTAAGAGGGGTCAAACAACCCCAAAGCTTAAAGCAACCTTAACCAACTATTTAGAGCATTAAAAAAAAAAACCTTTTATATGTTATACACAAAGCTCAAAAACAGGTGCAAGGTAGGCAAAAATGCAATGCAAAAATAGGGAATAAAGGGACAAGTTTCTTACCTTTGTAAACCCTCTTCACCAATGGTGAACCAGCTGGTTCTTCAGGCTCAAACCAGCTCCACAACTCCAAAAACAACCCTCAAGGGCCTCAGCTCCAAGAAAATGTGTGATGGTGGGTGTTTGTGTGCAAAACTAAGGCAAAAACACTCACAAAACAAAGAGAGAGAGAGATATATAGAGATGGAGGACGTATGAACCCTAACCCTAAAACTCAAAACCCTCTGAAATTTTGTCTAAGTTGTCTCACCCTTGAACAAGAGAGAGGAGGCTCTCTTTTAAAGACAATTGGTCTTGTAAAGCTTCCAAAGGAAGCTAACAAGAGGGCAATCCCTCCATACACGTGTATGGAGGGGGTGACAGTGTATGCCAGCTACACAAAAATATCTGCAAAAGTAGATGCACAGTAGTCGGCCGGTCAATAATGCAATTGACCAAAAAAAAGATAGCCGGCCGGCCAAACATTTGGTCGGTGGAAGAAAAACACAGCCGGTGGCCTCAAGCCATGGCCGGTGATGTGTGGGGATGGCCCACAAGCCATTTCCTGCCCCTCCAAGGCAAAACACAAGTGTTTGGTGCAAAACCAAGCACAAAACAGTCGAGTTGAGAGATCT
The DNA here is from genome assembly GCF_055761805.1 of Camellia sinensis. NCBI lineage: Eukaryota > Viridiplantae > Streptophyta > Magnoliopsida > Ericales > Theaceae > Camellia > Camellia sinensis. The sequence goes on along the minus strand of NW_028128998.1, from coordinate 1,137,086 downwards.
TGAGGCAAGGCGCGTATCCGAGACCTCCGGGAACTCAAGACGAACACAAACATAGATAATCACCAAGTGTTCAAGCGGTGACGTCCAAGTCTTGAGGACGGTCAAAAATGGGGTGTCTACAGTTGCCCCTCTTTGACAGAACTCGAAAGTCATAACAATGACGGGAGTGAATGTCAAAGCCCAGAGACGACCCATTTTTGACAAGGCCGAAGACTTAGACAAAGCATACAAGCTACAGATAAGGTATGCGCCCGAAGGCAGGGGCAAAATGCAAGACAATGCACAAAGCCGAACATAGCTTATGATCATGCAAAGAAAGCTGTAACGAAGCATAACATGCGACAGTTTTAAGCTAGCATACACCAAATTACACTACAATGCAGAAAGGATGTAAGAGAATTATGCAATTCTCGATACGTCTCACTCGGAGGATACAATACCTGTCTGGTTCGTCTAGTTGCACCAGCCTCAAATGAACCGTACATACAGTATCGTGCCTGCAAAGAAAACAACTTAACAGGTACGATATCGTTAGCAACATACATAACATGCAAAAAGAATGCAAAATGATATGCAATATATACAAAACTATGTATAAACAATGCAAATGAAAATGCAATGTAATTGAAATAATGCAAACGATATGCAATGCAATTGAATCATGATCAAATATTGAGCGGTTCAAAACCACACAAATGTCAAATAGATTGATGGAGGTAACAAGTCCGTCTACCATTGAAAAGGTCACACAAAACTATGAGTGATGTAGACGGACACAAGAACAAGCAATCGGGTGGAATGACACAAGTGGGGAATGATCCGTTAACGAAAGAACATGATCCTAGTGCAGGATGCAAAAATTACACTACAATGTAATATGTATGATGGATATGGCGCGCGGGCCAAACCAAATCTTGCCTAGGAAAGGCATGGATACAAACAAACCACATCTAACATAGAACGGTCATACAGAACTATGAGTGTATAGACGTGAAAAGTATGGGCACATACCAGTCCAAGCTCAACAAGGAAAGGCGCAAACCCTAGATGGAGGTGATGCAATGAATGCATGCAAGCTACAATGCAATATATACAATACGCAGTGGATGGATATAGTGGATTAAGGCCTACGGCCAAACTGTATCTTGCCTAGGAAAGGCATGGACACAAACAAACCACGTCTAACATAGAACGGTCATACAGAACTATGAGTGTATAGGCGTGAAAAGTATGGGCACATACCAGTCCAAGCTCAACAAGGAAAGGTGCAAACCCTAGATAGAGGTGATGCAATGAATGTATGCAAGCTACAATGCAATACCTACAATATGCAATGGAATGGATATAGTGGATTAAGGCCTACGGCCAAACCGTATCTTGCCTAGGAAAGGCATGGACACAAACAAACCACGTCTAACATAGAACGGTCATACAGAACTATGAGTGTATAGACGTGAAAAGTATGGGCACATACCAGTCCAAGCTCAACAAGGAAAGGCGCAAACCCTAGATGGAAGTGATGCAATGAATGCATGCAAGCTACAATGCAATACCTACGATATGCAATGAAATGGATATAGTGGGATGCATGACATATGCAATATATTACAATGAAATGCATGACATATGCATGTTGTTGTTGTTGTTGTTTTTTTTTTTTTGCTTTTTGGTTTTGTTTGAAATGCATGTTGATGCATGCTGATGTAAACGCGTGACAACGCACGTCTTGTGATATGCATGACAATGCAAATGATCTTGAATGTGCGACCATGCGTGTCGCTCGAAATTCTTATGAACTCGAATGCGCGACGACGCGCATCGCTTGAAATGCATGATAATGCATGTGAACTTGAATATGCGACGACGCGAGTCGCTTGAAATATATGTACAATGCAACTTACCAAAAGTCGTTCGGGCACGACGAACACCGAAGGACTTGCACCTTTAGAGGATTTAAGGTCTCCTAGACTGAGCCTATTTAAGGTCTCGCCAGACCAAGCGTATTTAAGGTCTCGCCAGACCAAGTAAAATGCATAACAATGCAAGCATAATGACGTATAACTCAACACGTGTTTGCAAAACAACGTATGTGGGGCAACTTTCGAATCTTAAAAGAAACAAAAGGATACAAAAAGGATACACCTTGCACATATTTGAGTGCCATGCACAGAAGACACGGTCCGAGGTCAAAACGGAGGCCGGTTGAGCTTCGGAAGGGCACTGTCTTGCACTATCTTGAGAAATAAATGCCCCAAACTATACATTTGACCCAAACAAGGTTATAGGAGGCTCACCGGCCATCAGGGGAGGTCACCGGCCATCCGCCGGCCATCAAAACATATCACCGGCCAAATATTTGGCCGACCGGACAAAGATGTAGCCGACCGGACAAATGTTGCTAAGTCGGGACAGTTCGATCTTTTTGCCTCGGGTCTTTTAAAATAGGGCAAAAAACCCTATTTTTCTCATTTCCTCTTAGCTAGAATTTCTCCCCCTCTCTCTCTAGAGTATTTCTTGAGCCTCCATTCTCCGTTTTCCTTGGTTTTTGCGCCCGTTTCGTCGTTTGATTCGCAAATATCTTTGCGTTTCAAACATTTTGAACCGAACATTTCTTCGTTCCGGTGTCTCCTTTGCTATTTCCACCTCTTGGGGTTTGTTTTCCCCAAGTTTCTCTCGATTTTCGTGCCTCTTCCATTTCCCGACTTTTTCAACCATTTTCTGCCCCCTCGGGGTCGACTTTTTGTTGACTCTTCGCATTTTAGGCCGATTTTCTCTCTTTCGGCCATTTTCACACCACTTTTGACATGGCGGATGATATTCCACGGGGCGGGACTCCCCCAGAGCATGAGATGGATCCAGAGGCCGAGCTCCTCCCCTTGAGCGTCCGCCCGTTCGACCCGGTGACCTACCGACCGGCGATTCACGTGCTTCCTCCCGACAAACTTCGCCAGTTCTGGGATTTTGCGAGAGGTGTGCCACCAAAGCTTCTCTTGTGTGAGCCCGAGACGCACTTTTCATACGGCGCTTCCGAGGTATATTCTCCCCCGTTTCATTTTCCACAATGTAGAACACTTAACTGCCATAGTTGATTCTGCTCTTTAATTGCTTAGCCTGGATAAACCGATACACTATATGTTGTAATTGACTGTGAATACATTTGCACTCGATATCCGTTTGAATCTGAACACGTGCACACACACTACATTTGCCCTGAACCACTCAAACACACTGGTACATCACATGTTGTAGTTCACTGCGAGCATACCGGCACTCGGTACCTATTTGAATCTGAACACGTGCACACACGCTATATCTGTACTGAACCACTCAAACACACTGGCATATCACATGTTGTAGTTTACTGCGAGCATACCGGCATTCGGTACCTATTTGAATCTGAACACGTGCACACACGTTACATTGCCACCAATTCTGAATACTCTTCAAAACTGTGTATTTTATATTCTTTGCAACTATTTGCTTTTGAACAGGGAGATTCCCATACTGTCCGCGGGTATGTGAATGTTGCCGCCAGGGATTGGTACATGGAGTTACCGGACGCAGTCCGTCACATTGCTGACCAGGCCGGATTTGGTGCATTCTGCAGGGGACTCTCGCGCCTTACTGTGAGCAGGCCTCTCCTTGCTGCTTTAGTGGAGAGGTGGTGGGACACCACAGACTCTTTCCACTTTTCTGCTATAGGAGACATGACGATGACTCCCTATGATTTCTCGATGCTCACCGGCATCAGGGTAGGGGGTGATCCGATCCCTTTCGACACAGACATGGACGAGTGGGAGGCCGCTCAGATCTACTTACTTAGCGAGGTGCTGCCTCTCGCACGTCCTGGCTTCGTCAGGTATTCATGGTTCGAGGTCCAGTTCAGAGTTCAGCCGGCCTTAGTTGAGGAGGCTCCGATGACCCAGGAGGCGGTGGAGCTATATGCACGCGGCTTCCTCATGTTTCTTCTAAGGACGACTATCTTCGCCGATCGGGCGAACACCGTGCCCCTCTGTTTGTTGAGCGCACTGGTGGACGTCACATGGATTCTACGCTTCGACTGGGGTGGCGCTGCTCTAGCCACTCTATATGGATACATGAGCTCAGCCTCCCGTTGTAGCGGGCAGTTACTCGGGGGTTACTGGCGAGCTTAGGAGGTACACCTCTTTCTCTGTTTTACATTTCTGCCTTTCATTTTGTGTACTCTGTACACTGCACACACTGCGGTCTGCTTCACACTGACTGTATACTGTACACACGGCACACACATACTCTGCTTTACACTGACTGTACACTGCACACACTGTATACTCTGCACAATACACTGCACAATACACGGTTCTGCAATTTCTACTTTATTTTGTATTCTGCTTTATCTAATAATCTTGCTGGTATTTGCTCTGCAGTTGTAGGTCTACGCCTACTTTCCGAGACTCGCCCCAGTGCCAGACGTGGAGACCCCTCTCGTCGTTCCGTTCTCGCGCTGCTTCAACGTGAGATGCGTGCGGAGACCGTGGGAGACATTCATCTTCTTCCGCCGCTACTTCGACACCATCACCCCCGCAGAGGTATGTTCAACTTTTAGAGTTTTACTTGGCTTGGCTTTACACTGTATTTTCAATAATAGTAGATAACAAACTGCATGTCATGTACAGATCACTTGGCAGCCTTGGGCTCCATTGCCTGCGATGATTCGAGATCGATTTGCTGGTGCAGAGGAGACTGTACGTTTTAGGATTTTGCTAGAGGGCCCGGTCTGTCGGGCTTGGTACCTGGGTGAGCGTTTCCTATGCCAGACCTTGGGTTTGCCGGAACAGATAGTTCCGGGTCCGCCTCTTACCCACATGAGGGACACCGAGAGGTGCATTGCTGAGGATATGGCCGATTACACGATCGGCTGGGACGCGGAGGGCTTTAGGGGCGAGGGTGACTACTCAGAGTACGTTCGGACGTATATTATGCGGCCTCTGAGCGGTGGCCGTCAAGCTGAGAGGGAGAGGCCTGTGGCGCCGGTAGTTAGAGCGGGAGCAGGGGCAGGGACGTCGAGGACAGCTCGTGTCCGTGGCAGGAACAGAGCTCGGAGGGGTCGAGGGGTTAGCTGGCCAGCGTTACCCACGATGATGACATGCCGAGGTCAGGGTGGGGTGACCTACCAGATCCCCTTTGCTCCTCCTCCGGCTGACCACGAGTTGGTCGGTTTCCATGACTTGCCTTTGGTATGTATTACTACATTTTATGCATCTTGTATTGGCATTTCATTTCAGTTTATTTGATATTCCGCAGAATACTGATGCATTTGATACTTTTGCAGGCTTCTTCCGAGTATACCCGGCAGTCCTTGGCGCTGAATGCCTCCATGATGGGGATGTTACAGCGGACGTTCGACCTCCTGGCCCTCTATAGCATTCCGATATGTTCTTCTGATCACGGTCTCAAACCATACACATAAGCTGCTTCACATAATCTAGTGCACAACACAACACTTGATAAGCTGTTTACGGCATTCATACACTATACTCATACACTGCATTCTGCACTAATAAACTGCTCACGGCATTCGCACACTGTACTCATACACTGCATTCTACACTGATAAACTACTCACGGCATACTGACACTGTACTCATGCACTACATTCTGCACTGATAAACTGTTCACGGCATTCGCACACTGTACTCATACACTGCATTCTGCACTGATAAACTGCTCACGGCATTCACACACTGTACTCATACACTGCATTCTGCACTGATAAACTGCTCACGGCATACTGATGCGTTTTCCTTTTATACTTTTCAGCCTCCTTTCCAGATTCCCACTGTGGGAGGTGTTCCAGCCAGGCCTTCTGTTCCTGCTGGAGGAGATGGAGAGGGTAGAGTATTCCCCCGCACCAAGGCGGGGCGCACTCACGCCGGGAGTAGCTCACGAGCTCCAGTCCCTGATGACGATGATGAGGAGTCAGAGGCGGAGGCGGAGGCAGAGTCATCGTCGTCGGAGACCAGAGACGGCTCGGACTCGGGCTCAGATGACAGCGCTGATGATGCTCCTGGACCTTCGTCCAGGAAGAGGACTAGGACAGACTCCCAAGCCTAAGATCCTTTGTCATTGATCCAGATTTTTGCTGTTTTTCTTTTTCTTTTTCTTTTGTACCTTTTGCTAGTAGCTAGAGTACCTTGTACTGCCGCAGGCAAATTTTTATTTCCAAAACCATGTACTTGAAAAAGATGATGAAATGAAACAAACTTTTTTTCTGAAAAAGTGTTGCATTTGTACATTTCATATATTGTATCGCATTGCATCATGTTGCACCTCAATGTAAATGAAATTGATCTGTTGTCTGAAAATTGAACACTTGCATTGTAATAATCAGATAACGAACCAGCCAACAGCAAAACAATCCATACCAACCACTGCACATTTTGAACACTCGGCTCATACTCTACTGGGGATTAATCTGCATACAGCTCATAACACAACGCTTGGCTCATTTTGCACACAGCGGATCCTGAACAAACAGCCCAAATCTGACAAGACGGACCATGAAGGTTGAATCTACTGAAGTTGAAGCACACTCAGATGCGATCTGAAACCCAGAAGCTTCAAAGAGGCCCAGGTTTTCCTGTTCACACTTATCGGGGGTGGGCCCTGCAGTTGTATGAAAGAACCAAATCATGTTTTTGCACAAATGTGGAGAATAACACAGCATTCTGAACACAACATGATTAAAATTTTGGAGATTGAAAAAGGGTTTTTCAAACCGGGGTATTGAGCCTACAACTAAACTCAGCGAGAAAGACTCAATAGAGAAAATCAAAAGGTAAACTACCTGAACACAATGAGACACACTCGGAAAAGACTCAAAACAAAGGTTGAAGTAATCAAGACAAAAGACTCGACATACAGACATGTTAACAGAGACGGGGGACCTAAGATCACGAGGAGCCAGTTTCTCTGGGTATTGTTTCCCACCCCTTCTTATTTTTGGTTCTCACATCATTCTAGCACTCAAGCTCGGTTTTTCTCTCAAAACCCTTTTTGCTCACTCTTTCTCTCAACTTACACCTCTCTATTCTTTATTCTCTCATTTTTATCCCTCCCTGGGGTGTTTAATGGATGAATAGGAAGTTGTGGGTTCACACCCGACATGGTTAGCTCACGGCTGTTTCTTCCGGCGGCACTTGGTCGATGCCCCAGGTAAGGGAACGGAGTACCTTGATCCCTTCAGATTCGTGCTTCGCACTTGGTTCGATACCTCGTTGCTCAGAGGTTGAGAGAGCTTTCAACCCTTTAATAACAGCTTGAGTTGTGCCCTTCTTGGCAAGTATGTTGGCGATGGGGGAAAGACAGGAAGCCTGACTCAACCGTGCCCCTAGTTCATTATTATGACCATTTTTGTTTTGGTTTTTTACTAAAACAATTTTGACCAATATGAGAGTTAGATTAACATACTTGTTCAATTTTCTGATTTAAAATCATGCAAGTCAGGCTATGAGCACTGAAAATTTTTCTTTTTTGGGTCCCAAAAAATGGTCCAGTTTTGAAAAATAAAACAATTTTCGAGAAAACTAGTCATCCTCAGTAAAAATTCTCAAAAACTATTTTTTGGCAAACGGCCGCCGCCCAACGAGCGCGGAACTCACTCTCGAGATGCACAACCTCGGATCGGAGGCAATGGAAAATTGCCCTTTGTTTGAAGGACGCTGCACGGCAATGGAAAGTTGCCCCTGGTTTGAACGGCGACTCATGGCAACGGAAAGTTGCCCCTTGTCTGGATGATGCCGCAGCAGATTGTAGACAGTCCTCACTAGTGATGATCCCGACCAAACTTTCTCGAATACAGAGAAGACGAAGATGGTCAAAACCAATATATGGACACAGTCACTTTGAAGGTGTTGGGGGCTGGACTTCGGGATGAAGTTGCCTACGTATCCGGTTGTCACAACCGAACTATCGGATTCGGGGAGGGCAAGAATAATCAAAACCACTACATGGACTGAGGCGCTATGAAAGCGTTGGGGTTGGACTTCAGGATGAAGTTGCCTACGTATCCCAAACATGGGAATCAAGCCTTACGTAGTTCCAGTTAAGGTACATTCGGGTATTTTAACCTTCACCTTTTAGGCTCTAACTTTTGCCAAGGCGCCCGATGCGGATTTTCGACCTTGCGAGCTTTTCTTTCCTTTTTCTTTCTTCACTTTCTTTTTTCTCTCTTTTGTATATTATTATTTTTTCTTCTTTTTTTTTTGTATATATATATATATATTTTTTTTATATATTTTCTTTTGCTCTAACTTTTGCCTGGGTCGCCCTTCCGGGTTTTCGGCCCAGCGAGCCGCTCAAAGGGTAAAAGTGTAATAAGTCCATGCCAAATGGTTTTAGGGTTTTGAAGCCATCTGTATCCAAGAGAGTGGTTGTTGCATTGACTTACTGAAGGACCCATCTTCGGCTCTTCGAGCAAATCGGACATTTTTGCCCTTAGTTTGGAGGGGTGCTTCTGTTCTAGCTTTACAGGCTTCTTCTGGTGAGATCTGATCTTCTTGATCTGACTTTGGTGCCTCTTGTTCGAGGCCTGCTTCCAATCTGGCCACACAGGCCTCTCTTGATGGTCGATCGTTGAACACTCCGAATTGTGGTTCAAAGCTTTAAAACAAGGGCTCGAGTCTTGAGGCTGAGAGCGATCCTAAGCTGCATAATCTTAAGAGTGATCCCACACAGGTCTTCGCAAGACCGCGCAAAACATTTTGTTTTTGAAAGTTTTTAAAGAAGCGACAAATCGCTCGCGCTGAAGATAGTGTGGAACTAGTCTGGATCAAGCCAGGGTCCTTCTCAGTACTCACGCTGACAAGCATGATTTCAATCGTTAAGGGCTTAGCACGCCTCTCTTTCTCTCAATTTGATCAAAGTTTACAAAACCTGAGGAATTCCTTCCTCTTTGTTTTCACCGTAGTGTTCAAAAAGTTTTGAAAAACTTAGGTCAATGCAATAATTTTCAGGGCACAAGAGAACAGGTGGAATGTACTGTTGTTCCATTCAAGTCCCCTGGCACAACTAATTCAGAATAGTAGTAAGCATGGAAACATGATAGCCGCAGCTGTTTCATTCAGATTCCCTGGTTGCAACTGGCTCCACGACAGAGACAGACTCAAAATAAAGCAAAAGGGTAACTACAAAACAAAACGATGTTCGAGGCCGAGGCTCCAAGGGTTTAAGATGCCCCCTTTCGCCAAGAATCTGAAGTGCCTTTGACAATGGCATATAAAGAGCGTGAAAGACCCTGCGCCCTCGGGGCAAGTACTTTGAAGGTTGAGTATTCTTGCTAGACGCACTAGCGAAAGGGTCGGCAAGCGCTGCCTTGGCTTTCTGATCTTTCCCAGGTGCAGGGTTGGGAGTGGAAGGAACTGTTCTGGCATGACGGGGCCTATCCCGATTTTCTAACTGGCTTGTACTGCCTTCGGTTGGAGTGGAGAAAACATCATCTACAGCCTTAGCTACGACTGCGAATACCTGTTGTTTACTCATCCCCTCGGCTTTCAAAGCCTCGACTACCCACAACAGTTGTTCAATGGGATTGGCATCTGCCTTCATTTTGTTCTTGCCTCTGGCCTCGTCCTGATCGAGGGTTTGAGTTGATGTTGATACGTCATTGTTATAGTTGGAGGCCACCTCGGGTTGGCTAAGTTCGATCACAATCCGTCCCAACGGTGGGGCTCTTGTGGTACAAAATTCTTGGCATACGGTGCGGCTGGTGGCGAAGCTGACATTCCGTAAGCGAGATCCGCCACGGACCTCTGGAGGTCACCTACCATTCCTATCAATTCGAATGTGGTGGGCTCACGAGCCTGATACAACTAGGGGGTCCAGACCGGGTGCGCGACAGGCGACCTGGGTGGATGCGGTACATCGACATTGGTCTCGCTTTGCAGAGTGATTCCTTGATCTATTGCGGCCGTCATAACCACGATCTCCTCTGAATTCTACGTCATGATAAGTCCGCTGTACTGAACGGTGACTGACGGATCAGATATCTGTCTTGCCTCAGCAAAGGGGGAACACTAGCTATTCTGTATCAACTCTCTGAACTGAAAGGAAAAACAAGTAGCGTTTCAGCCCAAATGGATCAAACACAGATGTAGCCGAACAACTGTACTCTACTGCTGACCATTGTTGCCCAAAATCACTACCCCCAAAATACTGAATCGGATACCCACAGATACAGCTAATTCTCATGAACTGATACTAGTGCCCTCAGGCCTGATACTCAAACTTGCAAACTAATATGTGTGCTCCCTGCATAGATACACTCTAAAAACACATAACAAGTAAAGAGAGCCAAAACACCCCTATGGAGGGGTAGGGTTTCCCTTTCCTATTTTGTCAGGAGCTAGGGTTTCACTACGCACGCAGCGGTTTTCAAACAACCTAACATCGGGTAAGCAACCTGTCCTACTTTGGAATAGTCACTATGCATTTCGATATGCACTAGGTCAAATGGTCAAAAAGGGTGCCCGATAAAACCGGGGTTTGTGTTCCCATACTATCAGAGCCCACAACCGATTTGCCTTATGGCATTCTTTGACAAAGTCAAGCCTCCGGCAAACCGTTCAGGAATGGCAGATGGCAAACACGGTGTCCTAAGCGCACCAATGCACATGCAATGCAAAGAGACACATAAATGAAATCAAAACAGGATATCATGAGTTCGAGTCAAGCTCTCTAAACTCCCCAACAGAGTCGCCAGAAACTGTAGACGTCCCCGAACGCCCCGGGAGGGTGAGTCCCGTTCTGTTCATTATTGGGCTCACTACAGTTCAGGACTCTCAAATTGTCACGGTTCTTAATCTGAACCAAAGAGTCCAAATTCGGCAAATCGTTTTGAGAAACAAATTTTTGAAAAGAAGTGTCAAACATGGACTGCTTTGCCAGATACAGAGTCGCCACCTAAATATTTTACTTTAGGAATTTAGGAAACCCTGACTCGGTGACAAAGGCCACGTGTCTGTCATCACCAAAGTTGCCTCAGTTCGGGAGCTTCGGTACGATTGGGGAAGGTCAGCTATGAGCACCCCCTCTCGCCCGATCCGAAGATCGGCCTCTACTAATGGTGATATCCATTTTTGAAAACGTTATGTGTTCTTATTCCGGTCATTAGCCTAGATTTACTATGTTATGCGTACAGTAAACAAGTATAGACCAAATCGCCTAAATTGGAACAAAACAATGCATATCCGTTTGTTTGGCAAACGCTTTGGAATTTGCTACTCACAAGTAGGCTAAAATACGGTTTTCAACGAGTTATCCCAACTCAAACAATCCAACCTCCACCCCCAGGCATTCAAGCAGTTCATCAAATAAGCATCTAGTCTCATGGTAATCATGCTATCATGTTAACGTTCACACTCATGTAAGATGCTAAAGCATAAAGAGCTCACCTAGTACTCCGTGCCAAAACAAGAACATGTTAGCAATCATGCATGATCCAAGTCCATGGTTAAACGCCTAATGCAATGCATATAGAATGTCACTAGAGTAGGCTCGGTTAGTCTATAAATGACATGTGAAAATGCACAAGTAGCATGTATTCAAGTTAGATTTGAAATATTTTATGCAGTTAGCATGATGCGCCGAGCCTGATGCATGCAAGACTAATGAATGATGCACGCATGCATAACATAAGGTATGCTAAAGTAAACATGTCCTAATACTAACCATCAAAAGAAGGTAAGTAAAAGGGAGAAAGAAGTGGGGGTTGGAAGACATGCACACACGCATCCACACTTATTACAGATTTGCCCTCACTCGGAGGGACCGAAAGAATAATACCAGTTAATTAGCCTACAAGCTAGTTAAATATTACAAATCAATTAATTAATTAACAAATTGACTAATCTAATGAAAGAAGTAAACAGCCTCGGGAAGAGGGCCCAATGCAATGCGCGCTCGGCTCCGCTCGGAAAGTCACTGCCATCCACAAGTTGCCTCTACTTTGACTGTTCTGCTTCTCTGAAAATTGCACAACTTCCAAGGTTGCTTCTCTGAGTGTTGTGGAACACCACCGGCTGAGTGGGATCATCGCCGGCCATTTTGAAGTGGTCATCGACCGTCCATTGAGCTCTCGGCCAAATATATTTGGTCGGTCGGCAGTATATATGGCCGGCCGGTCAAAACTTCCTGTAGAAGCCTGTTTGACAGCAGCAGAGGGCAGGCAAGGCATGACAATGCGTTTCAAGCAATGTATGCACCAACCACACTCCTTATCATATTCATGACTCAAAGGAGGATGGGCCTCGATTCTCGGGCCACCAATCACGCATTTCCATGCATGATGGCCCAACAGACCAAGTATGCATTTTGATTTCAAATGCAATGCACACACACAAACAAAGGTCCAATCCCTATCACTAGATCAAAGGACAAGGCATCCATGCTAGATGGAATGCAACCTAGGCATGCAAACTAGTATGCTATATGGTATGGAGGGGAGCATGCAAACATGCAATGTACACTAGGTACACAACCTAAGCAAACAAGGCAAACAAGCATGCCACAACTATGCAAGCTAATGAAGCATGCGAGATGTGATCTAATCATGCAAGTGTGCAAGACATGCAAACATGCTAGCAACTTGACCAAGGGAATGCATGCCAAATGCAAGTGATTTCAAGCATGCAACACATGCAACCAAAACACGCAAACGTGGGTTAATGCAACAACATTTGAATAGCATGCAAAAGATGGACTTAAACTGAATTAGGCAGCTCTCAACTAGGTCCAAAACAATGGCTAACATGCTCAAGAATGGAATCCAAAATACATACAAATAGGCATGCATGTAAGGTCCAACACTTAGGCACATAGAGACAAATTTTAAGCACACTTAAAAGAGGAACAACATGGGCATATGGCATGCAATGTAAGCTCTGAAAATCATGTTAATGGTGGCGCCAAAACAAGCAAACAAGGTAAGCATGACATGCAACAATGGTCCAAGATTCAAGGCAAGTTTGAACTACACTTAATGCAACCACACATGGCATGAATTAAATGACCAAAACCAGAGTTTTAGCATACTAAAACAAAGCCAAAAGACCACTTAGATGGCATCTAAATGACTTACACATGGAAGCATACACAATGACCAAACATGGAGCATAGGACACAACCTCTTGGAGCATCAAAGGGGCCATGAAATGCAAGTATACAAGCATGCTAAGTGGACTGAAATGACATGGAAAATGGTTCCAACTCACTAAATCAAAGCAAGTAAAGCATGCTACACAGTCACACACCCAAGGCTAGCAAGCCAAAATGCAAGGTGGCTATACCAAGCGTGTCATGGTCGACCAAAGCAATCAAAAACAGAACTTAAGCATGCTAAAACAAGTACAAAAGTGTCACAAAGCTAGGCCAAAAGCATGCTTGAACAAGGGTTAAAACCTAGATGCATGTTAAGGCTACAATATGGCATTACAAGACATGTACGCTAACCAAGCAAGGTGTGTCCGAACCAACTAAAAACAGAGGCATATCATGACATAATAAGCATGAAAATCAGCTAAGGCATGGCCAACACACACTTAGACTAGATGCTCAGGGCCCTTTTCAAGGGCAACAAGGAGAGGGGGTGGCCCTCTCCTTCCTAGGACCTCAAGGCACCATCCTCATCACTGAAATCCCTCAAGATTTCAGTGGTGAGGAGGCCCAAACACAATGGTCCCGGAGCTCAACCAAAATGGCACAAAACAAAGGCCAAACAAGCCTTAAGAGGGGTCAAACAACCCCAAAGCTTAAAGCAACCTTAACCAACTATTTACAGCATTAAAAAACAGAACTTTTATATGTTATACACAAAGCTCAAAAACAGGTGCAAGGTAGGCAAAAATGCAATGCAAAAATGGAGAATAAAGGGACAAGTTTCTTACCCTTGTAGACCCTCTTCACCAATGGTGAACCAGCTGGTTCTTCAGGCTCAAACCAGCTCCACAACTCCAAAAACAACCCTCAAGGTCCTCAGCTCCAAGAAAAGGTGTGATGGTGGGTGTTTGTGTGCAAAACTAAGGCAAAAACACTTACAAAACAAAGAGAGAGAGAGAGAGATATAGAGATGGAGGACGTATGAACCCTAACCCTAAAACTCAAAACCCTCTGAAAATTCTGTCTAAGTTGTCTCACCCTTGAACAAGAGAGAGGAGGCTCTCTTTTAAAGATAATTGGCCTTGTAAAGCTTCCAAAGGAAGCTAACAAGAGGGCAACGTGTATGGAGGGGGTGACAGTGTATGCCATCTGCACAAAAATATCTGCAAAAGCAGATGCACAGTAGTCGGCCAGCCAAAATTGTAATTGACCAAAAAAAAGATAGCCGGTCGGCCATCTATAGTGCCGGCTGGCCAAACATTTGGCCGGTGGAAGCAAAACACAGTCGATGGCCTCAAGCCATGGCCGGTGATGTGTGGGGATGGCCCACAAGCCATTCCCTGCCCCTCCAAGGCAAAACACAAGTGTTTGATGCAAAACCAAACACAAAACAGTCGAGTCGAGAGATCTTGAGGCAAGACGCGTATCCGAGACCTCTAGGAACTCAAGACGAACACAAACATGGATGATTACCGAGTGTTCAAGCGGTGACGTCCAAGTCTTGAGGATGGTCAAAAATGGGGTGTCTACAATTTTTTATATAAATTTTTATATATGAATATAATTTTTCATTTTTATTTCGACCATTATATCTATATTATATCAATTTAATCTAGATATATTTAAAAAGTATAAAATTTATAAAAAAAAATTTTAAAAATTATTGAGTACAACAAAATAAGATAATGTATTGAATTTTTGAATTTTTATATATATATATATTTTTTTGTATTTGGTGAATTTAAAAAAAAAAAATTGACAAAATATTATACTTCTTAACTATATCTAGATTAGGTTTATCTAAAAAATAAAAATAAAAAAAATTACTTAAAATATTAAATAAATTTAGAAAAAATAAAATAAATAAAAAAACACAAAAAAAAATAAAAAATAAAAAAGTCAAATTTTTTTGTGTGAGTTAAACTAAAAAGGATAATTTTTATTCCCCTTGAAATGACATAAACAAAATATCTCTATTATTTTATTATTTTATATGTATAAAATGTTAAGTAGCAAATATATCATTTTAATCTGACAATAGGGTAAATGTAATTTTTTAAATATAAATAAAGAATCTGTATTAAACAAAAATCTTAAGGGTGTTAGTGTAATTTACCCTATATGCATTGATATGCATAATATTCATTTACACATATCTTAAACTTTCATGAAGTCAAGAGATAATCCAGCCTCCCACATCGCTATCTTTTATACTAAAAAAAAAATTATAATTATTATTTTTTAACTTTCACTTGAATTTCTTTTTTTTTTTTTTTTTTTGGATCAGCAAAAGAAATTTTTTATTGATGAACCAAAATAATATTACAATAATGAAAAAAGCGATGAGTGCAAAGAGTATCAAAACGAAACAAACCAATCCCAACTAGGTTGGCACCGATAAGTCCGTCATATCATTTGCAAGCACACTATCGAAAGTTGGTGAGTAACCAACCTTAATAAACCTCACCCAAAATGAAACTAACACAAAAGCAAAACTGCAGCCCGCCACTGGCCCAAAACTGCTGCAACTGTTACTTACCAAAACCATGACAGACAGTTACTCATGTTCTACCTCCCACACAGGTCTACCCTGGGAGTGTGAAAGCTTTGCATCTGGAGTTTGGAAGCTAAAACTCTATTAAGACAAAAATGTCAGCTTTTGCCCCACATTTCTAAGACAAAGCATTTTGCCACGACCATTGGGAAGAAATCAGATGCATGAGGTGGTAACAACCATACTAAAAAAAAAAAAACCATACTCAAAGAAGCAACTGCAGCAGCAATTTCTGCAACCATACTAAAACCACCTCCCCTGCCACCAGAAAACAATAGCAACCAGGAACTGAAATGAAACCATAAAACTGAAAACATGGAACCAAAGGGAGTCCAACAATAAACAAAGACACTCAACCCAGCCACAACGCCAACTGATAAGTATGGTACGAATTTGCTGCAAGTTATAGATCAAATCTTGGACTGAGTAAGGGCACCCCATCGAGTAAGCGTTGACCCAGAATGCCACCTTAGCCTTAATTAAATCATAAAAATCATCAAGCCGAAGTTGCCTTCCACTAAAAATTACTTCATTCCTAAGTTTCCAAACTGACCACAAGATTGCCAATGGAATCACCTTCTAGATTCTAGCTTCAAATTTTCTCTATGTAAAACCCAACCACCAATGAAGTAAGCCTTCAACACTACCAGGCAACACCCACTGCACACCCCACCATTGCAACAATCTTGACCACACTTGCCAAACAAAAGGACACCAGAGTAAAACATGGGGAACTAATTCGTCCTCATTCCTACAAAAAACACAATTAAGTGAAGCACTTTGATGCAGCACTCCAATCTTGTTCAGAAAAACAGCAGTCTTTAATCGGCCTCTCCAAGCCAGCCAACAAAGAAATTGGACTTTCGGTGGAGCCATCTTGTTCCAGATTAATCCAGTGCACGCCAAGGGAGTGCTAGGGACATACAATCTCAACCAAGGTTCTAAATCGCGGTATCGGGTAACGTAACAGTATCGATCGTGGAGTATCGGTATCGGTAGTATCGATCGGTACGTATTGGGAATCGGGTGTCGCAGCAGTGAAATTTTAAAAATCATTTTACAGGTTTTTTAGCTTTTTCTTTCCCGTACTGGTCCGAACCGGTGAGTATCGGCCCGTTGCGGCTTGTGTAACGGTTGCAGGCCGATACGTACCGGGACTCGGCCGATGCTCCTGCGATTTTCAATCTCAACAGTATACCGGCATGTATCCGTCGCGGCATCCCATTTTTCCGATACGTATCGGCCGATACGTAGCGTATCGGCCGATATTTAGAACCATGATCTCAACAGGGAGGCTATGCTAAATTGTTGTGATGGACATGCCAGCCATTTCAAACAATCATCGTTTCCCGCTGTCCCCAACTCAACTTGATTCAAGAGTGATACCAACCTGACTAATTCCTCAGCCTCCCATGCAAATAATGACCTTCGAAAATTCAGATTCCAGCCCCTGATATTCTTTTTGTGTCAAATAACGCACTCAAGGAGATATCTTTTTCTGTTGACAAACTATATAATCTTGGAAACTCCAACCAAATACTTTGCTACCCAAACCATTGATCAGACCAAAAGTGAATCTTGTTCCCATTTCCCACAACCAGCTTAGAATTATAAAGAAAAATGCTCAGCAAAAGAGGGTTTGATTGGCCAACACTTAAGATCCCACCCCATATTTTAGAACAAGAATCTCCCGGGCATGAAAATGGCAACCATCTCCCACCACTAAACTTATGCCTGCTGCACAGAACTCTCTTCCACAAGGAGTTATCTTCAATACCAAAACGCCACCACCATTTGGCTAATAGGCAATCATTTACGTCCTTTAACTTTCGAATCCCCAGCCCTCCCTATTCTTTGCTGATAGTAATCTCCTCCCACTTTACCATATGTACCTTTTTTCTTAACTCCGTCCCACCCCAAAGAAAAGTTGCCCTCAAACGGACAGTGTCCACATGAATTTCTTTTTAAAATATATATATATATATATATATATTTGTCCGTTATTCATCTTTTAATTATATCAGTTAAATCATTTGACTTCAACTTGAATATCAATGTAGTTCTCTTGTCAAAGTGAAATTTATGGAATAAAGTTGAATGATAAAAAATAAGAAATCATATACAAACTTACTTCTTATACTCATTTTCTAAATTTAATAATTTGCTAGTAAAATAATTAGTTGATAATTAGAAAATAAATGTGAGAGAGAGAGAGAGAGAACACATTAGAGTGATTGGTTGGCTGGTAAACAAACTTTAAACGTAGGTCTAATTTTTAGGTTTGAATAACATTATTTTAAAAATTATAATTTTTCTTTTCTTTAATGCCCTTACACGTGCTAAAGTAGCCATTATTTGAGGACTTTGAGTCTTTTGGAATTTTTGGGGTGATTTTTAGGTTAATTTATGTAAGAATAGAATTGTAGTATAAAGTATAATACAAATTGTCTTTTGTAATTTTGAAAATTACATTACGTCTCTTCAACTTTATAATTGGATAACAAATGATCATTTTTATTAATAATAAATCATTAAGTCAGTTAACAATTTTTAATAATGTCGGAAATATATTTTAATTAACAATTTAGATAATTTAATTATTCTATGTAAGTGCAATTAAATTTTTTTTTTTTGTTAATTCTATTAAATAAAAAGTTCTGACAAGAGAGTATTTATAATTTTTAAAATTATAGGGGACAATCCATATTATAAATAAATTTCAGGGGTGTGTTTGTAATTTATCCTCAATTGTTATTATAAAAAATAATAAATAAATAAAGAACGAAAAATGGGAAGTGTAAGGTGTTGTTTTAGTGGTGTAAATAAAAATGGGGAGCGTGAGGTGTTGTTTTAGTGGTGTAAATATAGCCTCCCTTAGCAGAGGATGGATCAAAATAAAGTTGGAATAAAAATTGGAGGGTGAGAAGTGTAATTCACCATTTAACTACACTCTCTCTCTATATATATATTTATATATATATGGCACTATGGAGAGGTAGGCGAGTTGTGCATATTCTGAACCTCTCTTATAGTTGACAAAAAAAACAATGGAGGATCGTTTGCGTAGACTTACGAGGGTTGTGTTGGTTTTGGGAATGGTGATGGTGGTGGTTCTTTGTCCTAAAATTTGTGAAGGAAGGCCTATCACATGTGAATCAAAGCATGCAGTAGTAGTAGTGAAGATAGCGGGAAGAATACCCAGCAGCAACACTACACCCCCTCTGCCCCAGTCCGACCAAATGAAACATCTAAATCAACCTCCGCCACAGTCCTGATCTTCTCTCCATAATGTGTTTTTTTGAAACTTCTTTATTACTTAATTCTAGATCATGGGTTCTCATCATTATTATTATTGCTCAAAACATTAACATTCCACTTCTATTTATATATCTGTATTAATTCTTGTAATAATAGAATTTAATTACGGACACAATTATATCACATGAGATGGGGACTCATTAAATGAGTGGATGTCACTCCATATGAAAGTGTAGTGTGCTATTCAGGTTATATCCTATTTTGTGATATGATTTTATGTACTTTTGGAATTATTCTCTCTGTGTTTTCAAACGTTAATATAGTTTGGTACTTGTTTGTTCTATATTTTTTATTATAAATTCTTTCATTCTTGTCCAGATTCATGTAGAAGAAGTTTAACCATTTTTATGGGTGTTGTTGATTTCGGCATCTGATCACTTAGAAGCAAAACAAACACAACATAACATTGCTTCCCTTGCAATATGAAAAAGTGAGCTATTATTTTTTCTCCACTTAAAAATGTGCATATCTTATGTATTTTATCATAATATATGCAATACAACCTTTCCTAACAAATTGTAAATTTTTTTTTTTTTTGGCCAAAACAATTTATAACATTACTTATCGCAAATAGTTCATGAAGCAATATTCATAACATATACACAATGGCTCTGTTTGATAGAGTTGTAGCAAAGTAATTATAGATTATAACTTAACAGATTATGGCTTATAGTTGTAAACATAAACTGTTAACTTGTTTGGTGCAGCTGTAGAATTATCGATTTAAACAGCAGATTAGTGTTTGGTTAATAAGCTGTAAAATAATTTTTTTACTGTATAATTGTCCTTTCTACCCTTATATGATATAAAAATGATTATTTTATCATTTTTTTTCAGTTTTAATTTTCATTAATAAAAGTTAATATAATTAGTATTAATTAGTGTCAATTAATATAAAAATTGATACATTTGCTAAAAATGAATGGAAGTATTATTGTCACAATTATTTTCCATTATAAATTAATTAGTATTAATTAATTGCTTAATTAGTATCAATTAATACTAAAATTATTAATTAGTATCAATTAATGGCTTAATTAGTCTCAATTAATAATAAAATTATTAATTAGTATAAATTAATATTAATATTTAATTTTTATTAGTATCAATTAATATTAATAATCAACAATTGTTATTAATTAGTATCAATTAATAATTAATTCATTACAAAAGTATACAATATTAATTTATTAATAATTAATACCAATTAATATTGATCTTTTTAATTAATATTGATTTTTTTATTTTTCTTCGAAAATATATAATTTTTTATTTTTTAATTAATATAAAAATATACAATATGAATTTATTAATAATTAATACCAATTAATTTTTCAATTAATATTGATTTTTTCTTTTTCTTTAAAAATATACAATTTTTTATTTTTTAATTAATATTAATATTAATTATGTTAGGTTTTTATTCTTGGCAATCCCGTTTGACAAAACTCTTTTCTGTTGTACTTGTTTTTGCACTTTTTATTTCAGTGAGACTATGAGTTGCTAGATGCGAATCCAACCCGAATTGTGCCTTACAAAGAAGTTTATGATGTTAATACTTTCAAGATTGCCACTTCGCTGATTATGACGGGGATCGAGCTGCCCGGTCAGCTCGTGGGAGTCCAGGGGGCAGGGCCCTTTGGCGGATCCGAGGCAACGCCCAGGTGGGGTCGAGGGGCAGAGCCCCCGAAGCAAAATGCAAAATTGCATTCGAAGTTGTATGTCCGCCCTTGCTCGCTCGAGCGAAGACTGCGTCTGCATAAAAACCTGAAAGAGTTGGTTGTACGCTCGAGCGCAGGATGCGTGGCTCGAGCGAAGCCACTATGGAAAACATGCGTTTTTGGTTCCTCGCTCGAGCGAGAGAGTCTTCGCTCGAGCGAGCTTCGCAGTCCTAGATTTCTATAAGTATGTGTTTCTGTCAGATTTTAAGATTACTTCTTCAGATCTTCTTTTTGGATATTAAGGTTTATATCTGGGGATATTTTGCTAGTTTTTTTTAATATTTTGATTAAGTATTCAACTCATGGTTTAAAGAGTATACATCAAAGGATTATTTGTTTGTTCTATACAAAAGAGAGAGTTGTTCTTCAATGGATTCTGAAGAATTCGAGCCTAAAGCTTTGGTGAATTCTAGAGTGGCTCATCATCAAGACAATTTCGAGGTGAAGACGGGGTTAAAAGAGGCACATAGGGGTTGGTTCAATTCGGGCGTGGATTTACTAGGTAATTGAGAGTATACCTGTGTAATTCCTTTATATCTTCTTAGTGGATTGTTTTGTGGCTGTTGCCCGTAATTTTTTATCACAATTGGAGGTGCTCCAATTGTGATTTTTTCACGTAAAATCGGTGTGTCGATTTGTTTTGATTGTTTGATTGGGATTGTTATTTATTGTTTAAAATTGATACATAATCACAAATCAATATCTAGGGGATTTCTAGATTTTTCAATTGGTATCAGAGCGGGTCACTCTATTTTTTTTGTTTTACAAATCTATTAGAGCGAGATTTTGTTTGATTTGTGATAATGGATACAATTCGTAAGAAAAATTCTATGGTTCGACCACCCCTACTTAACGGAACCAATTATTCTTTTTGGAAAGCTCGGATGAGATCGTTTTTAAAATCTATTAATGAAAAAGTTTGGCAACCTGTCATGTATGGGTGGACTGAACCAACGATTACCGTTGATGGAGTAACTTTCCCCAAACCAATTGATAAGTGAGACACAATTGATTACCAAAATAGTAGTTGGAATAGTAAAGCTATCAATTCTCTTTTTTGCGTTATCACACCTGAAGAGTTTAGTCGTATTTGCAATTGTGAAGTCGCAAAAGAGGCTTGGGATATCTTACAAACTATTCATGAGGGCACTCCTTCTGTTAAACGCTCAAAACTTCAAAGGCTCACGTCTAGTTTCGAAAACCTTTCAATGAAAGATAGTGAGACCTTTGATGAATTTTATGCGAAGTTGAGTGACATCGTAAATTCCAGCTTCAATTTAGGTGAAAAAAATACAAGAATCTAAAGTTGTGGGAAAAATTTTGAGATCTTTACCCGATTGGTTCCAACCAAAAGTTACGGCTATTGAGGAGGCTCAAGATGTTGACAACCTCAAGTTCGATCACTTGGTTGAAAATCTCTAAACTTATGAGGCACATAGGAATTTCAAAAAGAAACAAGAAGATGCTATTACTTTTAATAGTGCTCGTAGAGTTGGAGAGGATTCTAATGAGGATTGTGAGATAGATTCCAAGATTATGACTACCTTTGTTAAACAATTTAAAAAATCTTTTTTGAAAAAGAATCATAATCTTTTGGAATCTACTTATACTCATAAATTTAAAGGCAAAGATAATCTCAAAATTAATCCTATAGCCAAGAATGAGAAAGGAAAGATATAAGGGAACTCTGAAAGAGTCCAATGTTATGAATGCCAAGGATTTGGCCACTTTGCTTCAGAATGCCCCACTCGTTTGAAGAAGAAGAAAGCCCTCGCCATCACTTAGGATGATGAATCAGAATCTGATAAAGATGAAAGTGGCAACAAAGATCAAGGCAAAGAGAGACATAAACAATTCCTTGCTTTCATGGCGGCTTCCGAAACTAAAGGACGAACAGAGTATCCGAAGAAGTCGATTGAGAGTGTCACTGATGATGAATCCTCGGAGAGTGATGATGAAGAGCTTGAGCAAGCTTATGAAAAGTTGTATAAGGAGTCTCTTAACTTATCTAAATTGAATGACAAACTCACTACGAAACTCAAAGCATGTGAAAGTGAGAATGTCAAATTAAAGAAAGAGATTTCCGAGGCTAGGAATGATGCCCTTAAGATTTCTACTGATCGACAAGCTCTTTGTGCAAAACTCTTGACTTGTGAGACGGAGATGAATGAGCTACAACAAATCTATGCAACATATGAAGAAAAGATTGAAACTCTCGAGATGTCTCAAGTTGCTTTGGAAGAACTAAGGATCAAGAAAGAGGAAGAACTCAAGTGTGCTATGGCTACCATTGGTCTCTGGAACAGAGGATCAAAGACTTTGGACAATATCATTAGGTCTCAACAAAATTTGTTCTGACAAGAGTGGCATTGACTTTGGGAGTAAGAAAGAGTAGAAATAGAGTGCTTCCACATCTTATGATACAAGAACTCAAGGAAAGGGAGAACAAAAAATTCAACATGAGGATGGTCTTCTCAAACTTCCTAGAGTTGGTAAGGCCAAAGAAAAGAAGGTACACTCTGTTTTTATTTGTCATCATTGTGGAATGCTTGGTCATATTCGCCCTTATTGTTATAAGTTGCATAGGAGAGTGTCTCATAGAGATGGAAGAAATTCCAACATCTCATGGGGTAGGAGACACTTCATTGGTGGTAATGAGGTTAAGGGCCATATTAGACCTCGTTATTTTGATGTGCTTGAGACCAAACATGGAGCGAGTTTGCATTTGCCTAGCTCTAGGAATAGGAAGTTGGAAACCATGTCAAGACGGGTTCTCATTGAAGGGGAAGGGAACCACAACGTCAAGACACCACCCAAGAATCGCTATTCCCACAATTTTGTTCATACTAAAGCGGTTTGGGTGAGAAAACTTGATTTGTGTCAATTTATTTATTCGTTTTTAGTTTTTGGGTCATCTAATGTGTGGTATCATTTAATGAGAAAAAAATGTGTGCTTATTCGTTTTCTGACATGCTTTGTTTTAAAAAAAAAAATGTGTGCATGTTCGTTTTTTGTCTTGCTTTATTTTAGAAAAGAAAAAAAAAATCCAAAAAGATTTTCTTAGTATGGTTTTGCAAGCTTGAAATTTTTTGAGAAGTCCTTGGTGCATATTGGAATTGATGAGAATATTCATTATATGTTAATATGTGTGTGCTTTCTGTGGTTATTACTCATTTCGGAGTGTGTGTTCTTTGATTAGTATATCTCATTCTGTACACACTCTTGGATTAGCAAATTTTGGAGTCTTCTGCCTTAGTGATCATTTTTCTCTATGGACTTCTGGCATTGTATCTTTTGTTTTTCTAGAGGAATTGACCTATACTAGTATATCATGGGTGATGTTAAGTCTCTTAACCACCTTCCATCTTTTTGCATCTCCACGGCTTTTCCCTCTGCTCTTTGTAGTCCAGGCATGAGGAAAAGGCTACCTCAGAGTCACCAACCAGGCCATCCTTATTATATCCATGCTTCTCTGGTTCGATTTCCATACTCTTGAGCATGTCAGCCGCCAATGAGTGTGCAAAAGAAAGAAAAAATGTGCAAAAGAAAGAAACAAAAAAATAATGTGCAAAAGAAAGAAAAGAAAAAGATGTGAAAAAAAAAGAAAAAAAAAAGGATTCATTGATTGAGGGGGAGCCTCCGCTTTATTCACCAAATACCCCTTGATTCCTAGTGGTTTGACTTTCCTTAGTTGTGCTTAGATTCTCATGCCGGAGGTCCAACTTTCAGATCACTACTAGGATTTGAATCTCACGTTTGTCGAACTCCAAGAGTCACACACACACTTTTCTCATGGGATCTATGCTTTTCACATAATGCATCACTTTCTTTTATGAGAAATTTTCTAGAGGTTGTGCACATTGTGTTTTCAAGTAATTGTGCTTCTTTGATAGTCTTGTGTGTTTTAAGGTACAAATCTGAAATTCATTGCTTGCTCCACCACATTATTTTTTGTCTTTTTCTGCTTGTTTACTATTTTCAATATTTGTGGTTGTTTTTAATGTGGGGGAGTTTGGTTCTTCTTGAATTGGTTTAGTCAGGGAGTTTGGCATTAGTTATTTTGCATGTTGCTTTGCATTGGCTTCTTTACTGTTTCCATCATGCATGCTACTGTTATTTAGATCATCATATCATTGCTTGTGTGGTTTATGCTCTTGGTTTCATTATTTGAGCTTTCTTTGTCAATTCGTGACAAAAAGGGGGAGTACTGTCATGTGTCCATGTGTCCTTGGATTTCATGTTTTCATACACATGTGTTGTAGTGTGATTTCATCCATTCATGTGTCGGGTGCATGTGTCTTAGTTTTCAGGTTTTAATGCTACATGTTCTTAAAATCTCCAAGTCGCATCTATTTATGTTTTCGAAGTTTGTGTTTGTTGGCTGTAATGGGTTGGGGTAATTAGGATGTTATTTGTTAGGCGTGTTTTGTCACGGCATTGCCAAAGGGGGAGATTGTTAGGTTTTTATTCTTGGCAATCCCGTTTGATAAAACTCCTTTCAGTTGTACTTGTTTTTGCACTTTTTATTTCAGTGAGACTATGAGTTGTTAGATGCGAATCCAACCTGAATTGTACCGCCACTTCGCTGATTATGACGGGGATCGAGCTGCCTGGACAGTTTGCAGGGGTCCAGGGGGCAACGCCCCTTGGCAGATCTAGGGCAACGCCCAGGTAGGGTCGAGGGGCAGCGCCCCTGAAGCAAAATGCAAAATTGCATTCGAAATTGCATGTCCGCCCTTGCTCGCTAGAGCGAAGGCTGCGTCTGCATAAAAACCTGAAAGAGTTGATTGTACGCTCGAGCGCAGGATGTGTGGCTCGAGCGAAGCCACTTATAGAAAACACGCGTTTTTGGTTCCTGGCTCGAGCAAGAGAGTCTTCCCTCAAGCAAGCTTCGCAGTCCCCGAATTCTATAAGTATGTGTTTTTGTCAGATTTTAAGATTACTTCTTCAGATTTTCTTTTTGGATATTAAGGTTTATATCTGGGGATATTTTGCTATTTTTTTTTTTATGTTTTGATTGAGTATTTAACTTATGGTTTAAAGAGTATACATCAAAGGATTAATTGTTTGTTCTATACAAAAGAGAGAGTTGTTTTTCAGTGGATTCTAAAGAATTCGAGCCGGAAGCTTTGGTAGATTCTGGAGTGGCTCATCGTCAAGACAATTCCAAGGTGAAGACGGGGTTGGAAGAGGCACATAGGGGTTGGTTCAATTCGGGCATGGATTCGCTAGGTAATTGAGAGTATACCTGTGTAATTCCTTTATATTTTCTTAGTGGATTGTTTTGTGATTGTTGCCCGTGATTTTTTATCACAATTAGAGGTGCTCCAATTGTAGTTTTTCCACGTAAAATCGGTGTGTCAATTTGTTTTGATTGTTTGATTGGGATTGTTATTTATTGTTTAAAATTGATACATAATCACAAATCAATATTTAGGGGATTTTTAGATTTTTCAAATTAATATTAAGGGCATAAAAGTAATTTTAGCCCCCCCCCCACACCAGCTGCATGCTTAAGTAAAAACTTTAAGCACCCCCTGACCAACTTTTGAGATAAGTTGAGAAATAACTTGATTTAAGCTATAAGCTGGTTAACTTAAGATGCATCAAACACAATATTTTAATTCAAATTTAGTTAAAAGCTGAAATAAGCAGATTATAAATTTTACCAAACAGGCCTAATGACTAGTAACTTTCAATTTAAGATTGCACAATATAGACATGTCATTTGTAACTTTAACAACAAAATAACATAACACATCCCAAAGTAACTTCCATTACAAAATATTGTAATCTTCTCAGATGTGCTCACTTTTAGAAGCGTACACCAAAGATTTATTCTATAAAAATATATGTATAAGAGAGTAATAAGATATAAACTAAAAAATCTTGTAAATTTTTCTTACTAATTGATGTAACACTTGTCATATCATTCAAGTAGGATATACTTTACTTTTTAAAGTTTTGTTATTATATGACAAGTCAATTAGTAAGAAAATTTTATATAGCTGCTTCTACCCCTACACAGCCTTGGCACAACATATTTGAAACTAGAAAATGCCTCAAGACCCCCTTTTCTCCCCCACCCCTACCCTACGTGGGTGTTAATAATTGAAAAAAAAAAGAAGAAAACAAAAAAAGCACTGGCTAATGAAATGTCAATGGGGATCCTGGGGGTGACCTCCACTGGGGGTCTCTAGCAGCATTGTTTGAAACCCATCTAACAGAGAGGAAGAGAAAAAAAGAGGTGGTGAATGATAGTCAAAATTGTAATATTTCACCCCTTCAATTTTTCCATCTTGATATATGTTAAAATTTCTAAAATGTTTACTTATATTTCCAATATTAGTTAAATTTTAACCGTCCACATAACTGAAGCTTTTGTTTCTAATGAAATCTATGGTACAACAACTATTTTACGGACTCCTGCAGGTTTAAAACATAAACAATTAACCAACTCACATCTTCTTTTGCCCAATAATAATTATTCGAGATGTAAAACAAATAAAATAAACAAATGCACCATCTATAAATAATTGTATGGGAAATAAATAAACCTTCTCGTATAATTCTGGTGATCAAGTCTACGTTCCTCCAAACGTCGTCGCTTTACTCCTTGAAAACACAAACGTGAGCTAGCCAGCGGGTGTGTGCCGGAAACCCCATCGATGCCTAAGTCAGAAAAATAGACAAAGACAAAAAGCTCTGTGTCTCAAAGTTGTGTTACCTCTCCATAGGTGATGTTGTGAGCTTTTATAGGTTCCGTGTGGCACAATCCTAGTAGGACTCTTACTCCTCCATGTAGAGTCCTCCTAGGAGTCATACTCCTAAAAGATAATGCTTATCCTTCAACACCCTCCTCACTACTTAAACCAAGTGAGATGGTTTTACCATGGTCGGACTCCAATATGACCGAGGTAAGCATGGCTATGCTAAGCCGCAGACTAGACCGAGTTAACTTTATTTCGGCTCTTCCATTCATTGCTCTTACCCCGGTTTCTCCCAGTGCCAACCATGGTGTGATCAGACCAAGCTAACAAACAGCAAGGCTCTGGCCGAGATAACCTCGATAAGTCAAGACCGGGCTAACTTTGAGTACGACAACCGGGCTATGTTCAAAGCTTCCCTTAGACCGGACTAACCTCAAGATTCCTTCGGACCATGATAACAATAAGGCTTACTAGGACCGGGCTAACTACAAGCCCTCTTTCATTCAGCCCTTCTTACTGTGGCCCAAAGAATGGCCCATTTACCTAGCTTGGCCCATATAGGTATAAATTACCCTCTCAATTGCCCCTTAATTCCATCTGTGCAGCATGATAGGAATTTACTTGTTTTACCAGCCGAGCTAAAGACTATAGTCTTACAACCGAGCTAAACTTTTAAGCCTTTACAGTCGTGCTAAGACTATTTAGCCTTCCCAGCCGAGATAAAATTCTTTAGCCTTTCCAACCAAGCTAAAAAAAACTTTTCTAGCCTTTCCAGCCGAGTTAAATTCACGCCAGCTCTACCTGTCCGGTTAATACGTCTCTTCAATCACAGCAACTGAATCGCTTCTCATTCCAAGGACACATGGCATGCTCTCATTGGCTGAAGGCAGCTGTCATGCCGTCTTCGTATCTCGCGAAATTTGAGCAGTCCCGCCCTTTTTGTCCTTCCTTCTACACAAAACAAACTTTTCATTTTGAATCTACCACTACACTATTCATCTCCTTCACGCTCTCTCTCTGTGTGCCTCTACTTCTTCGAATTTCTTGATCTCTGTTCTGACCAATTCTTGGTACTTGGCCATCCTGTCATCCTTTGCTTCATAGTCGCCAGAAATTTGGTTTACCACTAGCTGTGAGTCGCTGTAGACCATTAGTTCGGTGGCCTTCATGTAGAATGCTGATTTGAGTCCTGGAAGAAGTGCTTCATACTCAGCTTCGTTGTTTGATGCTGGGAAGCCAAGGTTGATTGCTTGCTCCATAACCAGGCCGTCTGGTGAGATGAGGACTATGCCAAGTCCTGCACCATGCCGGTTGGATGCTCCATCCACAAAGAGCTTCCACATCTCTCCAATGAACAACTTCCAGCAAGTGGAGGGATCAGATGATGTCGTGGGGTCAAGAATGTTGCTGGTGTTTTCTTCAAGGTCTATGCTTGCTGTCTGCCCCTCGCTATCTGATTGTACCAAGTCTTTATTTGTTGGTGAGTCTTGGCTCGGTGTAGCTTGGTTCGCTTCTTCCTTGCTGTCTTTACTGTGGTCTGCCATAGGGTCTGACTGAGTATCCTACACCAGGGGTTGCGCTATTCCGGCGTCAACTTCTATCCTTAGTTCGGTTATATCAGTCAGGTCGACTGGGCAGATATGATGATTTCCTGGGGTAAATTCTGCGACAAAGTCTACCAAAGCTTGGGCCTTTATCGCGGTTCTGGGTTGGAACTTGATGTCGAATTGTCCCAACTCTACTGCCCACTTCAAGATTCTTCTAGAAAAGTTCGCTCTTTCAAACAGAGCTTTTAATGGGAAAGTTGTGAGGACAACTATGGTGTGGGCGTGAAAGTAGTGCGACAACTTCCTTGATGCCATCATTAAGGCTAAGGCCAGCTTTTCTAGTGGCAAATACCTTGTTTCGGCACCCAACAATGTCTTGCTGACATAATAGATGGGCAGATGTTGGATTCCTTCCGCACGGACCAACACTGCGCTAATTGCGTGCTGAGAGACCGCCAGGTACAGGAAGAGTTCTTCTCCAGGTATTGGGGTGACCAGCAGTGGTGGAGAAGACATGTATTCTTTCAGGCTTTCCAGAGTGCGGTCGCATTCTTCGTCCCATTTAAACTTGGCTTTTAACGCTTGAAAAAATGGTCGTAGTCTGTCTGACGACCGACTAATGAATCGGTTGAGTGTAGCTGCCACGCCGGTGAGATGCTGTATTTCTTTTATTGAGTTAGATCTCTTCAGATCCTGAATAGCTTTGACCTGGGAGGGGTCTGCCTCTATACCCCGGTTGGTTACTAGGAAGCCTAGAAATTTGCCAGATCCTACACCGAACGCGCACTTAGATGCATTAAGGCGCAACTTGTGTTTCTTCAGAATCTGGAACATCTCACCTAGGTCCCTTAGATGGTCATTCTTGTCCTTGCTCTTGACCACCATGTCGTCGATGTAAGCTTCCATTGTTCTTCCTAACAACAGTTCAAACATCTTAGTGACCATTCTCTGGAATGTCACCCCTGTGTTTTTTAGGCCAAAGGGCATGACCTTATAGCAATGTAGTCCTCTTGGAGTGGTAAACGACGTGACCTCCTGGTCTGGTTCGTACATGGCAATCTGATAGTAGCCTCTATATGCATCCAGAAAGCTAAGTCGGTTGTGCCCCGCCGTTAAGTCTACCAATTGATCTATCCATGGTAGGGGGAAGCTGTCCTTTGGGCATGCTTTGTTGACTGTCTTATAGTCGACGCAGACACGCCATTTGCCATTCTTTTTTGGCACCACGACTGTGTTGGAAATCCATCTGGGGTAATGCACCTCTCTGATAGCTCCTGCCTCTAGCAGATTTCCCACTTCTTCCGCCACTATCTCGGCGTGGTAGAGTGCCGATCTGCGAGTGCGCTGAATGATTGGTATGGCGGATGGGTGGACATTAAGTTGGTGATAGATGAAGTTTGGATCAATGCCTGGCATCTCGTAGGGTGTCCAGGCGAACACTTCGATGTTAGAGGTCAAGAATTCCAAGACCTCTAATCTCTCAGTGCTGGACAACGACGATCCGAGCAAAAAGAACTTATCCGGGTTCTTTTCATCTATTCTTATCTCTACCAAGTCTTCCACCACTTTTTGATCAGCTGCTTTGCCGACATCTGCGAATAGTTCATTGCTTTCAAGTTCTTCCACCGAATGAACATATCCCTTGGCAGCGCGGCTGCCATTAACCATGACAAAGGATTGTTTGGGCATAATCTGGCCTCCAAAGACCTCTTCAATTACTCCGGCTCCGTTGGGGAACCGCATTACTTGATGATAGGATGACGCTACTGATTTCATGGCAAGGAGCCATGTTCTTCCCAAGATTATGTTGTAAGTGGAAGGGACCTTTAACACCCAAAATTCCACTTGTTTTGTCATGCTTCCTGCCCTGACTAGCAGGATAATTTTGCCGACTGGCCATTCTGGCATTGAATTAAATCCGATCAGGGGGGATATGGCAGGTGCCAGGTCTTTGTCCTCCAATTTCAGTTGTTTGAAGATTTCGTAGTACATTATCTCACACGAGCTACCTTGGTCTATCAAAATTCGTTTGACGTCGTAATCCTTGACGTGGAGGGTGACGACCAGTGCATCGTTGTGAGGGCAATATATTCTTTCCAAGTTCTTATCTGAAAAAGACATGACGTTCGTAGGGTCTGTTCTCCCCTTTTTGATGGTGGGTTGAGCGCTTAGTACTTCTCTTAAGTGCTCTACCTACTTGATTGATCCTTTGAGCTTGCATACACGCTCAGGTTCGAATACTCCATGTATCACGTTGATCACACCTTGAGGTGGGGCGTCAATTGGCATTTTATTGTGGTCCTGGGGGGCTAGTTGCGTCCCTCATTCAATGTATTTATCCAGGTGACCGGCTGCCACCAACTCCTCCAGGTGCTGTTTTAATGGCATGCAATTTTCAGTACGATGCCCCTTTTCTTTGTGGTAGGTGCATCGTGATCTTTCGTCGTAGTCTTTCTGTGCTTCTCCTAGCTTAGCTGGCCATCTGACGAAAGGTTCATCACGTATTTCGCTCAGAATCCGGTAGATCGGTTTCTTGAATACCGTGGTTATGGCAGTGCGGACTCTCAGCCATCTTTTATCCTGGTCCTCACCGTTGTCTCGCCTGCCTCGTCCGTTTTTGTTTGGATGTTCTACCATGTTGATCTTTGCTGCGGTCTTTTTATCTGGTACTGCGGTCGTGCCAGATTTTGTTTTGGCATGGGCGCCATCCTCTTCCACCCTGATGTGCTGATGTACTCTTTCCATCAAGGCCACCATGGTGAGGGGCGGTGTCATGGTGATTGACTCCCTTAGTCTGTTTCCAACTGGAAGGCCTCTTTTGTATTGTGCAATGGCGAGATTGGTGGGGCAGTCCCCAATCTGATTGAATGTCTCCCAGTAACAACTATTGTAGGATCTTAGTGTCTCCTTTTCACCCATATCGATGGAGAGTAACTGGTCAATCTCCACCGGGGTTTTGGTGTTCGTTCTGAACCTCGTGACGAATGCCTCTGCCAATTGTGCCCAGGAGGCTATGCTGCCTTCTGGAAGTTTTTCGAACCAAGTCAAGCCTAGGTCACCAAGGCTTGATGGGAAGAGGATGCACATCAAAGCCTTGTTTCGCCGGTACACTGCCATAACCTGGCGGAAGTGGCTTAGGTGTATGTAGGGGTCCGTCTTCCCCTCGTACGTGGTGAATTTGGGTTGAAGGAAACCTGAAGGAAGGGGCGCGTTTTCTATTGCCGGAACGAACGGCGAGGTCTGTAGCCTTGCTAACGCTTTGTTCGTTGGTTCGTAGGCAGGGCGTGGCAACGGCATTCCGACCTCGACGCTTCCATGCGTCCGAGGAGCCAACCGCTGAAGGGCAGATACCCTGTGAGGGTTGCGCGCCCTAGTATCCTCCTTCCAACGTGCCTTTTCTTCCAACATGTTCCGCAAATCGGACGATCTTGGTAACTCCGTCTGCCTGGATGATGTCTGGTGCGAGCGCGAGGGTCGATAGGTACTTCCCTCCGTGTAAGACCTCAATGATCTCGTTCTCTCAGACCTGGAGAAATGAGTTCTGGAGGTTCCGGATTGAGTATCGCCTATCCTGGGGCTTCTACTCTCTGCTTGTGATAGTGTGGAATGCCTTCCACGGTCTTCTGAGCGGCGAGGGGGCGTCTTGCTTTTGTGCCCCTCTCCTGTCGCCATTCCTTTTCCTTTCATCTGGCGCTTCATGGGCTCCATGTCCGCCGCCATCTTCTTTATTAATTCATCTTGCTCCTTCACGCGGTCCTCCAGAACTTGAGGATCAATCCTCTGCCTTCGTTTGTCAGGACTTCGTGAATGAGAATGGTGGGGGCTGTTAGTCCGCCTCCTCCCTCTTGTATCCCTTCTGGGATTTTGTCACTGTGGCTCTAAGCCCACCATGGGAGGGATAGAAGGTAGGCCTTCGCGTCTTGCACTCCCCTCGGGTGTTTGTCCGTCGATGGCGGACTGCGGCAAATCTTCGTTGTGCGCCATTGCTTTTTGAGAGGAAAAGCTTGATCAAGAGGTTTTGTTCTAGTATGAAATTCCCACAGACGGCGCCAATTGTACGGGAAAGAAATAAATCTTCTCGTATAATCCTGTTGATCAAGTCTGCGCTCCTCCAAACGTCGTCGCTTTACTCCCTGAAAACACAAACGTGAGCTAGCCGGCGGGTGTGTGCCGAAAACCCCTCCGATGCCTAAGTCAGAAAAATAGACAAAGACAAAAAGCTCTGTGTCTCAAAGTTGTGTTACCTCTTCATAGGTGATGTTGTAAGCTTTTATAGGTTCCGTGTGGCACAATCCTAGTAGGACTCTTACTCCTCCATGTAGAGTCCTCCTAAGAGTCATACTCTTGAAAGATAATGCTTATCCTTCAACACCCTCCTCACTACTTAAACCAAGTGAGATGGTTTTACCATGGTCGGACTCCAATATGACCGAAGTAAGCATGGCTATGCTAAACCGCAGACTAGACCGAGCTAACTTTAGTTTGGCTCTTCCATTCATTGCTCTTACCCCGATTTCTCTCAGTGCCAACCATGGTGTAATCAGACCGAGCTAACAAACAGCAAGGCTCTGGCCGAGATATCCTCGATAAGTCAAGACCGGGCTAACTTTGAGTACGACAACCGGGCTATGTTCAAAGCTTCCCTTAGACCGGACTAACCTCAAGATTCTTTCGGACCGTGATAACAGTAAGGCTTACTAGGATCGGGCTAACTACAAGCCCTCTTTCATTCAGCCCTTCTTACTGTGGCCCAAAGAACGGCCCATTTACCCAGCTCAGCCCATTTAGGTATAAATTACCCTCTCAATAGTGATATTGTTGTAAATATAAATCATGTTTATGTATGTTTTGTTTTAAAGTAAAATGTAATCATTAGGATAAATCATTGTGTTTGAAAATTTTATAAAAAATTTATGTTTGTATATCATTACTCAATAAGAATATGTTCAGGTAGAATTTAATGATAGAAAGTTATAGAATATAGTTATGATGATACGAAGAAATGATAGGGAAAAAGGGCAAAATGGTCATTTAGAAAATCTTCGGACATGACATCTACAATTTGGGAAGCAATTTGTAATGAGATTACCTACTTCAAAGAAGGAAATATAATTTTTCAAATGTGAGAAGAGAATCTATATTAAACAAAAAAATTAGGGATTGTCAGAGCAATTTACCCTACCATTATAATATATATAGTATATTATATTCACTAACAATATGAATACCTTTTGTTTGATCGTATGGCTGAAAGGAGCTTTGAATGTCTAGATAGAGATCCTTGCACAAATCTTGGGTGATTGAGGCATCTCTAACGGTGCATTATTTTATTATTATTATTATTAAATTTGAGTAAAAACTCTCTTTGATATCGTCTGCTTCAACAGAGAAATTTGTCTTTTCATCAAACCACTGATTGATCGGGTGGTTGACTGACTAATGCAAAATTTTCACCAATTGAAAGGGCATCAGGGGGTTCGACTGGGGGGTTGACCTCCTAGCGTAAAATTTTCACAAAAATTTGCCTTTAGGTGGTCATCCGAGAGAACATTCGGGGGGACATTCTGTAGTGAAAATACAACGGTAATAAACAGTAATTTGCTGAAAGGTACAAAACATTCTCAATATGGTGAAAGATTTGGGATTTTCTCAATTTAATATAGCTTTGGTAAAACCGTTAGAGAAAAAAAAAAGTGTACTTTTTCACCAAATTCAAATTTGGTGATGGATTTGGTTAAACGTTGGAGATGGCCTTACTACTTGCATAATAAAAAAATGTATATAACCCTATTTTTTAAACTCATTCTGTAGACTTAATGATATATAAGTGAGATGATTTATTGATATTAGAGGGATATGAGATAGAAAAAGAGTTGTTTTACATATTTTAAAACAATGTCACATTAATAGGTTTGAAAAGTAAGTATATTTTTTAAGTTTAAGTAGCATTACCATTAAAAGATTGAGGTTTTAACATTGAATAGAATGGGAGCAAAGTCAAAAATTGGGGTCAATTTTACTCTCCCTATTTTAAAATAAAAATAAAAATACAGATCATGATAGGGATAAATTAATTAAATTCAAATTTTTTCATTGACCTAATTATCAATTAAAATATTTAGCTTTTACGCACCGCAAGGTGAGGTGGCCAGTTGTTGACTCCGTTTTCAAATAGGACGATTGCTTGTTCAAAAACAACCTAGGGCGGCTTTGGTCTAAGGCACACGAGGCTTGTCTTGAACTCTAAAATTTCGTCAAATTTCGTCAAATTTTAAGAATTTTCAAACAATTTTTAACTTTTATAGTGTTATTATTTAGTAGTTTTACTACTCATAATGTCAAAAAAAGTAATATTTAATTTAATATTTTACTGTAGTTGTTAAATTTTTATTTATTTATTTATTTAATGTATTATAATTTTAGATTTTCTTTGATATTTTCTTTTTCTTTTCTATTTTAATAGTTTGGGTGATTTTTTTTTTTCTTATTGTAAATTGAACTTGCTAAATTATAAAGCAACAACACCAAATTTTATATTTTTGAGTTTGTATTAATTTTTTTTCATGTTGTATAAGTAAATTTTAACATATAATTTTAGTCATTATATATACAACCATATTTTGTGTGAGTATTAGCATAAAATAATAAATTTATAAACACTTATCACTTTATTGACAATTTTATTTATTTATGTATTTTGATTATTTATACAATAATACTATATATTCTTAAAAGTTAACTCAAAAAAATAATTTTACAGATCACATTCATTTAAGTATGGCTCGTATCGCATTAGACTAATTTTGAATCTACATTATACATGTTGAAGATAAAATTCTAGATGTATGTATCTTTTTAATACATGAAGCGCTTTGATTTTACACTTTTATACATGCCTGTCACACTTTAGTGGATAGATTATATTGAAGATGTCGATCTCACTTTAGTATATAGATTATCTTACAATTATGTTATTTTCTAGGGTTAATTATACTTTTCACCCTTGTATTTTGACTCAAATTTCACTTTAATTTCTATAATTTTAATTTTAACAATTTAGTTACTATATTTTGAGTCTAGTTTTAATTTTATCATTTTTTCTAAATTGGAGATTAAAATTAACAGTTTTGGAATACTTGTTAACTTGTTAAGATTTCAATTTGATTGTTTCATCTAATTTAGAGATTAATATTAATAATTTTAAGATACTTGTTAATTTTTTAATATGTATATGTAGACAAAATTAGCAAAAATTTAAACATAATGAACGAATTGATTAGAGATATAATAATGACAAGGTAGTTTGTCCTGATATGTATAAAATATAATTTAATGGAATATATTTTTACTTAGTCTTCGTTTTCTTTTCCTCTCCTTTTTATTTTTATTTTTTATAAATTTTCTTTCATCATATTTGCTACATACACTGTATATCAAATATATATATATATATATATACGGGGTTTTAGGTGAACACTTGCCTAATAATCGAGCGGCTATTTTATAGGTCCCGCTTTGATAAATTAATGAACAAATTATATCAGTGGTTCATATATCTTATTTTTTGTGTCATTTTAATCTTTACACTTTCAATTGACTAAATTTTGACACTTAATTTTAAATTTTGTGCCAATTTAGTTCAATTAATAATATCGTTAGTATCTTCTATGAAAAAAAATTATTGAATTGGGTGATGTTAACTCATTGAGTTGAGTAATATTTATAATTTTACCCTTACAAATATGACACATGACACTTATATAAAATTTTGTGTCAATTTAGTTCAATTAATAATATCGTTAGTATCTTCTAAGAAAAAAATTATTAAATTGAGTGAGGTTAACTCATTGAGTCGAGTAATATTTATAATTTTACCCTTACAAATATGACACATGACACTTATATAAAATTTTGTGTCAATTTAGTTCAATTAATAATATCGTTAGTATCTTCTAAGAAAAAAATTATTAAATTGAGTGAGGTTAACTCATTGAGTCGAGTAATATTTATAATTTTACCCTTACAAAAATGACACATGACACTTATATAAACTTTTGTGTTAATTTGGTTCAATTAATAATATCGTTAGTATCTTCTAAGAAAAAATATTATTAAATTGAGTGAGATTAACTCATTGAGTTGAGTAATATTTACGATTTTACCCTTACAAATATGACACATGACACTTATATGCATATTTTTATTATAAATAAATGCTAAGAGTTGTAACCAATTGAACCAAATTGAGACAAAGTCATAAATTCATGCTCAAAATCAAGCCAATTGAAATTATAGAGACAAAAATGATACAAGGACCAAAGTATAGGAACTACCATTTTAATTTGTTCTAAATTTATCCATTTATTTTATAAGAATTTGTGTGTAGGTCACTCAGTAAAAAAAATTGATAACTAATATAAGTTTGAGACTATTTTATTTTTCAAGACAAATATTATGAAATCATATGATTATAATTATCAGTTCAATTTTTTTAGTGGATGATCTGCCTACAATGTCCAACAAAATGAATAAAGCAAATTGTAAAAATAGTTACCATGATGTGCTCAATGGACTCAGACGATATTGCCATCCACAATATGAACTGAAGTCATGTTTAAAATATGCATTGAGCGCAACTCAAGACGTCTATATCACTTCAGTTTTTTTTTTTTATCAGCAACAGAGAAATTTTATAGATGAATAATGAATTGCACCATACATCAATAAAAATGATAGATGCACAAGTATCATAGCTAAGTAATATGATCCCAACAAAGTATACCGGTGAGAATGAATTTCACGTCCGTAGCGGCCGATTCCCGATACGTATCGGCTTGAATCCGATATGTGAGCGATACAGTTCCGATACGGTCCGGTACGGCTGAATAAATGGAAAAAGAGGAGAAAAGAGAGAATTAGGATGGATTTCGAAGAGAAGTATGTGAACCTGTTGAGAGATGGAGTGGTGAGCAACTTGGTAATCCTGGTGGAGGATGTACATACCCACAAATGATGCCGTTGCGGCGCCGGCGAAGAACGACGCCATTCTCACTCTCAGAACGTAACCCATCTCTCTCTCTCTCCCTTCTTCTTCACCTGGGCTATGCTCGAATCTGATCGATAATGCTTTTAACCAAACAGGCGCTAAAACAGAGGCTGCTTCTGTGTTGGCCAACTCCAGCCAGAAGGAGCGATGTCGTTTATGGTTACTAACCAATTATTATTATTATTATTATTATAGGGAAACTACCAATAATTGTACATTTCTATCAAGGATTATTAAAAATAAATTTTAATAAAATTGTTACTAAAAATAATATTTTGTGATAATTATATATATTGCTAAAAATTGATAATTAATGATTTTTTTATCATAATTTTTATAAATTATCGCTAAAACTTAACATTAGTAATTGTTTTTGTGATGAGTTTTTTAAACTGTCGCTGAAAATTAAAAATTAGTGCATTTTTTGTTACAACTTTTTTAAACTGTCACTGAAATTTATAATTAGTGATATTTTTTATGACAATTTTTAAACCGTAGCTAAAAATTAACAATTAGTAATTTTTTTAATAATATTTGATGAATAACATCATTAATTATCATAAGATTTATTGAATAATAAATTTACCTATTATAACTTACACATAGGCTACGATTTTTTTTTCTTTTCCCTCTATTTTTTCTTTTTCCATCCTAATTTTGATTAAAATGTGATAAATTAAGGCTAAAAGAGTCAAAAAAAATGCATAAAATTGAGTTTTAGAGGAATTGCTAATGATTTTTGAAATTTCACAGTCGTGACGCCCGATACCCGATACGTACCGGTCAATACTACCGATACCGATACTCCGCGATCGATACCGTTACGTTACCCGATACCGCGATTTAGAACTATGGTGACCAACTAAAACACCACCACAAAAAACAACAAAAATAACAAACACCACTAATCCTTAACACTGATGCTCCCTGATCACCACGCTTCAAGTAAACCAAGTCCAGAACCCCCAGCCCACCAAAGCAACAATTCTTTAAATTGACCCCATATTGCTATAGCTACTGTTCAGCAGGACAGTGTAGATTACATACCAATTCCATGACAGAATAATATTACTGCTCTTTCACCCTGTTGAAGAAATGCAGAACAGAGAATGTACCAGACCCTTCCACAATACTGTTGTTACTCTCTTAGGACCATGGTTCTAAATACCGGCCGATACGCTACTGTTGACTTTTTGGCTTTCGAAAGTTATTTTTGTAATTATGAGCGTGCCAGCAAGGATCAATCAGCCCTTACAGAATTTTAATTGCCAACCAATTATTCAGACGATTGTGTTATAGTTCTTTCAGCCTCAATGAAGAGGACTTTTACTGGTGGCTTGATTTAGGAGAATTTAAGCATAAGAACAGTTAAATAAAGAACAATTGAAGCATTTCATTAGTATGAAAAACTTACAATGATCCAAACTCAGCCTCGTAGAGATTTACAACGACAATATACTTGAAAACTACTCCTATGAATGTAGTGCAGGAATTTAAAGTACAAAAATATAAAGAACAGGAAATATAAAAACTAGAATGAAATATGTAAAGTAAGACTGGTTTTTTAGATCTGAGCCTCCCTCTTTCCCTTAGGTCTTCCCTGCTATTTATACTCCCCAAAGATAACCATCGAACTGCACTTCAAACTGTCGAACTGCTCCTCTGTAATCGCTGATCATGCTGCCTTATGAATAGTTCCACTACGCTTTCACTTGCAGTTAGGCTTCCCTCTTATATTTGAATTTGAAATGTGAGTAACCGTTGAAGCCACGTCACTTTGCATCTCTTTGTTGATCCATTGTTACTTAGATCTTATAACAACCAATTTTAATTGCCACGTGTATGATCAGGATCGGAGACTTGATTGGTTTCCCCATATTACCCTTACTTTGCCACGCGTCGAATTGTCACTGGCTTGTACAAAATATGTAGCCAACATTACCCCCCGTACTAATATATCCAAGACTTGGTGATATTAGTGGATCAGGGTCTTTTCCCCACGTCTTAGAACGTGCATGGGCTTTGCATCTTCCCAGAAATGCAACTGTCACTCACCATCTATATTAAACTCTCGTTTAATCCTTCAAGCACTTCCATTGTCTTAGCATTCGAACAGACTGATACATTTCATGGCTGAATTAATTTTTTCCTCCAATGATCGAGCACATGAAGAGTCATATGTCGATGCTGTTCCTCCTCGAAAGAACGTCCATGCATTTATTAGCCACCTTTACCCACCTTTCTATATTCAAGTCATGGATGCCTTTGCAAATTACCAACCTTTGGATTATGAACACATTGCTCTTAATCCTTCGATTCAGAAAGTCGCAGGTATAGACATAAGAAGTTCTTCCTCTAACTCACCCTTACAATTCGAACAAACTGCTCTCAAACCTTTGATTCGAAAAGTTACAAATATGGACTTGAGAAACTCTTCTTCACAAGTCTCTGTATGGGATAAAGCTGCAACTTCTTCCTCTTCTGAGGGTTCTGACTGGACAAGCTGGTCAACACTTGAGACCTGTGATTTGAAGGAGCGAATCAACCATCATTTTGTTGAGTTCACTGACCCTTTAGAGTTTCCTTCCTATGCTCGAAGTTCAGTGGTCTATCCCTACGTGCCCATTAACCATCAACGTAGTCTGGAGGAGAATCTGCTTGTAGCATGATATACATCCTTCATGCCTACAAAGATAGTGCATGCTGTCCCCCGCCTAGAAGAAGCACAAGGGTACAACCCATCATTCTTAGCCTGGAAGGCGAAGATTTGTTCTTTTGACTGGCTTGATTATATTAATGTTTTTGTTCTTTCTGCTCCCGTGTCAACTCCAAAAATAGAAGCGTCCACGCCTTCTTCTTCGTCTCCCGAAATTGAAGTATTCATACCTTCTCCTCTACCAACTCTTTGCTGGACAGAGAGACTGAAGCTTGCCCTATCCATGAATAACGTCTTTCTACCTTATAAACCTCTACCTTCTCCTACTCCAACTGAGCGGAAACAAGCTCAACTTCTGCTTGCAACTTTCTCTCACTTGCCTTTTAATGTTCTTGAGGACGAAGTCCCTCTCAAGAACCTTTGATGGGCTTGTGATATTCTGACTAGGGGCCATGTCCTTAATCCCCTTGCCCAGGCAGAACTTTATATGTTTCTAGACCAACTTCCATCGCTTCTCCACTGGCATCGAAATTCTATGGCTACTACACAATCTTTAGACCAACTTTCGTCTCTTCAAATTCATGCTCAGTACGAAGCAGAGAACTTCATTGAAGAATTCGGTGATTTCAAGAATAAAGATTCTGCGTATTGGGATGACTTAGACATTGAGGAATTGGAACAAGGATTGAGAGAGGTGGCTTTCGAAATAAAGGCTGAAGAGCTCTACTACGAAGTGAGAGCACATCAACTTATGCAGCCAATGCTAGAAGACATAGAAGATAGAATAAGGAAAGAACAAAAATTTATTGATCATTGTTGGACTAAATTTCATGATCTTGTTATTTATTTCATTCCTTATTTTTATGAGCTCGAGTTTATACCGAGATAGGGTCATCTGATGTAATCGCTTTGGCTTTAATATAAACAAAATTCTTCTTCATTTGGCATTGTTTGACCCTGCTTCCACTTGTCTTTTAAAAGTCAATTCAGAGCTTCGAACTGAACAATTTCATCCTTCGAATCTGGACT
The DNA here is from genome assembly GCF_055761805.1 of Camellia sinensis. Lineage (NCBI taxonomy): Eukaryota > Viridiplantae > Streptophyta > Magnoliopsida > Ericales > Theaceae > Camellia > Camellia sinensis. The sequence goes on along the minus strand of NW_028128998.1, from coordinate 1,095,374 downwards.
TAATTGTTTTAAATGAAACACTAAAAGAGCCAATTATGAACTTTTCCAATTTGTGGAATAAAGTTGACAGCTTTGGCTGATTTTCAATTAGAAACAGTGCTTCGGATCTAGCAATCTTATACTTAAAGTTTGTTTTGACCATAATCAACATCTAGTCATTGACCATCTTTTTCTTCGAACAACAGTTCATGCTATTTTAGTTCAATAGACAACCTCTCCCCCTCTTTTTCCTTTTATATAAGCCACCCATTGGTTTTGATGTTTCGAACACCAAATCCCATCCTTAAAGAATCTCAAGTTTTGCCTTGAAGGACATTACCTTTGTTAAAAACCTAAAAACAGGTCTTTAAACCCTTTGAAGTAAAATAAATACTCGAGTATTCTTATATTTTTGGGTATGGAAACGTGCTTCGAAGCTGGGTTCTCTGTTTCGAAGCCGTTGTTTTTTGGCTTTTGGCACTAAAACTTGGCTTCGAAGCCAAATATCTTACTTCGAAGCTAGCCTCAACATCTGGGCTTTGTTTTTCCTTCCAAAAGTATCAATATTGAAGGAAGCTCTTTGTATTCGTACTTCTAGTACTTAACAACTTACGCAATATATTTTCAGACACACAGGCTTTAAAAACCCTTTTGTTTCGTGCTCTGAAACCACTTGCTCTTTTAACACACAAACCCCTCTTTCTACCGATCTTCGGCTTCTCTCTACTTCCTTTCTCGGCTTCACTTTCTTTCAAGAAAAGCATACTGTCAATGGCTTCTTCTTCAGTACCGGTCGTAGAGCGTACGAGCCCATCTGTGACCCTGAAGAGGATCATTGATGCAGAATGTGAGAAGTACAAAGCTGGGGAAAAAAGCGCTATTGATGGACGCATCTTCGTCCCTTGTCGCCATGTGCAGCAAGACTACGTGCTTGGGCCCATATTCAAAGAGATCTTTACTGAGCTCCCAGCCCTATATCCTCGTCTGGAAAACCAATGTCTTCTTTTACGAAGGTGGTCTTGACTGGAGGAACTGGAGGATAAATCGCCCCCACCGATGCTGGCCCACGGTGAGACCAGAGTGGCAAGAATGGTATGATCGGGTTGTTCCTGCTAGGACCCTGGACCTTCAAGAACTCTGCCTTCTCGATGCTCTCAGATTATCCAGGGTAACTATCTCAGAGGACCCTTTTCTTATTCCTGCTGCCTTGTGTTTTTGGAATTCTATCTTTAATTTCTTTCAATTTAGATGCGGGATGATGGCCCCTACTGTTCTTGATATTTGCCATTTACTAGGATTATCCCCCATTGGTATCCCATTTGGACCGGATTACCCTGATTTAGCAGTCCCTTTTTCTCCCCCCCCCCTTAACTCATCTTATAGTTATTTCGCTAGGGCTGAGAATAAAATAGAGGGCCCTATGACTGATAGGGAATTCTTTTCTTTCTTATTGTATTGGCTTTGCAAATTCCTCTTCTGCACCTCCTCTCAGAGAATCATGCCTGAATTTGCCCCTCTTGCCAAAGCCTTTGTTTTACAGAAAAAAGTGGCCTGAGCCCCACATGTTCTAGGTCACGTATATAGAGTCTGCTCCATTTTCTGTGAGAAACCCTTAGATGCTAATCAAGGGAGGCCATTCTGGATTCTTCAGTTTTGGCTTTTCGCCTATTTTACTGAGTTACAATCCAAATGCCTTAAATTTTCTGAGCCAAACCCTCTTACTCATGGTATAAGGCTGGCTAATGCTTCACTTTATCCCTCTACCTTTGCTTTTTACTTCTCTTTCTTCCACCAACTTCCAGCTTCCCTTCCTATTTACTATTTCCGTCCCTTCGAACCCACCATTGGTCCATCTTGGTTGAGGAATTTCCTAAGTGACAAGTCCTGTACTTCACCTATTCACAAAGATATATGGGCCTCCATTCTGATTCCCAGAGAGTTATTTATCGGGACTTTGAACCCGAAAGCCTACAAATGCATTGCTGAACCTTACTGTCCTGCTCAATTTGCTAGACAATTTGGCCTTACACAAGGGGTCCCAATACCTCTTTGCAGCAACACAAATCTCAGCCTTACTAGAAGGGATCTGAAAGTCCGGAAGTCTAGGCTAGAAGAGGCAACTTTTAAATTTATAGACGACTTGGTCAAATTCGAGTATACCCCTTTCATTCCTCAAGGTACCGTATTGAAGAGATACCAAAACTGGTGGGTGACCAACATGGAAATCTACTTGGCCATTTCACCTCAAAACCTACTAACGGTGTTAGATGTGGCCAAGCCCAAAGGAGCTGGAATTGTCACTTCTTTCCCTGTTTCAGTTGCAGCACATGCTACAACCCAATCTGCTCCTGCTGCTTCAATTCCTCCTAGAGTTACTCGGGCTGCCTCGAAGAAAGGTATATACCCTTGTCTCTTCTCCTTTTGTCTTTTTATAATGCATTTAGCCTTATCTTTAATTCTTCTTTTGTGGAGGTGGCCAATAACAAAAGAAAAGGAGGCTTCTTGAGCTTAAGAAGGAAACATCCGATATTCAAGGAGAAGAAAAAGAAGATGCAGATCAAGAGGAAGAGTCACCCTTGAAAAGAAAGAAGAGAGTGATCATCTCTTCCTCTGACTTGGTTAGGGATGAGACAACTGTCAGGGAGATGGAAGATGAACTCATTTCTTCGAAATCCAGATCTCAGTTTGAAGAAGCTGAGAAGGAAATTGAGAAGGAGCAGACCCTACCAATACAGAGGAAAAGGAAAAGAAAGGTGACTGTCTCTCCTTCTGATATGGTCGAAGACTCTGATTCCGAGACAATTGCCAAAGCAATGGAAAAGAGAAAAAAAGTGTCTGCTTCTGCTACTATCTTGGTTGAAGGTACCATCCATGAAGCAGCCGTCAAGGCAGTAGAACAAGAACATTCTAAGGCCATGATCGTCTTCAAGAGAGCTGAGAAGAAACGACAGCAACAATTTCTGAGAGATGAAGCTGCCACTGTTGATACACGACAAAGGGAAACTGCAAGAAGGCAACAAACTGCCAGACATTACTCCCTTCGTAGTTCTCCTATCATCGCCGACACTTCTAGAGCAGGTAATCTCTTTCATACTTCTGCTGTTTTTCCTTTGTCAGCCTTTGGTATTGAAGTTTAACATTGCTTTACATTTCTTCCTCTTGCAGCAGCAACTTCTGAGTTCATCTTTCCAATGAGACCTCTCTCAGTTTCATTTGAGGTTGATCAGATGCAGGATGTAAGGGCTATTCAAACCATACTTCCACTTCCAAGGTCTACACTTCATGCACTTTCCCTGAGGCCAAGCATTCCTACACTTCTTTATCTTGGTTTGACTCCACGTCTTTCCCACTTGACCCTCGACTTTCCTCAATTTACTTCTCTATCGAGCCTTGCTCCTCTACCTCTTTCCAAAGAACTTCCAACTGCTACCTCATCTCTGATGGCAGTTGATTCCCCTATTGAGGGTGCTGGCAGCTCTCCAACTCGTGATTTATCACCTTTACCTAGCTCCAGCCCTCCTTCACTTGATTCATTGGTGGCCAGGACCATGGATACTGCTAAAGATGCTTCACCCATTTCTCCTATCCTTATGCAGTCTTCTGTGTCTTCCACTGCAACTCTCTCTGCGCCCCTTATGTCTAATGATGAGGTTGATGTCTTCGAAGTAAGATTAGCTAGTCTCTTTGACATCCCCTCTACTTCTCCAACATTCGATGAGGAAGCTGAGCCATTAGTTTTGGCTGACTCTTTGCTGGAAATTTTTGAGAGCTTTCCTTCCTCCAACAACAAGCTTTCTATACCTTTGATAGACTTAGACACCTGCCTGGACCTGTTAATTTCCTTTTCGAGGATCCCCTTCGAGGCTCTACAAAGGCCTATAATTAAAAATGGGTTTCTTCAGTGCTGTAAACTTGCTGAACAGTCTGGTATGGATGTCTCAAGTCACCTATCCCAGGCAGCAGCTACTATCGACTTCTACATTAGCATCTGTCATGCTGCCAAGGCTGCGGATGAGAAATTGGAACAACACTTCTCTGCCTCTCACTTTCGAACTCAACTACTGGAGAGGAAGCTCAACTTGAAGAGGAGCTTTCTATAGTGAATCAGTCCTTAGTCCGAACTGACATCAAACTGCAAATCACCAATCAAGGACTGGCCGATCAAAAGAGAGACATGGCTGCAGCTATTCAACTATTTTCATCATTTACCAATAGGAAATCTGTTGTACAAAAACAACTAAAACATTGTAATGATTTTTAGGCCAATTTGTGGCACGATGTACTTAACTCTTTATAAAAAAAAAAACAAGTTCTTGTTTATCATCTTATGTTCTTGTATTCAGTGTTTATTTTATTCCTTGTGTTTCCCAAATAGTTGGAAAATAAGGCTTTAAATATTTGCCATTAATCTTTTTGGGATGCACATAACCATTCAAATTTTTCAAATGGTATGCTCCAAAAGGCAAAACTCTATGAATTTGATATGGTCCTTCCCAGTTAGGTGACCATTTGCCAAACTTATGGCTTTTAATTCCTATTGGAAGTATTGTTTTCCACACCAAATCACCTTCATCAAAGCCAACGTGTTTGACTTTCTTATTATAATTTTTGGCTGCTTTTTTCTTCTGAAAGAGAATGCTATTTAATGCAAGAATTCTAGCTTCATCTATGTCTTCTAACTCCAAGCACATACTCTGATAGTACTGCTCAGGATCCAACTGGTCTTGGCATCTTACCCTCAAGGATTTAACATTGATCTCCACAGGTAATACTGCATCATGCCCATAAACTAAGGCATAAGGAGTGACTCCTGTGCTTGACCTTGGGGAAGTTCTGTAAGCCCACAATACATCCAATAATAAGTTATGCCAATCTTTAGGATTATCTTCCATAACCTTTTGTATTCCTTTTTTCAAGGACTTATTGGATGCTTCAACTTGACCATTGGCTTGTGCATAATATGGGATGGAATTAACAAGGCTAATTCTAAACTCAGACACAAAAGATTTTACTATTTTCCCATAAAAAACAGTCCCATTATCAACCGTTATAGTTTGTGGGACGCCAAATCTATGGATCAAATCTTTAATGAACCCAATAACCTCCGTCTGATCCACAGCTTTGTATGGCTTAGCATCGACCCATTTAGTGAAATAATCAGTAGCTACCAAAATGAAACAATGATGCTTCGAAGAGGGTGTGTGTATTTTCCCCATCATATCCATGGCACATCCTCTGAACGGCCAAGGCTTTACTACTGCATGCAGATCAGTTATGGGCACATGCCTTATTGTGCCATGCTTTTGACATGCCTGGCAACCCTTTGCATATTCTATGCAGTCTTTAAGGATAGTTGGCCAATAGTAGGAATGTCTTCGAAGTAGCCGTCTCATTTTTATACCAGGCTGATGTGCACCACAGATGCCTTCATGAACCTCAGCCATAGCTGTTAATGCTTCTTTTGGTCCTAAACATTCCAACAATAGACCATCTCCCCCCCTTTTGTAGAGATCATTGTTATATATGATGTATTGCATAGATTGCAATTTAACTCTTCTGCTGGCTTTTGAGGATGGGCCAGCCAAGTACTGTATTATTGGATGCCTCCAATCTTGTTCCTGCAAATCATTATGATTGATTTTCAGGACCACATTCCTTTTATTTAAGGGTGGTATAGATTTTTGGTATGTTGTTTGGCTTATGTCCCGTTGGGTACCATCTTTCCTCTTGAAATTCAAGGCTTCCTGAGCCATATCATTAGCTCTATTATTCAAGAATCTTGGAACATGAGTTACATTTTTTATTTCAAATTGAGAGAGCAAATGTAATGCGACAACATAATATGACAGCATACTTATACTTTGACACTTGAAAATCCCTTTTACTTGGTTAACGACCAATTGGGAATCTCCAAATATGTCAACTGCATATACTTGTAATCCAACAAGAATTTCCAATCCCACTATCAAAGCTTCATATTCAGCTTGATTATTAGAACAAGCAGTTTCATCCACTCTGAAACCATGTGTGGTTTCTATTCCTTGTAGTGACTTGATCACTATACCAATTCTAGTTAGGCCATTGGCTTTCGACCCATCGAACCACATTTGCCATGGCTCGACACTAGCCATACTAAGTTCCATTATCTCTTGACTCTCTGTTTAAGATGGATGGTCTGTCAAAAAATTAGCTAAAACTTGTCCTTTCATTGCCTTTTGGGCAACATATTCTAAGTGAAATTCTGACAAGGCTAATACCCATTTGCCAATTCTTCCCCTCAACATAGGTCTAGATAACATATATTTAACCAAATTTGTGGTTGCAATTACCAAGACAGTTGTAGGCAAAAGGTAATATCTTAATTTCATTGCAGCAAAATACAGCGCAAGGCAAAGCTTTTCTACAGCTGAATATTTACATTCACAAGAATTTAAAAACCTACTAAGGTAATAAACAGCTTGCTCCTTGCCTTCTTCATTGTCTTGGGCTAAGAAAGCTCCCAATGAATCTTCTGCTACAGCTATGTACAACTTCAAAGGCTTAACGCCATTTGGTGGCATCAGTACTGGAGGGTTGGCCAAGTAGGCTTTGATTCCTTCGAAAGCACTTTGATGCTCCGTTGTCCACACAAATTCCTCTTCACCTTTCAGCCTTAATAAGGAAGAAAAAACTTTAGTTTTCCCAGCAGTGTTAGAAATGAATCTTCGAAGAAAATTAACCTGTCCAAGGAACTTTTGTAATTCTTTATTACTTGATGGAGGTCTAGCTTCAATGATGGCTTTGGCTTTATTCTGGTCGATCTGTATTCCTTTCTTGTGTACTACATAGCCCAAGAAGTTTCCAGATGATACGCTAAAAGCACACTTAAGAGGATTAAGCTTCAATTTGAACTTTCTCATTCTTTCAAAGGCTGTTTCTAGGTGAAACAGATGTTTCTCCATGGAATGGGATTTAACTACAATGTCATCAATACAACACTCTAAATTCCCTCCAATAAGGTCATGAAAGATAGTGTTCATAACCCTCTGATATGTGGCCCCAGCATTCTTTAGGCCAAATGGCATTTTAACCCATTCGAAGGTCCCAATATTCCCAGGACATCTACATGCTGCCTTGTGAATATCCTTCTCCGCAATGCAGATTTGGTTATAACCAGAGTGCCCATCCATCATTGATAAAATCTGATGTCCTGCTGAGCTATCCACCAGCAAATTTACTATAGGCATAGTATATTCATCTTTCGGAGTTGCTAGATTTAGGTTTCTAAAATCGATGCATACCCTCATTTTGCACAATATTAGATAACCACTCAACATACCTGGCTGTCCTGATAAAGCCTGCCTTGAGTAGTCTAAGAATTTCTTCCTTAACTTTCTGGATCACGTCTGAACCCATTCTTCTTGGTTTTTGTTTGTATGGCTTGAAGTTAGGCTTCATGGGAAGCCTATGTTCCACTAATGACCTATCTAATCTTGATAGTTCATTATATGACCATGTAAAACAATCTTTATATCTCCTCAGAATAACCAACAACTGGTTCCTATCAAGAGAATCCAACCAAGCACTTATATAAATGGGTTGTTGTACAGAATCTTCCCCTAAATTTATTTCTTCTAAGGGGTCTTGTATCTGAGTACTTACTGGAACTCCTTCTTTGATCCCTTCTGGCTTCGAAGCAGTCTCCTTGCTGCGTTCTATTTCTAGGCTCTTTGATTCTACCTCTTTATCCTCCTCCTCATAGACAAAGTCTGTCCACAAGGGTTTTTCTTCCTGTATTTCTTGGACTTTTGTTTCTATGTCCAATGCACAGTATTTATCAAGGGTCAAAACTCTGGCTTGTTGCTGCTCCTGCTTGTAGCCAATCGTCATGACTTCTTTCTCTTGCTCCCACACTTTTTGGACTATTGACTTTACATCCAATATTGAAAACTTAATTAAAGCCAAAGACCTGGCTTCTGGTGCTTCATCTTGCTGCCTATAACCAGGCATCATTGTCATCTTTAACGACCAGCTCTTCATCAGCACTCTCCTGGACTAAGTGCTTCAGGTGTGCTACTTTCTCATCAGCCGTTACTTCGGCTGAGCCATCGGATTTCATCAGTATACTGAGCGGTGCCACGCCGTCAATATACAACTTGGCTTCTGCGAAATCTGCACAGGCTATGAAAGGTTGAGGATCTGCTTTAATTTCCTCTGTCTCCCCATTGCCTAGAGCCATTATCATTTTCTGATGCAAAGAGGAAGGCACACCTTTGTTAGTGTGGATCCAATCTCTACCAAGTAAAGCATTGTACTTCGCATTGCTGTCGATGACGAAAAACGCCGTCATGAAGTTCTTGGTTCCCACACTCAGGTTGATGGGTAGAATTCCTTGGGCCATCTGTTTGTCTCCAGCAAAACCAACAATGGTTGTACTGGTTGGGATCAAGCTGGGGTTCTTTTTCCCTAATTTCTTTAAGGAGGATTTTGGTAGTAAGTTCACCGCTGCCCCATTATCCACTAAGACTCAGTTTAACTGTATCCTATCGAAGAAGGCTTTAATGTACAAAGGCTTAACATGCTGCATCATAGAATTCGAGGGATATTCAAAGGATACGAGAGGTTAATACTTACCACTTCTTCACTCTCATACTCAGCTTCCATTAGGGTGACCATTCCGAAATTATCTTGTACCATACTCACTTGTGAATCTTCACTAGAGATTGGAATTGGATCAATTTCTTGCCCCTCTTGATTCTCATCTCCAGCTTGGAATTCCTACGGTAGTATGTGTACCATGTTTACTGATACTGGGGGAAACGAGCCAAACTGGATGGCTGGCTGTACCTGTTTCCCCTCTTGGCTACCTTGGTCAATTACCTCAGAAACATCCTACATGCTGCATTCTGGTACTTCATTGCTAATAGGTTCCTTCGCATGGTTTTCCTCGACTGGTTTTTCAACCAAAAATGTTTGCTTGGCCATGAAAGCTTCGAACATTTCTTCTTCCACCATTTCTTTCTTTTGGCTCATACCAATTTCTTCTTCTGTCTCGCTACCACTCTCCATCAAAGCTTTCTCCAATCCTGCTAGGCTATCTTTCTCTTTGACTTTTAGTTCAGAATGAACCTTAGCCAACTGTTCTCTGCTGCAACCCACCTTGCTTTGTAGAACTGGCTTTGGAGTATGGTCTGACTTTCGATTCTTCTTTTCTTCAGCCTGGATCAATGAAGAACTCTCTCCACTTTCTTTCAAGTCTTGCTGGTATTGGGTGTACCTACACTGAATTTTCCTCCTTTGTGATATGGAAATAACGGGGACCATATCTGGTTCCTTCGTTCTTGGATGTTTCAACAATACCTAGTTGTTGGGGGCCACCAAAGGAGGCTTAACCATCCTACCTTGATTTCCAACATTCGTTTGGGTAGGCACTTCCCTAGGTTTGTTATGCATCACAAACCAATCTGGGACCCCAAGTACCCATGAACTTACTGACCCAGATATTGAACTGTCCTTTTCTTCCTTCGAGGTCACCTTCGAAGCTGGCTGTGAAGGCAATTGTTTGGCCCTGTCCCCAAGCTTTGAGCCTGATTCAGGCCTTCGATGATGGTGATCATTTTCTATCCTCCGTGAAGCTAGTCCAGGGGGCCAATTTCTGGCTTTGATCCTAAAACCTGAACTGTTCTCCAATCTTCTTTCAGAATGACTACTCTCCATTCTGTAATAGTTAGGTGACCTGGACTCATATAAGGGCCTCTTGCCTTTAGCATGCATTCTATCAATTGCAGGCTCAACCACTAATGGCTGCTGCCTAACATTAGCCGAATACGGCCTTTTATTATAAGCATTGGTTGGTTTGGGACGCCTCTGCACATCCCTATAATATTGCTTCCCATCAACTGAAAAGCCTTTCAACCACTTATAACTCAGTCTGCACCTGGGACACATCCTCTGCATTACGGCTGCCTCGAAGGAGTCATCATCCAGTGCATCTTCATCAGAGTCTTCCCTCTGATGTGAGAAATCTCGTCCAATAGCTGGTAGATTTCTAGTGTCTTTTTTTATTGTTGTCTGGTTGGCCACATGCATCTGTACATTGACTTCTTCTAATTCTTTCAAAGACAGGTTCTAAAAGTCTGACATAATGACATTGGCTGCCACCTCTCCAATTTCTGGAAATGGATTGCTGTCGATCCCCATGGCCTTTTCAGCTTTGGTTGGGAATTTCAAACTCCCTTTCCGAATTTGTTCTTGGATCCTATCTCGAAAAAAAAACACAGTTTTTAGTCGAGTGAGACCAAGAATTATGCCATTTACAATATACTTTTCCTTTAAGTTCATCAAGAGATGGAATTTTAACCCCTTTTGGTAACTTAAGGAAATTGGCCGCAAGCAAATGATCAAAAATGTCATCTGCCTTAGTTAAATCGAAAGAATACTTCCTGTGGAGATCTTTCTTTTTAAACTGTTGGTTAATTGTCGTATCTTTATGAATTAATGCTTCACAGATCATAGGCTCTTTTCCCACAATTTTTGCTGCATTAATCTCATAATTAGGATCTTTGTAGTATGTCCTATATGATGCATTATTTCGATCTTGTTCCTCTTCTAGTAATGCTTCATATCTAGATACTTTGTAAGTCAGTTCCACTAAATCCCTGAACTCTGTTGAATCAAACTTCTTTCGAAGCCTGAACTCTAAGCCATTTTGGGCCAATCTTACGAATTTTGGTTCTGGCAAGATTACTCTACATTTATTTCGAGCCCTCTTAAATATGAAAATAAACTGAGTAGCCTTCTCTTCAGGTCTTTGACTCAATCTTGCCAAGTCTGCCATGGAAACTTCTGGCTCTGATTGGAAGAATTGGGCATGAAATGTCTCTTCCATTTGTTGCCAAGTCTAGATGGAGCCAGGTGGAAGGTTAATGTACCATACAAATGCTCCCCTAGTTAGAGAATTTGGGAATAGTCTCAACTTCATATAGTCATGATTGGTAAATTCACCACATTGAGCAACAAACCTAGCAATATGCTCTACTGTTGATTGGTTTCCGTTCCCATAAAAAAGGACAAAATCTGGTATCTTGAAACCCCTTGGGTATTCATGTACATTGTCAACCCATTCTGGGTATGGTTTTCTGTACACAGGAGTTTGGACCCCCCGATCCATTGGTCCACATAGCTCTCTAACTATATCAGCAATTTGGTCCCTAGGGACCATATTTTGTGCCTGCTGAACCACTACTGGAGGAACAAACACAGGATTTGGTGGACAAACTTGTGCTTGTGGTCCTCTTGGTCCATAGGGTGGTACATTTGGGACTGGTTGTCCCTGTGGTACAGGTTGCTGTTGGGGGTGTAGGTAACCTTTTTGAGCCTGTCCTGCGAAGGGACCTACGAAAGGTGCTGGAACAGGTATTGTATCGCTTCCACTTGTGGGAAGACCTTCCAATCCCCCGTGTATAAATTCGAATAAGGGATTATTGTACCCCCTACTGCTAGGTATAGCTTTGAATGTGGGATTTGGAACCATTCTTCTGCCATTTTCTTGTACTGGGCCAGATCCACCAATATGCATGGCTTCACTGTTGAACATTGAGGCATTTTGACCTGCTACAGGCCTCGAAATGGGTTCGTACCAAGACTGAGGTGGTGGTCTTTCATGACTCTGATTACTAGTTTGACCATTAGAATGCCTATTAACTTGCATAGGCTGTTTATCTCTAGCCAATCTTTGCTGAGGAATATTTACTTCATCCATGTGTCTTACATTTGTTGGTTGGTGGTTATTCATTCGATCCAAAAAGGATGTTGCCTACCTTTCCATTGTGTTTATTAATTGCTGTCCCATGGCATCTACTAGGCCACCCCACGGATTTACTGGCTGAGTAGATGGGACATTGGATGGTCCAATTTCTTGGTCTCGTCCAATATTACGAACAAATGGCATTTGCTCTGAAGTACTGGTCTGTTCGACCATAGGTTCCGATAAGATAAGAGTCTCCACAGGATGTGTTATCACATTATCCTCTGGATTAGGTATCTTTACCTCTCCTTCTACGCCTTCTTCTAAGCGTTCATTTTCTCCTTATCTCCTACGTCTAGCCATTTTAAATGTGTCCCACTGGGCGTGCCAAAAATATATGTTGGCTTTTTGGCTTTCGAAAGTTATTTTTGTAATTATGAGCGTGCCAGCAAGGATCAATCAGCCCTTACAGAATTTTAATTGCCAACCAATTATTCAGACGATTTTGTTATAGGTCTTTCAGCCTCAATGAAGAGGACTTTTACTGGTGGTTTGATTTAGGAGAATTTAAGCATAAGAACAGTTAAATAAAGAACACTTGAAGCATTTCATTAGTATGAAAAACTTACAATGATCCAAACTCAGCCTCGTAGAGATTTACAGCGACAATATACTTGAAAACTACTCCTATGAATGTAGTGCAGGAATTTAAAATACAGAAATGTAAAGAACATAAAATATAAAAACTAGAATGAAATATGTAAAGTAAGACTGGTTTTTTAGATCTGAGCCTCCCTCACAAACATTGTAGAAACATCTAATTTTTTGGTTTCTTGGAAAAAAAACCATATCAGCTCCTCTAGTCTTGAGAAATAATTTTATTACCCTCCTTTTAACTGATCTACCCAAACCTCTGACATTCCATGAAATCAGCTTCATTAGGACACTACATTTAGCTCCGTGACCACCTAGTTTAAACATTCAGCCTTGCACTCTAGTCTCCTTTTGAACTTCATTGTTCATCTGCGCAGCGTTCTCTTTATCCTTGATTTCCATGGCTACTAGTTTTTTAATGACTTCCCCCTCCTTTCCTTGAAAGCAAATTCCTAGGGATTTGCCCAGTTTCACTGTTGCTTCGGCCTCCTCTAGTGGTGATTTCCCATTGCATTGACCTTTTCTATTCAAATCAGATTGCATAGATGATCCTGTTGCGGCTCTGAAAACTGCTCCTCTACTCCAATTTCACATAATTGCTGTACCACCTTATCTGATGCATCTTCCATCCTTATCATTTCTTCTATGATCAACCAATCTTTTTTTGGATGCCGAACCCCCTTTTCTATTGCCGTCTTGGACCTTCAAAGATACCTTCTCCTTACCTCAATTTGATTTCCTAAGTCTAAACGTAGGCTGAATTGATGGTGAACCGCTATCTATATTATTTGAGGATGATGTCCCACAACCTTGGGTTTGTGAATCAATACCATTGAGGCCCAACCCATCATGGCCTAAACCATGACCATATATCCTATCCTTCCCCTTATCCACTTGGACCCCACACAAAATAACCTCCAATACCACCTCCTTGGTCTGAAGCCCATAACCACTTACACTTTTCATAAACTCACTAGCATGCTTATTACTGTCAACCAGCTCTCCTATTTCAATAATGGGTTGATGATCCTCCAACGACCCTGTAATAATGACATTGCATGCTTGCACTACAATTTGGCTTCCCAACCCCACATCTTGCGTCTCTTTAACTACCAAAACAGAGTGACCATTTAGAATGGTCTTGTTAGTCGCCAACGCATCACCATTAGTAGTTGTCACCTCATCAGCTATGTTCACATCCCTCTGTGTTGTGGTAGCCACGTCAGCATCATCTTTCCCAGTAGATTCACCATGGCTGATACTCTGATTCTCGATTCCATTGTTACTTCATTGATCAGCCTTTTCCTGATACACAACACAATTACATGCTTTCCCAATAAGTTTGGTTACCACCACCTGCTCTTCACACACTCTAATTGGATAAAATCTATCTCCACACTTAATATGAATCACTGTATTAATAGAGTTCATCATCTTCATGGCAATCTTGATTCTCCCACATCTTAAACGATAATGATTTGGTTGTTTCCTCATCCATGTTGATCATTTCTCCCCATACTCGACCAATCTTTGAAAAGGTATCCGTGTTCCATAGGTTCAGAGGCACACCATAGAAACTGAGCCACACAATCCTCTCTTGATCTAGATGAAGCCCACGTTCCCACTCTGACACTAATTTACACCATTCATTGAGATAGGTTTCCAATCGTGCCATTTGTGACTTCTTCTCCTCACTTGATATGAATGTCACTACCACCACTTTTCCACCTCCTTCCCTTACCATGGTTTCCTTGGAACCTTTCTCATAGGTACTATTTTTAAAATCTGTAAGATCAAGATAGCTTTTGAGTCTGATAATGATACTATTATACAGCCATTCATTTCCTGCTTCGACACCCATTATGACTTGTCCTTCATTCGCTTTGCTACTCCCTTGATGTACCACTTCTACATAAGATTCAGGTCCTGTTCTCCCCTTTGATGCTAATCCTTCATTTCTTCCCTGGTTATCCTGAACTCTACCCCTAACCTCTCTTTTCTACCACATATAACTATTATCCTTTAACTTTCCTTGTGGTTTTCTCAAACTTTGCCTTCTTTACTCGTAATGCTTTGTCGTCACACCATAGGCCGTTGGCTTTTTGTATGGCTACCTCCTCAGCGACTGGATAATCAAACCTAACAAACCTAAACCGTGATCTAGTTGTCTTCCTAGTTTTGCTTGGGATGAAGACATCTTTTACCACCCCAAACTTCATGAACAGAGAATACAACTTCTTTGGATTCATGGAGCAGGGTAGATTGTCCACAAAGATGGTGAACAACTCTGACCCAACAGTATGATTATCTTCCTTCATATTATGATATCTTCGGCCATAGACTATCAGCTGCCATCCTCCTGCTGCAACTTCGTCACGTCCTTGCTCTCCACCTCCCCTTTGCTCCATTTTTTTCCCTTTGTGAAAATGACCCAATTGTTACTAATTATGCTGATTGCAAATGAGGAATGTGTTTGGTGTAAATAAGTACTATGTAAAATCTTCAAATTTTCTTTTAAATAGGTTGTATTTTCATTTGCACCAAGCACATGTCACAATCTGCTCAAAAATAAATAAATAAATAAATAAATAAACATTTCATAAACGGATTGGTTAGGTTCGGCCTAAACTGAACATTTTGTGGGTCCTGCCTTATTTCCTCCACACTTAAAAACACTAAATATTTTGTGGGCCAATTGTGGTATTGTTGTAGGTTGTACAATGATCGCATATGGTAGGAGTGCAAAATGGGCTCAGCCCGGAGCTTAAGCTGGCCCATGTTGGGCCATGTATGCTCTCGCCAAAATTCAGGCCGAGACGGGCCGGCCCACGGACCAAAAAATGAGGCTCAAGCCTAGGCCCTTGGGATATTTGGGCCTTGGCTGGGCTGGTGGGCCTGGACTCGAGCTTGGGATAGCATGAACATTTTTAAAAAAAAAACAAAATTCTACCAAAATTTTATTTTCTTCCACTAAAAATGACACTGGGCCTCAAGCGAGTCAGCGCGAGCCAAGCTTTGAGTGGGTGGGTTGGGCTTCAAAATGATAGGCCAGGTCTAATGTCCTGGGTTGAGCTCGAGCCTAACCAGGCCAGGCCTACGCCGGGCCGCGGGGAGGCTTCAGAGCACCCACAGCCGCGTGCCATTTTTATACCCCTACCGGTCGGGTTTCAAAATGCTACACCTAGGCCCCATTGGGGTGCGAGCAAGTTTATAATTTTCTTTTTTTTTTACAAACTGATTTATCATACAATAATAAAACTTTAAAATACTATAACAAATTAAAGTTTTAGAGAAAAAAATTATTTTTTAAAGACAAAATATTTTTGTTATTAAAATGTCATTTTTGTTTTTAGAACTGCTATTATCACCTACCTAATTTCTTTAAACCTCCCAATTCCCACCTTTTTATTTAATTACAATTATATCTTGAAGTAAAATTACATTATAGGACAACCTTTAATGGAACAGTCACCCACTAAATGAAAACAATTAAAATGACACTCTATAATAGTATACACCCACCTCTACCCCTACCTAAATGTATTCCTCACCAACTTAAATCCTAAACGTATTCATTTTCATCACTATCCTAAACCCTAAATGCATTCCTCCTCATCACCATCATAAACTTTGAACCAGAAATCAGTGGCTAAAGTCCAACGTTAAAATCGTTGCACTATTCATATCACATATCATTTATTTCGCCTTTTGTTGATACTTATAGAGCAATGGAGGACAATGTCAACAATTCTGATGAGGTTGACATTGCATTAGTAAGTTTATTTATCTTACATTAATGGTTCTTGATCATTTTCGATGGTTGCTATTTTGTTTGACCTTATTCACTACTAGTTTGCTGACTGTTAAGGTTTTGTTCAGTAACATAGTGCTGAATAGAAACATTTAGTTTTGTAAATGGATTTTGAACAAAACCTTTATTTTTAGTACTGGTATGTCGAACGGTTCCATTTTGTGGGATTTTTTCCCCTAATTGTGCTTTTTATTTTTTATTTTTTCCCCCTCTAAAACTCCCTATATTGAGAGTTTTGCTCTGAAATAAACTAAAAAAATAAATTATGATGGGGAGTAGAAGATTACCTAAGAAAAAGAGAAAGAGATCGTCGAAGAGATTTCTGACGAGATTTTGACTGAGAGATTTCCAACTGATAGGAAAATGAGAGAGAGAGAGAGGCCATAGTTCATTGAGAGAAGAAGAAATAGACCATCGTCATTCACTAATAGAAGGACTGTCAGTCGATTCCTCGTTCTTCAACCTTAGGGGTGTGCAAAATTAGTTGGGTGTGCACGTGGGTATGATGATATTATGAATAGAGGTAAAATTAGTATTAAGTGTGATGTTCAAAGAAATCTTATTAAAATTTACGATGGGCTAATTACATTTTACCTTTCTATAGTTAGGTCAAAAAAACACAGTACCTCCACTACAGAAAAATCACTTTTGGCGACGAAATTTTTAGTCGCCAAAGGTCCAGTTTTAGTCGCCAAAAGTCGCCTTTTTACCTTCCTCGACTAAATTTTTTAGTCGCCGGTTTTGTCGCGAATAAACGGTCGCAGAAGGTTTTGGCGACTAAAAGGGTTTTAGTCGGCAAAAAGACAGGTCTTTAGCAACCAAAGTTTTGGTCGCCAATACTCAATTCCACTGTTTAAAATTATTCATTTGGCGACTAATCTTTTAGTCGCCAATAGTTGATGGAACGCTGACCAAACTGTTTAGTCGCCAAAACAAATACTTTTGGCGACCAATAGTTTAGTCGCCAAAGGTTGTTCGGTGGAAAAAAAAAAAAAAAGATAACTTTTTTGCTTTTTCTGATATTCAAACCACCAACCTTCTACCTTCTAAACCTTTAGCAACACACTCCTTCCACTATACCACTACAACATCACATGAATATATATGCAATATATATTATTTATATACTATACTGACCCGTATTAATATAAAACTATATATATAAATATAGTTATTTTTATGCAATATAATTTATGTAAAAAATAAATTATTTACTAAAAAAAATTGAAGCCACTTTTGGCGACTAAATATATTATTTAGTCGCCAATAATGTAATTTTGGGTTACTAAAATATTTTTTAATCGCTAAAAAAATAAGTTTCGGCTGAAAATAGCATTTTTGGCGACTAAACCTGTTTTTAGTCGCCAAAAAGTCCCCTTTTGGCTACTAAACTGAATTTTAGTCGCCAATTGCCTGTTTTTAGCTACTAAATTTTTTTTTGTAGCCAAAAAGTTTCACTTTCATCGACCAAACTGTTTTAGTCGCCAAAACACGTAGAATTGGCGACCAAACAGTTTTTTAGTCGCCAAAACCTATACTTTTGGCTACTAAATTATTTTAGTCGCCAAAAACCATCACTTTTGGCTACTAAAAAACCTTTCGTCGCTAAAACCCATACATTCGGTGACTAAATCTTTTTTTAGTCGCCAATAACTATACATTTGGCTACTAAACTCTTTTAGTCGCCAAAAGCCTTCACTTTTGACTACTAATTCTATTTTAGTCTCTAATTGTGCTACTTTCAGCGACGAAAATTTGGTTTTTAGTCGCCAAAACTACTTTTCCTTGTAGTGCTCATCACAATTTAGAAATATACACTTAATCCCCTTGTTGTTTGGAGTAAAGTGCAAGGTAAGGATTCCGTCCAAGTTAACCGCACGTGCTAACTTAAATGCGTGAGGCATATATAGATTGATAAAATGACATTTTTATCTTTTTCTATTCTTTTTTCTTTTATTCGGCCTTTCATTGCTGTACAGCAGCAACCAACCCACACTTCACCCTTCCTTTCTATTTTTTCTTGCCACTACCCATTATCTCCTCCCTCTCATTTACCTTTGATTTTCAACATGGTTGTAGAAGACACACACACACACACATATATATATACATATGTGTGTGTGTGTACGTACATGGGCATGTGTGGTCTTCTTGCTTAGTTTGGTTGGTGGATAGCCATGGCTACTTTCATGACAAAAAGAGGAAAAAAAATATAATAATAAGAAAAAGAAAAAGAGAGAGGGAAAAAACATAAACTGCTAGTGATGTAGCCAAAGAAATTGAATGAAAAATAAGAGTAATCATATTATCTGATACGGAAACGATTTAGATCGGATACTTGAATTACGAGTCTTATCTGCAAAACCTCCGTCAATTGTGAAACTATTAGAATTTCTCAATATTTTACTTACACTCTAAATTTTTAGGCTTTCAAGATGGTAACCTCAAGATAGATGAATAAAGAGAGAAATTTCTTTTTCTTTTTCTTTTTTTCTTTTGTGTATTTATAATGTTGAGCACGAGTCCTTGTATAGGCATATATGTCAAGGTCATGTGTACTCATGGTTTTTAATATGTATGGACGCATCACGTGTACTTCATAGTTAAGTCTAGTTAAGTCATGTATGGGTACTCCATGTGTACCATATTTTCTTCATGGTTAATTCACACCATGTGTATTACATGGTTTCTAATAGAAATAATGGGTGAATGGTTTCAATTATTATATATATATATTTAAGAGTATATGTATGCATCTGTGGTTTTAATTTGGAAAAACTTTTTGATTATGATATACAATATGGCTTGAATTTTGTTTTGAGTTTCGGACGATCGACAAGCTTTTCCTGTAATGTGGCTTTTGTTCAAGTTCTATTTGGCGAAAAAGAAAATGGGAAAAAAATCAATGGCTTTTGAATTGATTCTTTTAACTAAAAAAAAAAGTTGTTGGCAATGAGGTAGCAGGTGAAGAAAGCAGAAAGGACAAGAGAAAAAAAGATAAAAAAGTGAAAAATCTAGGTTTGAAGTTGTAATGGCATATAAAAGAACATTTGAGGAAAAATGACGGTAATATAGACATTTGGTTAACAGCGCTAGTCTTTAAGTTTTACTCCAAATCTCAGAGGAATTAAATATATATTTCTAAACTAGAAGGAGGTAATGTGTTTTTGGATTAAACTACCGGGCGCTAAACTATATTTAATCCATTTAGGATTTCAGATGAGCGTTCAAAAAAAAAAAGGTAGGTTCTAATAGAATCCCTCTTTTGTTCTTTTAGCAATAAAATTGGATATTTAGTGATAAACTACTATCTTTTTGGAATCAATTTTTTTTAATTTTTTTTTCAAAAGATAAACCTTTTTCGAATCAGATTATTTTATCTTTAAAAGTGCATTTATTGATGCTAAATTTTGACAAAGTGCATTTTTTAAAATTTTGTTGCAAAATTTTATTTTTATTTTTTACTTTTCAGAATGATCTTTTAGTGATTATTCTCGTGATAAAATGAATTGATTTACAAATATTTTTTACAATGAAATTTGTATTTTTGATAAAAAAAAATTAATCTCTAAAATCTGTATTTGTTATAGGAAAACTAAAATATATCTCACTTTAATAATATGATATGTGCCACATTTGTCATATTATAATGGAAGTAATTCAGTAAAGTTTTTGCATCATAATGTCAAATAAGCACCCATAAAGGGATAAACTTGGTTCTTCTACATTACAGGGCTGGAGAGAAGTGTTGGGTATTGGTGGGCCTTGATTCAGGCCTATGTTGATAATTTAGGAGAAAATTATCCGTAGGTCTTGTTTGAAATATGTGTATACTATTTAATCCAATAATTTTTTGAGTAGACCCAAAAGTCCTACACTTTTCCCTCATCTCTCTCTCTCTCTCTCTCTCTCTACGTTTTTTTTTCATTCTTTACGTTTTCCTCTCTCTCTTTTTTTTCTGTGTTTTCTTTTCATTCTCTTTTTCATGTCTAACGATCGGTGATCACACATTCGTTATTCTCTTTCTCTTTTTAATATATAGTCACCGGTGACTAACAACCACCATTGATTGGGGTTCACCGACAACTACCGACCACCGATATCAACTCATTGCTTTATCCTCACCGACGGCGAAGAATATGAGTAGATCTACTCAAATCTGATGTAGATCTACTTAGATTTACATCAGATCTGAGTAGATTTACATGAGATCCGACTAAATTTAAACAAAAAATAGTTGTCAGAGTACAATATTTTTCTATATCTATTCTTTCCTTCAATTTCTCAAATTTTCTACTTTTTCTCTGTTATATGTTTATTTTTCTGTTTTAATGGAGAAAAATTTCAAGTTCTGAATAAGTTGTTTTTAAGTTTTAGTTACAGGCGGTGAAAATTGTAAAATTTTACAATTTCAGCTTTTTTAGTACTGAAATGAATCATGCTGTAAAACTGTAAAATTTTGCAGTTTCATAACGTGTTTTCCAACATAATAGAATAATGCTTTGAAACTATAACATTTTATAGTTTCAAAGTTTACTTTTCAGTTTGATCAGTATTACAGATTATTTGCTTAGTTGTCTATTGTTGTTATGTTTTTTACTATAATTTCTCAATTTATTCATTTTTTTTCGGGTAATATTCTGAATATTCCGGTGAATCTCCGATGATATTATTGACATTTTTTAGTGACGTTTAAAACACTCCGGTGAACTTCCGGTGATACTCAAAACACTTTGGCGTACTTCCAATGATGCTCCGGCGACTTTCCGGTGATGTTGAATATTTCGGGGAGTCTTCAATGAGTCTGATGAAAGTCGTTGGATGTAGCAGTATTTTTAAAGTGATAAAAAAAAAAAAAAAAGTTTTTGGTAATAATTAAAAATATGTAGGACTAATTGTGCAAGTATTTTGTTTTGGGATCAGATGGATTTTGAACTTTGTGTATGAAACTTATTAGTAAGTGCTCCATAGTTTAAACTATTTAATGTATAGAATCTGTCGAGTACATTATTTTTACAAAAAACCACGTTGATTGAATATTGATAACTACTTTATTATATCACATTTTCAAATATAATTTTTGAAGTGAATTGTGACAGAAATGCAATCGAATCAAGTTGTTATCGATATCCAATTAACGTGATTTTTTTACAAAAATAACGTACTCGACGGATTCTATATATTGAACGGTTTGAATTATCGACATGGGTTGAATCAAGATCCACCAATGCCCAACACTCCTGGAGAGGAGCCATAAAACAAGTAGTACCAGAACTTATCTGGAATTTGCATTAAAAGACTACAATACAATTTATCTATCTATCTATCTATACTATTATAAAGTGAACACAATTTCTGGTGTCCTGAAGCTTTGCTCTCCTCATGCCATGTGGCAGTATTTTTTATTTTTAAAAAAAAAAGTTAAACAAAAAGATAGGCAAGGCTTGAACCCATGACCATGGGTTTAAATACGAGAACTCATACCACTTAAGCTAAGTACACATTATAATATTAATTTCATTATTATTTTTTTTAATCCTACTTATTTAAATTGCACACACATCGTGTGTGCCACCCACTAGTTTTTTAAAAATGTATAGAATTAGATGACAAATTAAACACAAATTATAAAAAATAAACCCGCATAGAGAAGATCAAAACATTACAGGTGGAGGACCATGATTTTGTTGATGAGATGAGCGGTCGAAATGGGGTGAGGGAGGTCTTGTAGTATCACAGCCTGTGCTGTCGTCTCCTCCTCTGAAGCTTATCACTGTATGCTTAGTGTCCCTTCTTCAGTGGCGACTTCAAGAAATTTTATAGAAGGGATTACTCGAAAATTTAAATTTTAAAATTTTATTAAAAAAAATTAAACGAATTAACATCTGAAGTTCTCCACTTTCAGGTAAAATAAATTTAATATAATACTATCGTTTTAACCATATATATATATATATATAAAATTTTACAATCGTATTCGATGAGATATCATTTTTTTAAAAGTTTTTTACATGATAATCTTCTTATCAATAGTGTTAAGCACAATATTTCTTATGAATTTTAATCACTTCCATTCATAGTTCTAAATCGCAGTATCGGGTAATATAACGGTATCGATCGCGGAATATCGGTATCGGTAATATCGACCGGTACGTATTGAGTATCGGGCGTCGCGGTTGTGAAATTTCAAAAATCATTAGCAATCTTTCTAAAACTCAATTTTATGCATTTTTTTTTTACTCTTTTAGCCTTAATTTATCACATTTTAATCAAAATTTTGATATGTAGAGCCACTTAATTTTGAAATTTCAAAAAAACACTGCGACTATTTAATTTATTGGTTTCAATAGGTCCATCGACAATGAGTCTAATAAATCAACTTAAAGGAATGAAGAAGTGAAATAAGTATGAAACATACTCTACAGGTACTACATTGCTATAAATATTTGGACAATCATAAATATATATATTAAAATATTTCCCATCCCATCCCATACCATAATATAACCACAGAACAGTGGCTTAAATCAACTACAAAATAGAAAAAAGAAAAAAAAAACAATATATATAAATATTTGAAAAATCATAAATATATATATATATATATATATACATATATTAAAATATCTCCCATCCCGTACCATAATATAACCACACAACAATGGCTTAAATAAACTATAAAACAGAAGAAAAAAAATTTATATATATATATATATATATAAATATTTGAACAATCATAAATATATATTAAAATATATCCCATTCCCATCCCATACCATAATATAAATAATAAATTACCACAGAACAAACAGAAAAAGAAAATTAAATTAAATTATAACCGAACACAACAACTAGCAAAAGCATGACTTAAACCTTCAAATATATAAAACAGAGCCTGTGTGTGGGTTATTCAGCCAAAAGAAAAAATAGAGCATGACAAATATATAAACAGAGCCTAAGAGAACACACCTTCAACGAAGAAGCTTGAAAGCGGTGATGGATTTGGGTTCGATTCGAAGCTTGAAAGCCTGTTTGAGAACACACCTTTGCTCAATTATTTTGCAAGTGCTTTGCTCCATTTTGGTAGCCGTACTAGTGATAGAATACATGCATTGGTACTGTATTGTTCACGTATCGGATTCAGGCCGATACGTATCGGGAATCGGCCGTTATGGAGGCAAATTTCATTTTCACCGGTATACCGGCCAATATCCGACTCAACAGTCCAATTTTCCGGTACGAACCGACCGGTATGGCACATACCGGCCGATATTTAGAACCTTACTTCCATTGCATATTTATAATTGAGAGATTTCATTATATCATTTAAGGAGTGTAATGTAATTTTTTTTAATTTTAAATTTATATTCTTATTTCATAATTATTAGATATGTCCATTTTTTATTTTTTTTATGAATAGCCACAACAACATCTTGGCTCAGCACTCGAATTCCATTTATCATATTTATCGTAGTTTGAGAGTCAATTTTGATAACAACTTGCGAAACTCCCAACTAGAGGTCTAGCTGCTGGCATGCTGCCCTTCCCTTATAGCAACGACTTCCATGAACAATGGGCTGACACAATAGTTCAAAGATTGAGCGATAGTATAGACACTATTTTGATCGGCCTTATAATTTGGACGCTTTCTTCCGAACATCCGATAATAAAAATTAAAATATGTTATTTCATGAGTTTCTCAGTAGAAAAGTTAGATTTAAGCTAATATACAAATCATGTAAAATTATAAAATACTA
Source organism: Camellia sinensis (assembly GCF_055761805.1). NCBI lineage: Eukaryota > Viridiplantae > Streptophyta > Magnoliopsida > Ericales > Theaceae > Camellia > Camellia sinensis. The sequence goes on along the minus strand of NW_028128998.1, from coordinate 1,071,448 downwards.
CCAATAATAAACTAATAAAATATATTTTAGCGGTTTAAAATAATTTGGTTAAAATGGGTGAATGTTAGGATTAAAGTTTAAATCTGACATTTTTGCTGAAAATTTCATAAAAATGAGTTTTTTATAAAAGTTATTGGATTTGGACTTTTATCTATATTTCACATTGCACTCATAGGATTAAATCAAAGAGATCGAGGGTCCGAATTATTTAATGTACTTGGATAATCTCTGGACATGCGACAATTAGCTGCCACAAAACTATTGTACAATCAATCACTCATAATAGCCCCAACACTACCCCGATGTTGCTTTTTTCACCATGCCGCATCAACATTTATTTTCAACACTACTAGGTCGACGCCAAGCATCCCCATGAGCTTGCACAATTTGATCCGCAATATGAATTCTTGTTTTTGTATTCTCACTGTCCATAACTTATGGACATTGTCCTTCACAATTCTTCACACCTTGTCCAGACTAACCATACACCCATTAAAGTGAGCTGAATTCATTTCCAAATACGCCAAAGAATAGTAGCAGCCAAAGCCACACTCCACTGAGAATCTGGAGAGCCTTTCCATTTATCACATAAGTTCATCCACTACACACCAATTGACTGTCCAAAAATTAATCTAGACTGAACTCTAAGCGATGATACATACCAAACCATTTATGAAAAAGGACATTCAGCAACGAAGTGCATCAAAGACTCGGGGTGTCTTGTACACATAGGACACAGTCCATCAATACCCAACCTTTTCTTCTGCAACAAAACTTTTACCGGAAGAATCTCAGTACTTAGAGAAAGCTATTTTTCGAATCTAGTTTTGAAGGTTTTGGATCATGAACACTTCATGTTGTTAGTGATGATAAAATTTGGTGATGGTTTGTGGGTAAGAGGATGATAAATCTAGAGTGTATGGTAGTAGTGGCTACTGATGGTGGCAATGGTGTGGTGGTGATGGTTGTTTGGTTGAGAGAGAAGACTAGAAAGGGTGAGTTTGGATTTATAATTTGAAATTAGGGGTTAAATTGTAATTTTTTAACTTTATCGGTTTAAATGTGATGACATGAGGTGAATTTATCACGATTTAAATAAGTGAAAAGGTAATTTAATAATATCAAAATTTCAAGTATGAAATTGATTAGAGTGATATAGTTTAGAAGGAAAATTGAAATTTAATCATGATTGTATGCAAACAAGCCTCCATTTGTTTGGTTTGTGAAATAAGATGTTTAGAATATGCACAGCCCAACTGTGTACAGTGCCATTTATATAAAAAGAGAAAAGTTGACAATTTTATTGAAAATCAGAACGTGGCTACGAATTACTTGATGTGTCGTGCGTCCATTCGTAAAATAAATTTAGGTTGTGCATCGATATTAAATAAAAGGGCAATGCTACTGACCCCAGTACGGATGACCCCCAGTGCCGCCCCAGTGACGTGGCAGTGTGTGGTTGGTCGAAATCCAAAAAAAAAAAAATTATTTTTGCACCAATCAGGGACGACCCCAGCATCCCGAGCTGGGGGTCTAAGTCATTTTTCTAAATAAAATTTTAAATATGTAGTATTACTAATATCAAAAATAACACTAGACTTTCAAGTATACACACTTTTGTGTCTAAATGTTTTTGTTTGTCCTAACCAAATCTACTCTTAATTGTACGATTATGCCTTGATATTCATGTAATCTAAAATTCTTGTCATATCGTATGGTAAGAGGTACATTGGAGTAGCAGATCCCAAGCTCCCTGACAGAGGAGTTATAGTGGCATTAGGAATAAAAAAATATAATGACATTGAGAGACAAAAAAAAAAAAGAAAGTAAATTATACAAATAGTCTCTATAGTTTGAGACTCGTGCTCTTGACTTTTCAATTGTAATACATTTGATTGCAAATTTTTAATCTTGTTTCATATAAGGACAATTGAAGATACCATTGTTTAATTCAAGGGCAAAATCGTCAATTTAATAAAATATAAACTAATTTGACAAAAATAAATGTCAAAAAAATATTTTTAATTTTTTAAAAATTATTTTTATCCACAATGATAAAATTATGTAAAATTGATAAAAATAAATAAAAATTACACGATTAATTTTTTAAAATTAATTTTACATGATTATCATCCAAACAAATAATAAAAATTAATTTGGTAAAAAAATAAAGGGCAAATCACGCTAATAGTTCCTATAGCTTGGGACATGTGTCATTTTAGTCCCTAACCTTTCAATTGTGATACATTTGACCCTGAATTTTAAATCTTGTTCCAAATAACGACAATTAAACATATCATTTCTTAATTTCAAAGGCAAAATCGCCAATTTGATAAAATATAAACTAATTTGACAAAAATAAATGTCAAAAAAATATTTTAAAAATTATTTCTACTCACCAAAAATAAAATTATGTAAAATTGATAAAAATTACATGATTAATTTTAAAAAATTAATTTTACATGATCATCATCCAAACACATAATAAAAATTAATTTGGTAAAAAAAAAAATAAATGTCTAAAAGATTTATCAATTTTATATAATTTTATCTTTAGTAGCTAGAAATAATTTTTAAAAATTCAAAAATAATTTTTTGACATTTATTTTTGTCAAATTAATTTATATTTTATCAAATTGACGATTTTGCCCTTGAAAAATCCAATAGTATTTACAATTGTCCTCATTTGGCACAAGATTCAGAATACAGGATCAAATGTGTCATAATTGAAAAGTCGGGAACCAAAATGACACAAGCCCCAAACTATAGGGACCATTAGTGTAATTCACCCAAAAATAAATAAATGCCTACAAGATATATCAATTTTACATAATTTTATTTTTAGTTGGTAGAAATAATTTTTAAAAATTCAAAAATATTTGTTTGACATTTATTTTTATCAAATTAGTTTATATTTGATCAAATTGACGATTTTACCGTTGAAAAATCTAATGATATCTTCAATTGTCCTTATTTGGAACAAGATTCAAAATTCAGGTTCAAATGTGTCACAAGTGAAAAGTTAGGGACTAAAATGACACAAATCTCAAATTATATGGGCTATTAGTGTAATTCACCCAAAAATAAATAATTAAAAGCAATCCATTTTTTTGTTCATCAAATTTGTGTTTAAGAGAATAAACAACAAGGATAGTTTTAAAATAAATTGTCTATTTTTATTTTATCTTATTATTATTATTATTTTTTTATAGATAAAGATGATAAAATGAAGTAATTATAATTATCAAATTAAACAAATTTTTTTAATAAATGAGTACACTAAAAATCTAAAAAATAAATAATTTAAATTACTAAAAATAAAACTTATAATGAGTCTCACAAATCCAATATACTAGATTGAAGTTCTCTCCCAGAGAAACTAGAACCATTCATAAATTAGAATATAAGGCATTTTATAAAGTCAAAACACAACATTATTCAACGATTGGCTAACTAGCAACTTATTGATTAGCCCATAGTGTATATTTTATGGAAAATACATATCCAAATTGAATCACGTATAAGCAAACAAGATTAAATATAGGATGAACCATATTTTTAAGGGTAAATTATGTAAATGGTCTCTATAATTTATGAGAGAGTAATTTATGTAGAAAAATTGGGCCGAGCTAAGTGGGATCCTCTTTGGGGATTGGGCAGCACAATGGGCCGAGATAAGAGCTTAGATAGCATGGTCTTGGGTTGAACTTGTAAAAGGCCGGTCAACGATGGGCTGTTAAGGCTTGGAACTAGCTATCCAGAAACAATCCATGGACAGGCCGAGGTACTAGATTGACTGTCTAGGAGGAAAAGGCCAAGCTATCTGTTGCTCAGCGGTGCACTATTAGGCAAATAAGGTTTGCACGGTTCGGCCAGAGGCCGAATGGAGTAAAGGTAGCTCGGTTAGCTATTGATAACTGAGTAGAGTGTTGCCATCTCACTTGGCTGGCAGTGAGGAAGGATGTTTGAAGGATAAACATTGTCCTTTAAAACTGTGATTCCAAGGAGGACTTTACTAAGGAGAGATAGAGTCATACTAGGATTGTACCGCACAGAATCTATAAAAGCTCCTGACAAACTTATTCCCAGGTATTGCTATTATTGCTCTCAAATACACAGAGCTTTAGTGTCTTTTGTCAACTTGCTAACTTAGGCATCGGAGGGGTTTCCGGCACATACCCACTGGCTAGCTCATGTTTGTGTTTTCAGGTAATAAGACGACGACGTTAGAACAAGTGCAAACTTGATCAACAAGATTATACGAGAAGGATTGTTTCGTGCTCATACAATTGGCGCCATCTATGGGAAAGATATAGAGAACTTATCTCTTGATTAAGTTTTCTTTCAACGAGTTTTAATGGCGCACAACGAAGACATGCCTTAATCTACCGTCAATGGACAAACTCTAGAGGGAAACAAGAGGCGCAAGGATTTGCCTTTTGTTTCGTCTATGACAGACTTAGACCCTCAACGACTGAACCCTCATAGGGGCGCATGGGAAAAGTGAGGCTTGAGTCCTAGCCACTCTCAAAGCCCAGATGGACAAAGAAGAAGGATGGATGCCTAGGTTCTGGAGGATCGCGTGAGGGAGCAAGACAAATTAATTAGGAGAATGACAGCTAACATGGAAGCCATGAAACACTAGATGGAGGGCAAAAGTGTGGTAGGGGTGGAAATCTGCAAAAGTAGATTGCTATCTCGCCATTCAGGAGATCGGGATATGCAAGCCACGCCAATGCATTCTGAGAGCATGAGCCTCTGGACAGGCAGTACACAGTCAAGGATCTCCAGGACTCATTACTCCAGGTTTGAGAGAACAAGGATTGAAAGATCTTGCACGGAGGAAAGCAATTATCGACCCTTACATACTCACCAAACTACCTCTCAGCACACTGAGCTGTCCACGTCGGTGGATCTGCAAACCATTCTAGAAGAAAGGGCACGAAGGAGAGAAGATTCCCAGGCCCATGACCCTTAAAGGATCTCAGCTCTACAACGGCTGGCACTTAGGACATACAGAAGCGTCGAGGTTGGAATGATAGTATCGCGTCTTGCCTATGAACCAGTCGATAAGGCATTGGCAAGGTTGCAGAGCTCGTCATTCGTTCTAGCGATAGAGACGCACTACTTCCTGTAGGCTTCAACTAGCCTAAGTTCATGATCTATGATGGGAAGTCAGATCCCTACATATATTTAAGGCACTTTCGCCAAGTTATGGCCATACATCGGCAGAACGAGGCTCTAATGTGCATCCTGTTCCCATCTAGCCTTGGAGATTTGGGCTTAACTTCGTTTGAAAAGTTGCTAGAAGGTAGCATCGCCTCCTGGGCGTAACTTACGGAGGCGTTTGTTACTAGGTTCAAAACGAACAACAAAACGCCAGTTGAAATAGATCAGTTACTCGTCATTGACATAGGTGATAAAGAAACATTGAAGTCTTACAACAACAGATATTCGGAGGCCTTCAACCAGATAGGCAACTGCCCTACCAACCTAGCCATTGTGTAGTAAAAACGGGGTTTGCCAGTGGGCCATAAGTTGAGGGATTCAATGACAATGACACCGTCCCTTACTATGGAAGCCCTAATGAAGAGAATGCATCAGCACATTAGGGTAGGTGAAGATGGCGCTCATGCCAAAATAAAGTTTGACACAACACTGATATCGGACAAGAGAGTAGTGGAAAAGGTTAATATGGTCGGAAAGAAGGGTCGACCTAACAACAACAATCACGGTGCACTGCCCAATAATGAAGGCACATAGGCAAGGAGGTTGAGGGTCCATACTGCCATTACGACTATTTTCAACAAGCCCATCTACCGAATTCTTAGTGAAATGCACGATGAACCCTTCGGTTGACGGCCTACCAAGTTAGGAGAAACATAGAGGGGCTACGATGAAAGGTATAGGTGCACCTTCCATGATGAAGTAGGACACCGAAATAAAGATTGTATGCCTTTAAGGAAACATTTAGAAGAATTGGTGGTAGCTGGCCACTTAGATTGATACACTGAAGGAAGAGTTCGGTCGACCTCTCAAGATCGCAACGCGGTAGACGGGATGCCAGCAGATGGTCCGCTTCAAGGCCTGATCATTGTCATTCATGGGACCATAGAACCTGAGCGAGTTTGCGAGCTCAGAGAGATGATAAAAAAAGCGGAACACATAAGGGAAGTGTTGAGTGTTCAACCGACCATAAAGAAAGGAAAGATGGAAGCAAATAATGTCATCACTTTCTTGGACAGAGACATAGCAAGGTTGCAAGACCCTCACAACGACACGCTAGTTATTATTTTGCGCATCAAAAACTTTGATATCAAACGGATCTTGATAGACCAGGGAAGCTCGAGCAAGATAATGTACTATAAGACCTTTAAACAATTGAAATTAGACAACAGAGACTTGGTACCAGCGACTTCCTCGCTGGTCGGCTTTAACTCGATGCTAGAGTGATCTGTTGGAAAGATAATTTTTCCAATCAAAACTGGATTGATGACAAAACAAGTGGAGTTCTGGGTGTTGAAAGTTCCCTCCACTTACAACATTATTTGGAGAAGAGTATGGTTATACGCCATGCGAGCTCTAGTATCGACTTACCATCAAGTGATGAGGTTCCCAAACGAAGCTAGAGTAAGTGAAGAGGTCTAAGAAGACCAAATCATGTCCAAGCAATGCTTCGTGACCGTGAACGGCAGCCGAGCTGCCAAAGAATTTGTGCAGATGGTAGATGTTCGCAGACATCGACAAAACAGGAGAACAGAAAGCAGTGAAAGACCTGGTGGAAGTAAGAATCAACGAGAACGACCCAGATAAGCTCTTTTTGCTTGGCTTATCTTTGTCCAGCACTGAGAGAAAAGAGATCATGGAATTTTTGATCTCCAATATCGAAGTGTTTGCTTGGACGCCATACGATATGCCTGGCATTGATCCGAACTTCATTTGCCATCAACTTAACGTCAATCCTTCCACTAGACCAATTATATAGCGAACACACAGGTCGACTCTACATCACGCTGAGATAGTAGCCGAAGAGGTAGGAAACCTGTTGGATGCAAAGGCGATCAGAGAGGTTCACTATCCCTAGTGGATCTCCAACACCGTGGTGGTGCCCAAAAAGAACGTCAAATAGCGTGCTTGTGTGGACTATAAGACGAACAACAAAGCATGCCCAAAAGATAGTTTTTCTCTACCAAGGATAAACCAATTGGTAGACCTAACTGCAGGCCACAACTAACTTAGCTTCCTTGATGCGTATTGTGAATACCATCAAGTTGCTATGTATGAATCGGACTAGGAGGTCACTTTCTTAACAACTTCGAGGGGGGGTTAGATTGCTATAAGGTCATACCCCTTGGCCTAAAAAATGCAAGGGCAACATTTCAGCAAATGGTCACCAAAATGTTTGAACCATTGTTAGGCAGAACAATGGAGGCTTACATTGATGACATGATGGTCAAGAATAAGAATGAAGCAAACCATTGCGATTAAACGCTTCCAAGTGTGCATTTGGCGTGGGGTCAGGCAAGTTTTTCGGCTTTCTAGTGACCAACCGCATTATAGAGGCAGATCCCTCCCAAATCAAGGACGTTCAAGAACTCGAAAGGCCTAACATGGTCAAGGAATTACAACACTTGACAGGCCTGGCTATAACACTAAATCGATTCATAAATCGATCATCAGACAGATGGCGACCATTCTTCTGGGCGCTTCAAGCAAAATTTGAGTGGGATAAAGAGCATGACCGAGCTTTGGAGAGCTTGAAAGAGGAGTTGACCTCTTCACCACTGTTAGTGACGCCAGTGCCTGGAGAGAAACTTTACTTATACTTGGCGGTTTCCCAACATGCAGTTAGCGTAGTGTTGGTACGTGCAAAGGGAATATAACACTTGCCCATATTTTATGTAAGCAAGACAATGCTGGGCACCAAAACGAGGTACTTTCCGTTAGAGAAGCTTGCTTTAGCTTTAATGATGGCTTCAAGAAAATTGCCGCACTACTTCCATGCGCACACTGTGGTCGTATTGACGGCATTCCTTGAAAGCCTTATTTGAGAGGGCAAACTTCTCTGGAAGAATACTGAAGTGGACAGCGGAGTTAGGACAATTTGACATCAAATTCCAACCCAAAATGTCAATAAAGGCCCATGCTTTGGCAGACTTTGTGGGAAATTCTGCTCCAAGAAGTCACTTTGTTTGTCCAGTCGAGTTGACAGAAAAAATTGGACAATGGGGGAAAGTACCGCGAGAATAGCGTATCCCTCACAGCGAGTTGATTAACCGCGCAATATGGCATTAAGCCTAACGCTGGTTGCACTGTCCACTAAGGCCAACAGGATAATGCCAAAGGGGAAAGGAGCAAGTTGGGCAACTACAAGTGTAATTTGCAAAGATATGCTTGAAAAGGAAATGGTAAGGCAACCGAGTAGAGAGGATAAAGTCCAAATGGCAAACAAAGGCTTAGAAGAAATCATCGACGTCCTAAATCCTAAAACATCTTTAGACCTATCCACATGCTGGAAGTTGTTCGTGGGAGAGATGTGGAAGCTTTTTGTGAATGCCGTGTCCAACAGACACAACACTGGACTTGGGATAGTCCTCATTTCTCCAAATGGATTGACCATTGAACAAGCAATCACACTTGGATTTCTAGCATCCAATAATGAAGCAGAGTACGAAGCACTGTTAGCTGGTTTGAAGTTAGCCTACCAGATGAAGGCCACCAAGGTAATGGTGTACAGTGACTCCCAATAAATATTAGGTGACTACGAAACAAGGGATGACAAAATGACTAAGTATCTAGAGCTGGTCAGAAACGAGATCATGAAATTTGAAGTCGTAAGGATAAAACAAATCGCCCGAGAGGAAAATAGTAAGGTAAACGAACTGGTTGGATTTGCGTTGATGGCATACATTTTTATCCCACATCCGTGGCTAATTGACTTCCTGCCAAGACAGAGCATTCAGGAATTTGAAGGGGCCGAGGTATTCTGCGCCAAGCTAGGTCTCTCCTAGATAGACCCCATTATCACTTTCTTGAAAGATAAGATTTTGATAGAGGGCAAGAATGAGGCAAACAGGATTTGAGTGAAGTCACAACGGTTTTGGCTTTTTTCATCTATAACATTATACAGAAAATCTTTCACTAGACCATACTTGAAGTGTGTCCATCCTAGCAAGGTTGAAGCCTTTCTATTCAAAATTCACGAAGGCATTTGGGAAAGCCATCAGGAGAGGCGGGGGGAGGGGGGGAGGGGAGATCTTTGGCCTACCGAACTATCTCGCAAGGATATTGGTGGCCATGCATGCAAGCAAAAGCGGAGAAATATGTCAGAAAATATGAACAATGTCAGAAGTTTGCACATCAAATATATCAGCCGGCCAGAGAGCTTCTACCTCTAACTAGCCCTTGGTCCTTTCCAAAGTAGGGCTTAGACATAGTTAGACCACTCCCAACTGCGCCAGGTAACAAAAAGTTTTTCACCATGGCGACAGATTACTTCACAAAATGGGTGGAGGCAAAAGCACTTGCATCCATCAAAGAGAAAGACATTAAGAAGTTTGTCTGGAAGAATATCATAACCCGATTTGAAATTCCTAAGGCCTTGATATTAGACAACGACACCCAATTTCATGGAAGAATCTTCAAGGGTTTTTGCGAAGAGCACAAGATAGAGTTCTATAACTCTATGCTGGCGTACCCTCAAGCCAATGGCTAGGCCAAAGTGTTCAACAAAGTGATCTTAGATGGTCTGAAGAAAAGGATAGAAAAAACGAAAGGAAAGTGGCCTAAGGAAGTTCCCCATGTGTTGTGGGCCTACCGGACTACACCAAGGCGATCAACTGGAGAAACGCCCTTTGCCTTAGCCTACAGCATGGAAATAGTAATCCCTCTGGAAGTCAGCCTCCCTTCCATTAGGAGCAAAAATTTTGACCTGGATTTGAATGGAGAAGCGATTACCTTGGAACTGGACCTTGCTAAAGAATGAAGAGGAAAGGGCGCTAATCCACATTGTTTCATATCCATAAGAACTATTCAGCAAGTACAACAAGGCGGTGCATCCAAGGCAATTCAAGATAAGAGATTGGATATTGCGCAAAGTAATAGGAAACACCGTGGTGCTTGGTGATAACAAATTAGGACCCAATTGGGAGGGGCCGTACAAAGTAATGGGATTAGCAAGAAAAAGAGCTTATCACTTAGAAGATGTAGACGACCAAGCTATCCTAAGGCCATGGAATATTGTGAATCTTAAGTTATTTTATTTTTAGCAATTGTAATCTTTGAACTTTTTGTTTGGTATTTAATAAAACAAGTAGACAGTTTTTTTTGAAAATTTTTGAATACTTGTACTTATTTCAATTTGTATGTAAAAAATCTTTGCACAACTGGGGGCAAAGTGGATCGGCAGGTTTGACCAACTCTTTCTTGAAAACTTTGATCGAGATGGTTATCTTGGCCAAAGTAGGTTGGTAGGTTTGACTAACTTTTTGATTCCTTTAAACCGGGATGGTTATTTCGGCCAAGGTAGGTTGGTAGGTTTGATCAACTGCTTCTTGGAATCTTTGGTTGGGATCGTTATCTTGACCAAAGAAGGTTGGCAGGTTTGACCAACTATTTTGAATTCTTTGACCGAGATGGTTATCTTGGCCAAAGAAGGTTGGCAGGTTTGACCAACACTTTTTGAACTCTTTGACCGTGATGGTTATCTCGGCCAAAGTAGGTTGGCAGGTTTGACTAACACTTTTTGAACTCTTTGACAGTGATGGTTATCTCGGCCAAAGTAGGTTGGCAAATTTGGCCAACACTTTTTGAAATCTTTGACTGAGATGGATATCTCAGCCAAAGTAGGTTGACAGATTTGACCAACACTTTTTAGCTCTATGACCGAGATGATTATCTCGGCCAAAGAAGGTTGGGATTAACCAACTCTTGGATTGAGCTAGGTAAGCTTGACATAGCATACAAAGCACAAATGGGTAGGATATAAAAACAACTAATGTGTAAAGAGTAGGAAAATTTTCATTGATGTGGAAGTTTAGTACAATAGGAGGGGCTGCTAGCCCGGTTACATTGCAAAAATATGAAGAAAAATACACACAACAAAAGCCAAAAAAAAAGAAAGGAAATGATAACATGATAGCAAAAAGAGACTGTCTAGCTTGGCCTCAGCGTCAGCACCGTCTGTATCTTCAAGTGTGAGATCGGTAATGGCAGTGCTCGACTGAGTTTGGTTGAGAACTTCTTATCGAGTTGGCGATGTTTGCTAGCCACAAGTATTAACGCTAGCCGACGAAGCATTGTTCAGCGCTGGGCTCCTTCCTTCCTCCTTCAAAATTTTTTGTTGAACAACGTTGGCATACACCGTCATGTAGCTCGGGATGAAGTGAGGAGGATTGAGAAAACTTTAAAATCATGTGCCTGGCCGAGCTACTCTGTCGCCGCCTTCCAACTGCAATTGAAGAATATATCCTTGGCTACCTCTCATTGTTGGACATAGGTTTGCTCGCCCTTGGCGTAACATCGGTCCTCGGCGTTCTCCATCTTCTTTTTAATAGCCTTTATTTCAACATTTTTGGCTCTCTTTAGCTTGGCGAGCTCGTGCAAGTAGCAGTCCTTATTCTCCACCAACGCCTTTTGTTTGTCAGCTTCAGTCATGCGGACCTACTCGGCTAGCACTTCTTTTTCAACATTTAGCTCGGCCAGGCTAGCTTTAAGCAGCTTCAACTCGGTATCTTTGGCCTCACTGTCAGTGATAGTCGATCGAGCTGTCTTCCTTAATTCAAGCACATGTTTATGGGTAACGTGGCTTTTCTGCATGACTTGCAAGTTACGAGAGACGATTAGGAAAACTGAGCAAAAAGTTGAATATAAGAACTGCAGAATCTAGGCTTACCAGAACCAAGGACTTGGTGGTTGACCAAATTACTTTTAGCTCGGTCAGCTTCTTGTGTCGTTACATGTTGGTTGACAGGCAAAGGCTCTTGGCCGAATTGAAGGCCAATTGGTGGTCCTTCTTAGCTCACACAGAGTTAGTTGTGGTGATAGCGTGGCCCTTAAAGATTACGGCCGGTGCCCACACTGGAGGAGATGAAGGGTTAGCATGGCCAGAGCGGTGGCCCTTTAGGGATTATTCGGTTTCGAGCAACCCGGCCTCTGGCTGCTCAGTCTCCTCTTCGTCTACCAGCCACTGTTTCTCGGTGGACAAAGTGTGAGCCCTCTTACTAGGCTGAGATGTGGATGCCCTTGATGTGGTGAGGGCAACAATGGTCTCGCGCGGTTGACCGGCTGGCTGTTGCTCGGTTTAGACCTCGGCGATGGAGGTAGAAGCTTGTTCGGTGCTTAGAGTGCATACGACTCTCTTTTTTGCCATCTCTTATTCCTCGGTGAGAGGGATGAGGTTGATTTGTGAAAGGTTGGGGTCTGGCTCAGGCGAAGACTCTAGAAGAAAGTCTGTAACCTTGCTTTTTCGCTTACTGCTGTATTGGTAAGTCAGTTTGAAGCTCAAGAGCTTGGTCCAATCTCTCTATTGGTATCATAGCACAGCATGGAGATCGTCTTGATCGGCGTAAGCATAGTTCTTTTTAAGCAAGTTCAGATCTGCAGAAAAGAATGAGGGTTAGTACGACAGGAAGTTTTGAAAATGCAAAAGAGAAAGGACTAAGCTTTTCTTACCAGCTGATCCTCTATTCCAGTTAATATTGTATCCCGGTATCTAGGCCTCTTGGTCTTCGTAATTGCCAGAGACCTAGAGAAAATCGTCATTGTGCAAGTCTTTGTCTGGTGTTCTTTTGACAATTTTCTCTCGGCCTCTTTTTACTTTAAGGTAATACACCCAGCTGTCATTGTTTTGACCGAGCGAATATTGATGGAATATCTCAGCTAGTCCATGGTTTAGGCCGGGACAACGGTTGAGCTCGGCGATGCCGATTATTCTGTAACTATTTGTAGATAGTTGGGTGGGCAAAGCCTGGTCTGTCTAAGGAGCTCGCATATAAGAGGTTGAACGAGGAATCAGAGTCTGCCCTCTATTATAGAAATCGGGTTTGTCCCAAGGTATGGTGTCATGCTTGGCCAAAGTGATTCCACGTCATCTAGTGTAATCCCTTCGGAACTCGGCTATGGCGCCGGGTGAGCTCACCATGAAGCGATCCTTGCCCATGGTCTTAAATTAAAAAAGCACTAGGGTTTTGCTCGCCTTCGATATGGAAGCTCGGTTAAGCAACATTGCCAAGTGGTAAAGTAAAGGTGTGCCTGGCTAACCTAGTCAAGTTTGCAAAATGACAAATAAAAGGTGTTATGCCCTAGTGTTGACTGAGCTAAGTCAACAATGTAAACTAATCTTTTGATAGTTTGCTCGGTCGGGAGTGTGTGTACATGCGATGCTTAGCTCGGTCATGAGCTAATAGTCACGGTTCGGCTCGACACCAGAGCAAGGTTTTAGCTTGGCTAAGGAAATGGGCGAGGACTTAGGCCAGTTCTGACTAAGGGCAAGGTTTTAGCCCGGTCATGTTCAGATGAAGGGCTACAAGCTCGGTGGTAATCACTTAAACGTACACAAATAGGTTTCTAGTTTGGATATGACATGATTTTGGATCGAAATCGCTGTTTATAACTGGTTCTAATTCCAGTCATGAAGGGTCATTTTCAAACATGGAATTTTAAGGGTTGTTACAGAGGCTCTATTCTTAAGTTCATTTTATGGTGGATTAATGTATTAAGACATTGTTTTCAAGCCTATTTGGTGGGTTTACAATGCTAAAGCATCCAAACCATGAAGAACACCATGAATATTAGTGGAGAAATAGAGAACTTACGGATTGTGGAGGTTGATCAAAGTCCTGGACAAAAAAAATTACTTTTTCGTACAACTGCATGCCCACGGGTGTTAGATTATGCTTCGACGCAACGCAAAGATGGAGGTGTGAGAGAAGACAGAGCTCTGGGTTTAGGGTTTGAAGATAAAGAAGTTGAACAGTGAAAGTGGATAGAGTATGTGTATCGGCAGCATATACGTGAAATGAAAAGAGACGCGGACGGTTTAAATTTTTGGCCAATGCTTAACGGCTATAGCTGGGATACGAGCACAATGGGAACGTGCCACGTGTCCCAGATGTATCAAACGTGTTTGGCGTGCCAGTCTGATGGATGGACGTGTTGGGGAATTGAAGAGACTTCTTGGAACTAAGAAAATTGTGGGACCGAGCAACTCTTCTAGCTCGGATGATTTGAGCATTCTTAGCTTGGCTAGAGGAAAGCAGTCCCAATCATGCTTTGCAGATAGAATCAAGGGACAATTGATAGGGTAATTTGTGTAGATAAATTAGGCCGAGCTAGGTGGGATCCACTTTGGGGATTGGGTAGCACAATGGGTTGAGATAAGAGCTTAGATAGCATGGTCTTGGGTTGAACCTTTAAAAGGTTGGTCAATGATAGGCTGTTAAGGCTTGGAACTAGCTTTCCACGAACAATCCATAGAGACATTGAGGTAGTAGATTGATTGTCTAGGAGGAGAATGCCGAGCTATCTGTAGCTCGGCGGTGCACTATTAGGCAAATAAGGTCTGCACGGTTCAACTAGAGATCGAACGGAGTAAAGGTAGCTTAGTTAGTTGTTGATAGCTGAGCAGAGTGTTGCCATCTCACTTGGCTGGCAGTGAGAAAGGGTGTTCTAAGGATAAGCATTATCCTTTAGGACTGTGATTCCTAAGAGAACTCTGCTAAGGAGAGATAAAGTCCTACTAAGATTGTGCCATGTGAAATCTAAAAAAGCTCCTGACAAACTTATTCCCAGATATTGGAATTCTTACTCTCTAATACACAGAGCTTTAGTGTGTTTTGTCAACTTGCTAATTTAGGCATCAGATGGGTTTCAGGCACATACCTGCCGGCTAGCTTACGTTTGTGTTTTCAAGTTATAAGATGACGTTAGGAGGAGTGCAAACTTGATCAACAAGATTATACGAGAGGGATTGTTTTGTGCTCGTACAGTTTACATGATGTATTAATTTGGTCTCTATATTTTAATTTGTTCGATTTTGTTCCTTAATTTAATGGATTGTATCATATTGGCCCAATATAGGTTTGGTGGACGGAAATTTAAACGATGTTTCAATTTGGTCTTTGTAGTTTATATGATATGTCAATTTAGTTCCTATTATTTTAATTTTCTTGATTTTGACAGGGATCAAATTGATGCATCGTGTAAATTACATGGACCAAATTGACACATCGTTTGAATTTCCATCCACTAAACTTAATAGTAGTTATTTATTGGACCAATATGACACCATTCGTTAAATTAGGGGGCAAAATCAATAGGGACCAAATTGTTACATCGTGTAAACTATAGAAACTATTTACATAATTTACCCTTTTCTTAATCCCCAATTTGCCCATCGAGTCAACTTGTTATCTCTACTTGGTTGGTAGTTGTTGGATAGTTCTAAATGCAACTCAATAATTTGATTGGGCAACCCAATTCTTTAAACATTTCAACCATAAATTTGAGTTTTATTCTTTTTATTAAACACGTCAATTTATTGTCATTTTACCCCTTGCTACCTGGAATGAGTTCCCCTTCCTGTCATCCTCCTATGTAATCCTGCCATCCTCTCTCCAAATCTACAACTCCTCCGCGCTTTCTTCTTCTTCTTCTCCTCCTCTACAACCCTTTCCCCCATTAGTGACCCATGTCTGCCATCCCTTTTATTATCTTATTCTCCTCATCGTTCTCCTTGTTGGTATTTTTCATAATAATTGAAAAATAAATTAGATAAAATAAAATAGATAAGATAAAACAATCTTGTTCTTAATTCTAAAAAGAAATACAAGACTTGAAATTTAATTGCAACATTAAAATATATTACTTGTATTCCAAATAAAACAAATTACAAGAACAAATTAGCAACAATGATAAATAAGATTTGAACATGAAATAAATTGATTCTGAAAAACAAAGAACGAATGATAAGGGATGCAAATTGATACTCATGTTTCACATAGTGTCCTTAAAACAAATTCGCCGCCTCACTAGTAGTGCTGGAAGTCTGTTGGCGTTTGTCTTCTAAGATATAATGGTTGAACGTTTGTTGTAATAGCACTCATTGGAGTAGCTTTGACGAACTTGAACATTAGAAGTACATTCTCTTACAAGAAATGAGGTAGGAGACTAGCAAAAGAGGAGGGAAAAAATTATGATTTTTTTGGTGTGAAACATCATCATTTTTCATCTCTCAAAAAACACCTATTAAAATCCATTTATTAAATCTGGAGGGGGAAAGACCCTTTTATACTTTTAGGGGGAAAGCCTTTAGCCTTGAAAGCTACCATCACGGGGGCCATCAAATGTCTTAAACTCTAGCCATTAGGGTTAGAGTTAGAAGGGTCCAAAACTCCCATATGCATTATATATAAATAAATTTGTACAGATGTAGTTTGAATATTTAAACAAATGGGTCACAAAACAAATACGGGTGTTGGGTCACAACCTAATCCAAACCTAAGCCTAAGCCTAAGCGCAACCCAACCCATGTCCAAGTCCAAGATCGACAGACTCAGTCCAGTCCGAGCGGATGGCGACGACATGCGCGTGTGTCAATTTTTGCATAACCGACTTGGTCCATAGTGTAGGCTCAAGCCTCATCTTTGAGACATCTATGACTCATTTCCTTCAAAAAGTTTGGATGTCCAAGGGACCCAAATTATTAGCCAAATCCTAGGATTTATATAGTCATTAATGTTTTCAACATTAACCAATGTGGGATAGGTGGCTTCTCACCTTTCCAAAACCTCTTTTATTGATGCCCACTTTATAAGATAATATCTCATTTACCACTCAATGGTTTTAGCTTTTATTTATTTTTTAATTTTTATTTATTTATTTATTTTTGCACTGTAACATTTTCATTTAAAAGAATACCAACCCACTTAGACCCACCTCAACCAGCAATTGAGCCTTACTTTAATTTTGCATTAAAGTTGTCGCTTATTCTCCTTGCCCTTTTGCTATACACAACAATTTTAACAGCGAGAGAGGAGTCACAAAAGTAAATGGTTTAGGGGTGAAGAATTAAGTAGCCAGTATATAGTGACTCAATAAAAATCGCTTCCGAATCTATCTGTGTTTTGTGTTGGTAATAATGGAGAATTTTTTTATTACAATCTAAGGATTAGAATGCGAGTTTGTTCAAAATTTATTTCCTTTCTTGTTACTTTTGACCTAAATTGAAACCTTATAAATGGTTGATTTTGATGCAGTTTGGTGTGTTCAGTTTATTTATGGTGTAATAATTGGATTGAAACACGTAATGTTGTATTGCATTGCTTTTATGTGATTTAATTGCATTAATTTCAAAAGTGCCTTTACATATTTTCTATAAATTGACTTTTGAACCCAAAATGTAGAGTCTTTTTTGCACTGAATTTCATTTTTCATTACGGTTTTACGAATAAATTTAGTGTAGGTGATTTATTATTGAGAAATGACTATTTTTGCTAGTATTTTAACTATTTTGTTGAAAGAATTTTCCTTTAAATTGGTTAGCTATTTTTAGGGGTGTACAAAAAAAAAAAAAAAATCGGTGAAATTAGTAAACTGATCTAATCCGGTCTAAACTGTTGGTTTGGTTTGATTTTTATCAACTTCGGTTTTGGTTCTAGTTCTGAAAATGTGGAACTGTTCAAATTAGTCTGGTTCTTGGCTCAAAGGCTTTGGTTACGGTTTCGAACTAAATCGAACTCTAGCATATTTATTTATTTATATTTTTATACGTAAAAATTAAAACATAAAAAGTCTCTTATAAGATTTGAAGGCTAGTATTCATTATTAACTTGATAAATTCTAACCAAGCTAACCCAATTAATTATCATCAATTTGTTTACTAACATAAAATTTATATCATATTCATTTTATATAAAAATTTTAGAACCGTAAAATCGAACCGAACCGAACCAAACTAATTTTATGGTTTGGTTTTGATCCGGTTCCATAGTTTAACAGTTCGGTTAAGGTTCTAATTTTTTCGGTTATTTTTGTTGGCACCATTAATAAATATTTTTTATTAGTTATTATTTATATAATTGCAGGACATCTGGCACTCTCCTATTCATTTGGAGGTTATGAGAAGTTATAAAGTATTAAACATATGTAGAAAGATGATGAATGACAAAGTGGAGAAAATGGAACATGAATTGGAGGTTAAAGGAAGTTATGGAGACATGGAGATGAAGTGGGAGATCATGGAGTGTGAAGTGTGGAAGATGGAAGAATATGGTAGTTATTAAGTAGTTTTTTCTTACAAATGTTTGCCTATAAATAGCCATTCACGGATATCTTGTAAAGGATTCAGAACTCAAATCAAAGACAATTGATTTCTATTTTTCTTGTCATTTATATTTCCTGCACTTTATTTTCTGCACTTCATTTCGAAGCATTGGAGTAGAGGTAAATTTTTCACTCTATATTTTATGCACTTCCTTTTCGAAGCGTAAGAGTAGAGGTAAATTAATGGTTAGTTTGATTGTTTACCCAATCACTCCGATTATTCACTCAGTCATCTTTCTCCGTTTCCCTCATTCTTCTTTTAATTTTTTCTTTTCTCTACACTTGGAAATTTTGAAGTCCACTTCATTGAGGCAAAAGAATCGTCCAAACAATCACTTGACAATTGGCTTGAATTTAATTGTAAGAATTTTTCAATCCTTGTTGGCACGCTCACATTTATGATATTTTCTTTCATAGGAAAAATAAGACAACAATTTTTGGCATGCCCAGTGGGACGTCAAGTGTAAGAAATGAAAAATGAATTGGATTTGTCCATTCGAAATAGCCTAGATGAAATCTTTTGGCGTAAACAAAAAAATTTATATCTTCAAGAAGAGATCCATTTTCTTGATAAAACAAACTTCCATCCATTATAATAGTATTTGGTGGAAGAAAAAAAACATGATTTAATTGGGAAAATTCATGAACTTGATATGGAAGTTCACCAATAGAATGATGAGTTGTCAACTCTCACTACCAAGTCTTTAATCGAGGCTTTAATGGCTGGAATTGGTGATTTTTTTCAAAATTCTTCCAGTGTTGAAAATAGCAAACGAAAAGAATTGATTTCATCAATGGCTTAGAGGGTCAAAAAACTTATTTTTAAAGAGTCAATTTATGAAAATAATATGGCTAAAAAGCATGTTGTTGGCCAAACATGGTTAAAAATGATGCTCCATATACAGCTTGAAGGGTTGAAAAACCTATTTTTGGAGAGTCAAACCATGGAAATAACATGCCTATGAAAGCTTTTCATAAGCCATTAATGGCCAAAATGGAACAGCCCATTAAGCCAAAAACTGATGAAACTCATGTGGACGATTTTCATGAACTATTAATGGCTAATATAGAACTATCCATTAGACCAAGAAATAATGAAACTCATATGGAGGATTTTCATAATCCATTAATGAATAAAATAGAAAAACAACCTCGTTTGTCAATAAATGATGAAAGTTATTTGGCTAAAGAACATGTTCTCAAGCCAAACATGGCTAAGAATGATGAACAATTTAATATTCATGAATTTGAATTTTTTGAAATTATTCAAAATGTTAAGTTGTTTGAATTTTAAAGGCCATCTTGCACTATGGTTCTTGGTGTTCAAAATCGTTTTTGGATTTGTGGTTCACATCAAAATTTAATTTTAACGAAATGGCTGATAAAATAATAATTTTTAAGCATTGTTTTGATGAGTTTGATGCACTAAAGAACTACTTAGCTGTATGAAATATTGAACTTGGCTAAGAATGGCCAATTTATTTGAAGTAATGGCAATTTAACTTCATTTTATTTTATTTTATTTCAATTTCTGAAATTTTCAAGCTTTATGGACAATCACATAACGCCATAATTTACTTTGTGGAGTGGTTTAATTTTGGATTTCATCTATGAATCCATTCTTAAATTTGTTTTGACTTTGGGAGACGTTGGTTAATTTCCTTTAAGGTAAGACCAAAGTTTGGTCTTTGCATGTATTGGAGATGGCACCACGATGTCTTCAAAGTAGTTCTATCAATTATTATTATTATTTTTTGATATGAATCAAAACATGTGCTTCGAAAGTCTTTTTTGTTGAGACTTCGAAAGCTTCAAAGGACTGTTTATTAGATCAACAACAGTTTTGGGTTTCAAACAATCGATGGTTGGATGTGATTGTATGCCTTCGAAGCTTAGGGAATTGTTTTTAAAGTTTGCTACTCGCATTTGAAGCTTCGAGAATTATTTCAAAGGTTGGTTACTCACCTTCGAAGCTTTGAGAATTGTTTTGAAAGTTGACTACTCGCTTTTGAAGCTTTAAGAATTGTCTCGAAGGTTGGTTACTCGACTTTGAAGCTTTTAGGAATTAATTTGAAGGTTGGCTACTTGCCTTTAAAACTTCGATAATTGTCTTGAAGGTTGGTTACTCGCCTTTGAAGCATTGAGAAGTGTTTCGAGGGTTGGCTATTTGTCGATTTTAAAGTATACCACGAAATAAGAGAAGTTTCGAATATGCTATAATCTCGAAGTTGGACATAATATTGGAAGAAGGTCCATAAATTTGGTTCGAAGGTAATTCGAAACTCAAAGACACTTCAAAGTTCCATATATTTAGTTTGAAGGTGGCTCGAAGCTCCCTCAAAAGCACTTCGAAGGTCTATATATTTAGTTAGAAGGTAATGCAAAACTTTGTAAAACACTTTAAAGTGGTGTAATTTGAAGAGTGTGTATGTTGTTTGTTACTTCGAAGTAATTTGAAGTAGTGCAATCGGAACTGAAAATATATTGTTAAGGTTTGAAGAATCGCGCTTCGAAGGGATTGAAATTTCCATAGTCTCATGATGCATCGAAGGTCTCGAATTAAAGCATAGAAGGACCAACTATTACTAATGGCTTAAAGAAAAAATAACATTTGGCATGCATTGTGACTAAATCAAATTGGTGATATTTTGCTAAGAATTCACCATTTCAAACACATGCAAAGTAATCCAATTTCGAAACGCACATTAAAATTCAAAGCATGTGAAATTGTTTTAATTATGTTTGAAGCTTTATAAACTCTCCAAGCAGGTAGCTATTATGCTTTCGAAGCTTTTAAAGCTTCTAAAATATGCTATGAGCACCTTCGGAGCAAGGTTTTGGTTATTTTTTAACAAAAATTGAATCATGTTGTATGATAAAAGAACCTTCGAATGCTTGTCTCCTTTCGAATACATTAATTAATTGCCAAATGTGGTCTAAATTGATGTACAACTCTTCATGAATTCGAGGTTTCTCATTCTGAAAGAGTTGCAGGGGGTAATGTTGGCACCATAAATAAATATTTTTTATTAGTTATTATTTATATAATTGCAAGGCATATGACACCCTCTTACTCATTTGGAGGTTATGAGAAGTTATAAAGTATTGAACACATGTAGAAAGGTGATAAAGGACAAAGTGGAGAACATAAAACTTGAATTGGAGGTTAAAGAAAGTTACAGAGACATGGAGATGAAATGAAAGATCATGGAGTGTGAAGTGTGGGAGATGGAATAATATGGTAGTTATTAAGTAGTTTTTTCCTACAAATGTTTATCTATAATTAGCTATTCATGGCCATATTGTAAAGGATCCAGAATTCAAATTAAAGGCAATTGATTTCTATTTTTCTTGTCATTTATATTTTCTGCACTTAATTTTTTGTATTTTATTTTATGCACTTCATTTTCGACGCATAGGAGTAGAGGTAAATTTTCTGCACTTCCTTTTCGAAGCATACGAGTAGAGGTAAATTAATGGTTAGTTTGATTGTTCACCCAATCATCTCTATTGTTCACTCAATCATCTTTCTCCATCTCTCTCCTTCTTCTTTTAATTTTTCTTTTCTCTATACTTGGCAATTTTGAAGTCCTCTTCATTGAGGCAAAAGAACTGTCAACACAATCGCTTGATAATTAACTTAACTTTAATCTGTAAGAATTTTTCAATTCTTACTGGCACGCTCGCATTTATGATACTTTTTTCATAGGAGAAATAAGCCAACTTTAAAACTGGACCAATTCAATTTGTGCACGCCCTTAATTATTTTAGATAAATTGATAATATAATTTGAGTAGTTTGATGTAAATGCCATAAACAATACAATTGGCACGTGGACTTGGAATTCCAACCAAGTGGAGGTGGCAAGTTAGGCATAGATCAGGTTTCTACTGTCTATTGCATACTCTATTTTATATTTTTCTAGTCATACGTTTTGGTGATGTGATAATATGAGTATAAGACACAAGATGAAAGAGGGATAATCTATGCTGCACAAGTTGACCCTAATTGGTTTTATCTATAATTTGAGTGATCTTAATTGTGATCTAAATTGAATGTGCATTCTCCACGAAATAGACAATGAAGCCTAATCAACAAGTTGATTAATTATTTAATAATGTAGTGTTTTAAAATTTAAAAGTGAGTTGACCTATTAAAATAAAAATTACATTAATTTAGAACTTAATTGGATTAACCAATGTGAAAAGGGCCTTGCACTCAATGTTAAAACCAATGCCATTAACATTTGTTTACTCCGACCCAAATCGCGCGACTTCGGGTATACCTTCAACTTCTAACTTTAAGGGTCAATTACACTAACAGTCTTTATAATTTGAGTCTCGTATCACTTTGATTCTTGACTTTTTAATTGTGACACATTTGACCCCGAATTTTAAATTTTATTCGAAATAAGGGTAATTGAATATATCATTACTCAATTTTAAGGGTAAAGTCGTCAATTCAGTATAACATATAAGAGTTTTAGAGACCAAAGTTAAAATTTTGTTGCAAAAGACATTTAGGGATCAATTTCTATCGTCGTGAGGATAGTCACTAAAAGATCGTCCTGAAAAGTCAAAAACTAGGCTTTTAACGACAAAATATTGAAAATGTCACTAATAAATAGACTTTTAGGGATAAAATATTTTGGTCTCAAAATAGTTTATTTTTTGAGACAAAAAATTCGGTTCGAAAATGATAATAATTTATCACTAATGTCTAATTTTTGTTGCTAAAAATATGATGACGACATTTTTTGCAACAAAATTATTTGGTCCCTAAAAAATAATTTTGTTCCAAAATTTTGGTTTTTAAAACCTTAATTTTTTTGTAGTGATTTGATAAAATAAAAACTAATTTGATAAAAATAAATGTCAGAAAAATATTTTTGAATTTTTAAAAATTATTTCTGTGAAGAAGTGGTTTGGAAATACTCTAAGATCCTGAAGGACATCCTTAATCCTCTGATTGCCACCTAAAAAAGGGATTAACACTCTGGTCGGGGGTGCCGGAATTAGCACTCCAACGGACAAGTTAGTATACTCTCGTTTGCTTGAGGCTTAAGTTTCTTTAATCTATTCACACATACCTTACTTTGGTTGATGCTCCTCTCATTTATACTCATCCATGATCTCGGGGGTCGGGCCCACTTTTAATCCAGTGCATAATTGCTCACTTGGCCATTCAGTCGTGTGCCTATTCTCACTCGGCCTCTTGTACGACTGATTTTATGGCCGATTTAGTTATTCGGCTTCAGGATCACCCAAGACGGAGCCGAATAGTATATATCCTGATTTTCTTGAAATTCATTTGGCTTTCCTACAGGTAATATTATTCGGCTCCCACAATTTCTGCCTACCAAAGATAAAATTATGTAA
Organism: Camellia sinensis; assembly: GCF_055761805.1. NCBI lineage: Eukaryota > Viridiplantae > Streptophyta > Magnoliopsida > Ericales > Theaceae > Camellia > Camellia sinensis. The sequence goes on along the minus strand of NW_028128998.1, from coordinate 1,047,749 downwards.
AATTGATATATTTTTTACACATTTATTTATTCTTTTTTTACTACATTAATTTTTATTATGTGTTTGGATGATGATCATGTAATATGTGATTGTTAAACTTTTAATATGTAATCTATATATTTAATATATGACATGTTTTTAGTTTTGGATTTTTGATTTTATGGATTGGTTTAATAATGATATCAAAGTTGTCGTCATATTTGACTTTTGAAAAAATACAAACTAATTTAATGAAAATAAAAAACAACAATCCATTACATGATCATCATCGAAACACATAATAAAAATTAATTTGGTAAAATAAATGTGTAAAATATTTATTAATTTTACATAGATTTATCTTTGGTGAGAATAAATAATTTTAAAATATTTTTTTGACATTTATTTTTGTCAAATTAGTTTATATTTGATCAAATTGACGATTTTGCCATTGAAATTGAGCAATGGTATATTTAATTGTACTTATTTGGAATAAGATTCAAAATTTAAGGTCAAATGTGTCATAATTGAAAAATCAAGAACCAAAGTGACACAAGTTTAAAACTATACGGACCTTTAGTGAAATTCGCTCCAACTTTAATTTAAATACTTGACCTAAAAAAAACTTTAATTTAAATAGATTTTAGTTTTTAATGTCAGTCTCAAATTTTTTAACAGTATATTTAAAATAAGTCTGTAGCCCAGCCTTAACCATTAAGATTTTTTTAGGTGGGTGGTTGTGTGCTAAAAATCAAATTTATATAGTGTAGGTTCCATATATAAAATAAATTTGAACCACAAGATAATAATTATGAGTAATTTTTGAGTACTTAAGTTTGGGTTCCTAGTATTATTGTTATATTTAAGCTCCCATCTATTTTTTATTTTTTTAATTTGAGCCGTCTAACAATATAACCCTTGAATTATTTTTTTATTTTTTATTTTTATATAAGCCCTCTAATTTTAATAATTCATGTAGTCTAATCTACTAGAAAAATTGTACTTTCTAATTTTTATATTTAAATTAAGAAAATAATAGTTTAAATGTGATAACAAAAAATAGGCAAAATTATTTAATCTCTCTATCATTGTGCCTTTTATTTTTGTCAGTTGGTTCACCATTTTTACAATAAACGTTTTATTTATTTTTTTTAGAAAACATAATTTTTAAAAAAATCTATTCCATATTAGGGCTAAGCAAGTAAATCAAAAAATTTGCAAGTCGAACTGGTCTGAACCAATCTAGTAGGTTTGGTTTGGTTTGGTTTTTTAATTCATGGTTCGGTCATAGTTTGAAAAATTGGGTAACCAGTCTCTACGAATTGATTCTGGATTTAGGTCTAAGATTTTGGATTTGAACCGAACTGGACAGTATAACTTAAATCATATCTGTTTATTTGCTAGATATTATGTTTGTTTAAGTTAATGGTAGAACAATGTATATGTTCTTGTTTGAAAAAATCATAATAGAATAATGTGGAACAATATTTGCTTAAGTGTGATGCGATACAAACAAAAAAAACTCATACATAATGATGTCGTTCATTGTGAACCTTTTACTTCGAAATAAAACACTATTAAAGATATGTTTACTTACAATAATAACATTGTCACATTATTCCTATCAAGTTTTTTATATGAATTTTATATAGGTTTAGAATTTTCCTTTGCTTAATGTTATATTTTTGCTTAACTGGTGAAATGTTATGAAAGTAGTTTGTTTGATAGGCACACTATTATTATTTTTATAATTTATGGCACATTGAATTTATTTCTTTTTTTTTTAAATGTTGTATTTTATTTATTTATTTATTTTTTTGGTGAACAAATTATGTGGAAATGTAGTTTTAAAGCGAACCCAGTCTTGTATAAATGGTTTAGTTCGGATTGATTCTGTGATTTTAGTAGTTTGATTTAATTTCAATTTTTATAGAAACGTAGATAATGAATTGATTGTGTTTCATCTCAAACAGATCCAAATTAGACCAAACACACCCCTACTCACTATAGCAAGTTTTTTTTTTAAAAAAAAATAAAATAAAAAAATCATGTCTGCATCATAAAATATAAACAAAAATTGTACCCAACAAAGTTAATAGTAATGAACTACCGATTTAATTATAAGAATCCAGTGAAGAAAGAAGAATTTATGACAAAATAAAGATGAACAAAACACCAAACTAGTTGAAGGTTTAAAATCAAAGATCAAGTGAGATTTGAGCAATAACAATAATCATGAAAAACACAAACCATACATAGAATTAGCTAGCATTTAATTGATCAAATAGAAGATAAAGGTAAAAACCCATATTGAAGATGACTAGAAATTTACAGAGGAGGGGGAGGAAGAGTCTGGTGATGATGAGATACGGGGTCGTAAACCGGTGCAGGAACTCTTCTTCCTCGACATTCCTCTAAGGAGGAGTCATCTTCTCCTCTAAACCCCATAAGTGTTTGCTGTGATTCGCATATACGACGCTGCGTCACAACAATGTCCCTTCCATTACATGTCTGAGAAGCTAACACCACTACTCCCACAAGAAGCAACACCAACACCACAAGTTTTTGTGTTTGCAAACCATGAGACTCCATATATTGTTTGTTTGCAATTCAAACAGATGAGTTTAGAATGCACTGCTCAAAATGGGTAATGCGTAGTGCCATTTATGGGAAGGACTACTATGTACACACTTCTCAAGAAGGTGTACACTATATGCATTTTGGATTTCAGTTATTGGATGACAAAATAAAAAATAAATATGAATTGATTTGATTTGTAATTTGAGTCATAATCAAAGCTGATTTAATTTATATTTAAAGGGTATGGCTTCTGTCCAGTCCAGGATCCGGACTAGACCGTGTTGTTGGGCCCGTGAGGGCCCACCACGGGTCCCGTTTTGATAATCTGAACCGTTCAATGTGTAAAAATCGTCGAGTACTATATGCCTGTAAAAAATCACGTTGATCGGATATTGATAGCTATGTGATCAAAATAGTTTTTTGTCAACCGTTAATTTGTTCACCGTCTAATTTTTTTAATACGAAACTGATTTGATCATATAGCTATCGATATCCGATCAACATGATTTTTAATAAGCATATAATACTCGACGAGTTCTACACATTCAACGGTTCAGATTATTAAAACGGGACCCGTGACGGGTCCCCACGGACCCAACAGCACGGTCTAGTCCAATCCCGGACTGGACAGAAGCCATACCCATATTTAAAAACAATAACTACAATTAAGTTCATAAATTATTTTGATTTAATATTTTGGTGGCCCACAACCATTTCAAGTCACATTTTAATTTAGAAATATGTGGGTGACTTATAATTTAGATTCTAAACTCACTTACAATGATGAGGTAAGAGAGTTGTGATTTATAGAGCTAAATTGTGAAAAATTAAAAATTGACCCCTAAAATGTTATGTCAATGTGAGTTAAATTTGGAAAGCTTTTTTAGTGATTTTAAACTTTTAGTTTAACTAAATTCATAATTAAAGTCCACTAATATCATAATATATTTTAGGGATGCTTGTTGTGACCCCTCATAGGGGTTGGTACTGGGTCTATTTTGATAATTTAAATTGTTCATATTGTAAGATTGATCGAGCAAATTTTTCATGACAACAAATTAAATAATCGAACATTCGTAACCACATAACAATATCAGATTAGTTAAAAAAAAAAAGAGTCGAAGCATAATTTTGATAATGGATTAAATACTTATAATATGAGCAGTTTAAATTATCAAAATAGGCCTAATATCAAATCTCATGAGAGATCACAACATTCTCTAGTGATGGCTCGATGTTATTTTCCTACAATGAGATTTGATTTTTTTTTAGGATAGCAACACCTTGTTTGATTCTAATTTTCTAAAACTGAATTTTTATTTTATTTTATTTTATTTTATTTTTTGTTTTTTTTTTTTACTTACTGCACCTAACCTAGATGTTCCTAAAAGGTAAAAATAGTTGTAAAAAAAATAAATTTAAAATATCAATAAATACACAATAATTCAAAAATTGTACTGAATTTTCGATTTTTTTTATAGTGTTTATTGATTTTTTTTTTATAGATTTCTTTTTTCACAAATATTATACTTTTTAATTGTATTTATATTAAGTGTATCTAAAAGTAAAAGAATTGCTTAAAATATGGAAAAAAATCACCCAAAAAAAAAATTAAAATAAAAAAAAACTTAATTTTCAAAAACTTAAATTAAAAAAATAGAACCAAATAAAGTGATCACCTTGAATTGTAACTCCAAATTATGATTTGTCAAAGTCATTGGAATTGCCAAAAAATATGATTATATTGTAAATTTAAACACACCGAATCATACTTGAAGGTATGTTCATACCTAGGGTTGCAAATGAGTTGAGTTGAGCTTTGCAAAGCTCGAATTCGGATCGTTTACTTATCGAGCTCATTTATTGAGTTCAAGTTTGGTTCGATAAGTAATTAGGTTCGAGCTTGGCTCGACTCGTTAATATTAGGGGTGTAAATTTGGCTAGGCTCGGTCGGCCCATGTCGGGCCATATAAGCACCTACCAAAATTTAGGCAGGGCTAAGCAAACTTATAGGCCAGAAAAATTAGGCCTAGGCTCAGAGGGTATTCGAGCCTCAGATGGGCCGACTAGTTGGGCCTCGGGTGAGCCAGCTAGCTGGGCCTCGAACCTAGGCCTAGGCGGGCTTGAACAAATTTTTATTTTATTTTATTTTATGTTTTCCTATTTTTTTCACTAAAATTTTATTTTATTTTTCCCAAAAAATGGCATTGGGCCTCGGGTGGCATGGGCTTTGAATAGGCTTTGAGCAAGCCGATGGGCTAGACCAGGTTGGTTGGGCTCCAAAACACATGGCCCAGGCCATGGCCTAGGGTCTTGGGCTGGGCTCGGACCTAGATGGGCTTAGTCGGGCAGGGCTTGCTCGGGCCGCCGGCGTGCTTTGGGCTACTCACGGGCCATTTTTACACCCGTAGTTAATATTAATGAAACTCGAGTTCGGTTCAAGTTGGCTCGAATTTTTTTTAAGATTATTTATATTATTTAATAAATAAATAATATATTTATTATATAATTTAAATAAAGATAAATGAGCCGAACTTGACAAGCCGAGCTTATTCGAGCTCGAGCTTGGCTCGTTTATTAAACAAGCCTAATATACGAGCCCTTAACATGTAATGCCCCAACTTTTATTACCTGAATCCATTGCCAAATCCTTTATATTTTTACCAATTTCAATGATATCATATATGTGCCACACAGACAAATATAAATAATGACATTCTCTCTCTGAAGTAATGATGATATATAAACAAAATCTTAAGCAATGTTGTAGCTGGTTTCTTGTGCTCCTCGAAGGGGTTTAGTCTCCTCTGATACGATAGCTCTACAGTTCGGACTCCCGTGGTTCTGAATTTGGTTTCACAAGTGCAATGTGAAATAGATACATACAAATGAGAGTCCAAATCCGGAAAATCATTGGAAAATCTATTTACAATTAGAAATTCCAAAAATGGATTGTATTGTTAGATTTCAGATTCGTCATCTAAATATTTTTGAAAAACTTAGGAAACCCGTGACTCATGCCGAAGGACACTTGTCCGTCATAACCAAAGTGTCTTGGCTCGGGAACTTAGGTATGAAAGAGAAAGGTCATGAATTGAGCACCCCACTCACCTGATCAAAGATTGACCTTTACTAATCATGATGTGATTTTTTATGGATAGTATATGCTCATGTTCTTATTATTTTGCCAACATTACTATGGGAGGCACACAAGTGTCAACTAAATCACCCACTTTGGAATGCTTTGATTTTATGTTTGTTTGAAAAGAGTTTTGAATATGTGCTACTTGAAAAAGCAAGCTCATATGTACATTACTCAAAATCATCCCAACTTCATCCACAGGCATTCCAAGAGATCTTTCAAATAAGCATTTAGCCTCATGGTAGTACGCTTGATATGGCAACACAAACACATATGTGATATGCTAAAGTGAAAGTGCTCGCCTAGTACTCAGCCAAGGGCAAGCCAAAGAGAAGAAGATAATTAGAAAAAACATGCTCTAATATGCAAGTGACTAATGTAACACATACAAAATGCAACTACTAGGTTCAGTTTATTTAACATGTCATATGGATTAACTCAAAGCATGCGATAATGCACGTATTCAAGTAAGTAGGAAATTACAACAATGTTAGAATGATGAACCGAACCTAATGCATGCAAACATAGATACGAAGCATGGTAATGATACGGAAAGAAAACATGATGCTACCACGATAAACATGTAAATAAAAGGGAGAAAGAAATGGGGGTTGGAAGACATAAAAATATTACAAGCGTTACAAATTTTCCCTCGCACAAGAGGGTCCGAATGAATATCATAACTAAACTAATTATTACAAACTCAAATGAATTAACTAAATTAACTAGCTATTACAAATTCGGATGAAGCTAACTAATTAATTACACATACTAATATTAAAGCACTAATTTAATGGACTTGAATGGGAGGCGAGGAGCTACATGCACACAATCGAGAATATCCTCTGGAAACCTCTTTGTTTGCTGCTAGAATTTGCTTTATTTGCCGTAAAAAAATAATTCTGTTTTGGCCTCAGGTTCTGCTTTGTTCTGCTGTAAAAATGCCACTGCATGTACAAAATAGGTGGCGGGCCGGTTGGCCTTGAAAAGTTGTCGGCCGTACAGAATGATGGCTGGCCGGCCACTGCTTCTAGAGGATACCCTCCTGCCCCAGAGCTGAAATAGAGCAAAAACACAGTGTTTTCAGGAGATATTTATCCTCTCTATCCTTCCCTATCATGAAGATGATCAAGGGAGGAGTAGATTCGTTTCTCAAATCATCAATTGTTGCAAATTCGTTGCATGATGATCCTAGAAACGATGGGACATTAGCTCAATAAATTAAACAAAAGATGGACAATATTTCCTCCCTATCATGGAGTTAACTTAAGGGAAGGGGTAGACATTGCTTCATGAATCATTAAACATCACTAAAAATTATGCAATGATTCAAGACGCAATGGCTTTAATATAACGTCCGATTGAACCTAACCCAATTTTATTACCCTTTTTTTTTACGTCTTTTACTCCAATTTTATTAGCCATTTTTTCATTACCTTTTCAAATTTTTTTTTTTTATCTTTTCGTCCTTTTTTGTCCAAACATGATGATTACGTTCACCAAGTCCAAAAGTAATAAAGAATAGCAAGCATTGACCTAACTTGAGAAATGAGCTTCTCAAGCCTTTTTCCTACGGGGGAAACTACAAAGGAAGAATCAAATCCATTTGCGAGATAATGAATTTGGAGTCAAAACCAAAAAGAGCGATAATGACTAGTCAAACCCAAAAAGGGCGATAATGACTAGTCAAACTCGAAAAGGGCTATAATGACTCCAAATCCAAACCCGATAGTGAACTATAATGACTCTTTTCTTTATGATTTCCAAGTGTCTAACTAGAAAGTTAGTCCCTTAGAAGTAATGCACCGGCGATAAAGGGAAGTGTCAAATGAGAGATCATGCTTAACATAAGAAAGATGTAATGCCTCGGTAATGAACCTCTGAAGAGATTAAACCATTTAGCGTGAGAGGTCTCTTTCTTATGCTTTGAGCAATAATCTTTTGTTGATATAACTCTTAATCAAAGAAACAAAGAAAGGAGGAAGATTGCAGAGTGCTAATGGAAATGTGGGTGATTACAATGGTATGAACATATATGAAAGCTATAAAAAAAGGAAGAAAATGATATAAACTCAAATGGATTGGAAGCTATAGCCTATACACCAATCCATGAGGACTCACAACAACATATCTATAGTATTCAAAGCATAATTTAACATATTAAAAAGCTTTGAAATAACACAAAAATAGTGCTGAAAATCAAGTTTTTGAGGTAAAAAAAGTGAGCAAAAATGGACTAAAGCCAAGGGGTTTTAACTAAGCAACAATCTTAAGAAAGGGTGGCTGACCCCTCCTCTTTTTTGTGACTTAAAATCACATATTTTAGGCCTCAAAATAATTTGAAAATAGTATGAAAAAAAGCAAAGAAAAGAGATAGAAAAGATGATACAAAAGCTCAAAGATTACCCCTTAAAGAGAGGATGTTCTTCTAGTTCACAAACCACAAGTTGAACACTCTCAAGAGGATAAAATTATCTTCACAAATCTCAGCAAAAGGCCTCAAGTTCCAGCTTGTAAGGTGCATGTATGGTGTATGTATATTACAAGAGAAGAAGGAAGTGTGTTAGACAAGTTATAGCTTATGGCCAAAATTTTCTAACCCCAAACCATGAGGGGAGGTCATGTATTTATAGAAAAACACTTCTCATGTCGAAAATATCTATATTGAGACAGTTGATGCAAGGCATGCACATGGGGATAGCAGGTAGTTGTCAAAATATCTACTGCGCTAAACATGGTCAGCTGGCTATGAAGAGGGACATCCAGCCAATCAAAAATGGCCTGCCGGCCACTTGTTCGCCAGCTTTTCTCTGAGTGGTTAGGTTGGAAAAAATTAGGTTTTGGTCCAAAGAGGGTGCAAGGTTTAGGTTCTGAAGCTCAAAATTGAAGTCTTTTGCTGAAGAAATTGAACGTTTGTACATCGTATTATTTCATCATTGAGTGTTCAAAGTGAGGCGCCCAAGTCTTAAGGGCGGTCAAAATGGGATGTTTACAAATGGCCTCAGGCTTACATTGAATAACAATAAACGAAAGGGATCTACCCTTATACAATACATGGCATTCAGTCAACAAATAAAAGGCTCCATCAACAAATAAATAAAAGACTTCAAGTCCGAACAATCCTTCTAGCCATGTACCTGAAAAGTTTGTCAACACGTGGGATGGGCACAAAGCCTAGTAGAGATCCCAATATGATCCTGGACAATAACGGCATACAGATATCTATGATCATAAATGCATCAAGGCATAAGATATAGATAATGTGACAGTTTAATAATCAAAATATACTTATTAAGTACAGTTTTTCCCAAAAACATCCATTTAACACCACAAAAGTGTAAAACCACTTTTTCCCTTCCAATTATTCCGTTTAGTTCCAAAAACCTTTTCCACAGCACCATCTTTACCCATTAAACGTCCACGTTGATGTAAAAGAATTTCATCTTGAGACTTGTTTTGGAAACACACTCTCATATATATACCACAACCCAAACTCATAACACAACCCACTACACTCACATATACAATAACACATCCAATACTTCCCTTGGCCATAGGCCCAAGGGAAAGAAACACCCATAATAGGATACCGATAAACAAATGTTTCTAAACACAAACAACTGAACATAATACGTACTTCCATTTCCATTTCTACCGGCATATAACATGGATGTCAAATGAAACAAATCCACAAAACACGTGATGCTTTACTGGTCTCACCTGGAGGGGAACAACCTCAAAATCACACTTTACCAGGTGCAAACCGGAAGGAAGAGGAACCTATCACAAGGCGCCATGCTTTACCAACCCTACCTGGAGAGAAACGGACCTCTATTCACCCTTTACTAGGAGAAAATCGGAAGGGAGTAGAACCTCTGTCAAGGTGCCACATTTTACTGGCTTAACTAGAGAGAATTAGACCTCCCAAACAACATCACAATAATAGCACAACATGCTAAACTACATAAATATTGTACAAGTATAATACATACACATAACCTGTTAACAATGCCATTCTCCACCGATGACCAAGGAGAAAACTTCTAAACAGTTAAATAGATGCACGACTCTTACTATATAAATCCATAACTAATTCTACCTTTTCAACTGAACCATTTCTCATTTCATTTCACAAAAGAGTTACACCCATCATTTTATTTCCAAAATCAAATCCGTTATACCAAATTCTCAACATCTCTAACCCAACATCTCTAACCCTTAGCCAAAACCCCTTTTTCCTTAAACAAATCCGATTAAGAAAACACAACTACAACCCAACTCAACACAAAATTAATCAAAACAACTACTAAGCCTAGGTAATTCTTATTTTAACAACTAAACCACTAATCTAATTCTTTAACACATAACTTGGTTATTTCACATCTTTAACCCTTTATGATTAACTAAGTCCATAATGATAAATTAGGGTTTCTCCCCACTCTCGACATAAAAGTGTTTAGCTATCTCGCAATTTCCCAAAACAACCACAAAACACTAATTTGACTCCCTAAAACCCAAACCCTGAATCTGGAATCACGCTTTAGAAAATTACTCAACAAATATGCTTTTAATGCAATAAAATCTACCACATGTTGTAGCTCGACTTTTTCGCGCCCCTTTTCGGAGAGCTCGAATTGGTTCTACAGTTTGGACTCTTGTCACGGTTTTGAATCTAGTCTCACAAGTGTAATGTGAAACTGATAATCGCCAAAGAGTCCAATTCGGCAAATCATTTTGGAAAATTGATTTTGAATCAAATAATGCCAAAACTGGACTGGTTTGCCAGATTATAGAGTCGCCACCTAAATATTTTGTTTTGGGGAAATTTAGGAAACCCTGACTCGTTGGCACGAGTCGGTCATCACCAAAGTTGCCTCGGCTCGAGAACTTGGGTACGAAGGGGGAAGGTCATGAAATGAGCACCTCCACTTGCCCAATCAAAAGATTGACCTCTACTAATCATGATATGTTCTTTTATAAACCTCATGTGTTCTTATTCCGGTTATTAACTAACTTTACTATGTGGCGCACACAAGCAAGTATAGACTAAAATCGCAAGAATTGGAAAGAATTCAAGTCAGGTTTGCTTTCGAAAATGATTTGAATTTGCCACTCTCAAATGGGCTAAAACACAGATTTGCCATCAAACATGATGGGCTTAAAACATGATTTACCACTCTGCAAAGTGGGCTTAAAACTCACAATCATTGAATTGCTCCAATTCAAACAACAAAGCCTTCATCCACAGGCATTCATGCAGTTTAGCAAGTAAGCACATAGCCTCATGGCAAGCATGCGAATCATGGTAATATGGCAAACACACTCATGCATGTATGCTAAAGCATAAAACTCACCGAGTACTCCAAGCCAAAACAAAAGCTAGTTAGAAAGATGCATGATCCTAACTATATAAGATGCCTAGTGCAACACATGCAAATAATGCAATTAATAGGCTCGGCTACTAATATGGCATATGATACAATTTGATAACATGCTTTGAAACACGTATTCAAATAAGTATTGAAATGGCAATGCAGTTTGAATGATGCGCCGAGCCTTGGTGCATGCAAGACAAATGAATGATGCAACATGCAAGCATAAGGTATGCTAATCGAAACATGATCCCTAATCTAATCATCGAAAGCAGATAAATAAAAGGGAGAACGACATGGGGTTGGAAGACATGCACATATGCACGCACACTTATTACATCATTGGGCCGTCTCGAAGGAGGGTCCAAATGAATAAGCTAAGCTACACTAAGCAAAGCTAATTATTACAAAATGAAACTAATTAACTATTCTAGTTAACTAATTATTACAACGTAATTGAATAACTAGCTAGGCTAAGCTAATTAAAATATTACAAAATGAATTAAGCTAATTAATTACAACACATGTATGAAGGAATTACCTAACTTCTTCTAAGCTGACAAAAGCGATTAAATGGCCTCGGGGCGAGGGATGCATGCATGCTCGGTTGCTCCATCCGAAAATGCCATTGCATTGCCATCGAATGCCTCTGTTTGCACTCATTTGATCACCGAAAATTGTACCAACTTCCGGATTGCCTTTGCTCCAACACAGGAACACATTTGTGAAAAAATTCACTGGTGGCCGGTCGGCTACAAAAAGTGGCTGTCGGCTACCTTAACTGGCCGGTCGACTAGCTCAAGTGGCCAGTCGGCCACCTCATTTTCTAGACTTCTTCTTTTGCTGCGACAGAGAGCAAACAGAGGCAAAGCAAGGCATTTTCAATACTGCTACCCTCCTTATCATCTCTCAAGCTCAAAGGAGTGTAGCTCTTGGCTCTCAAGCCATCGACCAAGCATTTTCAATGCATGATAGCTAGGGAACCAAGCTTGTACAAGGTTAATGAATGCACAAACAAGACCAATACAACCACCACCCTATCATGCATGATCAAGGGTGACAGTGACTAAGAAAAGTGGCACGTTTCATCACTTTGAGTATGAAATGTCCCATTTCTCTCATGTTCGAATTAACGTCTGATCCAAACACATGCAATGCAACACAAAGATGCTTATCTTGCCTCTTTTACTTTGTTCATTTTGTTTACACATTTTACATTACCGATTAGTCCTTTAATCGATTAAGTTCAAGGTGATTGTCCTCTACCGGAAAGAAGGCTTGAACCACAAGTGCCTTGAGCATGAAAAAGGCTTCATGCTGTTGGTAATGAACTCCCGAAGGAATTAAACCATTAGGCATGAGGGTCTCAATTCCACACTCAAGCCAACAAGGGGTTCGAAGTCACTTTCAAAACAAATGAAAGAGTGAAGAATAGAGGGAGATTGTAGAGATTTTAGTGCTGAAATGAAGTGCAAAAAGATACTAAAACATGCAAGCAACTCATGTAATACATGCTAAAAAGTCTAATTCACTAAGCTAGTGAAAGAGATTGCACTACAACCACACAATACAAGCCTCAAAGGACCAAACCGACTCAAGACAGAGTGAAAACCAGTCAAAATAGTGACTAAATCATGCTGAGATTGAGGTACAAAATGCTAGAAAAACATGCTCACATGTTAGCTTGCAAACAAGACTCGAAAACAACTCTAAAAGGAAATGAAAGAGTGAAACAAGTGAGCATGTACAGAGCTATATACATTGAAATTACATGTTAAAAGACACTACAACATGCAATCATTCCAAGAAAAACATGTTTAGAGGCCTAAAATGCCAAGCTAAAGAAGCCATTTGCACTACAACTATGCAAAACAAGGCCCACATGACCAAAGCAACCCAAAACTGAGCTACATCATGCCAAATCAGAGGCAAACACATGCTGGAAATAAGCTAATTTAAGCCACAAAAACATGTTACCAAGTGATATTAACTAGGCATGGAAGTGAGACACAAGCAGGGGAGGCTAACCCCTCCATTTTCGGACTTCAAAACATGCCTTCTAACACTGAAATAACTTTGAATTTTAGTGGTTTAAAGGCCCAAAAAGTTTGACTTTAATATGCTAAAAGATGGTGTAAAGGCTCACACAAATAAGCAACAAGAAGGGTAGACAACCCCCTAGCACAAAATGGCTTCAAACCAACATGTTAAGGCCCAAAAATTAGAGCTTTTTGTAGTTGGAAACTAGGCCCAAAACAGTATAAAAAGATGGCCAAGCAAGTGATTAAAACTAAGCCTACAAGGTAAGTAATATACCTCTTGAAGCACAGCACAAAACAGGCCCTCTTTAGGCTCAAACAACCTTTCAACAGCTCAAATTAGGCTCCAAGGGACCTCAGCTCCAAGGTGGTCCAATTTGGTTAATGGCTAGTATGCAAAGGTGTAGAGAAAATTAACTATCAAGCACAAAACAGGAAAATAGAGAGAGAATTCTAGAGAGTGAGAGAAAATTTTGCTCTAAATTGTCTAACCTTTCAAAATGGGGGAGAGACCCCCCCATATATAGAAAATCAAGCTTAGAGCTTGTATTCATCCCTCCATACACGTGTATGGAGATGAGTTTCAGTGAACAACAACTGGCACAACTGGAAAATAAATATCTAAAAAAGGAGAAAAATGGCTACCGACCATCATCAGTGGCTGACCGGCTATCTATGTAGCCGACCGGCCATCAACATAGCTGATCGGCCACCATTGGTGGCCGACAGGCACAAGTCATGGCTGGCAGGCTAAGGGGATGGCCGACAGGCCACCCTCTCCTCCAGAATTGAAGCAACAAGCTGTTGGTCCACAACTAAGCACAAAATAGACAAGATTAGAGGCTATAAGGCAAGTTGCTCGGCCGAGACCTTCAGGGACTCAAAACAAACACGAGCAAGAACAATCATCGGGTGTTCAAACGATGATGTCTAAATCTTGAGGACGGTAGAAAATGGGGTGTCTACATTTGTCTTTTTATAGATGAGGTATTGAAGAGGAGCAAAAGAACCCCTACCTCTTGAAACGAAGAGGAGAAAATCTAAATATTACTGGCGATGAAACGACGATCCACTCAGATTAAATGAAAGCCCTCACCGAGCTCTACATTTTGGTCTATGGAACTAGGGGTAGAAAATGGGTACAAATAGATGAAAACCAAGCTTGAAAGTTTGAAAAGGCCAAAAATGAAAGAAATTAGAGAGAGAGAGAGAGAGAGAGAGAGAGAGAGAGAAGAAGAAGAAGAAGAAGAAGAAGATACAACTCAAAAATGAGATATTTTCACCTTTTGGTGCCTCATATAGAAAAATAGACCCTAACAACCCCAACCTGTGATTAACTGTTAAACCATGATTGAGAATGCCTAATAAGTAATTAAGAGAAAATTTTACATTAATTACATGTGTATTGTGTTATATGTGCTTATATTTTTTTAATGTAGAAATATCTGTCTGTATTTCTAATTTCATATGTGAATTAAAGGTCTTATTGGCCACTGAAAGCAAAATTGACTAGGTCAACGAGTAATTTTGAACTTTTAGAAATTTATGGTAGGTTTAATTGAAATTCGATTCAGAACCAAATAATAACAAAATAATGCCCATTTGATTAGTGGTAAGCCTAGTTTAATTAAGCTCACTAACCAAGCCTATATAAGGCTTATACACACATTAGAACTCTCTTTGTTCATAATCTTTTTGAGGAAAGAAAAAACGTGAAAGAGAGAGAGAGAGAAGCCTAGAAAGAGTTGAATTCAAGGAAAGAAAGAAGAATTGTAGAGAATTGAAGGTTTTGGACATAGAGACTCAATGATTAAGCCTTTAGAGCTCAATTTGGAAAGCCTAGGTAAGAATTCAACCCTTAGATTATATAATTATGATATCAAGGACATGAATTCTAGAGAATTAAGTTGAGTAATGCAAGAATTGAGCTTATGAAATAGAAAGGAAGATCATATCATGCGTGCATGCATTTTTACCATATTTTGAGTTTGAATTTAAAACAAATCTCACATGCATGTGTCTATCTTGGCTTTGTTTTAAGGATTTGTAGAGTTTCTCATCATCTTACCTCATTTGATCATGTTTTGGAAGGTTGTAATTCGTGACATTACATGTAAGTTATGTTCTTTAAGTTTCAAGTTTTGTTTTGTCAATTGGCAAATCTTTTGGGCTTGATTTTGCAAAATGATTTGTAATTCATCATTTACTATGAGTTTCTCAATGTTTTACTAAGTTTTGACCGGAAAGGATGTGTTTTGCAGGTTGAAAATTGAGTTTTGAACTTGGGAAGCAAATCTGGAAATTCCAAAATTTGCACTCTCCACTCAAGCGGGAGTTTGCGCTCAAGTGAAGAATTTGAGCTCCCAGTACCTTTGCAGAGTTTGAGGGTTAGCTCGAGGGGCAGAACCTGTGCTCGAGTGACCACCCTTATTTTTTAGCCTTCACTCGAGCATAAGAAGTTGCGCTGAAAATGAGAGCTCCCATAAATTTTGGAAAGTTTTACAGACCGCTCGGGCAACATAAGTTGAGCTCGAGTGGAGACCATGTTTACTTAGTGTTTGGCTTAAGCAACTGTAGAGCGTTCGTTGAGCGTAAAAATCATGCAACCAGTACTTTTGCAGACTTTACAGACTGTTCGAGCTATCGCAGTTCCGCTCGAGCGGACTGCCCTGTTTTTGAAAATTTGACTAAGTGTTTCAACCTACATTTTGGCATCCTCATTGCATCCTAAGCATTCCTAAACCTTAATTAAGACATAATAATGAGGATAAGGATTAGAAACACACCAAGATCGAAAAGAAACAAGTCAAATGGTTTCTGAATGTGTGTTTCAATGTGTATCCGCTATGTGTTTATGTAGGTCACGCGCTTTAGCCCGTTTGGTTTGATTGATTCATCTGATCTACTACCGGAGCTATCTGTGAGTAATAACTCTGTAAAGTTATGTTTAACTTTAATTATTTTCTGTTGATATGAAATGATCAGTTTTCTGAAATGCCATCTTTTGTATAAACAAATGATTGTCCAAATTTTTGAAATATATTCGTGGCATCCTTAGCATCATATGACATGCATTCCATTATGGGTCATTGGAATGCCTTTTTGGTCATCCTTTAATGGGTCATCGGAATGCCTTTAAGGCCATCCCAAATATGGGTCATCAGAAATGTCTCTGTGCAGATGAGTCATCGGAATGCCTTTATGGCCGTCCCAAATATGGGTCATCGGATTTGTTAGCACTAATGGATGTACCATGTATGATCATATAGAAGTGTGAGCTCTGAACACGAGTATGAATATGAATCTGTTTCTTATCTAAATTATGATTTCTGAATTTGTTATGGACATCATTCATTAAAACCTTTGCTTAGTTATTATTCACTGGGCTCCAGCTCACTCTTTTATTTATGTATGTAGGTAAGGAGGCGCTTGACCAGGCCTAAGCTGCTGCCTAGAGACTTGTTTTGGTTAGCCAACCATAGTGCCTCCCAAGGAGGTTCCCATTTTGTAGTGGTAAAGTTTTTGTGAACCATGTTAAAGATCTTTTTGTATTTCTTTTGTTAAGTTTGAACATGACCTTTGTTTGTCTCTATATATAGATGGTGACGTGGATATGACGTCTTTAACTATGTAAATTAAGTTTAAAATTTTTCATCTCATGTATGTCTACAAAGCTCTATGGACATTATTTCTTGTATTTGCTTCCGCTAGCCCCTTTACTTTTGTTTAATCTGTTCAGAGGCTTTTGGTAATCCCAGGATTACTAGCTAGTTACGATGCTAAACCTATAGGGATGGGTTTGGGTTGTGACAGAGTGGTATCAGACACGTGTTACATCGCACACATAAGTCCATATAAGCTCTAGGGTGTCCTAGAAAAGAGTTAGGGACATTATCTGCATATGTGAGTGTGTGAAATACATGAACATATTTGAACTAATAGTGAAATAACATGAGTATATCTGAACTGAAAGGAACTGAGAATTGAACACCGTGAAAATAATTATTTGCCTATGTTTATTAGTGCTCTGTTTACCTGTAGCAAATGGAAAATACAAGAAGTGATGGTACAGCTGAATCTTCTGAGACCTGGATAAACTGAATGGAACGAATGCTTGAAGCTTTGACAGAAGTAATGGTGCAACAAGAAAGATAACAAGCCCTGCCTCCTCCTTTCTCTCCAGTCCAAGTAGAACCGATAAATAGTGACATCATTAGCTTGACTTAGAAATTCAATAAGGTGAAGCCACCGACTTTCTTGGGTGGAATTGAACCTTTAAAGGTTGAAATGTGGATGCTAGAAACTGAAAAATTATTTGAAGTCTTTCAATATACCAAGACTCAAAAAGTTTTGTTGGCCACCTACACTCAGAAGGACGAAGCCCGACGTTGGTGGATACTTATCCAAGATAATAGTGGGACTTTAACTTGGGATCAATTCAGAGAGATCTTTTATGAGAAATACTTCCTTCAATGCTTCCAAGATAGAAAAGTATCTGAATTCTAAGAACTCAAGCAAGGCAAAATGTCAATAGCAAAGTATGAAGCCAAGTTTACCAAATTGGCCCAGTTTACTCCACACATGGTGGATACTGATTACAAAAAGGCTCAAAAATTTGAGGGAGACTTAAACTTTGATGTGTTTCATTGGGTTGGTGTGTTGAAACTACCCAAATATGTGGATGTTCTGGATAGAGCCCTAATGGCTGAAGCCAGACTAGCTGCTATGAAACATGCCAAAGCTCCAACAACTGAATAGAGAGGTAAAAGATTTAGATTTAACTTCAAAAAGGGTCGGTCATTCTCAAAGAAGCAAAATACAGATCCTACAGTAGCTCAAGCCAAAGTAGTGGATCTACACCAACTTACCCAGAATGTGGTACGAAACACAAGGGTGTTTGTTATGGAGCAACGGGTGCCTGTTTCAGGTGTGGTAAAACTGGCCACATAATGAAAGATTGTCCTGTTGGGTCAGAAAATGCCAACCATCCAGTAGCAAGTTTAACTGGATCTGCTTCTGCATCAAGAATGAATACGAGAGCTAACATTGGGAGAGAAACCTTAAGACAGGGTCGAGTATTTGCACTTGTGCCTAGTGATGTGTAGAACACTGAATCAGTGGTGTTAGGTATACTCCCTATTTGTGCTCAAAATGCATATGTGTTGATAGATTTAGGATCCACTTATTCATTTGTATCACATGTTTTTTCTCGAAAGTTGACTAGACCTTTAGAATCTCTGAATTATTTATTGTCTGTATCTACACCATCTGGAGGTTCTATGTTTTTTTTATGTGTACCCTGCGTGTGACATCATGATTGGAGACATATTATTATATGTTGATTTGCTTCCCTTGGACATTACTCACTTTGATTGTATTTTGGGTATGGATTGGTTGACCAAGTATTGTGCTACCATTGATTGTGTGAATAAGTATGTTGTGTTCTGACCACCTGGCTCGTCTGAATTTGTGTTTGTTGGAAATGGGATAGTTCCACCTCCGTATATGATTTCTGCTATGAAGGCCATTAAACTACTTAGAAAGGGATGCAGTGGTTATTTGTGTTGTGTCTTGAATGTGACTTCTAATAGTCCTAATGTAGAAACTATTCCTATAATCAATGAATTTCCAAATGTGTTTCCAAATGAACTACCCAGGGAGTTGATTGATAGGGAAATTGAGTTTACCATTAATGTAGTACCTGGGATACAACCTATTTCCAAAACCCTATACAAAACGTCAACCTCTGAATTAAAAAAATTGAAAGTCCAACTTCAAGAACTATTAGACAAGAAGTTTATCTAATCTGGCACTTCACTTTGGGGTGCTCCTGTTCTATTTGTCAAGAAGAAAGACGGGTCATTGAGGCTATGTTTTGACTACCGTGAGTTGAACAAAGTAGCTGTTAAGAACAAATATCCACTGCCCCAAATAGATGATTTGGTTGACCAACTACAAGGAGCCCAAGTATTTTGCAAAACTAATCTTAGATCTGGATACCACCAATTGCAAGTTAAGGCAGAAGACATAGAGAAAATCGCTTTCTAGAGTAGGTATGGGCACTATGAGTTTTTAGTAATACTGTTTGGGGTAACCAATGCACCTGCTGCCTTCATGGACCTCATGAACAGGATTTTCAAATCATATTTGGATGAATTTGTTGTTGTGTTTATTGATGATATTTTGATTTATTCTAGAAGTAGGGAAGAACATGAAAGTCATTTGAGAATTGTGCTACAGATGCTGAGGGAAAAGAAATTGTATGCAAAATTCTCCAAATATGAATTATGGCTTGATATTGTGACGTTTCTGGGGCATGTGATCAACAGAGATGGCCTATCCGTTGATTTACAAAAAACTAAAACTATTGTGAACTGGTCGAAAACTGACAAATGTGTCAGAAGTTAGGAGTTTTCTGGGACTCGCTGGCTATTACTATAGATTTGTGAAAGATTTTTCCAAACTTTCCATGCCATTAACACAGTTGACACAGAAACATGTACCGTTTCATTGGAATGAGCAAATAGAGTACACTTTTCAAGAATTAAAGACTAGATTGGTTATCGCACCAGTTTTGACTCAACCTAATAGTACAGATGGGTTTCAGATTTACAGTGATACATCATACAAAGGCTTGGGATGTGTGTTAATGTAGAATGGTAAAGTAATCATATATGTCTCATGACAACTCCGACCACATGAAAAGGATTATCCAACACACAACCTTGAACTCACAGTTGTGGTTTTTTCTTTGAAAATCTGGCGCCATTATCTATATGGAGTGACTTGTGAGGTGTACACATATTACAAAAGTCTGAAATATTTCTTCACTCAAAAAGAATTGAACATGAGATGGGAAAGATGGCTTGAATTTATAAAAGGTTATGATTTATAGATTTTGTACCGTTCGGGAAAAGAAAATACAGTTGTAGATGCTTTGAGCCAAAAGTCTATTGGGAATTTGTCATGTTTGTTCACTGGTCAAAAAGAGTTGTTGTATGATCTAGAAAGAAATGGGTTTGAAGTTCTTTTGAGTGAACATGGTGGAGTTCTAACCGCCATTTATGCACAACCAGCTATCATTGAGGAAGTTAAAGAAAAGCAATTAGAAGATGAATTTTTGAAGAAGATTGTTGAGGAAATTGACTCTAAACCAAGGCCGAGATTTGTGAATGAGAATAATGTGCTGAAATTTCAGGGTAGGCTTTGTGTACCCGATTGTTTAGAATTGAGAAAGCGCATTATGACTAAAGCTCATAATTCCAAATTTGCTATGCATCTGGGAAATACGAAAATGTACAAGGATTGAAACAGAATTTCTAGTGGCCTGGCATAAAAAAGTGTATTTGCTGACTTTGTAGCTAGATTTTTGCATTGCCAACAAGTGAAAGTCGAACATCAATGACCAGCTGGATTGCTTCAACCACTTCCAATACCGAAATAGAAATGGGAGCATATTATGATGGACTTCATTGTTGGCCTACGTCGTTCCTCTAGAGGTATCGATTCTATCTGGGTTATTGTTGATGGTTTAACTAAGTCTACTCACTTTTTGCTTGTGAAGACTTTTTATAATGTGGACAAATTAGCTAACATTTTATGTGAATGAGATTGTGAAATTACACAGTGTGTCAGTGTCTATTGTATCTGACAAAGACCCTAAGTTTTCTTCAAGATTTTGGCAAAGCTTACAACAAGGCCTGGGAACTAAGTTGAGACTGAGTAGTGCTTATCACCCACAAATAGGTGGCCAATCTAAATGGACCATTCAAATTTTGGAAGATATGTTGAGAATGTGTGTGTTGAATTTCCAAGGGAATTGGCAGACTTATTTGCCTCTGGTCGAGTGTGTGTAAAATAACAGTTATCAATCGAGTATTGGAATGGCTCTTTATGAAGCTTTGTATAGTAGGAAGTGTTGATCTCCGATTTGTTAAGCCGAAGTAGGCGATAGATCGTTGTTGGGACCAGAACTTGTGTAAGAAACAATTGAGAAAGTGAAACTGATTCTACAACGTTTGAAAACCACCCAAAGTAGCCAAAAGAATTATGCGGATGTCCGAAGGAGAGATAGAGAATATGAAGTAGGAGACCATGTATTCATCAAAGTAACTCCTATGAAGGGTCAAACACGATTTGGGATTAAAGGCAAATTGGCACCGCGATACATTGGCCCATATGAAATTATTGAGATAATTAATCGTGTGACTTATCAAGTGGCCTTACCTCTAGTTATGGAGAATATGCACAATGTTTTTCATGTTTCATGTGATTGAGCCAACTCATGTGCTTCTGAAAGATTACTATACTTGCAAGGAACGTCCAATCCAAATTATCAATTGAAGGATCCAAAGATTGAGAAGCAAAGAAATGCAATCGATGAAAGTCGATTGGCAAAATCAGGGAGGAACATATGCAACATGGGAAACCGAAGAGGACATGATGAAGAGATACCCTGATTTATTTCCCCTAAACCCGGCATTCTTCCAAAATGAAGGTAATTCGAGTTTGGAGGACCAAACTCTTTAATAGGAGAAGACTACAACAATCCCAACCTGTGATTAACTATTAAACCATGATTAAGAATGCCTAATAAGTAATTAAGAGAAAATTTCACATTAATTGCATGTGTATTGTGTTATATATACTTATATTTGTTTGACGTAGAAATATCTATTTGTATTTCTGATTTGATATGCAAATTGAAGGTCTTATCGGCCACCAAAAGCGAAATTGACTAGGTCAATAGGTAATTTGGAATTTTTAGAAATTTATGGTAGGTTTAATTGAACTTCGATTTGGAACCAATTAATTAGAACAAAATAATGCCCATTTGAGTAGTGGTAAGCCTAGTTTAATTAAGCCTACTAACCAAGCCTATATAAGGCTTATACACACATTAGAACTCTCTTTGTTCATCATCTTTTTAAAGGAAAAAAAATGTGAAAGAGAGAGAAAGAAGCCTAGAAAGAGTTGAATTCAAAAAAAGAAAGAAAAATTGTAGAGAATTGAAGGTTTTGGACATAGAGACTCAATGATTAAGCCTTTAGAGCTCAATTTGGAAAGCCTAGGTAAGAATTCAATCCTTAGATTATATAATTATGATATGAAGGACATGAATTCAAGAGAATTAAGTTGAGTAATGCAAGAATTGAGCTTAGGAAATAGAAAGGAAGATCATATCATGCATGCATGGATTTTTACCATATTTTGAGTTTGAATTTCAAACAAATCTCATATGCATGTGTCTATCTTGGCTTTGTTTTAAGGATTTATCAAGTTTCTCATCATCTTATCTCATTTGATCATGTTTTGGAAGGTTGGAATTCATGATATTACATGTAAGTTATGTTCTTTAAGTTTCAAGTTTTGTTTTGTATAATTGGCAAAGCTTTTGGGCTTAATTTTGCGAAATGGTTTGTAATTCATCATGTACTATGAGTTTCTCAATGTTTTACTAAGTTTTGGTCCAAACGGATGTGTTTTGAAGGTTTAAAATTGAGTTTTGAACTTTGGAAGCAAATTTGGAAATTTTAGAATTTGCACTCTCTGCTCGAGCGGTGGAGTCTGCCCTTGAGCAAAGAATTCAAGCTCCCAGCACTTTTACAAAGTTTGGGGGTTAGCTCAAGTAGAAGAACTTGCGCTCGAGTGACCACCCTTATTTTTTATCCTTCGGTCGAGCATAGGAAGTTGCGCTCGAGCAAAAAATGAGAGCTCCTAGAAGTTTTGCAAAATTTTACAGACTGCTCGAGCGACATAAGTTATGCTCGAGCAGAGACCATGTTTACTTAGTCTTTGGCTAGAGCAACTGTTGAACGTTTATCGAGCATAAAAATCATGCAACCAGCACTTTTGCAGACTTTGTAGACCACTCGAGTGACCGAAGTTATGCTCGAGTGAGCTACCTTATTTTTGAAAATTTAGCTAAGTGTTTTAAGCTATATTTTGGCATCCTCATTGCATCCTAGGCATTCCAAAGCCTTAATTAAGACATAATAATGAGGATAAGGATTTGAAACACACTAAGATTGAAAGGAAACAAGTCAAATGTTTCCCAAATGTGTTTTCCAATGTGAATCCGCTATGTGTTTGTGTAGGTCACGCGCCTTCGCTTGTTTGTGTTTGATCTGCTACCGGAGTTCTCTGTGAGTAATAACTCTGTAAAGTTATGTTTAACTTTAATTATTTTCTGATGTTATGAAATGATCAGTTTTTTGAAATGATATGTTTTGTATGAACAGATGATTGTCTGAATTTCTAAAATGTATTCATGGCATCCTTAGCATCATATGACATGCGTCCCTTTATGGGTCATCAGAAGGCCTTTATGACTGTCCCAAATATGGGTCACCAAAAATGTCTCTGTGCACATGAGTCATCGAAATGCCTTTATGGCAGTCCCACATATGGGCCATTGGATTTGTTAGCGCTAATGGATGTACCATGTATGATTATATGGATGTGTGAACTCTGAACACGAATATGAATATGTTTCTGATCTAAATTCTGATTTCTGAATTTGTTATGGACATCATTCATTAAAACCTTTACTCAGTTGTTATTCACTATGCTCCAGCTCACTCTTTTATTTATGTATGTAGGTGAGCAGGCGTGTGACTAGGCCTAAGCTGCTACCTAGAGAATTGTTTTGGTCAGCCAACCATTGTGCCGCCTGTGGAGGTTTCCGTTTTGCAATGGTCAAGTTTTTGTGAACCATGTTAAAGATCTTTTTGTATTTCTTTTGTTAAGTTTTAACATGACGTTTGTTTGTTTATGTATATAGATGGTGACATGGGTATGACGTCTTAAATTATGTAAATTAAGTTCTAAAAATTTCCGTCTCATGTATGTCTACATAACTCTATGGACAATATTTGTTGTATTTGCTTCCACTAGCCCATTTACTTTTCTTTAATCTATTCAGAGGCCTTTGGTAGCACAGGGTTACCGGCTGGTTATGATGCTAAACCTATAAGGGCAGGTTTGGGTCGTGACGCAGACTGTAGGTGCAAAGGCTATATCGCGACCGTGATGTAGAAGACAAGACAGGTCACAGGTGCGACCATAGACATTGTGGGCGTGACTTTAAAGGTCACATGGCACCATGGTCACGCAATCCATCACAGGCCATGCACCCTCCTCCTAGCCAACAGACCTGAAACTCGATTCAGTCATGGCCTGGTTGTAGCCCCTCATGGGTGTGACCTACTCGCGGGCTCAAACAAACTGGTCACGGGTGTGACTAATTAACATAGGAAATACTGGGCTGCTGCCTAGCAGCCAACTAAGTACACCAAGGCCCTAAACTACCCAAACAAGGCCAAAGTCACCTGGACAACCACGTGTCCCAACTGGAAAGAATAAAATGGGTGGTCTCCCGACCCGGGCCACTACAATAACGAGTCGAGCCTGTTTGTGAACAATTCAGTTCATTTACAGCCCTTATGCCTAAAGTTGTGCGATTTGGCTTGGAATAAACAAATGTTAATGACATTGGTTTTAACATTGAATGCAAGGTCCTTTTCACATTGGTTATTCCAATTAGTTTCTAAATTAATTTTTTTTAATAAGTCAACTCATTTTAAACATTGAAAATACTGTAATATTAAATAATTAATCAACTTGTTGATTAGACTTTATTATCTATTTGTTGGAGAATGTGCATTCAATTTAGATCACAACAAATATTCAAGTTAAAGATAAAACCTATTAGGGCCAACTTGTGCTGCATAGATTATCCTTTAATTTAGATCACAACAAATATTCAAGTTAAATATAAAACCAATTCAGTTCATTTACGCATTCATATTATCACATCACCAAAATGTAAGAATAGAAAAATAAAATAGAGAACGATATAGAAAGTAGAAACATGATTTATGCCTAACTTGCCACCTCCACTCAGCTAGAATTCCAAGTTCATGAGCCAATTGCATTGCTTAGGACTCTACATCAAACTAGTGAAATTAAATTATCAACTTAGCTAAAATTGGTAGCCAAATTAAAGGAAAATTCTTCCAGCAAAATTGTTAAAATAGTAGCTAAAATAGTTGCACATAGTAACTAGCTAGTTCTATTGAATCATTATATACTAGCTACTTAATTCTTTATTTTTAAAACATTAACTTTTGTGACCCCCACCCCCGCTACTATAATAGTTGTGTATTGTAAAAGGGGAAGAAGAAGAAGAAGAATGAGGATAAGGAAAATAGAAGAGAAAAGATGATAGACAGGAGTCGTCGATAGGGGAAGGGTTGCAGAGGAGAAGAAGAGGAAGAAGAAAGAAATGGTCGGAGGTTACAGATTTTGGGAGATGATGGTGGGGTTGCAGAGGGAGTGACGAGAAGGGGAAGTTATTACAAGGGGTGAAGGTATTCCCAAAAGCAAGTGGGTGAGGAGGGGTAAAATAAAAATTAATTAAGGTGTTCAATAAAAATAAATAAAACTCAACCAACTAGGCTTAGCCTAGTTGGCCACCATGACTCTCCTAAGGGCTTTGTCCCAAAGGAGAGGTCATGAGTTCAACTCTTATAGCAGCCTGGGTTATGATCTGCGCTATTTATACTCCATGGTTCTGAGTTTTGTACATATTGATGTTGTTTATATCTATTCTAGTTTTTATTGTCGATTGGGAGTTGAAAATTAGATTGTTGGTTACGTTTGAGCAGGTTGGAACTTAGTAGTTTTGGGAAAATTCTATCTGTTGCTCATGGGTTCACTCGAGCGGTCTTTTTTTCTCGCTCAAAACTGCAGAAGTGATCATTTCTTTGCTCGAGACCGCTTGAACGGTCTTTGGTTTCTCCCAGATTCAGTGTTTGTAGTATGAACTTTTGGGAAGGTGCTGTTCTTTGCTTGAGTGGTATGTCTGTTGCATGAGCAGTCTATTTACAGTATGAAATACTGAGAGTTTCTATTCTTTGCTCCAGCGGTGTTTTGGTCGCTCGAGCGATTTATTCAACAGTCCTCTGGGAGTTTGGTTTCCTTGCTCGAGCCAAGTTTTGGTCACTCAAGCGATGTTTTGTGGATAACGCTAGAGCGGTGTTTTGGTCGCGCGAATGGTCAGTCTGTATAAAGTTGTGGGAAAAAAAGATCTTTTCTTACTTTTCTGCTTCTCTCTCTCTCTCTCTCTCTCTCTCTCTCTCTCTCTCTCTCTCTTTCTCTACTTTCTAAACCAAATCCTCTTATCTCTCTCTTTAAATTCTTGTATAAACCTCTCTATACACTCAAATTTGCAAATCTCGCCACCTTGGTGCTTTGGAATAAAAGATAGAGCTCAGGGAGGTGATCATTCTAATATGAAAAAGTTCATTTTTCGCCTTCGTCAAATTTAGTTCATTTCTCTTTTTTTTTACTATTGAGGTAGGGATTTGTTTAATGTTTTTGCATGCTACTTAGCTTCGTTATGTGCTCTTGAATAAAGTAGTATTTTGAGAGTTTTGGGTTTGATTTTGAGTTTGAATTGGGGTTTTGAGTTGGGTTATAAAATAGGGATTTTTTTGTGTTGGGTTTAAATGAAATGGATTGATGGATGAAAAGTATTGGAAATTGCTGAATCTCTCTTAAATGAGGCTTTTGAAATGAACAAATGTTGCTTGACATGTTGGAAATCCATGGGATTTATTGGTTTGAAGCAATAGATGGACAATGATGGGATTGTGGAATAATGTTTTAATTCATGTTTGATTGGGAAAAGGAGTTGAACTTATATTGTTACTCTTATATTGAAATTTTGTAAATTTATGTCTAGTTTTTGAAATTTATCTTTTGTATAGAAATATTTGTTTTAGTTATCCGTGGAAGATAGCATTGATTGTTGTAGAAGTTGCACGAGAACTAAGTTAATTGAAACCATTCAATCATGCATTGTATTTGAAAACTTGTTTCATATTAATACATTGAAATTGTATCATTTTGAGGAAGAAAAGGTAAATACCTTGGTGAATCTTGTTAGGGGATGTGGTTATGATTATTATTATGTTGGCCTATGTGTCATTGGTGAAAGGCCAGAAATCTGCACAGTTAGGTGTCGATCCTTTCGTTTAGTACCAACAAAATGATTTTGATAGTTGATGTTGTTGTTTGCACACGAAAATAAAATGAATAAAACTAGTAGCAAATACTATTATGAAGTATAGTAGTTGAGAATGAGCATTGAACTACAGAGACTAGGGCAAGTTATTTTAGTTCAAAATTTTGGTTTTGGAAATGAAAATTGAGAACAAAAAAACCTTAGGGTTTAGAATCCACTACTAACCTTGTAATTGGGGTTATTGTATTTAGGTTATAGAAAATCATTGAAATGGGTACTACAATGTGCCTTGGTCGGGAGATATCACTTAAAAAAAATTGTGTTTTAAAATCAGAAAGCCACAAATCATCTTCGCTTAGTACGGACTGTCACCACTAAACTAAATAAACTAAGGTTGAAACACGACCCGTCTTACTAGGTATGACTCGTCTAACAATTTTAATACACAAACAGTGAAAACATTTGTATAACAGGTATTCATGATTAATGAACAAATAATTTGATACAACATTATTTGCACAAAAATCTAAGTTATACAACAGTACCCAAATCAATTAAAAATCTACAAAATTACTTCAATCACTTGATTAGAGTTTCACCTTAACCCTAAGATATGAAAATTAGTTCTATATAATAATATTATAACCACTATAAAATATATACACTCTCTACCTTCCCACTCTCCCTTTCTTCATTTCTTTCTTTCTTTTCTTTCTTTTGTTTTTCTCTCTCGTAGAGCTTTACCTGTCCCTTTACTGAGCTCCCCCTTGCCTTCTTTTATAGACCCAAACATGCACAACCAAATAGAAACTATAATATTAATACAATAATATATATATATATATATACTAAATGTTAAATGAGTGGAAGCGCATGGGTGGTGTGGGTGCATAGTTAAATACTATACACCTTTTTAATATAATAATATTTAAAATGTATTATTTAAATTAATTTTCGCGCAAACATTCAAAAAATATAAAAACACACAAAAATATATAAAATTATAAAATAGTAAAAATAAATGGACTAATAAAATGTATTTTAGGGGGCTAAAAATGTAACATTTAGGCTCCAATCACACCCCCGAACTTACATTTTGCTAGTCCCCGAGCAAAATAAATTTTTTTAAAAAAAATCTATCTATGCCGTTTTTGTAGGGAGCACGATTGCATTTAGCATATGCAACTAGCCTTTGAACCCCTAGGTTACCCCTAGTGGACGAGTTGTAGTGTCATGAGGGTTTACAGTGAATATGCCCACAAAATTCAAAATATTTTTTTCTTTTTAAATTTTTTTTTTTCAAACATTTAAAAAAAAATTCAAATATATATATTTTTTCTTTTAAATTCGGGCTTAGAAAATCTGTTTTAGGCCAAATGCCAGAAGTGTAGAAGATTGTAAATTCCCTACATTAGAAAAACAATTAGTCAGAGTACAAAGTACTAGCAATCATTACGAATACGACATTTATTTCTAAAACTCGGTGTGTGATTTCATTTAAATTTTTTTTTTTTAAAATTTACACAGATACATCATCAACTTCAAAATGAAACACAGTCCCAAAATTTTTATTTGAAGCATGCTTTGACTCAAATCTCTCTAGTTTACTCTCAACAAATAAAACACTCTAAAATAACACTGCTCACCAGTGTATGTATGCGAGAAAAGAAAATTATGTTTAACAAAACAAAAATTTCTTCCATTTAACAATGAAAAACGTTCTATAGAAAATGTAAGTACAATCTCATGATAGGAAAGCCGAAAATAATGAAATTAAGCCACTTGGTTATATGAAAAATCATGCCAATCCTAAGATCAATTAGGGCTTTATTTTTGGTTGTAATGTTGGGTTAAAGGTAATTATTTACAAAATTGGGTGAAGGGTAAAAAAACAAGTGTCCAAGAAATAAATTAAACTAAATTAGCATATATAAAATACTGCTTTACTAACCTGCCCTTTTAACTCCCTTTTTTAACATGTGATTCACAACCATCTTAAATACTCTTCATGTTATTAAATTATTTATTTATTTTTATTTTTTAAATAACATTGGAGTAAATACAAACTTTTTTTTTTCTTTTTCTTACATATTTTTCTTTTTTTCTTTTTCGTTTTTTTGTTGTGAAAATCTCCTTGTTTCGTTCACAAGATAGCTTCCTCCCAAAATAATAGATAAAATCCATTCTTGAGACACCGGAGGAAATGGCTAAATGAATAAAAACTTTTTATGTATAGGCTCAACGGGCTAACAAGGGATAATTGAAATAAGAAACTTTTATTTTATTTTATTTATTTAAAATATGGCTCATACAAAGAAAGATGGCCTAAAATCATTTATCAAAATATAGCATATCCATATGTTACAAGGACAAAATGACATAAAAATGATGATTCCAATATTTTTCAACTAATAAGAATGATAGGCTCAAAATTTCACACAGGTTATAGTCTCTATATTAGACATCAAGATTTTCAAAGGTCGTGCTCCAAAATCAGTCAAGTAACATCTGTATAACGACGTGCACGTGATTAGACCAAGTATGAAATAAATGAGTATTGTAATGAGAAATAGTGCAATGAACTAGGACAAAATTATAATCCAAAGATAACAAAATCACATCTAAACTTCATCACCTCACGCACATAAGTAAGAAGAAACAATACAATCATTGCGCAAAATTGGTTTATTTAATTTTTTTTTAAAAATAGAAAAATATTATACATAACAAGAAAAAAAAAATTTTTTTAAAAAAATAAAAACACATGAAGAAAATAAAAGTAAAAGTAAAAATAAAACCTAAATTTCAAGTGAAATGGTCTTTTAGAGCCAGATTCCAAAGCTTACTATGATAAAATTCCTTAGTGAAAATTTTCAATTATATTATTACCGTAACACGTCTCAAACAAAATTACTTTTGTTTTACTTAGCTAATCCCGAAGTAAGGTTTGTTGATCTTTCACCGTGTAGAAACTTTACCTACAAAAGGATTAGAAACTAAACACAAATTTACACAAAATTTTATTTTTCTTCTTCTTATTATTTATTTATTTATTTTCCCACTCTGTGGAAGCATGCCCGCCGTCGTCTTCTTCTCCTTCTCCTGGCCTTTCTCTTTGCTGAAGCATCGAGCATTGCGTCTGAATTCACAAATTGAACGACAGTAGCGCCGATACTTCTGACCTTGTTCATCTCTCGCTACTCTCCATTTGTCCTCTTCTCCTTATTCTTTCTCCCGTTCCTCTTCTTAAAGCCGGCCTCTGCAAAGGAAATGGCAGAGTGAGTATCTGCCAAAATCTTTCAAAATCTCGCTACTCTCCATTTGTCCTCTTCTCCTTATTCTTTCTCCCGTTCCTCTTCTTAAAGCCGGCCTCTGCAAAGGAAATGGCAGAGTGAGTATCTGCCAAAATCTTTCAAAATCTATCCATCGTAGCCTAAATTTTTTCTTTTCTTTTCTGACATGGCCTATACTCGACCTCTCACCTTCTTTCCCGATCCAAATGAAATTCCAGAGGAAGTACGTAATACTGCAACCTGAGACCCTCATCGAAAATCCCCAGCCCCTACTTTTAACCCCGTAGTGCCACTAGACCAATTGTTGGCAGCCCAATTTGACATGGATGCTAATTCGCACACCCTATATCTGTGTGTAGAGGCCATGACTTCAGTGTCAAACGTGTCTCGTCGATTACAAAGTCGAACGAATGAAGTGCAGGCTGACTGCTCAACTTGCCCTTTTTCAGCGTATGTATCAAGATGTTCGAAGGAGAACAGTCAGCTGAAGAAAAAGAATACGGAACTAAAGAGAAGAACAACAATTACGGCCAACTACCTGGCGCCCTGGTATTCCTCATTCGACAGCTAATGGGGTGTAATCTTCTTTGCAAACCCTGCAAATGAGGAGGCAGGGCCTTCAAGGGCATCATCAGAACCAATTTCGTGGCGAGGTGATTGGTAGTAGAGTCGAGTGGTGAAACTACCGGCAAACGAGATCGGCTTTTGACCTTCTCCACCGAGACGTCACCGGAATCAATTTCTTTTTTTTTTTTTTTTTCCTTTTTTTTATATGTATTATTTATTTATTTTTTGTGTTTGCGTTGCATTTGGGGTTTGCTTTAATGTAAAATAAAATTTTGTTGAATGAAAAATAAAATTGTGTGAAAAGTAAAATTGTGTTAAATGTAAAATAAAACAAGAAATAAAAAATACACCAAGAAAACAAAACATCAATTATTATTTTTTTTCAAAATACTTCTGAAAATAAAAAAATAAAAAAATAAAAATATTTTTTTTTGAAAACCTTTGTTTTTATTTTTATTTTTAAAACACACTCAGAAATAAAAATAAAAAGACAAATAAACACACAAAAATAAATAAATAAATAAGCACAAACCAAACCCTCCGCCCAACTTAATTGACATTATCCTCAATGGCACATACCACAAAGGAACAACCAAATTAATTATACGGAAGAAATCTTTAAAAAAAAAAAAAAAAAAACAATATTAGTAAAATAATCTACCCTTATCCTACTTGGTTATAGGGAGGTATGCACTCCAAAAGTTTTCATTAGGTTGAAAAGTACCCTAGTGATGCTCTCTAGGTGTATGAACTAGGCTAGGTTGGTCTTACAGTACTAGACGTTTTGTCTCTCAAATATACTGGTTCTGCAATGCCGCTGACAAGCCCTATAACACCAAACCGCATTAAGCCGAGGGAGACACTTCCCCAATAGAACAAGAACCAAGCTTATTTGAGGTAGGAGCTCGAGTATTTTCTTTTAATCCAAAATATCTACACGGTTGGACATGTGTTAGTGTGTTTGAACACAAGATCGCACCATTAGTTGCCTCTAATGCAACACTAAGTTTAATGTCTTTAACTAGACGGAACTGAATTAATTGGTTTGTTAATCAGGGTCCGCCAAGGCATAGGGCACAATTGACTCCCTATTAGGAATACCCTCTACGTATGGATTCAAATTCAGATTATCACAAGGGTTTGGAATTTCTGACCACTCTAGGATTTAATCAATAGAAGGCAATGGAAAATGATCCTTCCTAGTCATAGAGTTAAGTTCCTTATCATGCTTGTGGACGTGCCACCCAGTAGTGGTACGTGTAGGAATTAGCTCACTACTCTCATTTTCAACCACTATAATTCCTGACTTCTTGGGTTCAACATGTGTGGGACTCACCCCCCTTGCTATCCGAGATAGGGTAAGTGATACTCGCATCTGGCATTTTTACCAATTCATTTTTCATTACTTCTTTCATGGTGACACTCTTATACTCCTTAAGTATACACAAAAGGTGACATTTGTGCTCACTAGACAGGTTAGATGGAATAATCAGAGGAAGAGTGTCATTAGGCCCTAAGAAAGATTATTTAAGTGAAGTTGGAAGAGGTTTCAACTCAAGTTTCGGTGGGGTCACAATGGAAAGTACTGCAGGCTCAATAGAGAGGGTAGGTAGGAGCTCAATTCGGGATTTCCATAGCTGAAGGTTCATGTGAGGAACAGAGTCAAGCAAAGTGTTGACCTCCTCAATAGATCTATCAATATCAAAATTGTCAAATCTGAAATGAGTGAGACATGCCTTTAAAGGATATGTTGAGAGAGTAGATGGAAGAATGTCCTCCATCAATTCATCAACCACATCAACTATTCAACATTCACTATCATTGGAAGGGTATTGGGAGGCGTACAACACATTCATCTTGACTTCCATATTTATAAATGATACTTCCATCAATTAATGCATGCATTGGCAGCGGCTAAGAAAGGTCACTTTAAAATGATTGGAATCCGTTTTCTATCAGTTAATGCATGTTCCATGTCAAGGACAAGGAAATCAACAAGAAAGTAGAACTTATAGACCTTAACTAGGACATCCTCAACTATGCCACGAGGGGTTTTGAGGGAATGCTCAACTAACTAAAAAGTCACTAATGTAGGTTTCAACTCACCAAACCCAAGCTCGTCGTACACTGAATAGAGAAGAAGATGGGCACTAGCACCTAAGTCAATGAGTACCTTTTCAATTGAATGTTCATCTATAACACAAGAAATGGTAGGTGCACTTGGATCTTTAAGCTTAGGGGCAGTGTTGTTGGTCAAAATGGAACTGACATGTTCAGTGAGTAGGATCTTTTTGGTCACGTAGGCCTTGGATTTATGTTTTTGAGTGCACAATTCATTGAGAAACTTGGCATAAGAAGGTACTTGTTTAATCGCTTCCAACAAGGGGAGATTGATTTTTACATGATTGAACACCTCCATCATTGCATCTGCAGATACCTGCTTCTTCTTACTGAAAGGAGAATGATCATTCAAACACTGGGGATATGGTGCCTTTGGCACATAGGGTGCCGTAAGCTCACCTGGAAGACTCAGGGGAGGGCTATTAGGCTCATTACTTTCCTTTGGTGAATTTTGGATTTGACTGCCTTACTCAACCCCTCTTTCATTGGACCCATTTGTTCAGTTTGGTATTTCTCGACCACTTCTAAGAGTCATGACAGACTGAATTTGCTTTATGTTCTTGCCATTAGATAATTCTACCACATGTTGCCCCTTTGGATTTTTGACTGGTTGACTAGGCAATTGTCCTTTCTCTCTCTTACTCAAGGTGTTGGCCAGTTGGCCAATTTGAATCTCAAGTTTTGAAGTGGATTGGCCTGAGAATGAACAAGTTGGTTTGCAGCATCCATCCTATGCAAGAATTCTAACACTGTTTCCTCAAGTGGTGAATTTTTCCGTGAAGGATATTGGTATGGCTGTTGAGACACAGGACAATAAAGAGGCGGATAGGTAGAATTTCACCTTAGTGGGGATGGAACATAGGAATTTACTTGTGGCTGCGAGCTCCAAGAAAAATTTGGATGGTTTCTACATCCCGGGTTATAGGTGTTGGAGAATGGATCATTACCCGATTTAGAGAAACCTTCGATCACATTGACATGCTCTAGAACTAACTTGGGCGACTGAGGTGCTGATGGACACTTGGCTGCACAGTGGGTAGAACTTAAACTGATTGTGCAAGCCTCTTGGTATGACGGTTGTGTTGGTTGTGAAGAAATGTGTCCTACTGCTAACAGTTGGTCCATTTTTCGAACAATATTTCGACTTTCTTAGCAGTATCTACATTATGACTTACCTCATATAAGCCGCCTCGCTTCATACCACTAAGGTTTGGTTGTTGTTTCTCATGTCACGAGGTAGACGCCTGGTGTAGGGAATTTTCACGCAGATTTTCAAACAACTCCCATGCTTGTACATCACTCTTAGTCATAAACGTCCCACCACAGGCCAAGTCGACCATTTGTTTGAATGAGTCGTTCAAATCAAAATAGAAAATGTAAACAAGTTAGGACTAGGGTACCTGATGATGGGGACATTGATGAAGTAAATCTTGAAACCTTTCCCAAGTCTCATGGAAATGCACACTATCAATTTGAGAAAATTTGGTGATGGCACACCGTATTTGATTGGTTTTACCTATGGAAAAATATTTGTCCAAAATTTTTTCCCTCAATTGGTCCCAGGTTGTGATAGAGTTAGCGGGCAAGGAATTTAGCTAGTGTTTGGCCTTATCCTTAAGTGAAAAGGGAAATAGTCTCAACCTAAGGGCCACATCAGTAATTGGCAATTGAATGCAAGATGACGAAACATTAGTGGTTGGGGTAAAATGTGCCTTCAGTGACCTAGGTTGGTTGATTACTGCTTTAGCCATTGCTAAAGTCAGTTTAGATTTTCAAAGATTTCTAAGGGTTCACTCTAGTTCAGGGTCGTACAATAATTTTGGATGACAAGAACGACGACCATGCATACAACGCACTCACTTTTTTTCCTTTTTATTTATTTATTTTAAACAACATAAAGAAAGGAAACACCTGCAAAATTAGTACAACAAAAATAAATAACACTTTACAAGATAATAAAATAAATGTACAATATGTCGGGAGTCATAAACTACCCTTTAAGGAAAAATAAAGTGCTATAAATAAAAATGTGATGAAAATAAAAGGGGTATAAGACCTCCTAAAGAAAGAAAAAAAAAATGAGATAAAGTAAATTGCAGTAAAATAGCAGTTAGTAGTTAGTAGTTAGTAGTCAGAAGTTTCTTTTTTGTATCTTCAATGTTATATATCCAGCAAAGGTCATCCACTAGTGTCCAACAAAGGTAAATACCCCACAAATTATATGTCCAGCATGGGTTTTTCCTTAATGGAACGGTATGAATTTTTTTATTTTATTTTTTTTCTTTTTGATTTTTTTTTTTTTGAGCCTTTGTTTTCGATTTTTTAGTTCACTTGCACAAGATAATCTACACAAAAAGACAAATTAGTAAAAGCGAAAACTAATTGAAATTTTTGGAAAAAAAAAAAAAAAACCTTACCAGAAGTCCTTGCCAATGGTGCCAAAATTTTGATGCTATCATTTGCACACCAAAATAAAATGAATAAAACCGATAGCAACTACTATGACGAAGTATAACAGCTGAGAATAGGTGTCAAACCACAGAGACTAGGGCAAGTTATTTTAGTTCAAAATTTCAGTTTTGAAAATAAAAATTGAGAAAAAGAAACCTTAAGGTCTAGAATCCACAACTGACCTTGTAATTGGGGTTATTGTATTTAGGTTGTAGAAAATCATTGAAATGGGTACTACGATATTGTAGACGTCCCCGAACGTCTCGGGGGGGAATCCCGTTTTGTTCATTTGGGCTCACTACAGTTCAGGACTCAATGTCACGGTCCTGTATCTAATCTCGCAGAGTGCAATGCAAGACCAATGAATCATCAAAGAGTCCAAATCCGACAAATCGTTTTGAAAAAACTGATTTTTAGATAGAAGTGCCAAACATGGACTGCTTTGCCAGATATAGAGTCGCCACCTAAATATTTTATTTTGGGGGGATTTAGGAAACCCTGACTTGTTGCCTAAGGCCACGTGTCCATCATCACCAAAGTTGCCTCGGCTCGAGAACTTGGATACGATTGGGGAAGGTCACTTCGTGAGGACCCTCACTCGCCCGATCAAAGATCGGCCTCTACTAACCATGATATCGAGTTTTTGAAAACACATGTGCTCTTATTCCCATTATTTACCCTAGAATTGCTATGTGATGCGCACAGCAAAATAAGTATAGACTAGATTGCCTAAGTTGGAACAAAGCATCGCATATCCGTTTGTTTTTGAAAATGGATTGAAATTTGCTACTCGCAAGTAGGCTAAAACACGGGTTTCGATGAATTATTCCAACTCAAGCAACCCGACCTTCACCCACAGGCATTCAGGCAGTTATATCACGTAAGCACATAGCCTCATGGTAAGCATGCTATCATGGCTGTCACTCACACGCATGCAAGAATGCTAAAGCATAAACATTTACCGAGTACTCCGAGCCAAAGAAAGAAGCTAATTAGAAAACATGCGTGAATCCTAACTATGTTGAGATGGCTAATGCAACGCATGCAAAATGCAATTACAATAGGCTCGGCCAAGCTAAGAATGGCATGTGGAATGCGACAACTCGATACACGTATTGAAGTTGGAATTGAAATACTTATGCAGTTAGTATGATGCGCCGAGCCCGGTGCATGCGATACAGATGAATGATGCAAACATGCGAGCATAAGTATGCTAATTGAAACATTCCCTAAACTAACCATCAAAAGCTAGTAAATAAAAGGGAGAAAGACGTGGGGTTGGAAGACATTCCCACACGCATGCACACTTATTACAACATCGCCCTCACGACGGAGGGTCCGAAAGAATAATACAAACCAAATAAATAATTAACTACTCTAGCTAATTGATTATTACAGACCCTTAATTAATTAACAAACTAATTATAAAATAAACTAAGTATGAAATTCAAAAGGCCGCCGCAGCTCCGCCTCAAAATGATTGGATAATGCACGCTCGATTCGTCTTGCTCGGAAACCCGTTGCCATGCCTCTGTCGCCTTTGTTTGCACTGTTCTGCACCTCTGATAATTGTGAAAATCCTAAGGTTGCTTTTGAACCACTCCCTGGACACTTTGGGATGCCACTGGCCGAGAAAAAACGCCACCTGCCATGGAGATATGGTCATCGACCAAAAATGGGACCACCGGCTGGGTATTGATAGTCGGCCGGCATTGAAAGTTGCCGACCGGCCATTTCTTCCTACAGAACACTGGTTTTTCTGCAACAGAGAACAGACAGTGCATGGCATGGAATTTTCAAGCCAAATGTATATACGACCATCCTCCCTATCATGTTATGAACTCAAGGGAGTATGGTTCTCGACCCTCAGGCCACCAATCACGCATTTCGATGCATGATGGCCAAAGAGGTCAAGTGTGCAAATCAATGTGAATGAATGCAACAAAACTAATGAATGCTACACACTCTATCATGTTGGATCAAGAGTGTCGGCGACCGAGGATTGAGGTACGTTTCGTCACTCGAAGTACGAACGTCCCTCATTTCTCATGTTTGGTTTGACACCCCAAACCAAACATAATGCAATGTATGTATGCCATATACAATGCAAAGCATGTAATCAATGCAATGCAACATGGGAATGTAAGGCAATGTAATATGAGTATGTCAAATACAATGTGATGCAACTTAACATGCAATCATCATGGCAATGCAATAAGTATGCAATACTATAATGCAACCTAGGCATGGGAATACACAAAGTCATAGGCATGCAACAATGATACCAACCATAGGGATGCGACAGCATGCAATGCGGTAAGCCTACAACAATACATAAATGCATGATCCATGGACTTACACTAAGGATGGATAGGCCTCAGCCATGTCCAAAGCAGTGGCCAAAGTGCCAAAGAATGATGGGCAAAACACACCCAAACATGCACAAGTGAAGGTCCAATACTTAAGCATGAAAAGAGTCGACTCTCAAGCACATTAAGAAGAGACAAATATGGACAAATCACAAGCATGACAAGCTCTGAAAATGTGTAAAGGATGATGCCAAATCAACCGAGCCATGCAAGTAAGGCATGCAACAAAGCCCAAAACTCAAGACTAACAAAGGGGTTCAAACCATGGCCATATCAACCAAGCCCCAAAGAGCCAAGATGACTTAAAATAGTCCCAGGGCAGACCAAAATAAGGCTAAAACATGCAAGGTATGAGGCCAAAACATGCTAGGAAATGGGTGCAAAAATGAGGGACATTCAAAGCCACAAAGAGGGCACTCCACTACAACTACCTTAACCACACAGGGCATGGATTATTCAAAGAAAAACAGAGCTATAATATGCCAAAAGGAGTCCCAAAACCCACTGATGTGGCAGTCCGAGGACTTAAACAAAGAGGCATGCACAATGACCTATTTTAAGGCATAAATGAACAACTCTTCATAGCTTTGAAAGGATGGTGAATGCAAGCATACAAGCATGGAACATGGACTGAAATAGCATGATAAATGATTCCAAATCACTAAAATGACCCAAGTAAAGCATGCTCATGGTTCATACACTCAAAGCTAACAAGATGGGATACATGGTGGCTATACAAAACATGGCAAACATGACTAAATAAACACCAAACAAAGCTTAAACATGTCACAACATGGCTAAAAGCTTCATGAAGTCAAGCCAAAACATGCAAGCATGATGGTCCAAATGCATGGTACATGTTGTGATAATAGAGGGGATTACAAAGCAAGGGCATGATGTCTACAATAGGCCATCGAACCAACATAAAACAGAGGTCTAACATGATAAATTAACACCAAATACCCTCTGAAATGGAACCAAATAAGGCTATGCAAACATGCTACCTTTATGAGCCCTAAATGCAAGCAAATGAGTCACAAGGGGAGAGGGGTGTCCCTCCCCTATACAAGACCTCAAAACCACTTCTCTACCACTGAAAATCCTCTGGATTTCAGTGATGAGAAGGCCAAAGCAAAAGGGTTACAAAGCCCAAAGAGGAAGACATGAAAAGAGACCAAACAAGGCCTAAGAGGGGGTGGACGACCCCCAACACAAAAGTGACCTTAACGAAACATCTTAAGCATGAAAATACAGAACTTTTATCAGTTATACACTAAGCTCGAAACAATATGCAAATAGGTCTAAAACCTTAAGAAAAAATGGGGAATAAAAAGGTAAGTTCTCACCCTTGAAGAACACTTCAAGAACACTAACCTCAACACTTCTTTTTGATCAAAAACCAACTCAAAACTCTGAAATCAACCCCTTAAAACCTCAGCAACCAAGTTATAGTGTAACACTAGGTGTCTTAGTGCAAAACTAAGAACAAAAAACCCCTTTAGAACCCTAATACACACACAACTATATAGAGAGGGAGATATAGAGAGATATAGATATATAAGTTATACATCAGAGTTGTTCAACCCTTGGAAAGGGAGGGGAGGCCCTCCTTTTACAGGAATCCAATTCCTAAGCTTCTTGGAGAAGCTAACACAAGGGAGCAAATCCCTCCATACACGTGTATGGAGGGGGTGTATCGTGGATGCCAGCTGTGACAGCTAGTATAAAATATCTGCCAAAAGCAGATGGAAAGGGGTTGGCCGGAAAATATGGCCAATTGACCAACAAAAATGGTCGGCCGACTAAACACATTGCCGACCGACCAAAATATTTGGCGGTAGAAAGTAAACAGGGCCGGCGGCCTCAATCCAAGGCCGGTGAGGTGTGGGGAAGGCCAACAAGCCATTCCTTGCCCTCAGAAGCAAAACACAAGTGTTTGGTGTACAACCAAGCACAAAACAGGCAAGTTGAGAGATCCTGAGGCAAGGCGTGCGGTCGAGACCTCCGGGAATTCAAAATGAACAGGAACATGGATGATCATCGAGTGTTCAAACGATGACGTCCAAGTCTTGAGGACGGTCAAAAATGGGGTGTCTACAGTTGCCCTTCTTTGACAGAACTCGAAAGTCATAACAATGACAGGAGTGAGTGTCAAAATCCAGAGACGGCCCATTTTTAACAAGGCCGAAGACTTAGACACACATGCAAGATAGCAAGATATGTGCCCGTAGGCAGGGGCAAGATGCAAAGAACATGCATGATGCCAAACATAACTTATGATCATGCAAAGAGGGCTGTAACGAAGCAAATGGATATAATAAATGCAATAGTTTTAAGCAAGCCAAAAACCAAACTACATTACAATGCATAAAGGATGTAAGAGAATTATGTAACTCTCGCTACGTTTGACGCGGAGAATACAATACCTGTACGGTTCGTCTGGTCATGCCAGCTTAAAATGAACCGTACATACAATATCGTGCCTGAAAAAGAAAGAAAACTTAACATGTACAATATTGTTAGAAACATGCATAGCAACACAAGTGAAAAGTGCGTGACAACGCGAGTGAGAGGGTGCATGACAATGCAGGTGGAAGGGGTGCATAACAACGCAACCCGAGTGTGTGCATAACAATGCGATTTGAAACAAGCATAACAATACTATGAAAGCACAAACACATATGAGTAAAGCATACGTGACAACGTATACAATGTGTGAAGGTGAGGAAACATATACACATATAAGTAAAGCATGTGCGGAAACGCATGCAACGTGTAAAGCAAAGAATAAAATGTACACATGTAAGTAAAGCACATGCGACAACACGTACAATGTGTAAAGCAATGTGAAGATAAGTATGAACACATGTAAGTAAAGCGTGCACGACAACGCGAGCAATGTGTAAAGCAGGAAAGAACACATGTAAGTAAAGCATACGCGGAAGCGCATACAATATGTGTAACAATGCGAGAACCGAGAAAGGTACATATTCAACTGAAGCATGGTAAAGGCATGTTATTCATGATGTTGAGATGCAACTTCAAAACAAGACAAGGCATCGTTCAACGTAAGACGCATAACGAGCGCGCTTTATTAAAAATGAAGCCACGTAATACAACATGATTAAAGCGATTTATGAAATTCGCAAGATACCAGAAGGATACTCGAAAGGATACTCCCCCCACGCACCGAGCATCGCTCATGGAAGACACGGCTCGAGGTCAACACGAAGGTCTATTAAGGTTCAAAAAGTGCGCTTTCTTGCACTGTCTTGAGTAATGAAGGTGCCAAACCACATGATTGACCCGAACAAGGGCGTGGGAGGTGCATCGACCACAAGGAGAGGCCACTGGTATTAATCCAGACACTCTACTGCCCTATCCCCCTTTCGCTTTACTTTTTCCTTTTTTACTAGTAGTTTAAGCACATTGTACTACCTCAGGTAGGTTTTACTTTCTCAAAACTATGTACTTTTTGCAAAAGACATGACGGAAATGAAACAGCTATTTTGTTCAAAAAGTGTTACATTTTATGCATCGCATCGTATCGCATTACATAACACTGTAAATGAGATTTGAACCTTTGTTTGAAAAGTAAGCACTTGCCTCGTAATAATCAGGTAGTGAACCGAGTAAGGACAAAAATAACTTGATAATCAAAACAAAGAGCTCGATAAGCTAACCAACTGTAAATACAACTCGATAAGCAAAGCAAAGACTTAAAGAATGTGAAGTACAACTCGATAAGTAGATGTACAACAACTCAATAAACAAATCGAAGTGACAGGTGCTAGCTCGCGAAAACAACATCAGAAGGCATTGGAAGTGGTGTCAGTCGCTAGTTTTCAGCACGCTTTAACATTTATTCAACCTAGAGCCAAAGTAGAGGCCATCGGCCAAAGGGAGGTATCATCGGCCACAACAAATTGGCATCGGCCAACATTTTAGCCGATCGGCCAAAATGGATGGTTAGTCGGCACTATTTTTGGTCAGTCGGCCAAAAATGGTAAGGACCTCCAGAATGTTGACACCTGTCTTCCACTCAGCACCTTATCCCCTACAAAAGCCTTGGCCTCGTAGTTTTCCTCATTTCAACACTGATTTACACCAAATTGAGGAGTTTCTTACCCAAAATCTCACAACTTGGATTGCCAACTTGGATGGCTTGGAAAAGCTGAATTTCCGGGGCTTTGGCGTAAATGCACTATTTACGCTGAGTCGCACTCCGCTTCACTTTTTGTTTCTCCATGCCGCGGCAAGGTTTTGGAATCCGGTAACACATGTCTTTAGCTTTGGCGGGCAAGAGGTGTGTCCTACCTTTGAAGATTTCCAAGTTTTGATGAAATCCGAGTGCAACGAAGAAATCTTGCCCCAACTTCGCTTCAGCCACGCCCAAGCCTTAGGGAAAATGTGTGGGCTCACTATGCACGACGCTCGATCTTTGATTTGTGACGGAATACTGGATATTCCGAGTTTGATTTGTCGGTTTTCCGATGCCTGTGACTGCAGTGACCATCATTGGCAAGGCTTTCGGCGACATGCCCTTTGTTTGTGCATGCTATCTCATTTCTTGGTCGCCTCAGGCTCCGGAGGATCTAGTGTCCGGTTGATCGAGATTGCCCAAGGCTTAAGGGAAGGCAAAAGCTGCATTGCCATGTCATTGGCCGAGACATTGATGGGCTTGGATGCTCTCCATCGCCGGGAGACGACCAGATTTGCGGGGAGTCCACTGCTGCTGCAGGTAATGTTCCCTCCCTTCCTTACATATATATTGCACACATCACTCGGCCCTCAAGCTCAGTTTTTCTCACAAAGCCCTTTCCTCACTTCTTTCTCATCGTACATCTCTCTATTATTTAATCTCTCATTTTTCATCCCTTCCCAGGTGTGGTTGATGGATAAGTTGCAGGTTGTGGACTCTTGCCCAGCATACTCAACTCGCGGCTACTTCTTTCGACGATGTCTAGTCGATGCCCTTGATAAGGGGTGGTGGTTCGATTGGATGTGCAATTTGTCCGCAGACCGCATTGGTTGGCGCTGTGTTTGGCTCAATCTACCGGCAATGAGCTACAGCATGTCCTGGCAGACTGGGATTCAGTTGATTGGCCTGACACACTGCGTGTTCTACTTTCCTTTCTGATTCTAGCGTCAGTTCGGCCATGATCAAATTTGCCCGGCGAAGGGGGATAAAGTACCCTGCTGCATTTCCGGTCCGAGGCGCGCAGCTTGCTCGGTATGCCATAAGATGGAGGACTAGAGAGTTCCTGGCCCCCGTTCCCACTTTCAGTTGCACTTTGTCTGATGACTGCATAGATTGGCTTAATGAAGAGGCGCATATTGGGCCTAGCTTGGCATCAGAAGCTTCGACCAGCTCTGGGAGGGGATGCAGGAACACCTGACTATGCCCCTAATTTATTTGCTATAATAAGAACTTTAAAGTTTTCTTTATGAATGTAATGAAAAGCAACTTCAATTTGTATGCAAGATCATAAGAACTCTGTATTGAAATCAATAAAATTGAAGGTTGTGGGTACTGAAAATTTTCCGTTTGGTCTAAAAATGGTCTAAGTTGTAAAAGATTAATTTGAACAAAATCAACTTTTAGTAAAACTTTTCAAAACCATTTTTGATATGGATCAGAACTGGACACGCCTGAGATCTGTCACTGAGATGCACAACCCCGGATCCCAGCAACTGGAAAGTCGTCCCTAGTCTGAATAGCATTGCACCGGAGGTTACAACCGAGCTTTTGAATGCTGAATAGACAAAGATGACCGAGATGATCAAATGGACAAAGTTGATCGGGGAAAAGTTTATGGCTGGACTTCAAGATGAAGTTGCCTACGTATTCCAAAGATGGGAATCAAGCCTTACGTAGTTCGGCTTAGGTTCACTCATGTATTAACCCTCACCTTTTACACTCTAACTTTTGCCAAGGCCGCCCTTTGCGGGTTTTCCACCTTGCGAGCTCAATTTTTATAATTTCAAATTTTTCTATGCTCCAACTTTTGCTTAGGTCGCCCTTTCGGGTTTTCGGCCTAGCGAGCCTCTCAGGGGTAATATTTCTACAACTTGTCCATGTTGATCGGTTGTGAGAACTCTAGGCCATCTAGGCCCATCAGAACGACAGCTCCACCTGACCAAATAGACTTAATGATGTAGGGACCAGTCTAATTGGGTTTGAACTTGCCCCTAGGGTCATGAATTGGGGCTCGGTTGTCCTTGAGCACCAAATCTCCTTCCTTCAAATTCCTGGACTTAACTTTCTTGTTGAAAGCCTAGGCAATTCATCATTGATAACCTTGAACATGGTACAGTGCTTTTAGCCTTCTTTCATCAAAGAGCATGAGTTCCTCAAATCTGCTCTGCTGCCAATCTGCCTCAGCTATCTGACACTCAGCCAGCACTCGCAAAGACGGAACTTCAATCTCGATAGGTAGAATGGCCTCCATC
The DNA here is from genome assembly GCF_055761805.1 of Camellia sinensis. Lineage (NCBI taxonomy): Eukaryota > Viridiplantae > Streptophyta > Magnoliopsida > Ericales > Theaceae > Camellia > Camellia sinensis. The sequence goes on along the minus strand of NW_028128998.1, from coordinate 1,003,354 downwards.
CCATAAACCAATGAATACGAAGTTGCTCCAGTAGAAGTCCTAATTGAAGTCCGGTAGCCCCACAGAGCAAATGGCAGCTTATCTAGCCAGTCCCGGTAAGTTTCCACCATCTTCTGTAAAATACACTTGATGTTCTTGTTGGCGGCCTCGACTGCTCCTTTGGTTTGCGGCCGATAGGTGGATGACTTATGAAAAGCCACATTGCATTTTTCTAACAAATCAATCACTTCCTTCTTGAAGTGGGAACCATTATCTGAGATCATTTCGTTCGGGACCCCATAGCGACAGATGATGTTGTTCCTGATAAATTTCGCGACATGTGAAGCCTTCAACACTACATCAGATTGGGCCTCAACCCACTCTGTGAAATAGTCTATCGTGACCAGAATGGACTTATGCCCATTAGACCCCTTCAGAGTGACAGCCCGGATCACATCGATTCCCCAAACTGAAAATGGCCATGGCGAAGTCATATTGTACAGCTTCGACGGCGAGATGTTCATGCGGTTTGCATGGATCTGACATTTGTGGCATCGCCGAACAAAGCCGATACAATCCTCCTCCATGGTGGACCAGTAGTAACCCTGTCTAAGGATTTTCCGGGCTAGCATCACCCCGTTCACATGGGCTCCGCACTTTCCTCCATGGATGGCCTCCATTAAGCGCTTCGATTCTTCAGCATCAACACACAACTTATGCATTCCCAGATGAACTCCCTTGTACAATTTACCCCCGCAGATGATGAACTGAATGGCCATTCTTCTGATTGCCCTTTTATCCTTGGCATTTGCCCTTGGTGGATACGCCTCTTTTTCCAAGAAGTTCCAGACATCGTAGTACCAGTGGTTCTCATCTTGAACCTCATCTATAGCAGCAATCGACTCGTAGGCTGGCACAAATTTCTGGTCAATGATGATCGGACGCATCCGGACTCCAAAGGGATGTCTATCATGGAAGATAGAGTTGCGAGTGAATCAGCGAACCTGTTATTTTCTCTTAATAGATGAGCGAAGTTTAGTTTCTCAAGCCGAGGAATTAACAAGTCCAAGGTCTGGTGATACATTATCATCTTTTCTTCTTTGACTTTCCAATCTCCCTTAGCTTGGGATATAACAAGGTTTGAGTCCCCAATGACATCCAACTGTTTTGCCCCTAGTTCCAGGGCTGCTTCTAAACCAGCAATGCATGCTTCATATTCTGCTTCGTTGTTCGAGACTTTGAACTGGAGTTTGAAGGCAAGAGGGATATGGGAATTGTCGGGTGCTATCAACAACACCCCTATCCCATACCCGTATTGGTTTGACGCTCCGTCAAAGCACATCGTCCAAGTTTCATCTTCGATATGCAAAATGGCCTCATCTGGGAATAAGTACTCAACTGCTTCACCTCCTTCCACTGGATGATCGGCTAAGAACTCTGCTATCGCTCTTCCCTTGACTGACTTGCGCGTCACATATTTCAGATCGAATTCGGAAAGCAAAAGCAACCAACGAGCTAGCCTACCCGTAAGTGCCGATTTCTCGATAAGATATTTGATGGGATCTAATCTTGAAACCAACATTACAGAGTGAGCTAACAGGTAGTGCCGCAGCTTCCTGGTAGCCCATACCAAGGCTAAGCAAGCCTTTTCCAACAGTGTGTAGCGGGTTTCATACTCCATCATCTTCTTGCTCAGATAGTAGATAGCCTTCTCTACCTTGTCCTCAGATTCTTGTGCGAGCATGCAGCCCATTGTAGTCTCAGTTACTGAAAAATACAAAATCAAAGGTTTCCTCGGCTCGGGCGGTGACAACACGGGTGGTTTCTGTAAGTATTCCTTGATCTGTTCAAAAGCAGTTTGGCATCGGCCGTCCCATTGGAACTTCTTTCCTTTCTTCAGGAGACCAAAAAGTGGTTTACAAGTCAAGGTTAATTTTGAGATAAACCGTCTTATGAATTGCACGTTACCCAGAAAGCCTCGCACCTCCTTTTTAGTCCTTGGTGGTGGCATTTCTAAGATGGCCTTGATTTTGGAAGGGTCGACTTCGATACCTCTCTGTGTAATCAGAAACCCTAATATTTTCCCTGCTGTAACACCGAACGTACACTTCTGAGGATTCAGCCGCAACTGAAATTCTCTGATCCTTTGGAAGAACTTTTGCAAGGCGGTGTAGTGGCCCTCTCTTTTTTTGGACTTGACAATCATGTCGTCCACATACACCTCAACCTCTTTGTGGATCATGTCGTGCAATATTGTGGTCGCGGCCCGTTGATATGGAGCTCCAGCATTCTTCAACCCAAATGGCATCACCCTGTAACAGTAAGTCCCCCACAGGGTGGTGAAAGCAGTCTTCTCCCGGTCTTCGGGTGCCATAACTATCTGATTATAGCCCGAGAATCCATCCATGAACGAAAGCAAAGCATGCTCCACTGTGAAGTCCACTAACTCATCAATATGCAGCAAGGGAAAGTCGTCCTTCGGACTGGCTCTGTTCAAATCCCTGAAATCCACGCATACCCGGATCCTGTAATCCTTCTTCAGCACCGGAACGATGTTGGACAACCAAGTTGGGTATTCAGATACCAGCAGGAACCCTGCGTCAATTTGCTTGGTGACCTCTTCTTTAATCTTGAGAGCCAAGTCCGGGCGGATCCTTCTGAGTTTCTGTTTAACGGGTCGGGCCTCTGGATCAAGAGGGATCCGGTGCTGTACAATCTCAGGATCGATTCTAGGCATGTCTTCATAGGACCACGCAAAAATATCTTTGAAATCTTTTAATAAAGCGACTAAGCGCTCGCGTTCCTCCGAAGACAACGTAGACCCGATCTGGACCAGCCACGGGTCCTCCTCAATACCCACATTAACTGTAGTGATTTCGTCAACCAAGGGTTTAACAAATCTCTCCTGCTCTTGATCAATTAGACGTTGTAAAACCGGAGGAATTTCTTCCTCGTCGTTTTCATCAAAATTTTGAAAGTCCTGATTAATACAATAAATCAAAGGCATAGAAAAGTACTCAGAAACCACAGCTATTCCATTCTCATTAAGCACATCCAATTCATCCGATTCCTCTGTTACAACAGACTCAAAAGAGAAAGAAAAAGACGACCTGGATAGGACTGTGGTATTCGGGTTATCACCCCCAGGATTACCAGACTCAGACTCAGACGAGCTGGAACTTGATTCCGACTCCAAAGATTCGGTGGAATCAGATTCCGGCTCACTACCTGACCCGGTGCTGCTTGATAATAATCCCTCCTCGTACTGCCAGATGAGAGAGGGTACGATGAATGCATCCAAAATGTTTGTAGGTGGGCTCGCAGTCGTTCCATTCTCGATCATGGACACCGAGAAGTTATCCCCCAAGCACTTCTGTACGATCATAGGATCTGAAAGTAGACAAGCCAGTGCTACCCCCATTTCAAATTCGGTGCTCTCAGAATCCACTTTCTCATTCTACTCAACCTCAGCTGATGGGTCTGTTTGCTCCTCGGCAACATCATCCCCTAATAACTACAAGTCGAAGAAGATCTCAAATCCCTACAGGCGCCTCTTTTCGGCATTCAGCCATCGCTCTGGGAAGCCACAAAATGGAAAATCCTCCCACTCCCGGACGAAGCGTCCGTTTAGGGTACCTTGGATAGGTCGGTGTATTAACTCAAAAGGCTTCCCTGCCTCCTTCGCTCTGGCTCTCCTAGCCATCTGCTTGCCTTTTCTTACCCAGTCCTCCTTGGTGGGCAGATAACCCAAACCAAAGGTATGTGGGTTGTGCGGCACTTCGGCCGATGCTGCGATGCCTTTTCGGCCACTTCTTCCTAGTCCCATCCCAGGGATGTGCTGGAGTTTGTTCATCAGATACACTGATTGAGCGCTGACATACACCCCCTCCTCGGCAGCTAAGATGTTCTGTACAACTCAAGCCTCGGCTAGGGTAAAACCCGATAGGAACACATCCTCCGTGCCATGCTCGATTTCTAAAACTAGTGTAGACACTTCCGGTGGCGGATGGATTGACGAATTCCCGAAAACAATAGCCACCCCCTTCCCGTGGGGGTATTTCAACATCTGGTGCAAGGTGGAAGAGACTGCCTTTACTTGGTGCAGCCACGACCGCCCCAAAAGTAGGTTAAAGATTGCGGGAACGTCCAAGACATGAAAGTCAATCTCGTGCTGTCTTGGACCAACCTGGGTTTGAATTTTCGCAGTCCCCATCACCTCTCTGCTTGTGTTATCATACGCCCTTATCACCTGAGCTGTTGGCATAAAGTCCGCGGGCTTCAACCAGATTGTATATGCCGTCCTTGACGGACACACGTTAATAGCGGATCCTGTGTCAACAAAAACCATCGGTATCCATTTGCTTCTACATTCCACAGAGATACAGAGCGGTTTGTTGTGATTCGCGCACTCAGGCAGCAGTTCCTTGTCGGAAAAGGTCAACATCGGGAAAGGCCCTCCTCGAAAAACCAATCCCACTAGCTGTTCAGGCGTGGTGTCTATTGAGAGTTTGGCCTTGTCCATTGCCGATAAGATAGCTTGTCTATGCACACGTAAAGCCATAAGCAGTCCCCAGATGGAGATGTCTGCTTGTATCTTTTTCAAGTGTTTCAGCATGGCCTCATCTTCAAGTAGCTTCTCTTTCTGCTTCTCCGCCTCCTTGTCCTTTCCGGACGCCTCTGGTTGATCTAGGTGCGGGGGCTTGAAATACCGCCCACTCCTAGTCGTATGGTTAACTTCACTAATGTACCAGGTATCATCCGGCTGGTTACTCCCCCAATCCTCATCTGTGTGGGCAAGACATGGATCATCGTCCTCCCACCACATTCCATCGGCAGCTGACAAACACCTGTCTGGCTCCGTTGTAACTATCTCTATACTCGCAGTATTTTCTGTCCAGGTGCTCGCAGCACATTCTATCTTTGCGTACACAGCAGGTCCAGACCTCACAGGGGCCTTGGCTTTTCTGGCTCTCTCAGAGTCCTCGATTCCTTTCGATTCTAACTGCGTCAATGCAGCCTGCTATTCAAAACTTCCTGTATTCAAAATGCCCAAATCCTGAGCAAAATTCTTGGCACCGGTGCTCTTCGGCGATGTATTCTGATCCCCGGCCTTTCCGGCCACAATTGATGCCCTTGCCCCTGGAGGGCCCTTTTCCAGCTGAGATTCTTTAACAATATCGGGTTGGTCATCAAGCCACCCTGTGACCTCTACTGACTCCTCAAAATCGAACCAGTTGACTGTCATGTCCTTTGGATCTTGTTTGTTGAAAATCTAGAGGTCAATAATGTCCCCTTCCAGAACTGCTAAGTCTCTTATCCTCTGGTCAAGTCCATCCCCCTGTAGTACATAAATTTCTGCCCGTACTGGCCATTCTACATTTGGCATAATCTGACCTGCTGACGCGATGTAGCCACTCGGGTTGTACACCTCCTTAGCAAAACTCCCCAATTCCTCAGTCCCTGAATCCACTGTACCACCTTCCTCCAAAATCATCCCTATTCTATCTTCGACAGCCACCACCATTGGCTCGGGTTGGGTTCGGGAGATGTCCAACATGCACAAGTCAGTGCTGTCAAGAAGGAACACCTCCAACTTGGGTAGGTGAGATGGGGTGATATATATGCTGGGGTCTTATGACATGTCCCCAGTCTGGATAAAGTTGATGCGTTTGGGAGGTGGAGCTTGATTGTGCGGCGGGAGAGGGTTAGTTGTGACATTGGGTTTCTCTGGAGGCACAATTACCCTGCTATCGATGCGATCCTGGATCTCGTGACGCAATCTATAGCATTGGTCGATGTCATGACCATGCTGTTGGTGAAACGTGCAATACTTCGCTGGGTTATGGGAGGGGGGAAGTTTTTTCTGGCAAGGCCGCGGCTCTCGTGGCTTCAAGTGCCCTTTTCTGATTAAAACCCCCAAAGCTTTGGATAGGGGCATATATAGTGGGGTGAAGGCTCTTTGGCTCTTGGGTGCGTATCTGGCTGCTTACGAGCTATTACCGGACGCGCCGGAGAATGGTGCAACCGCAAGGGTTCTTGGGGGAGTGGTGGTGACCATGCTTACTTCTGAAGCTCTGGTAGTTGCGGCGTTGCTTGTGCCTATATTGGTGTTGCGGTTGAAGGTTCTCCTGGGTTGCTCTCTGTCTTGGTCAATCAGACCCTATTTCATAGCATCCTCAATTTGTACCCCCATCTCATGTAAATCTGAAAAGGTGGGGAAGGGGAGCACAATCATTTTCTGCATAAGCTTGGGCTGGAGATTGCGCACAATCATCCGAATCTGATCTTTGTCAGTGGGCCTAGTGGTCATCATTGAGGCCTTGGCCCTCCATCGGGTTACGAAGTCAGAAAAACTCTCCTTAGGCTCTTGCCTAGTCGTCTCGAGATCACGGGTTGTGATCTCGATCTGTGTATTATAGGAGTGCTGAGCGACAAAAGCCTCGGCCATCTCATCCCAATTCCTCTGAACATTGTCTTCCAATTTTGCGTACCAGATGGCCGCCACACCCGACAGGGTCCGTCCAAATAAAGAAAGCTTCTGTAGTTTGGTGAGGCCAATCGGCCTTAATATGTTTGAAAACAGCCGTAAGTGCACCATAGGATCCCTGAACCCATCAAAGCGGTCAATATGTGGCATCTTAAATCTGTCCGGCAGCGTCACGGCCGCGTCGGTGTACCCATCTTCGATATCTAGAATGGTCTTGACACCCTGAGATTTCTTGAATAGCTTTTCAAGTTTTCTCACTTTTAATACCGCGGGGTCCACCTCGAATTCGAAGGGGGAATCCGGTTGATTGATAGGAGTGGGTGCCTTGGATAGTTGAGGTAGAATCAGGGGCGGAGCCAGCCCCGTTGGGATGTCTGTATCCTCTTGGGCATTCTGGACATTCGCCGTCTCCTCATGTATTGGGACTTTTGGCGGGGGAGGAGCCTAGTGTGAAACGGATGCTCCGGTTTACTGTTGCAGTCAGGTAATTAGCTTTGCCTGTTGGGCCATGACAACGGCCTGCTGTTTGGCAAATTCTTCTTGACGAAAAGCGTCCTCCTGCATGGCTTTCATGCTCTCCTAGAGCTGACGCACCATTTCTTCCATTCCTGCCATACTACCCTATTCTGACTGAACTACCAGTATATCTGCCTCTGTAGTGGACTGGGAAATCTCAACCCGACTGTTCAAAGACAACTGATTTGGCTATCTCGGTACCGACACACTACGTTTTCTCGATCTCCGCTTGACAACCGGGGGTAAGGAACAGAACACTGGTTGTCCGTCTACCAGATCCTCAGATTGATGGAGTCGACGACCTCTAGTCCAGAGTGCTTGGGGAATATCTGCTTGGTCGGAAGCAATTGTGCTAAACTACCTAGCAAAAAGTTAAATAAAGCAATAATAAGGAAATAAACAACCAGAAAACGGACAACATAACGGCTTAAATAAACACAACACACAGTTGGATATAACAACACGCAGTTGATAAGCTGAATACACTATTCTCAAACACTGATCAGTGTTCCCAAATTACTGCCGCCAAATCTGAATCTGATACCCGCAGATAACTGATTCCCAAAATACCCATACTGGTGCCCCCAGGCCTGATACCCAAACTTGTAAACTGATACGTGCATTCTTGTAGAGACACACTCTAAAAGCACATAGAAAACAAGTGAGAGCCAAAACACCCCTATGTTGGGATAGGGTTTTCCCTGTCCTATTTTGTCAGGAGCTAGGGTTTCACTACGCACACAGCGGTTTCAAACAACCTATAATCGGGTAAGCAACCTATCCTAGTTTGGGATGGCCACTATGGATTCCGAACATTCACTAGGTCGAATGGTTAAAAAAGGGTGCCTCGGTAAAAATCGGGGTTTGTGTTCCCATCGTGGCAGAGCCCGTAATCGGTCAGCCTTATGGCATGCTTCTCAAAGCGAGTCTCCGGCAAACTGTTCAGGAATAGCAGATGGCAAACACGGTATCCTGGGTGCACCAATGCAAATGCAATGCAAAGAAACACATAAATGTTATCAAAACAAGATATCATGAGCTCGAGTTAAGTTCTCTAACTCCCCAGCAGAGTCGCCAGAAATTGTAGAGGTCCCCGAATGTCCCGGGAGGGAATCCCGTTTTGTTCATTTGGGCTCTCTACAGTTCAGGACTCAATGTCACGGTCCTGTATCTAATCTCGTAGAGTGCAATGCAAGACCGATGAATCATCAAAGAGTCCAAATCCGGCAAATTGTTTTGAAAAACTAATTTTTAGAAAGAAGTGCCAAACATGGACTGCTTTGCCAGATACAGAGTCGCCACCTAAATATTTTATTTTGGGGTGATTTAGGAAACCCTGACTCGTTGCCTGAGGCCACGTGTCCGTCATCACCAAAGTTGCCTCGGCTCGGGAACTTGGGTACGATTGGGGAAGGTCACTTTGTGAGCACCCCCGCTCGCCCGATCAAAGATCGACCTCTACTAACCATGATATCGAGTTTTTGAAAACACATGTGCTCTTATTCCGGTTATTTACCCTAGAATTACTATGTGATGCGCACAACGAAACAAATATAGACTAGATTGCCTAAGTTGGAACAAAGCATCACATATCCGTTTGTTTTTGAAAATGGATTGAAGTTTGCTACTCGCAAGTAGGCTAAAACACGGGTTTCGACAAATTATTCCAACTCAAGCAACCCGACCTTCACCCACAGGCATTCAGACAGTTATATCACGTAAGCACATAGCCTCATGGTAAGCATGGTATCATGGCAGTCACTCACGCATGCAAGGATGCTAAAGCATAAACACTTACCAAGTACCCCGAGCCAAAGAAAGAAGCTAATTAGAAAACATGCATGAATCCTAACTATGCTGAGATAGCTAAGGCAACGCATACAAAATGCAACTAGAATAGGCTCGGCCAAGCTGAGAATGGCATGTGGAATGCGACAACTCGATACACGTATTGAAGTTGGAATTGAAATACTTATGCAGTTAGTATGATGCGCCGAGCCCGGTGCATGCGATACAGATGAATGATGCAAACATGCGAGCATAAGTATGCTAATTGAAACATGCCCTAAACTAACCATCAAAAGCTAGTAAATAAAAGGGAGAAAGACGTGGGGTTGGAAGACATTCACGCACGCACGCACACTTATTACAACATCGCCCTCTCGACGGAGGGTCCGAAAGAATAATACAAAGCAAATAAATAAGTAACTACTCTGGCTAATTAATTATTACAGACCCTTAATTAATTCACAAACTAATTACAAAATAAACTAAGTATGAAATTCAAAAGGCCACCACAACTCCACCTCAAAATGATTGGATGATGCATGCTCGATTCGTCTTGCTCGGAAACCCGTTGCCATGCCTCTGTTGCCTCTGTTTGCACTGTTCTGCACCTCTGATAATTGTGAAAATCCAAAGGTTGCTTTCGAACCACTCCCTGGACACTTTGGGACGCCACCGGCTGAGAGAAAACACCACCAACCATGGAAATATGGTCATCGACCAAAAATGGGACCACCGGCTGGGTATTGATAGTCGGCCGGCACTGAAAGTTGCCGACCGGCCATTTCTTCCTGCAGAACACTGGTTTTGCTGCCACAGAGGATAGACAGTGCATGACACGGAATTTTCAAGCCAAATGTATATATGACCATCCTCCCTATCATGCTATGAACTCAAGGGAGTATTGTTCTCGACCCTCAGGCCACCAATCACGCATTTCGATGCATGATGGCCAAAGAGGTCAAGTGTGCAAATCAATATGAATGAATGCAACAAAACTAATGAATGCTACACACTCTATCATATTGGATCAAGAGTGTGGGCGACCGAGGATTGAGGTACGTTTCATCACTCCAAGTACAAACGTCCCTCATTCCTCATGTTTGGTTTGACACCCCAAACCAAACATAATGCAATGTATGTATGCCATATACAATGCAAAGCATGTAATCAATGCAATGCAACATGGGAATGTAAGGCAATGTAACATGAGTATGTCAAATACAATGTGATGCAACTTAACATGCAATCATCATGGAAATGCAACAAGTATGCAATACTACAATGCAACCTAGGCATGGGAATACACAAAGTCATAGGCATGCAACAATGATACCAACCATAGGGATGCAACAGCATGCAATGCGGTAATCCTACAACAATACATAAATGCATGATCAATGGACTTACACTAAGGATGGATAGGCCTTAGCCATGTCCAAAACAGTGGCGAAAGTGCCAAAGAATGATGGGCAAAACACACCCAAACATGCACAAATGAAGGTCCAATACTTCGGCATGAAAAGAGTCGACTCTCAAGCACATAAAGAAGTGACAAATATGGACAAATCACAAGCATGACAAGCTCTGAAAATGTGTAAAGGATAATGCCAAATCAACCGAGCCATGCAAGTAAGGCATGCAACAAAGCCTAAAACTCAAGACTAACAAAGGGGTTCAAACCATGGCCATATCAACCAAGCCCCAAAGAGCCAAGATGACTTAAAACAGTCCCAGGGTAGACCAAAATAAGGCTAAAACATACAAGGGATGAGGCCAAAACATGCTAGGAAATGGGTGCAAAAATGAGGGACATTCAAAGCCACAAAGAGGGCACTCCACTACAACTACCTTAACCACACATGGCATGGATTATTCAAAGAAAAACAGAGCTATAATATGCCAAAAGGAGTCCCAAAACCCACTGATATGGCAGTCCAAGGACTTAAACAAAGAGGCATGCACAATGACCTATTTTAAGGCATAAAAGAACAACTCTTCAAAGCTTTGAAAGGATGGTGAATGCAAGCATACAAGCATGGAACATGGACTAAAATAGCATGATAAATGATTCCAAATCACTGAAATGACCCAAGTAAAGCATGCTCATGATTCATACACTCAAAGCTAACAAGCTAGGATACATGGTGGCTATACAAAACATGGAAAACATGACTAAATAAACACCAAACAAATCTTAAACATGTCACAACATGGCTAAAAGCTTCATGAAGTCAAGCCAAAACATGCAAGCATGATGGTCTAAATGCATGGTACATGTTGTGACAATAGAGGGGATTACAAAGCAAGTGCATGATGCATACAATAGGCCATCGAACCAACATGAAACAGAGGTCTAACATGATAAACTAACACCAAATACCCTCTAAAATGGAACCAAATAAGGCTATGCAAACATGCTACCTTTATGAGCCCTAAATGCAAGCAAATGAGTCACAAGGGGAGAGGGGTGTCCCTCCCCTATACAAGACCTCAAAACCACTTCTCTACCGCTAAAAATCCTCTGGGTTTCAGTGATGAGAAGGCTAAAACAAAAGGGTTACAAAGCCCAAAGAGGAAGGCACAAAAAGAGACCAAACAAGGCCTAAGAGGGGGTGGACAACCCCCAACACAAAAGTGACCTTAATGAAACATCTTAAGCATGAAAATATAGAATTTTTATTAGTTATACACTAAGCTCGAAACAATATGCAAATAGGTCTAAAACCTTAAGTAAAAATGGGGAATAAAAAGGTAAGTTCTCACCCTTGAAGAACATTTCAAGAAAACCAACCTCAGCACTTCCTTTTGGTCAAAAACCAACTCAAAACTCTGAAATCAACCCCTTAAAATCTCAGCAACCAAGTTATAGTGTAACACTAGGTGTCTTAGTGCAAAACTAAGAACAAAAAACCCCTTTAGAACCTTAATACACACACAACTATATAGAGAGGCAGATATAGAGAGATATAGATATATAAGTTATATATCAGAGTTGTTCGACCCTTGGAAAGGGAGGGGAGGCCCTCCTTTTATAGGAATCCAATTCCTAAGCTTCTTGGAGAAGCTAACGCTAGGGAGCAAATCCCTCCATACACGAGTATAGAGGGGGTGTATCGTGGATGCCAGCTATAAAATATCTGCCAAAAGCAGATGGAAAGGGGTCGGCTGAAAAATATGGCCGATTGACCAACAAAAATGGCTGGCCGACCAAAAACATTGCCGACCGACCAAAATGTTTGGCCGGTAGCAAGAACACAGGGCCGGTGGCCTCAAGCCAAGGCCGGTGAGGTGTGGGGATGGCCACCAAGCCATTCCTTGCCCTCAGAAGTGTTTGGTGTACAACCAAGCACAAAATAGGCAAGTTGAGAGATCCTGAGGCATGGCATGCGGCCGAGACCTCCGGGAATTCAAAATGAACACGAACATGGATGATCATCGAGTGTTCAAACGATGATGTCCAAGTCTTGAGGACGGTCAAAAATGGGGTGTCTACAGATATGTCTTCATCGAGAGACGTCACTCAAACAGATTTGTGTTTTAAAATCAAAAAGCCACGAATCATCTTCGCTTAGCACATACCGTAATCATTAAACTAAACTAAACTAAACTAAGGTTGATGCACGACCTATCTTATTAGGTATGACTCGTCTAACAATTTTAATACATAAGTAGTGAAAACATTTGTATAACATGTATTCATGACCAGCGAACACATAATTTGATAAAATATTATTTGCACAAAAATTTAAGTTATACAACAGTACTCAAATCAATAAAAAAATCTACGAAACTAAATACAACTACCCCAATCACTTGATTAGAGTTTCATCTTAACCCTAAGATATGTAAATTAGTTCTACATACTAACATTACAACCACTATAAAATATATACACTCTCAACCTTCCCACTCTCCCTCTTTCTTTCTTTCTTTTCGTAATTTTTTTTCCTTTCTTTTTCTCTCTTGTAAAGCTTCAACTGCCCCTCTGCCGAGCTCCCCCTTGCCTCCTTTTATAGACCCAAACCTGCATAACCAAACAAAAATTATTATATTATTATATTAATATAATAATATAGTATATATAAATATATATTAAATGTTAGTTGAGTAGAAGTGCATGGGTGGCGTGGGTGCACAATTAAATACTATGTACCTGTTTAATATAATAATACTTAAAATGTATTATGTAAATTAATTTTTGTACAAACATTCAAAATATATAAAAACACACAAAAATATGTAAAATTATAAAATAGTAAAAATAAATGGACTAATAAAATGTATTTATGGGGGCTAAAAATGTAACATTTAGGCTCCAATCAGTAGTGCTTGTATAACCTACTGGTAGACACATACCTGCAGATTTCTAGTGTGTGTATCTACTACCCTATTTTTTGTTTTGGAAGTAATGGTTCATGAATTAAATTATAAACATAGCATTTCATTGTGGAAAGAGAAAATGTAATTGTTTTGATATATGACATTCATGTGTAGTCACCAAATGGCTTTGTTAAGCATCATATAGGGCATTAAATTTATCTCTACTGGCATTAGCTCACCCTATGTGGAAATTAAGTTTCAGGTGTTGATGAAATGCCTCTGATAAAGGGTTTAGCTTGGGAGGATCATGGAGCTGAAGGCTCATTTATTTTGCTTTGTAAATACCTTTTGTATAAGCCTAGCATTTTTATTTGTATTCGGGTATCGACCTGCTTTGGTTGCAACCAAGCTAAGTCTTGGATATGTGTAGCCTTTAAGGCATAAACTTGTAATTAGTTAAGTATATCAGTCACATGCTATAGATTCATAGCTTAGGGTTGATGAATGTTTCAATGCATGCGATATCTTCTTTTGTAATATTTTAAGGAAAGTAATGAATGAATATTAGTTCAGGAAATGATCTTGGTATCGTATGATTGAGACTATAAGTTTCTGCATATTTGTTGGGGACTTTGAGGGTATCTGTTGTTAATATATTCACGGTGTTATAACATAATATCAGAGCTATCGGGTTTGAATACTTTGGGCTTGTGGGACGTGGTTATTACTTGTAGTTGGTTTTTCGTTGCTCCTCGGAGGGGTTTAGTCTCCTCGAATACGATAGCCCGGCAGTTCAGAATGCCGTGGTTCTAAATCTGATTGCACAAGTGCAATGTGAAATAGGTAAACACAAATGAGTCCAAATTTGGCAATGCTTTTGAAAAATTGATTTTGAATAAAAAATGCCAAAAATGGACTGCATTGCCAGATTTCAGAGTCGCCATCTAAATATTTTTGGAAAATTCAGGAAATCCATGACTCATGCCAAAGGTCAGTTATCCGTCATTACTAAAGTGTCTCGGCTCGGGAATTTAGGTATGAAAGAGGAAGGCCATGAATTGAGCACCCCACTCACCTGATCAAATATCGGCCTCTATTAGATAAGCACTTAGCCTCATGGTAATATGCAATATGCTAAAACAAAAATGCTCACCTAGTACTCAACTGAGGCAAGTCAAAATAGAAGAAAAATAGTTAGAAAAATACATGATTCTAATGATGCAAATGACTACTATAACACATATAAAATGCAATTAATAGGCTTGACTACTAGTATAGCATGTGAGTCAATTCAAGACATGTGACAAAGCATTTATTCGAGTAAGGAATTTGAAATTGACATTAATTAGTATGATGAGCCGAACCCTTATTAATACGAAACGAATGGATGCAAGTCATGGAAAATGCTAAGAAAAATATGATGCCATACAACCATGGTAAGCGTGTAAATAAAAGGGAGAAAGAAATGGGGATTGGAAGACATAAACAATATTACAATTTTGCCCTTACACAAGAGGGTCCGAATGAATGTCCTAATTAGCTAATTATTACAACACCAAATTAACAAATTAATCAACTAGCTACTATCAAAGGAATTGAACTAATTAATGAACTAGCTATTACAAGTTTCAATGAATCTACTAATTTACGCACAACATATTATTATTAGCATTAATTTCACGAGCCACGGGAAGCGAAGAATCACATATGCATGAACAGGAATATCTGTCATGCCCCAAATTTTAATTACTTGGAAACATTACCAAAAGCCTTTAATTTAACTCCAATTTTTTCTTTTTCTTTTAATATATATATCTATTACTCTTGAGTAAAAGAAACATAATAACACATGTTCCCTCTCGCAATGAATGTAACAACAACAATAATACATCCCAACTTCCACTGTGGAGCTACAAATAATAAAATACAAACATCAATGTACAATGAGATTACACATAAGAGATATATGAACTTCTTAACCCACCAACCAATCAATCCGAATTCTCTTCCTGTAAGAAAATGAAACAACAAGGGGTGAGCATACTTGCCCAGTAGGAATCTCATAGTTCTAAAACAATAATCATCCTATTGATAGAATTGATCATGCATGCAGGGTAATACTATATAGTAAGGTGATGTTTTGTAATTTCAAAATATCATACATAGAGTACCTTTTTTTGAAAATTTATTTGAACATTTAAGGGAAAAATTCATCCATAAACATTTTCCCTTATCATCAGGAAACCATAAATCCTTTTTGAAAACAAATGTGTTGAAGGAACAACATCATTTTAAATTTATTAACCCGATTCCAAAGTATTCCTCGTTTCATTTCCATTTTAATATTACTCTTTTTACTAATTACATTCCTTATAACACCATAACCTCAAGTTCAAGTTTCCTTAATACTCAAAACAACCCTTATACACTCCATTCCCCCTTGCAGATCCATTATTGCTATAACTCCTTAACGTAGAATTCCAAATCTCCTTTATATCCAATAACAGTTTTCCTACACTCAACTGTTACTTGTCTAACAACTACATCACATCCACATTTGCATTATCAATTATAATTCAATATATCACAAGGATAATAAACCCTTTTAACTCAATTTCTCATTTAATTACAAAAACAAAACTTACAACCCAGTGAATTCGTTATCATCGAACCCTTATCCAGTTACTATTTCCTTATCCATTCTTTTCAAATAATTGCTATATGCATTCCCCTTTCCATACCAAATACACATTAAATTATAATTTCATAAGTTCATCACTAGTCACATATATCATTACCGATTCAATGCATTTCACAACACATCCAACCTTTTGCCGACTTGATACGGCGGGATAGTGGG
Source organism: Camellia sinensis (assembly GCF_055761805.1). Lineage (NCBI taxonomy): Eukaryota > Viridiplantae > Streptophyta > Magnoliopsida > Ericales > Theaceae > Camellia > Camellia sinensis. The sequence goes on along the minus strand of NW_028128998.1, from coordinate 987,404 downwards.
CACCCAATTCATAACACCCTCCACCTTTTGCTAGCTATTATACTACTGGAAGTGAACTCTCAAAAATCCTTTTCTCGAGAACTATATTTTTCCAAAAACCATGTTTTTCCACATTTAGTAACTATCATACGGCAGCACGTGGACCCTCAAAAACATTTTGAACTTTAAAATCATCCTCACATTTGTCGACTATTATACGGTAGGAAGTGGGCACCCAAAAACATTTTCAAAACCATCCGTTTTTCCACTTTTGCCGGCTATTATACAGCTGGACTAAGTGGACACCCAAAAATATTTTTCCCACATTCGTCTAGTAATATGCCTAGACAGGGCATTTGGCCACCTTTAATTCAAATCCACCCCCACATTTGCCAACTATTATACGGCGGGACGTGGACCCCCAAAAACATTTTCGACTCCCTGTGCGGTTACCAACCACAACACAACCCAACACAACTAAACTAAACTCAACCCAACACAACTTAACTCCACACAACACAACTCAACTAAACTCAACACAACTCAACACAACATAACCCAACTCAACTCAACATAACATAACAAAATTCAACACAACCATTTCAACACCATTCAATACAATTCGGCATAATTCAATACAACTCTTAAACCTCCACATCATCATTTCATCACAATACTCATATCATCCATACCATTAGTAATTTCTTTCCCCCAAGTTTAGTTTCATGTTATAACATAATTTAAAATATCAACATTAAGAGTTCAATCGTAACTTTTACATAAATTTTCAAACTCTTTAAAATTTCAATTAAACTTGTACATGTATAATTTAACACCCCAACTTCATGATACTACTTTCAATTTAACCAAAACCATCATCTATCTTCATGGACCAAACTAGGATTTTTAAGAGAAATTAAAGTTTTTCACTAAACACATTTTATCCCAACCATTTTATTGCTTTTACACCTAAACTCATGACCCACAATCATAACCCAACAAGTAAACCCTAACTCTTCAAACCCTAACCCCCAATCTCATGATTAATCACAATATGCATAAAAATATAAACTTTGTATTTATATAAAGAAAATATCACAATTCTATCCATAAATGAGAGTATTGAAGGAGAACTAGAAACCCCTACCTCTTGAAGCAAATAGATGACAACCCAAAAATCACCAGTGACGAAACCTTGAAACTCTCGGATCAAAAGGAAGCTCTTGACGAGATCTACAATCTTTCTCAAAGGACCAAGGTGAAAAGATCACTCTAGGTGAGTAGATCTAGGGATCTAGGGGAAAAAGTTCGAGTTTAGAGAGAGAGAGAGAGAGAGAGAGAAAAGAGGGGGAAAAGTGAAATGGATTGGTGTTTGGAGCCTATTTATAGTCGTAAGGTAATAATTGTAATGCCCCGATATTTATACCACGATATACTATCAACCTAATATATTAACAATAAGAATATGCAATTCAATAACTGGAATCTATCACATTTTCAAAAATTTTCTTCTGATGCTCAAAGTAATAAAATTTCAATACACGATGATATAAAAATATCCATCTTAATTGCCAGAAGGGCTTACATCTTTCAAGACTAAGAGCCTTGATTCAACAAATAAAATTCCTAACTCGAAAAACAACTCAAAGGCTGTAGACGAACAACATCAAAGAAGCTTCGGTGCTCCACATTGAATTCGATTCGCTTTTCGACACTATCATGGTACACCTTTAACACCTGGAATTTTAGGATATCCAGCCCATAAAAAGGGAGTGAGCTTTGACGCTCAGTAGGAAATAAAGTTAACAACAAATAAATATGCTCAAAGTGATTATGTTCATGCAATGTCATGCCATGCATACAACTTGACTTTATTAGAAAACCAATTTGTAAGATGATAGATTCAAATTCCAAGTTTGACCCAATTTGTTAACCATTGATTTAATCATGAACCTTCATTTTGTAACAAACTCCCCATTACATGTCACAAGCACTCCCCACATTTATTGGCCACCAAGCACAGTAGGGCAAGTGGGCACCTCTTACTTTTAGAAAACCTCCACATTTACCTACCACCAAGCATAGAGGGGCAATTGGACACCTATTTCATTCTTAAAATATCTCCACATTTTTCGGCCACCATGCACAGAGGGGCAATTGGACACCTATCAATCATTATAACTTTTCCCCCACATTTACTGGCCTACAAGCACGGAAGGGCAATTGGGTACCTTTACCAACATACTGATAACATCCCCATATTTTCTGGCCTACAAGCATGGAAGGGCAATTGGATACCTCAACACACACACAACACGTTTCAAAATAACCCATTTTAATTAACTCTACACACATGATCCCAAAGCTATGAAGATACGATGCAATGCAATGGAATTGGTTTGCTAATATCAAAGTTTGCCTAAGGTTCAAATCATTACTACAAAAATAATTAACATAAAACATAAGCAAGGCAATCTCAACAATTTCCATAATCATCTAATATAGCAACATCAATCCCAAATTCTCCATCTTTCCAACATCATGTGAATATCAACTCAAAATGACTCCAATTCCACTTATAACGTTACTTAGGTAAGTTATCTCATTTCCATTAATCTCCCAAGCTAAGGTTCCAAAATGATTTAATCCACAACTTCTATCCCCACACTAGTTTCATCAAATTATTAAGATTTACCCATTTCATAATCTCCATGTATTCCAATACCATATTAATGTCAATTTTAACATCAAACTATCAATTAGTTTCAAAATCCCCTTTTTACTCAACATTTCAAACCTAGGGTTTTAAAGAAAATTAGGGGTTTTCCTCTTTTCTTAGTTAAATCCTCAAATCATCAATTACTATTTATCAATGTGCCAAACATTCAACAACCTTTAAATTTTGAGTGAAAACCCCATTTGTACATAAACAACTAGCCATTAGTGTTTCTAACCCATAATCAACTCAAAATCCCAAAATGTCACCACAATCACTTTGAATCATAGGTATATGGCTAAGAGAACTCCTTACCTCAAGATTGGAAGCCAAAGATGAAGACCCAACTCGAAACTCTGATGAAATCGGAAAACAATCGGTAGAAGTCTTGATCTATGCTTGTTCTTCGATTTTCTTGAAAGATTTGGGGTGAATCTTGGGTAAAAAGAAGAGAAATCAAGAGTTTGGAAGGTTAGGGTTTCGGGCTTGGAGGATGGGAGGAGAAGAGAGGGAGAAAAATAAAGTTTTGGGGCTAAAAAGTCACTTTATAATGTCTGTTAGTGACCTGGTCGCTCAAGCAAAGAAAGCTTGGCTCGAGCATAGAAAATAAGCTTCCAAAATCTCTGAAAATCGCGTAGTTTGCTCGAGCAAAGAAAAGCTCACTCGAGGGAGCATGCTTCCATCACAGAAACTCAAAATTCAAAGAGGTATAACTCTCTCGTTCAAACTTCGTTTTAGGTCGTTCTTGTGTCCAATCGAAGCCCTGGAAACAAACTTTCCAATGGTTCTAGTCTCACATCCAAATTCAAAGTGTGGAAAGAGAAAAGGGGAAAATAGTGAAGGTTGGTCAAAAACAAAAACTCAAATTTAGGGCTTTTGATCTAATCTTGCCTAAATACCTTGTTAAGGCTTCAATCAAGGTTCTAAACATCACCCAAGGGTCCTCAATTATAATATTTAAGGTTCACTTTGCCAACCATCAATACCAATAGTTCGACAGCCATACAACTTTTAAGGTGACGAGCACCACTTTACACCAATCCGATACGTATTAGAATCCGAGTCATTACAATAATAGAATAATACGCCCAAAGTCAAATAAAAAGAACAAGTCAAAAACCCCCAAAAAGTAGGGCCCAAACCGATCAAAAAATCTGAAAATTACATGCAGGCGTCAACCCTTCCAACAGAGGTGTCAACCCTTAGGAAGAAAATGTGAGACACTAATGTGTGCAAAGGACAAGGTGTCGACACCTCCCAGACTGCTGTCGACACTAAATTCTAGCAAGCAAACCCCAGATTCTACAATAGACAAGGGTCGACCCTTCCCAAACTGCTGTCGACCCATGAGACCAACAACAAAAGAGAAGTGTTGACACCACAAGATTGGTGTGTCCCTAGAATAAGATTTCTAAGTTTCCAAATAACTTTTCAACGTAAACAAGCGTGAACGAACGATCCCAATAAATTTAAATCGGTTTATACTCTTCCAAAACCAAGATACAACAACACCAAAGATTCCCAAAATAAAATAAAGGATTCAAATACACTTCCCAAAAGCTTTAAAGGGTACAAGTGCTACAACCTCCCCACCTTAGGAAATTTTGCCCTTGAAATTGAAGAAGGCCAAACAAAAGGTAGCATGAACACAATAGGAAACACAACCTGTAACCTACAACTAGATCCACACTTGGGATAGATTCCCAGATTTTGATTCAATATCGCAGCGCTCTGAGAACACCTGAACAAGAAGAATTGCAAGGAAGAGATAATGATCACTCTTTCGACCAACATACTCATCGAAGTCCAAGAGACAAGGAACAACGTCTATTGCTAGTACGTCCAAGAAAAATCAACAACTCCTCAACCGACAACAATGCGCACACTACCACCGAATAACCAATACCCAATTGGAAGAGAAAGAAAGCCACCATTAAACCAAAAACTCAACTGACACTAGCAGAAGCCAATGGCACACTACAGTGTATGGTCTATTACGATAATTTCAAATCGCATCAAGCTTAGCAACATTTTCAATTATTTATACAACCCGGCATTCAAAGATAAGACAATAAAAATCGTTCATGTATCTGTATATATATATAATTTTCTGTCTCAAATGGTGTTCCAACTTACATCGTTTACCATCAAAGTACATTTGCAAATCTAAAATTTTCATAGCAATTACATTTACCATCAAAAGTGTTATTCAGAACATTAAACCAATTACGTCGCCATGACTTGTCCATATTTAGTTTCCACTCAATCAACAAGCTATTCATTAACTCAACTTTGATTAAATCCTTAGCATTTAGTTTGACTGTGCCATCCCAGGTCACAACACAAAGAAACGAAACGTTCATTTTTTACATTATTCTTAACATTTACTCGGTGAATTTCAACCATCACCCAATAATTTCCATCACCCATCTAGTGACATCACAACACCTTTTCCATACACATATGTAATAACAACGAACTGAAATAATCCAGTACATCTGAGGAATAATAAAACATATACGACTTCCTGAAAATTGGGAGTTTTTACTCATTACAAACATTAGCACAAATAATCATTAATACACATTAACACAAGGGTGCTCATAATGTTTTACATTCAAAGACTTTAGTTCTATTAAGGTAATTTCCCAAATTCACATCAACAACATACATGCACAAACAAACTCCATGTCTTGTAATACCACTTAAAGTACTGTTCGATCGTACCACTATTTATCCAAACCATAGCAATTCCCAAATTGACTACGTGTCAATTCACTTGAAATAGCATTCAATTAAAACTAGTCGCAAATCGAACCAAAACAGACCAAACTACCCAAATCAGTCCTTAAGGCCCATCAAAGGGAGTAGCTACAAGGGTTCACCTCCTCTACAAGGGTTCACCTCCTCTACGTGACTTAATCCAATTCACTAATTTCTTACTCTCACCATCCAAACATTGACATACTAACCAACACCAATTGTCCTTATTTGGGGTTCAGCGCACACCCCTTTACATCTTACAATTCATACTCATCATTACCACTTTCCATTCACTTGCGGACTAGACCAAGAAATTTTCGATGTTTCACCCTCAACCCAAGGAATTTCCATCAACTTGAGACAAGCCTCATCCAAGCCTCGCCATTACATATGGGATACTCCACGCTCATAAAACCCTTCCAAGACACTTCTTAAACTTGCTACTCTAATTATACCTAAGCATTCCAAAGTGACAATTTGTCACCAAACTCCAATATCAACCAATTCGGTTAACCATTCAATAAAACTTAAATTTTGACACTCAAACATCCACAGATTGCCCTAAATCAAATACTCTGAGATGGAGGTCACACACAATTCCCCAAACTTCTAGAATTTCACCATACTCCTCAAATACACGTTGCACTAGTGCTATTCCCAACAATCCCATCACTCTTGTGCCGATATGGCAACACCAATTCCAAATAACACTAAACAATCATTACTCGTACAACACCCATTACAAAGATTACAACCCACATTCCTTCTCACGAACCACTTCTAGCATTTAACTATCAAGTTTCCTAACACTCATGAACTCTATACAAGACTTAATCATATCACTCAATACTTAAATACCGCAAACCCCCCTTTTTCACCCTGATCATTATGAAACACAATTCTCACACTCCTTTTCCAAACCTTTCACCATATTCTACATAACTCAAACTAAGCTCACACCATCCTAAGATTTCACCTCATCTCAACTATACTCCTTTACAACCCTTCCCTAAGACACATAATCTTCCTGGAAAAACAAGAAACCAACCTAACATATAATCATACAGCACATAAACAAATTTTAAGCAACAAGCCACATAATCGAGTCAAGTCTACAAGGGTAACCACTTCCCCCGGAACTTCCAAGGAACTTCCACTAGAAACCACATTGATCAGACGCGTTTCAAATAAGATCTCAAAGAAAGTTAGCCGGCCACAAGCACTATCCATGAAGCTCAATCCATACTCATACAATGCAACACATAATGTCCCACACCTTTTACTTCTATATGCAAACATCCTCACCAAGCGAAGCCAACCCATTGTGGTAAAACCCACTTCCTACAAGCTCCAGGTTTTCAAACCTGGTTAGCTCTGATATCAAGTTGTCACGCCTCAAATTTTAATTACTTAGAAACATTACCAAAAGCCTTTAATTTAGGTCCATTTTTATATATTTTTATTTTATTTTATATATATCTATTACCCTTGAGTAATAGAAACATAATAACACATGTTCTCTCTCGCAAGGAATACAACAATAATAATAATACATCCCAACTTCCACTGTGGAGCTACAAATAATTAAATACAAACATCAATGTACAATGAGATTACACATAAGAGATGCACGAACTTCTTAACCCTACATGAACTTCTTAATCCTCCAACCAATCAATTCGAATTATTAGTTGTCACACCCCAAATTTTAATTACTTAGAAACATTACCAAAGGCCTTTAACTTAGGACCATTTTTTTTTATTTTTTGTTATATATCTATTACCCTTGAGTAATAGAAACATAATAACACATGTTCTCTCTCACAATAAATACAACAATAATAATAATGCATCCCAATTTCCACTGTGGAGCTACAAATAATTATATATCTATTGCCCTTGAGTAATAGAAACATAATAACACATGTTCTCTCTTGTAATAAATACAACAATAATAATAATACATCCCAACTTCTACTGTGGAGCTACAAATAATTAAATACAAACATCAATGTACAATGAGATTACACATAAGAGATACATGAACTTCTTAACCCTCCAACCAATCAATCCGAATAATTAGTTGTCACACCCCAAATTTTAATTACTCAGAAACATTACCAAAGGCCTTTAATTTAGGACCATTTATTTTTTATTTTTTATTATATATCTATTACCCTTGAGTAATAGAAACATAATAACACATGTTCTCTCACAATGAATACAAGAATAATAATAATACATCCCAACTTCCACTGTGGAGTTACAAATAATTAAATACAAACATCAATGTACAATGAGATTACACATAAGAGATACATCAACTTCTTAACTCTCTAACCAATCAATCTAAATTCTCTTCCTGTAAGAAAATAAAACAAAAAGGGGTGAGCACAATTACCCAGTAAGAATCTCATAGTTCTGAAACAATAACCATCCTATAGATAGAAATGATCATGTATGCAGGGTGATACCATATAGTAAGGTGATGTTTTGTAATTTAAAAACGTAGAGTACCTTTTTCTCAAAATTTATTTGAACATTTAAGGGAAACCTTCAGCCATAAACATTTTCGCTTATCATCAGGAAACCATAAATCTTTTTTTTGAAAACAAATGTGTTTAAGGAACAACATCATTTTAAATTTATTAACCTGATTCTAAAGTATTCCTCGTTTCATTTCCATTTTAATATTCTTATTTTTACTAATTACATTCCTTATAATACCATAACCTCAAGTTCAAGTTCCCTTAATACTCAAAATAGCCCTCATACACTCCATTCCCCCTTGCAGATCCATTATTGCTATAATTTCCTAACGTAGAAATTCAAATCTCCTTTATATTCAGTAACAGTTCTCTTGCACTCAACTGCTACTTGTCTAACAACTACATCACATACACATTTGCATTATCAATTATAATTCAACATATCACAAGGATAATAAATCCTTTTAATGCAATTTCTCCATTAATTACATAACAAAACTCATAACCTGGTGAATTCGTTATCACTAACCCTTTATCTAGTTGGTATTTCCTTATCCATTCTTTGTAAATAATTGCTATATGCATTCCCCTTCCATACCAAATTACACATCAAATTGTAATTTCACAAGTTCATCACAAGTCACACATATCATTATTCATTCAATGCATTTCACAATACATCCCACCTTTTGCCGACTTGATACGGCGGGGATAGTGGGCACCCAATTCATAACACCCTCCATTTTTTTGTCGGCTATTATACGGCGGGAAGTGAACTCCCAAAAACCCTTTTCTTGAAAACCATATTTTTCTAAAAATCATATTTTTTTCCATATTTACTAACTGTCATATGGTAGGACGTGGACCCCCAAAAACATTTTCAACTTTAAAACCATCCCCACATTTGCCGGCTATTATATAGCAAGAGAAACATTTTCAAAACCAACCGTTTTTCCACATTTGCCGGCTATTATACAGCAGGACTATTTAGACACCCAAAAATTTTTTTTTCCACTTTTGCCAGCTATTATACAGCAGGACTGCGTAGACACCCAAAAATATATTTCCCACATTCGTCCAGCTATACGCCTAGACAAGGCATTTGGGCACCTTTACTTCAAAACCACCCTCACATTTGCCTTCTATTATACGGTGGAACGTGGGCCTCGCAAAACATTTTTGACTCCCCGCGCGGGTACCAACCACAACACAACTCGACTAAACTCAACACTACTCAACTCAACTCAACACAACATAACATAACCTAACTCAACTCAACATAATTTAACATAACTCAAGACAGTTCAACATAACACAACAAAATTCAACACAACCATTTCAACACTATTCAATACAATTCGGTATAATTCAATACAACTCTTAAACCTCCACAACATCATTTCATCACAAAGCTCATATCATCCATACCATTAGTAATTTCTTTTGCCCGAGTTTAATTTCATGTTATAACATAATTTAAAATATCAACATTAAGAGTTCAATCGTAACTTTTACATAAATTTTCAAACTCTTTAAAATTTCAATTAAACTTTTACAAGTGTAATTTAACACCCCAACTTCATGATACTACTTTCAATTTAACAAAAACCACCACCTATCTTCATGGACCAAACTAGGGTTTTTAAGAGAAATTAAAGTTTTTCACAAAACACGTTTTATCCCAACCCTTCTATTGCTTTTACACCCAAACGCATGACCCAAGATCATAACCCAACAAGTAAACCCCAACTCTTCAAACCCTAACCCCCAATCTCATGGTTAATCACAATATGCATAAAAATAGAAACTTTACATTTATATAAAGAAACTACCATAAATCTATTTATAAATGAGAGTATTGAAGGAGAACTAGAAACCCCTACCTCTTAAAGCAAAGAGATGACAACCCAAAAATCACTGGCGAGGAAACCATGAAACTCTTGGATCAAAAGGAAGCTCTTGATGAGATATACAATCATTCTCAAAGGACCAAGGTGAAAAGATCACTATTGGTGAGTAGATCTAGAGATCTACGTGAAAATTTTGAGTTTAGAGAGAGAGAAGAGAACTCATGGTGTAGAGAGAGAGAGAGAGAAAAGCGGAGGAAAAGTGAAATGAATAGGTGTTTGGAGCCTACTTATAGTAGCAAGGTAATAATAGAACAATAGCCCCAAAGTCAAATGAAAAGAACAAGTCATAAACCCTCAAAAAGTAGGGCCCAAACCGACCCAAAAATCTAAAAATTACACACAGATGTCGACCCTTCCGATGTTGACCCTTAGGAAGAAAAGCTAAGACACTAATGTGTGTAGAGGATAAGGTGTCAACACCTCCTAGACTGGTGTCGACACTAAATTCTAGCAAGAAAATCCCAAATTCTACAATAGACAAGGGTCGACCCTTCCCAAACTGGTGTCGACCCTTGAGGCCAATAACAAAAGACAAGTGTCACCAAGATTGGTGCCGACCCTTGAACAAGATTTCTAAGTTCCCAAACAACTTTTCAACGTAAACAAGCATGAACGAACAATCCCAACAAGTTTAAATCGATTTATACTCCTCCAAAACCAAGATACAACAACACCAAAGATTCCCAAAATAAAATAAAGGATTCAACTACACTTCCCAAAAGCTTTAAAGGGTACAAGTGCTACAACATCCACCCGAAAACTCCTCTGTTTTGTTGCCAAAAATTGTTCTATTCGCAGTTAGAAAATAATTCTATTTTTGCCCTAGCATCTACTATGTTCTGCCAGAAAAGTGGCACTGCCTGCAAAAAGTTGAGTAGCCAGCTGGCCTTGAAAAGTGGTCGGCCAGATGCAAAGGTGGTCAGCCGGCCACTATTTTGAGGGTCTACCTTGCTGCTACAGAAATGAAACAGAGCAAAAAAAAGACTGTTTCCAGGGGTTGTTTATCCTCTCTGCCTCTCCCTATCATGGAATTGATCAAGGAAGGGGTAGAATCGGTCCACAAATCATCAATGGTCATAAGGTTGTTGCATGATGATCTATGAATCGATTGGACAAAGACTCATTAAATGAAAATAAAAGACCAACAAAACCACCTCCCTATCATGGAGTTACCTCAAGAGAAGTGGTAGACATTGATTCTTGCCTCATTATCATCGCTAGAGAGTATGAAATGACTCAAGACTCAATGGACGTCTGATTGAACCTGACTCAATTTTATTATCTTGTGCCTCTTTTAGTCCAGTTTTGTTAACCCTTTTATTGCCTTTTCATTCTTTAATCATTTTAGTCCAAAAATGAGAGCTATGTCCACTGACGAAGAGAAGTGTCAAACAAGAAGTTGTTCTTGGCATGAGAGAGATGTAATGCCTTGGTAATGAACTTTCGAAGAGATTAAACCATTAAGCATGGAAGGTCTCTTTCTCATGCCTTAAACAACCATCAATCATTTGAAACAACTCTCAAACAAATAAAACCAAGAAAGGAGGGAGGAAGCAGAGATGGTTAAGTGTGAGTACATGTATGAAAAGTATGAAATATCAGCTATCAACTCAAATAGGTTAGTGTTAAAAGCCTAAACCACCAAACCTATGAGGACTTACAACAACATAAGCCTAATATGCAAAGCCAAAACTAAATAAACACACTAAAACAGTCCAAAAACTTACAAAACAGTGCTGAAAATTATTCTGAAAAGCTAAAAAAATGTGAGCAAAAATGAGAGAGATTGAAAGCTTGTAAAGAAGCCTAAAGAGGGGTGTCTAACCCCTCCATTGTTTGGACCTCAAAACCACATATTTTAGTCTCTTAAAACTTTGAAAATCAGTGGCTAAAAGTTGGGAAACAAGTGGGAAACACAAGGAGAAAACTTATGGAATAAGGTTCAAAGAAGGGTGGTTAACCGCTCCACCTTTGGTAGGTTTAAATCCCAAGTTTCAACCCACGAAAAATAGTTCAAAGCAGTATGAAAACAACAAGAAATGAGAAGGAATAAGCAGTGTAAGGATGGCCAAAGTTGTACCTCTTGAAGAGATGTTACTCTTTTGTTCATAAACCACAAGAAATCCACCCTCAAAGGCTGATATTTTAGCTCAAGAACCTCAGCAAGAACATTCAATTTTTTGGTTTAGGAAGTGTATGTATAGTGTATGTATATTTCAAGAAAGTGAGGGAGAGTGTTTAGCAAGTTTTGGAGTCTTAGCAAATTTTTCTAACCTAAAATCAAGAGGGATGGTCAAGTATATATAGAAAAACAAGTTCCTATCTCAGAAATATCAATATAGAGACAGCTGGTGCAAGGCATGCACACTGTGGGGGGGGGGGAGGGGGGAACAGCTGGCTGTAAATATTTTCCTGCCGAGAAACATGGCCGGTCAGCCAATGACTTGTACGGTTGACCACAAAAAATGGCCTGCTAGTCCAAAACAACTGCTTTCACGACCGACATCAAACAAACATATCTCCTCATCCGAACTCGGCTTTAGGAGATTCTCGAGTCTAAATTGAAGCCCCAGAGGTCCACTTTCCAATGATGGTGGCCTCACATCGAAATTCCAAGTGAAGGATGCTCATTTATTTCTTAACGGTTTGATGTTCAACCTTTTCCTAAACTAGTTTTCCTGCATCCCCTCCTATTTCCACTACAAGAAAATACACAATTGGCGACCACTTTTGCCGACTAAAAATATTTTGGTTGCCAAAAGTTGTGAAATTGGCGACCAAAAATTATGTTAGTCGGTAAAAGTACAATATTTAGCTACTAAATTTTTTTAGTCGGGGTATATTAATTTTTGGCGACTACAAAAAAATTTTGTCGCTAAAAATCTTACAATTGGCGACTAAAAAAAATTTAGTCGCTAAATTTGCCACAATTGGCAACCAAAAAAATTTTTTGTTGCTGTATATATAGTTTTGGCAACTAAAATAATTTAGTTGCTGAAAGAAAAATAAACATTTGCTTTTTATCTTTGGCGACCAAAAGTTTGGTCGACAAAAATTTTATTTCAGCGACTCAAAAAAATTTTAGTCGCGGTATAGATAGTTTTGGCAACTAAAATAATTTAGTCGCTGAAAGAAAAATAAAAAATTAGTTTTTATCTTTCGCGACCAACAGTTTGGTCGGCAAAAATTTAATTTTAGCGACTAAAAAATATTTTGGTCGCTGTATATATAGTTTTGGCAACTAAAATAATTTAGTCGCTGAAAGAAAAATAAAAATTTATTTTTATCTTACGCGACCAAAAGTTTGGTCGGCAAAAATTGAATTTCAATGACTAAAAATATTTTAGTCGCGGTATAAATAGTTTTGGCAACTAAAATAATTTAGTCGCTGAAAGAAAAATAAAAATTCACATTTTATCTTTGGCGACCAAAAGTTTGGTCGGCAAAAATTGAATTTCCGCGACTAAAAAATATTTTGGTCGCTGCATATATAGTTTTGGCAACTAAAATAATTTAGTCGCTGAAAGAAAAATAAAAATTTACTTTTTATATTTGGCGACCAAAAGTTTGGTCAGCAAAAATTGAATTTCAGCGACTAAAAAATATTTTAGTTGTTGTATGGATAGTTTTGGCAAATAAAATAAGTTAGTCACTAAATGGAAAACAAAAATTTACTTTTATTTTTGGCTACTAAAAAATATTTTAGTCGCGGTATAGATAGTTTTGGCAACCAAATTAATTTAGTCGCTGAATGAAAAATAAAAATTTACTTTTTATCTTTGGCGACCAAAATTTTGGTCGGCAAAACTTTAATTTCAACGACTAAAATATATTTTAGTCGCTGTATAGATAGTGTGGGCAACTAAAATAATTTAGTTGTTGAATGAAAAATAAAATTTTACTTTTTATCTTTGGCGGCCAAAGTTTTAGTCGGCAAAACTTCAATTTCAGCGACTAAATGTATAGATAGTTTTGGCAACTAAAATAATTTAGTCGCTGAAAGAAAAATAAAAATTTACTTTTTATATTTGGCGACCAAAAGGTTGGTCAGCAAAAATTGAATTTCAGCGACTAAAAAATATTTTAGTCGTTGTATGGATAGTTTTGGCAACTAAAATAAGTTAGTCACTAAATGGAAAACAAAAATTTACTTTTATTTTTGGCGACTAAAAAATATTTTAGTCGCGGTATAGATAGTTTTGGCAACCAAATTAATTTAGTCACTGAATGAAAAATAAAAATTTACTTTTTATCTTTGGCGACCAAAATTTTGGTCGGCAAAACTTTAATTTCAACGACTAAAATATATTTTAGTCACTGTATAGATAGTGTGGGCAACTAAAATAATTTAGTTGTTGAATGAAAAATAAAATTTTACTTTTTATCTTTGGCGGCCAAAGTTTTAGTAGGCAAAACTTTAATTTCAGGGACTAAAAAATATTTTAGTCGCTGTATAGATAGTTTTGGCCACTAAAATAATTTAGTTGCAGAATGAAAAATAAAAATGCACTTTTTATCTTTGGTGACCAAAAGTTTGGTCTGCAAAAATTTCATTTCAACGACTAAAAAATATTTTGGTCGCTGTATATATAGTTTTGGCAACTAAAATAATTTAGTCGCTGAAAGAAAAATAAAAATTTACTTTTTATCTTACGCGACCAAAAGTTTGGTCAGCAAAAATTGAATTTCAGCGACCAAAAAATATTTTAGTCGCGGTATAAATAGTTTTGGCAACTAAAATAATTTAGTCGCTGAAAGAAAAATAAAAATTCACTTTTTATCTTTGGCGACCAAAAGTTTGGTCGGCAAAAATTTCATTTCAGCGACTAAAAAATTTTTTGGTCGCTGTATATATAGTTTTGGCAAGTAAAATAATTTAGTCGCTGAAAGAAAAATAAAAATTTACTTTTTATATTTGGCGACCAAAATTTTGGTTGGCAAAAAATTTATTTTAGCGACTAAAAAATATTTTAGTCGCTGTATAGATAGTTTTGGCAACTAAAATAATTTAGTCGCTGAAAGAAAGATAAAAATTTACTTTTTATATTTGGTGACCAAAATTTTGGTCGGCAAAAAATTTATTTTAGCGACTAAAAAATATTTTAGTCGCTATATAGATAGTTTTGGCAACTAAAATAATTTAGCCGCTGAATGAAAAAGAAAAATTTACTTTTTATCTTTGACGACCAAAAGTTTGGTCTGCAAAACTTTAATTTCAACGAGTAAAAAATATTTTAGCCGCTGTATTGATAGTTTTGGCAACTAAAATAATGTAGTCGCTAAAGAAAAATAAAAATTTACTCTTTGTCTTTGGCGACCAAAATATTTTAGTCGCTGTATAGATAGTTTTGGCAACTAAAATAATTTAGTCGCTGAATAAAAAATAAAAATTTACTTTTTATCTTTGGCGACCAAAGTTTTAGTCGGCAAAACTTTAATTCAGCAACTAAAATATTTTAGTCGCTGTATAGATAGTTTTGGCGACTAAAATAATTTAGTCGCTGAATGAAAAATAAAAATTTACTTTTTATCTTTGTTGACCAAAAGTTTGGTTGCAAAATTATTATTTTTAGCGACTAAAACATAATGTATAAAAATTGAATTTGCTTATCTGAAGGGGCTCTCTCTTCCCTATTTGTGGGTCATCGATCTCAATCCCTCAAGTGGCTCTGTATGTCTTTGCCACCGCCGCCGACACCACCGGCAGTCTTGGCCTAATAGCTAGGCTAGTATGAAGGAAAGAGGCATTTATCTGTCACTTGAGAATCGATTAAGGCATGAAGATCTTCCTCCACTGATAAAAATCGCATCGATCTTGATTGAGAAATCAACCTCGGAGTTCAAAGGGTTGGTGTGGCGAGAAGTGAGAACTCCTTGAAGCCATTTATCCATCACCCTGCATTGTCGAAGCCATGCTTCTATATCTCCTACAGATCCAACCCATTGAAGAAAATAGGGCTACTTACGTGTAGATCCTAATAGGTGGACTTATTGTCTAATAAGTCTTATGAGAAAATTTTGTCATAAAAAAAGTCACTAATTGTAAGTTTTGGTGACAATTTATAAAAATCATGACCAAAAAAAGTCACTAATTGTCTATTTTTAGCGACATATATTAAAAATTGTCACGAAAAAATTATCACTGGCAACAATTTTACCAAGACTTATTTTCAATAGGACTTGATGGGAATTAAGTCCAACTATTAGGACCTATTGGTAGTTTACCCAAAAAAATATTCATACCTAGATCTCGATTAGCACATATGACTGTAAGCCTTGTGGTGGTGATACCACAAAGTAACTCATCAATAGCCATAGGCTAGGGCTAGGGCTCCACATCGATTAAACTGCCATCAGTTTGACTAATTTGATGGTGGGTCCACTGTCGTTCAATGGAAACAAGCCGACCACGCTTGATCTTATTCTTAGGCTGGGGATTAGAACTGGTGGAGCCTCCACTGCTGGCTTTTCGGCTTTGTTTACTTCCATTGGAGATGGGCTTCATGTTGCGGTGGCCAGTGGCGGAGCCAGGAAATTAAGTTAGAGGGGACAGTTATTAATTATAATTTGTTATTTTTAAAAAATCATGATCAATATAAAGATAAGAATAATTTTATAATAGTGTGTAATACATCGGTGCAGGATGGTAATATTAGTTTCTAATTTTGGCACAAAAATTTACCAGGTTTCAAAATTCCTAATTTTAGAAAATAAAAACACATCATTTATAGCACAAAATATTATAAAATCTATTTAATTTTTATTTGACAAAAAATATTAAACAGATCTTATTGGTTATAAATAATGTGTTTTGAACGTAAATTATTACATAGTCTTCGAGTACCATATGGTGTTGCCTATGTGATGCTCAAAATATGAGAAATCACAAATTACACTAAATAGTTTGTCAACTACTTTAAAAAATGACTTAATTATATTCAATCCATAAGATGTCGTACTACACTATTGGTTTAAACTACTACGTAAATACATTTTGTATATACCCACACAACAAAAACAAAAAAATTTCAAAATTGGAAACATTTGAAAAAAAAAATTAGTTGATAATACTGGAAACATCTGTAAAATTGTAATTGGAAACATCGGTAAAATTTTTAGCGACCAAGATTTGGTCGCAGATCTTGAAACGACCCCGTATTGAATGTTATTTAAGTAAATGTTGATTCAATACCGACCAAACAGTTTTGTAGGGAAAAAATTGCCCTATCACCCGAGTGAATTTTTCAAACTCTTTATATAGGCACTCCCGCGCACCGCTCCTCATACGCACCTCATCGTCGATTCTCCTGCTCGATTGTGTTCAACAAAGTCGATCCTCCTCCATCATCGCAGTTGTTAGGTATGTATTTTTATCTCTGTTTCTCTCTCTCTCTCTCTCTCTCTCTCAATCTTTGTAGTTGTGTTCCATTACTCCTCTTACTCACATGGTTGCTCTCTCTTTTCGCACCTAACAGCACCACCATCACCATTTTTCTGCTACAACCAATTCACCTATCTTTAAACAACCCCAACATCAGGTATGGGTCCTCTCTCTCTCTGTCACTCAATTTCTCTATTTTCCTTTATTTTCCCTAATTGTCAAAACCAATTTTTTTGAAAATCCCTAATTTTAAAACCCTATTGAGTGAATGTTTGAAGGGATGGACTAAAATCATACTCACCAAATAATGCAAAAAATGAAAACTGATATATATATATATATATGTATATATATGTATATTCTTGTTTGTTCTGTAAAAAAAAATAGTTGTCATTACAAAAAGACTGATATATATATATATATAAACCCATCAAACAAGACATGCATTGATATTCAAACGTTCCACATTCTTTCATTTATCAGAGTTTCATTACAAAAAGTATTACATGTTAACAACAAAAGTAAATGCCCTAAGGGCTTACAGCTTTCCAAGTTAACACTTGGTTACAACAAAAGAGTACTAACTCATACACATTTAGCCCTTGGCCTGAATTTACATGTAATACATCAAAAAGTAAAACGACAAAAGTATGTCTGCCTCTAGCCTCCCAAGCTATGTCCTTGGAGGTGGCATGCTACCTGTACCTAAAAATGATATTCCCATATAGGGTGAGCCACAGCCCAGTAGAAATATACTAAACCAACCATGAACAATGACTAAAGAATAGCAATTGATAGATGGCCAACACTGATACATTCACATAAATCACATATTTATGCCTTACGACTTATGAGTCCAAATCACTTTTCATTTTTCTTTTTTCAGCAGATAAGCATATTAGCTCTATCATTATTTCAACAGATATGTATAAAAACTATATCCCACATTCACAGATAAGCATATAAGCTATATCCACATTCTCAACAGACATGTATAACAACAATATCCCACATTCATAGATAAGCATATAAGCTGTATCCACACTTCACAAAGATAAGCATATGAGCTCTATCTTCACTTCTCTAGACAAGCATATGAGCTGTATCTACGGAGTTCATCCCCTATCTTCTCCCAACACTATCCGGTTTAGAGGTACATCCCCTATCTTCCCCTAAACCGCGGAGTACATCCCCCATCTCCTCCTCTACACATAATGTATACAAACACATTGGTTCTATATACAATCATTCAATACATACAGTTAATGTATTCTATCGACCGTCAAATTCCATGACACCTTCTATTGATTAGTTTCCGTTTGCCTAATCATCATGCATTGTCTACAACAATCACGACTATCCTCCACCGATAGCCCAAAGCAGTTATTTCTAAACAGAAAATAAATGCACAATGGATATTCAATCAACATTTCATTTTCTCATTTCTCACAATTAATTATCCCAATTAATCAAACAATGTAATTAGGTCATTAACCATAATTGACATTTCAACCCTTAGGTCCCATTTTCATCAATGATTTAACATTTATTCAATTTCTCTATTCCAATCATGCATCTAGGTTTATTATGAATAAAACCCCAACTTTTGTAAAATTACACAAAAGCCCCAAACTTCCACAAAATTACCAAACCAACCCCAACATCTCAAAATACCAAAATTTAAAGACAAAATCCATAGAGAGGAGTAGGATATCCCTACCTCGAAGTTTAAGCCAAAAAAGAGATGAAGACTCGAAGATCAACGTGCTTCAAATCCAAACTTTTTCAGATTAAGACGAAGCTCTCAACGCCCTCTATCTTTTTAACAAAGACCCTAGGCTAGATTCACACTCTAGGGAGATCAAATCTTAGAGAGAGTGTAAGTTTAGAGAGAGAGAGTCTCGGATCTAGGGTTTGATCAAAAAAGAAAGTGAAAAAGTGATGGTCAAAAACGCTACTGTCCGCTGATATAAAACACGCTCGCTCGAGCGAAGACTTGGTCGCTCGAGCGACCAGACACAGAAAACTCTCGCTCGAGCCAAGAAGTTCTCGCTCGAGCCAAAAACTCATAAGTGCGCTCGAGCGAAAGAACGCTCGCTCGAGCCAACAACTCAAACCCTCAGGTCTGCAACCAGCACGCTCGAGCGACAGACTTCTCGCTCGAGCGAAGAACAAACCAGACCGCTTAAGCCAAGAAAAGCTCGCTCGAGCCAAGAAATACAACTCTCAGGTCCAGAACCAGACGCTATCGCTCGCTCGAGCGAAGCCACTCTGGCTCGACCCACCAGACACGAACTCAACTCTCGCTCGAGCGACCAACTCCTCGCTCGAGCGAAGGTCCAAAAATCTGGGCAGCAACACTAGGCTCCCAAACACAACCAACCTGTAACCAACCTGCCCAACACATCCTATAACTCAAATAAGAAGTAAAAAGGATGCAAACAAGATAATAAACAACTACGAACATCCACGGACACATGTCCGGATCACTGTACAACAAGGGTAAACCCGGGATCGCTATAGTATGTGCAAGTTCTAGAACTCAATTCTTCCTGTGAGGTTTCACTCATCTCTTAAAGACTTCTCAAAAACAATGTTTCCCTTATGTGTTCTTGATTGGTATTCAAAGGGTCGATCTATCTCAGCAATTTGATAAACATGGCTAGACCTCTCGCTTTCGAAGTGACTAGTGTCATTGCAACACCATCTTGCGATCTTATAGGTGAGAGAAAAGAATGACAAAAGCTCCTTACTTCTCCCTTTTCTGTTCATAAGCACCATGAAAGTATCAGGGGGACTCCGGTTTCAGCTTGAATCGCCAGAGTTTCTAGCAAACCAACCAAAATAAACATGTTATACATGGTGGGATGCATGAGGAGGTTACTGCATAAGCAGCTCTGTTCATGGCTTAACACTAAGCCAGCTTCAAGAGCCAAAAACAATTTGGTGAAATACTTAATCAATGGCATAATACATTTCCAAACTCAGGTTTATAGGTACGAACATATCTATAGCCAAAAGTACTTCTACACAACTCAGAGCAATTTCAAGCTTGCTCAGAACCATGTTCAGCCATTAAAATGAAGAGGAATAGTTCTCAATTATGTAAGAGTGGAAAGATCAACAACATAAACGGTACAGCAGCACAAACATTTAATGTTATGTTGTTCAGTGCACACAGATGACCAAAGCTATAGCTATTTTTTGTAGTAGGTTCTTAGGTCCTACACTACTCACTGGCCTTGTAGGCCAAATGGTATTTGGTTGGTCTCTCAACTTTGATGTGAGGGGCTCAATTCTTGTTGTCTTACCTAGTCAACAAAAGAAAAAATTCCTACATATTACCTTACTTTTGTGACCTAATTATACATCTGAAAATAAGAGGAATTATTTAAATCTGACTAGGTCATGAAATAATCAACAGTTTGCAATGAGGCTATATGGCATAGGTGGTCATTTGGTTTGAAATGTTCAGTTCTTCCAGAGAAAACCTTTCGAATCATAGTGGTCATTTGGTTTGAATGCTTTGTTGAAGTGTTGATCACCATTTCGAATCATAGTGATCAACCTTTCGAATTGTTATGTCTTCAACATGTGTCATTTTCTTCAGATCAAGCAGCATAGACCAAAGCATTCAATGAAATGAAGCAGACAGTCCCCTAAAATGAGTTCCCAAAAACTTGAATTATCACTATTTCTAGTACCAAAAAACTTGACTTATCAACTCTTGTTTTAATTCCAAGTTAATCCAAACATATGTCCACATACGCCAAAAAGAAATTTTTTCATACTTAAATGCACCCATGCGTATGTTGTTCACTTATTCTTCTTACTTATGTATTGATGTTTATGAATGATGTTTATGAATGAAGTTTCTTGTGGGTGTTATTTTTGGAGTCATAAGGTGCATTGATGTTTATGAATGAAGTTCCTTCATTTGTTTAAAACCATACACATTCATATGTCACTAAAATCATAGATTTCACCTAAACTACTTTATGAATTACAGCGTTGACAAAAATAATTAATTGTGAAAGTCAATACTTTATTATAGTTTTTGTTATCTATGTCGTCAATATCACTGGCTAATTTACATAGATGGATATATATGAAATTAAGATGCTTCATGGATGTTCATTTCTTACGTAAATGTTTGTTAATTATCAATCTTGATGTATATATGTATACGCATTTTAAAATTTGTGCTTATCCATGTGCTCATTGTGCTCTTTGCCTTTGATTATGTTAAAATGTAACAGAATGGCTCCTGTGAAAAAGATGCGCCGTATTCCTTTACCAATGAGGGCATTGATTAAACCATACTCATCCCCGACCGATACACCTACACCTGCTCTTGAAGGTGTTGCAGCAGATGGATCTCAGACTATTGCGCCATCTCCGTCTGAAAGTAATGCATTGTCAAGATCTAAGACTGTTGCACCATCTCCATCTGAAACTAATGCATGAGCTGATCCATATATGCAATATCGATGGACTGTTGCTGATCCAGCGACAAAAGGGGCTGTTGTACAAGCTGTCCGGGTATGATTCAATTGCTTTCATAGTGTGGATGATGGAAACAGGCCTATTTTAATTTCCATATAGGAGCTCATTTGTTTTCTTTGTTTACTTTGTTGATTATGAAAGCTTGAAAAAGTCTAATTAGCTTTATTGTTGGATTAACTCTCCCATGTAATAAGATTTATTGTTGAGATACAAAAATATACATAAAACTAATTAGGATACAAGTATGTAAAAATGTATTCACTATTAAATTGCCTTTAAAATCCAAATAACAGAGCTTACTGCTAATACGTTGGAGAAGCTGTTCTTTAACTCCCATGAAGAAGGTTTTGATTGGATGAATGTTTTCCAATAAAATAAGACAAACTCATCTCTTTGTTGTCTTTTTTCTTTTTCCCTTTTGTAGCTTGAAGGCAAACTCATAGTCAGTAGCACACTTGGCTGAAATTGAATAACAGTTTGGTGCATTGTTAAAGAACATTCTAGGGTTAATTTCCCTTTTAACAGTCATATTAACTATTCCTCAATATGTGTTTTTTTTTTTTTTCATTATGGATTAGTTAATTTAATTTTTTTTTTTAATAGTCATATTAACTGTTCCTCTATTTTTTTTTTTTTTCATTATGGTTCTAGCTGATGAGTTGATTAAGGTTATGGTACTCCTTAAATGATAATGGCAGCAAGGCTGGGGTTCATTTTTGAATTGCCAATTTATTTGATCAGTTATACACGGTCGGATTGCAAAAGCTGTTCAATTTTTTTCATATTGCCATTTAGAAACTAAAACAATGAAGTTTTCACTCTTTAAGGAAATTACAAATCCATCACAAGTTCGCTTCCTCTTTTCAGGTTTTAATTATGTGTGCGCAGATTTTTTAATTTTTTTTCCTGAATTGTTTGTTTTGTATATTTATGGGGGAAAATGTCCATCTATAGAGATCACTACTGATTTATTTGAAAATATTATTAGTTAATAATAAGTCATTATGTGAATATTGCAAACTCCATTATGCAGATATGATATTTTGGTATATTCGGCTAGTTTAATTTTCTTTACATGCCTTCTTACTTTCCCCATTGCCTACTAAATCTATTCAATTCTTTTTTTTTTTTTTTCCCCTTTTTTGTTCTCTTTCTTTATTGTTTAGACTGGAAAAAAAAAAACTAAGATTTGTTATTGTTTCCTAGTAATAATACTACTAAGAAGTATTCTTCTCGTAGATATCTGTTTGTGAAGTTACAAACTATCATCTGCCTCTCATCTAGCCAGCTGACAGAACCCCAGCCAGTTGACAGAACCAAGTAATTGTCATGCCCAGCTCTGTCCACACCAGTTTGGCAAAAAAAAATTAGCATCTTTAACAGTTACAACTTTCTGTTATATCAACAAAATATGCACAATGGCCTTCTCTTCAAACAGCAGATGATACTCAGAGGCTATTTTCTTCCTTCTAATCTATCAATCAAGCAACGTCTCACCTCCCGTTTAAAATTGGCTCTAATGTGCTATGCAGTTTCCTAAGACCCAAATTTTAACTTATCTCATAAAAGGCAGTTCATCCACGAATTTCACAACTCTTTCTCTCTCTGTCTCTCTCACACACACACATAGGCACACACAAAATAAAGGTCTTTCCATGCATCAATAACTTCTTGTAACCTGTTATTCTGCAAAGTGGTGACAGGGAAAATCATTGCCATTTTACTATGTGATTCTATGAAGAGATATTATTAGAAAAAGTGACTCAACATCTTACCTATTATGGATTATTTTCAATGCATCAGAAAATTCACTATTAGAAAAACTGTGAAACAAAACGAAGGCATAAAATGGCATGCAAATGAACATATTTAACTGAAGGGACAGACCTGAAGTTCATGCCCAATGCTGAACATATCGAGTAAAAAAACAGAGATAGAAAATAGTATCAAAAGAAACCAAGTAATGGGAAAACAACCACAAATCTTTTCCATATGTAATGGGTAAAAAAGAGTATACATCTTGTTCAAGTGCAAAGCGACGCTCATGAAAAGCTTGCTTCCTTCTCTCCAAGGTAGCCTGTAAAATAGCATTTCCTCTAGCCTAACACAGATGGTAGCCAAATTTTGTTTTTGCAATCTTGTGTCACAAGTCATTCTTTGTAATTTCAAGCCTTTGGATAGCCAGTCTACAAACAAGTCATCAAATCTATTTGTCAATAGATAGGTTTCTATATCTATATATATATATACACACACACACACACAAAAGGTATTGCACCATATAGCAAAGCCATGACAATTAACTTGCGTTTAACATTAAAATGATATGGTCAGCAAATTCTTTCTTCACATATTGAACTATGAAAGTGGTGGATCATATATCATGGCAAGACTATAGGGAGTCTTCTCCCTCATTTAAACTAGTATAATGACACCATTTTAAGGTTTTCTCACTCTTGACAAATTTTCAGCTTTTGACATTACATCGGTTAAGTTATTTATTTGGTTTGTATTGATTGTAGGATAAATTTGAGATTGGGGAGAATTACGAGGAGAATTCACTATCCTATCAAGTTGTGGAAAGGAAGTGTTATGTGTTACATAAAGATTGTAAGGTATGTTATGATTTAGTTATTAGTTAGTACTGTTACCATTGTTTAACTATATATGTAACAAACCCTTACAATATGGAGTATGTAGCGTCGCTACGACACCGGGAAACTTAATAGGAGCAAGCTATACCCTACAATCACAGTAGTGGGTCGCGATCTTTTCTGGCGGCGATGAGCATTGAGTTGAGATATGTGTCATTGATTTTATTAACTTTATCCACACTTATTTCATATGTTATCATATTAATGGAGGAGTGTTGATCTCGGTGTTTGGCATATCACAGGTCAAGGAAAATGGTGGCTTCTTGCCAGATATTTAGGATTTGTACAAGGACACTCATCAGCACAAGAAGACAAAAGAATGGATTGATCCTATATGCGGTGCTCTACATGCAAGTATTCCAATCATTTGGACACTTGTACTAACTACTGTGTTTGATTTATATTAACAATATTCCAGTGTCACAATTACAGGAGCAAATGACGATGGTACGGGATGAGTCTATCGAGTCTGGAACGCTCATGACACGAGGATATATCAAGAGTGGTTCTCGGGAAGAAGAAAGGATACTTGAGAGGTTTTGGGGTCAGACCAAAGCCTTCGTCCTGTGATTCTGGGTTGAATGCGACATCACCAGCATGTGAGAAGCACTTGAAAAGGCTTACATCCGAGTTGAAGATACTACGTGCGAAGCAGCAGAGTGACCATGAGGAGCATCAAAAAAAGGAAGAGGACTAACAAATAAAAGATGCAGAGAATGCAAGACAACATCAAGAGATGCAGGGGTAGATTTTTTGACTTCAAGGCATGGTGGCGCAAGTTTTGGAAATGCTCAATCCATCAAAGTCCCCACCATAGCTACTCATGGTAATGGGTAAGTGTGTTAACCAAATTGCATTATATTTATGTTCAAAGTCAAGGCAAATAAACGTGTTATGAGAATATTAGAGAACCAATTGTGAGGCAAAAAAGGGGAAAACAGCCCATTTGGGCCCAAACATTGGAAATAGCACCGAAACAGCCTCAATATCATAATAGGCACCTCGGCCTACATTAAAAAAATGTGTGAGAGGAAGCGACGCATTGATCAGACGCATGCTTAAAGAGTTAGACAAAAAAATGTAAGGAAAAAGGCAAAAAGGGGCCTTTTGGGGGCAATATAAACGAAAAAACCCCAAACATCCCGGAGATCATCATGGTCACCTTCGACTAGATTAAAGAAACTTGTGGGACCAAGCGGTGTGTCGATAGGACTAGGGTTGAAGTAGGCGAGAGAGGTGAAGAGTCTGTTGATGCAAGTGAAGAGTCTTTGCTAGATAAAAAGGGATATTTATGTTGGTTTGCCTTAGATTTTTTTAGCCCTGTCAAGTTTTTCCCTTGTTGGGTGTTCCTGGTTTCCTAGTGGTATGGCGTTTATGAAACCTTCTATTTGTGGATGAATGGAACATTAAGTTGACTCATATAATTTTAGGATGATGTTATGGAAAGAAACAAACCCACAATCTACTGAATTACTAGTAAAGACTAGTATCCCTAATTTTCATGATTATATTTTTAGAGCTGCTTATAATTTAGCTAGTTAATTGAAATCTTTTAGCTTTAGAAATTACATGGACCGAATTTCATCAGATTTGCATCAGATCTTAAAAATATTGAAGGCAAACTAGTCGGTGTCTATAGCGTTAGGTTCTTGGGACTTCTGTTACAACTAGAAGCTTGTTTGCTGTAAAGCTTTATTCAATATTTTTGCTGCAGTATCTAAACATTGAAATGGCTTCTCATTCCCTACCACTTTGTAAAATTCTATCGAACTTTCTTTTGTAGGAGACCCTTACAGGCACCTCATCCAAGGTTGCATTTAATAATATATTTTCAATAGATTTGAGATGTGGTAAGGGTTTGTTTTTATTTTTATGTCATAGATAAACAAGCTTCTTCTCTACTATCTTATAGAAATGTAGACTATAGCACTTGGTAAATCAGCTATCAAACATGATTTTAATTTAAGGGAAAATCCTCTTTATCCCTTAAGGGTTTGGCCTTGGAGCACTTGACTACCTATCAATTAAAAATGCCATAGACTCCTCATGTGCTTTTAGACTAAATTGCAACACTAACTTCGTAATCTTAATACCTATCTACTTTCTTCTCATTCTCTCTCTTCTGCTATATATAATATATATTTTTTATTCTAATTACATGTTAACCAAATAAATTATTAGCCTATACACCCTAACATTATAATTTATTTTGTAAGTTATATCTTAATTTATAATTTAATCATATTATACACATATAACATTGTATATATAAATGAACAAGTTTTACAATACACTGGAGTTATTCAAATTGGAAGACGTATTTTCGGTACTGGAATTGATTTTCAGGACTAGAATGTGTGATGGCAGTGGGTGCTATTGGGTTTGTATAGAATGGTGGGTGAGGGGTGAGGGAATGGCAAGGCTAGTGGGTGAGGGGAGACGGGGCTAAGTTGGGGAGAGAGGTTGATAGGAGATGGTTGTGGAAGTGAAAAAGGATTACAGGGGTGGTGGGTGAGCAAAGTGAGTATTGTAACGGGTCTAAGTGAGATGAAAGGAGATGGCAGGATAAAGGGGAGCAAGGTTTTAAAAATGGGCTGAAACTGTTATGTAACACCATTACATAATATTGCTACCCATTACAGCTGTTTTGGCAATGTGATTCAATTGCACAATTGTAACGGCCGTCATTGTTATGAACACCTGTAACAGGTTAGAAGATGATGTTAATGATGTTTAACTATTGTAAAGTTGAACAATAGTTAGAATTGATATATACATATGAATGATGTTTTATTTACAAAATGGTATTGCTAGTCATTTAATTTGTTAATGTTTCCTTTACTTTCCACTGAAATTTTTTCATTTTTTGTCCAACTTTACAATGAAGTGATGTGCAAATATTTTCAACAAAAATTTGCCTGACATTATTTCTCATTTTCTTTGGTACAGATGGATGATCTCATGCACGAAGCTAAATTGTACAGGACTAATTGGCAGTATAAGCCTTTTTGGAAGGAATATATATTTTTGGATAGATGTATGTATGGAAAAAATTTGGGTGGACTAGTAATTATATTTTTGGATGGATGTGTATGGAAAATATTTGGGTAGATTACTAGTGTGTATATTTTTTGATAGATGCGCATGTATAACAATTTAAAACATAATAACAAGTAATTGTTATGTTTTAAATTGTTATGTTAGATAGATGTGACTTGGATGATTATATAGATTACAAGTGGATTTTTAATTGGAGGAATATGTAATTTGAAATTACTTGTGGATGAAAACTTATAATAGTTGATGACTTTCATTAAACAGGTTCAAGATTGGATGATTTATGTATTTTGTCGAATGTTTATAATTCAGTTGATTTGAATGATTCTTGCAAATTAAATATTATATTGAATGGATTGGATGAATTATTATGAATTACAGGTTTACTTTGTTGGATGTTGGCGACCAAATTTTGAATTTGTTTTTTTGGTTTTGGCGACCAATTGATTAGTCGGGAAAGATAACTAATATTTTTGCCAACTAAATAAGGTAGGCGAGAGGGTACATTTGGCGACTAAATAATTAGTTGTTAAAATCATTAATTTTGGCAACCAAAGGATTTCGTCGTTAATAGGTCAATTGCTGACTAAAGTTTTAGTTGCGTAAACATTCTTTTTCGCGACTAACATGTTTGGTGGTGGAGGAATGTGACAATTGGCGACCAAACTTTTTGGTCGCAGAATGTGACAATTGGCAACCAAAATTTTTGGTCGCCAAAACGGGCAACAATTGCCAACCAAACTTTTTGGTCGTGGAATGTGTTATTTGCCGACCAAATTTGTTGGTCGCGGAATGTATTGCCGACCAAAGTTTTTGGTCGTGGAATGTGACAATTGGTGACCCCATTTTTTGGTCGCCAAAATGGGTCACAATTGTTGACCAAAGTTTTTTGTCGTGGAAAATGAATTACAATTGCCGACCAAACTTTTTGGTCGTTGAATATGCGAATTGGCGACTAACATGTTTGGTTGGGAAAATATAATTTTTCGCGACTAAAGTGTTTTAACTACTAAATGGATTAGTCGCAGTAATTATATATTTAGCAACCAAAAACTTAGTCGGCAAATATAACTTTTTCGCGACTAAAAATTTTTTTAGTCGCTAATTACTTTCCGCGACCCTCAATTGGCGACCAAAGTGGCGACCAAAAAAATTTGTCGCGGATAACTTTTGCCGACTAAAAATGGACTTTTGCTGACCAAAAATTTAGTCAGCAAAAGTGTGAATTCTTGTAGTGTTCCTTCAACTATAAACCCATAAATAAGATGTTTTTTTTAAAATATTTTTCAAAATGGAGTGTAAGGTTGGGAATAGAATCTCAAAAATCGAAGCCTTCTGCTGAAGAATTTGAATGATTGTACAACGTAACTTTTCATCATCGAGTGTTCAAAGTGTAGCGCCCAAGTCTTAAGGGTGGTCAAAAATGGGGTGTCTACAGTTGCCCCTCTTTGACTGAGCTAGAAGTCATGAAATGACGTTAGTGAATGTCAAAGCCTGAAGACGGCCCATTTTGACAAGGTCATAAGACTTGGGCGAACAAACAAAATGCGGATGCAGTTGGTTGAACTCGAAAGTTGCCTACGTATCCCTTTGCAAGGAATCAAACCAGTGTAGTTCTGGGGTAGGATGCAAATGATACACAATGTAACGAAATAATCAAACCACAAGCAGTGCAAAAACACGAATACCATAAAGGAATGGAGATGTAAATCAAACTACGCTTAACATAGAAAAAGTGGCAGAACCCTCAAACCACAATTCTTGCAGAATAGGTGCATACACATGCAGAACCATGCATTTCGTAAAAAGAGTACAAGTAATTTGGATGGTATGATATAAGTAAGGAATGATCTGTTGGGAAAAGATAATGATCCTAAATATTGAATGTAACAAGACCAAGTACAATGCAATGGATGGACACAAACCAAACCACGTCTAACACAAAAAGGTGTCGGAACCCTCAAACCATAACTCTTGCGGAATAGGCCCGTACACATGCAGAACAATGTTTTAACATGGGAAATGTATGAGCATATGCCAAACTAAGCTTAACAGGGAAATGATGCAAGCAATGAAATGGTATGATGTAATGGATGTAATGGATAGTATAGTAGATGCATGTGATAGATGCCATATGCAATGTGATAGAGGTACTAGATAATAAAATGTAGCAGTTGGGAAGTGAAAGTACCTTACAGGGGTAATTGGCGATGACTCACCTCTTGTGCTTCCAAACCACAGGTACTACTTTTCTCCCTGGCCATGTTTGTAACTTTTCTTATTCTCTAACAGGGTGATAGACTAGGTTCAGTATCCAGAATTAAGGCACATACAAGCTACCTCAACCTATGGGGCTGCCATATAGATTTCAAGCCGAGAATACACCCTTAGGTATTTAAACTAGACTTTAGTCTCAGAAATTCCAAACCTTTGTATTCTAGGCCTCGACCATTCAAACTCTAGTTTCCATCATCTCAGTTGATCTCCTAAGAACTCACTACAAACACAGTCAGGTGACTATACCAGACTGCCTGAAGTTGTTCGAGCACGACAAACACCAAAGGAATTCCACCTTTAGAGGATTTAAGGTCTCCTAGACCCAATGAGTGCACAAGGCAGTGTGGGTCAGGTACACAAACAATGCAGGGTGAATGAATGCACAAAACAATGCTATGTAGGTAAATGCACAAAACAATGTTGTGTAGGTGCACAAGACAATGCGGTATAGGTGAATGCACAAAACAGTGCGATACAAGGTGAATGCACAAAACAGTGTGATCCAAGGTGCACAAAACCGTGCGATACAAGGTGAATGTACAAAACAGTGCTATGCAAGGTGCACAAAACCATGCGATACAGGGTGAATGCGCAAAATAGTGCGATACAAGGTGAATGCACGAAACAGTGCGATGCAAGGTGCACAAAATAGTGCGATACAAGGTGCACAAAATAGTGCGATGTAAGGTGCACAAGATAGTACAATGCAGGTGCACAAGACAGTGTGATTGAGGTGCATAAAATAGTGCGATGCAAGATGAATACACAAAACAGTGCGAAATAAGATGAATGCATAAAACAATGCTATATAGGATGCAATATAAGATGACTGCACAAAACAGTGCTATGGAAGATGCACAGTGCTATATGGGTACACAAAACAATGCTACGCAAGGGTAATGAGCACTATGTAAAGTAGCGCATCATATACCTTATGAAATATAGGGCAAATTGCCACAATGTATTGAAAATATAACTGAAAAACAATGCGGAAGGTAACTCAACGAAACTCTGTTAAGTACAGAACAAAGTCAAGAGCAAGAGCAACCAATCACGCACAATAACCAGAGTGTATGAGCATGCATCCATAATCCAAAGAAAATGTATTAGTCAAAAGAAAGATAGCAATCCCAAGAGAGTTTTGAAAAGGTCGAAGACAACTTTTGAAAGCTGAATCATAGCAGAATCATCATGGGAGTGAGCTACCCTAATCTAGGAGAAAGTGCCCAACAAACGGCTCTAAGCGGACTGACAGAAAGGTTAGGTTCATGCCCCTTGTTCAATTGATGGTACGATCAAATGTATTGAAAATTTCCCTTAGTGTCCAATCACTGGCCACCTGTTGGGTTCATGCCTCTTGTTCAATGGATGGCCCAATCAGATGTACTAAAAATTGCCCCTAGTGTCCAATCACTGGTCACATTTTTTAACATTATGCAGGTACATGTGATGGGGATCATTAGATCCTGGAACAATTGCTAACCAATCAAACTCATGCTTCTTTTCTGCCCCGACATGTTGAGAACTTACTCTTGTCTCCTCCAAAGTAGTGATGGATTCCTCATATATACTTTGCAATGATCATGAACCCGATGCCCCTTGTATGGGCACTCTCAGTTTGTTTATGAATTCCACCCATGGACTTGTTTTTGAGTTCGAAGCGAACATTGTGTATAGATTTTGACCATGCCACTTTGTTCAACTTTGAGTGACAGACACGCTATGGTGACTCGATAAAGAGCGACAGACACATTATGGTGACTCGATGAAGAGCGCGAACTGAGACAAATGCTAGACACGACACAACATAATTCACAACTGACCCAAAAGAAGAAAAAGACTTAAGGTAACTGATCATTCATAGTGCCCCTAGTATTACTTATGTTTCCTTTAGAAATCAAATTCGCAAAACCTAAGTTTCAATTCCTTTTTGTTGCTCAAGTTAGAGATTCTATTGATAAGTTCAAGTATTGAAAATTTCTCCACTTGTTGATTCAAGCTAGTTCTTTCTTACCCAACGCAAGTATGATATGCACAGCAGTCGGTGTAGCTCATGGATTGATGCAAAGCTGATAAGGTGAATTAGGCAAGGTGATTGGGTTGAGATGAATAACATGGATATAGTTGAGACCGCACTTTAGGATGAAGTTGCCTACGTATCCCAAGATGGGAATCAGGTCAACGTAGTTCATGGCTAAGGTTCATTCAGGTATTAACTCTCTCCTTTTACACTCTAACTTTTGTCAAAGTTACCCCTTCGAGGTTTTCAACCTTACGAGTTCTATTTATTTGATTTCTTATTTTTCATGCTCTAACTTTTTCCTAGGTTGCTCTTTTGAGTTTTCGGCTCAGCGAGCCTCTCAAGAATAGCGTTAAAACATTTGCGATGAATTTGATCAATAGCCATCCTTACCCTAACACTAGAACTGGCTTCACCTTGATTTGAGCTTGGTTCTCCATTCTTTTATGCATGCCTTCTTCCTTTCTTTTGCCCTATTTGCAAAGTTGATTATTCTCATAAGGTGATATTTCCTCATGTCGGCTTCCCCGAATTCAGACAAAAATTCATTTCCTCATAGTTGATTGGATTTCATTCCAATGGATACCCCTGGCTTGATGGTTGACTTCTTTTCCATTTTCTTCTTTTTTTCTTTTTCTTTTCTTTTTCCTTTTTTTTTCTTCTTCTTTTGGTTTCTTTTATCCATTTCTTTTTGAAGTAATGAAAACATCAGGGGGAGAAATTCTATGATTGTGAGGTCTGAAAGTCGCCTTGTACTTACAGGTCTGAAAGCCACCTTGTGCTTGCCAAAATGATCGCCTAACAGCGAAGAGAATCCCAGGACAATGTGGAATACCATGCACAATTCTAAACCTATCTTCACAAGTTTTACAAAAGAAACAACTTAAAATTTTGAAATCATAAAGGACTCTGTGACGACAATCCATAATTCACTCAAACCATTTAGGGGATCCTTCTCAACACTCGCGATTATTAACGAAATCTCATTAAAATAAAATAAAAAATTCGAGCTTTTCTATTTTCAAAAAGGTCACACATGAATTACTACAGCCACTATAAAATAATCAGAAACTCGAATCCCACTTTCTTATTATTAAAATAACAAAACGAAGGCTCGAGGGTACACAAGAGTTACTAAAAGGCAAAGACAACACAAGAAAAGACAATGAAAATAAAACTCACACCTTAACTATTTACAAAACATAACTCAACACAAAATCAACATCGTTGAGACAGAAAGGGCTTTTCACCCTCCAAGTCCATTTGTAGATTTCAGAAATAGCTTTAAGTATCCCACGAGAGGGTCTAAACCTGCCTTCAAGTAAGCAATAACATCCACACCCAGCAGGATTGATTTCAGGCTTTCAAATTGGGTCTCAAAGATTGAGCCTCACAATTACCCCGGCTGTCTCCACACATCTCTTAGACCAAAACAATTTCTTTTTCACGCTATGCCCCTAGTTCACGCCATGCCCCTAGTTCAGAAGGTCCTTTCCAAGTGCTTTTGACAATTTCCCTAGTTGAGACTGATTCCAACCATCAGTGCTGGCATCTGTAGATAGCCCATTGTTTCATCAAGCTTGAACTCACCAAGATCGAGTAAACTTTCCATCTCTTCAAAGATTATGTTCCTTTTGCTCAGATTAGAATCGAAAGATTCAAGAATGAACACAACGGGTTTGGGCTCATTGGCAGGTATGATATGTTGGCTAGGGTAATGGTTAGTTGTTGGCAAGTCGTGGATGGGGTTTATGTTATGGGGTGGCAATCTATTGGGGTCAGGGAGAGGTTTATTGACAACTTTGGGATTTTCAGGTGGGGTGATGACCTTATTGTCAATTAGGTCTTGAATTTCATGGTGAAGGAAAAAGCAACAGTCAGTATGATGACCGTACTACTGATGGAATGTGCAATATTGGGTAAGGTCATGTCTAGGTGGGAGAGGGTTAGGGAGATGTTAAGGATTGAGTGGTTTGAGATACCCTTTCTCCATCAATACCTTCAATGTGAGGGTTGGGCTCATATGGAGATGGGCAAAGGTTCTTTTTTTTCATTGTTTGCCCTTGATTCAAATCTCAGCCTGAGCGATAAAAATGTCATCCACAATCTTTGCAACAACTACAAGCACTTGCTGCTTATTCAACCTTTTGACCTTCAAAGTCTCAATAGCCCACCGAAGATGTGCATAAGGATCAATACTTGCCCTGGCCTTTTTCTTGCCACTTGCTTTAGCTTAGCCAAGGGATTGGGTGGCTATATCGAAGTGAGACCCATTTGTTGTTAATATGTCATCACCCATACTTGAGATAGCTTTGGGTTGGCGCTTTCCAACTGCATCTCGCCCCAAGATTGGGGAGTTTTTCGACGTGGACCTTTTGGCATATGATGTGGTAGATGATGGAGCCAAGAGCCCAAAGGCTAAATCTGCCATCGTTCTCTGAAGATCTTCAATCAAGCTCAACAACTCAGGAGTAGCAGCTTCAGCCATTGGTGCTCGCAATGTATTTGACCTAACTTGGTCTTGATGAATAGGTTAGGTTGGACTCTTTGGCATAGGTTGGACTGGAATTGGGCTATTATGGAGTTTGAGTTTAAGTTTTTGGGGTTCAAGTGCATCCATCATGCACAAGTCCGTGCTTTCTGGAATGCACATCTCAGGCTTGGGTAAATGAGCCGGGGTGATACATATAATGGGGTCAAAGGTAGGAGGTAGTGCATGGATGAGGTTAAGGTGAGGAGGAGGTACTTGGTCATGGATGGGAAGTGGGTTCATGGTAACATTGGGTTCTTGAGGTGGAGCTATCGTCTAGTTGTCAATGAGATTTGAAACCTCATGACGAAGGCGGTAGCAGCGATCGGTGCCATGACTGCGCTGCTGATGGTATGCACAGTATTTGGTGGGGTTATGCCTAGCAGAGAGTGGGTCAAGAAGAGGTTGGGGATCAAGGGGTTTGAGATACCCTCTTTCCATCAGGACTTTTAGTGTGCTAGTTAGGCTCATATGGAGAGGGTGAAACTTCTGCGTTGAGCTCGGGTTGGGCCGACTATTTGTGGGTTGGTATTGGCAAAATGGTTAGCAATTTGTGGGTTGGTATTGGCAAAAGGGTTAGCAATTTATGGGTTGGTATTGGCAAAAGGGTTGACAATTTGGGATCAGTGGTGATGGTATTGATTTCAGTGGGTTTGGGAATAGTGCTACTGCTAGCATTGGTACTCATGGAAAACGCCCTTCTTGTTGGTTCGTTTGTTCTAGGAATAATCCATTTGTTAAATGTGCTCTCATCTGAACCCCTAATTCGTGCAAATTTTTGAAAGTGAATCGTGGAGCGACTATTAACCTTTGTAACATATCAGGCTCAAGGTTCTGCACCATTATCCGCACTTGGTCCCTCTTAGAAGGTCGATCTATCATTCGTGCTACCATTGCTCTCCATCTTGGAACAAATTGCGCAAAAGGTTCTTTAGGGTTCTAGTGGGTTGTTTTAAGCTCTTGGGTGGTCATTTCAATTTGGGTATTGTAAGAATACTGATTGACAAATGCCACAGCCAACTCTTCCAAGTTTTGCTTCACTTTATCCTCCAACTTGGCATACCAAGTAGCTGCTATACCCCAACAGGGTTCTTCCATACAAAGAGAGTTTATGAGGCTTAGTCAGACCCATTTGTTTCAGGACGTCCAGGAAAAGCTGGATATGTACCATAAGATCTCCAGACTCGTCGAAACGGTCAATGTGTGGCATTTTGAACCTGTCTGGGAGCCTTATAGCAGCCTCAGTGTACCCATCCTCAATGTCGGGAATGGAGTTAATTCCCTGTGCCTTTTCGAATTGCTTCTCATGGTTAGCAATTTTTAACAAGGCAGGGTCGAGATCATTAATATTAAAGGGAAAAAGCCCCTCATTAGGCTAAACTGGATTAGTCTAGACAGGTTTGACTGGATTGGGCTTTTTAGAATTGGTCTTTTGGCATTGGATGGATCTTTTTTGATTTGGCCTTTGGGGATCAAATGGACTAGACATCTGCTGAGTGGTTTTTTTCTAGGATTTGATGGATTGGGCCTTTGCTGAGTTGGGTACAGCTCCTTCTTTGTCTTAGACAAACCTAGCATTAAAAACAAATGCCCCATCAGATCGGGATACCGGGCATGCTAGTCAAAACAAAGTAGGATACAAATTTTGGCCCTGGTTTTGGTTCTGATATTTTTCCACCATATCCAGCAGAAACCCCTAAATTTTGACCCAAATTCTGATTCTGATATGACCCTTAAGTCTGAAAGGAATCGCCTCAAGATTAAGACTCTCTAAGGATTGCATCACACATTGCGAAAGATTTCACATTTTGCACAAAAGCATTCCAAACACCCCTACGAAGGTAGGGTTTCCCTATCCTAGCTTTGACATGATCTAGGGTTTCACTACTTTAAGCAAGTAGTTTCACAAAATCTTGCATAAGGGTGAGCATCCTGTCCTGTGTTGGAACTGTCACTATGGCTTTACTATATATAGCTAAGCCGAATGGTCAAAAGGGGCACCTCGGCAAGATTAGTGTCATGACCCGAACCCACCCTTATGAGTTAAAGTCATAACCGGCCAGTAATCATGAGATTACCTACGGCCTCAAGCCTGATTAAACATGTTTCAATAAAAGTAAAGGGGGCTAAAATGGAAGCAGACTTAAAAATTTTGTCCAATGAACTGTGCTTATGTGGCATAGCAAAATTATTCCAAAACATTTCTATAATAACTCACACATATAGGCAAAATTAACATCTTGTACATCTAGGAGCTTCAAACATATAGTCAACCAACAAAATCTTATACACATAGGTGATCCAACATATTCACCAAAGTAGCAAAAGGGGCAAACAAAAGAACAAAAACAAAGTCTTATGCGTGAGATGTTCGGGCTGACTCCACAAAACTTGACTTCCTCTCACATTCTTCACTGAGGCTAGGTTGGGACATCTCTAGGCTCACCTACATATATATAAATGAGAGTGAGCGAAAGCCCAGTGAATAATATCAAAATAAAGAAGCTACATGAATGAAATTCATAACAGACATATCAAACGGCAATAGGCCCATTCATATTTATATCTGGTTTTATCAAACGGCCTCAGGCCCAAACATATCAGATGGCCTTTGGCCCAAAATTCATTCATGTCAGACGGCGTCGGGCCTAACTTATTCATGTCAAACAGCCTTTGGCCCAATTCTTTCATGTCAAATGGCTTTTGGCCCAATTCATTCATATCAAACAGCCTTTGGCCCAATCATTCGTGTCAAATTGCTTTTGGCCCAATCATTTATGTCAAATGGCTTTTGGCCCAATTCATTCATGTCAAATGGCCTTTGGCCCAATTCATTTATGTCAAACAGCCTTGGCCTAATCATATGGCATAACGAATATTCATCCACAATTCAAATTAACAAATCCATGAGACTTATACAGAAGTATTTGGAAAGTAACATACTTCAAAAATATCTTTACTAAGATATTACTCAGAGTGTTCTGCCGATGGATTTGCTCTTTTGGCTGACCCTACACATTTCATAACACATTGGGTTATAAGCGATTCAATCCATTCTTAATTTATTTATTTCTCTTAAGCCTCTTTATTATCCTTTTTGTTCATTTACAATGTTAAATGCATGTCTAAGAGTGCTTAGAAATGTAAGAGAATGGAAAACGAAACACAAAACAACTTTTCAAAATTTCTGAAACAGGGTTCTCCGCTCGAGCGTAGCTTTGGTCGCTCGAGTGGACCGCAAAACTATGAAAAAGTACTGGTTGCTTGAATTTCATACTCAAGTGAGATTTTTGATGCTCGGGCGGAGAGTGTTGCAAAATAGGGTATGCTAGAGCCACTGTGCAATTCCCTGCAAAAATTCTGGGAGCTAAATTTTCACGCTCGAGCTAGACTTTTCTCGCTCGAGCGGACTAGTCAAATTCTAGGTTTTCCAGCAAGCTGTTTAAGCTTCAAAACATAACCCCAAAGGCTCCAAAGTTTGCAAATCAATGCCAAATCATAGAAAACATTGTGTACCATAAGAACTTGGATAATTTAAGGCCAATTGTTCAAAATCATGGTCCATTTCCAAAATCATTCCAAATTCTCCTTATCAATTTCAAAACTCATGCATTCAAACTTTATACAAACTTTATATCTTCATGAATCATGCATGCATGTTAATTTTTTACTCCAATTCCATTTCAAATGGTACAAATGATGCATATAATCATGAAGCTCATGAAAATTATGCATGCATGTATGATTTCATGCCGTATTTTTCATGTTCCAACAATCATCTTCTAAATACAAACATGAGTCCTTAGAATTGAGTTTCATACCATGATAATTCTTATATGCATGTGTATATTGACTTCAAATTCATCATATATAACTTAAACCTTGTTCTTGATTACCAATTCTCTTTAAATTCATATAATTACAAACTCAAACTTGTGAATTAAGGGTTGGTTACCCACCTAGAAGCTCTAATCCTTCCAAATTTAGCTTATTTCTTGAGTCTAGCTGCCAAATTCCCAAGCTTTTAGCCAAAATCCACAATTTGAGCCCTTTTCTCTCTCTAGAACCGTCCCTCTCTCTCTCTCTCTCTCTCTCTCTCTCTCTCTCTCGAGTATATTTCAGATTTTGAGCTCAAATCGGGAGCTTAAGTATAAATAGGCCTATATATATATGTGCTTGCCTAATCAACCTTGATTAAGACTAATTAATTGTGCCTATTTCAATCAATAAAATCTAATTAATTTGGTCTGAATCAGTTCTTGATTAAATTTCACCGTAGGCTCTAAAAATCATGCAAAGCATAAAAATACAGTCAATTTCAGTTTCTGTTGCCTCTAGGGCTTTTAATTAAATTTTATAGCGGGAAATCAAACAGATTTTCCTACAGTGAACAGATAGAAATTAAAAAACACATATAATCATATAAATGGCACCCAAAATCATATTAAGCACATAATCACGATCATAAGTAAGATTAATTAACATAACACAGGATAGGGTTATCACAATCTTTCCCCCTTAGGAAGTTTGGTCCTCTAAACTTATTTTACCTCCTTCCGGAAACAAATGTGGGTAGTGTAGTCGCATCTCATCCTCTTTTTCCCATGTAGCGTCCTTTCCATAGTGTTGTTTCCATTCTACCTTCACCATTGGGATGCACTTATCTCTCCATTGTTTTATCTGCCGGTTAATGATTTGCTCTGGCCATTCTTCGTATTCCATATCCTCATCAAGAGCTATCTGGTGGTAATCAATCACATGAAATGGATCTCGAAGATAGCCCCTCAACATCAATATGTGGAACACGTTGTGCATTTGTTCAAATCCCGATGGCAAAGCAACTGGACCAAGCCTTTCCAAAATTTGAAACGGCCCAATATATCGGGGTGACAATTTACCTTTCTTGCCAAATCTCAACTGACCCTTCATTAGAATCACACGAATAAATACATGGTCACCAACCTCATACTCAAGAGGTATTTTTTGAACATCCGCATAATTCTTCTGTTGACTCTGTGCTATCTTGAGTCTTTGTTGGATGATTTTAATTTTCTCAGAAGTGTCTTGCACAATTCCAGGTCCAAGTAGAGCCCTATCCCTGACCTCTGTCCAACAATTTAGCAATATGCACTTTCTGCTATACAACGCTTCGTATGGTGCCATACCGATGCTGGAATGGAAACTGTTATTGTATGCGAATTCAACTAGTGGCAAATAATCTTTCTAGCTCCCTTGAAAGTCCAAAGCATACATTCTGAGCATGTCTTCCAAAGTCTATATGGTTCGTTCTGATTGCCCGTCTGTTTGTGGATGGAGCAAGGTACTGAACCTCAGTTCTGTTCCCATTGCTCTTTGTAGGCTTTTCCATAATCTAGACATAAATTTTTAATCTATCCGATACTATAGATATCGAAACTTCGTGCAAATGAACAATCTCATCAACATATATAGTGGCTAATCTATAAGCATCAAATGTAGTTCTAACAAGCAGAAAATGTGCAAATTTGGTCAGTCTATCAACTATAACCCAAATTTAATCCATACCTCTAGGAGTTCCATGGTCACATGCTCCCATTTCCATTCTGGAATAGGGAGAGGTTGAAGTAGATCGCCCGACTTCTGATGTTCAGCTTTAACCCGTTGACATTGAAGGCACTTGGATACATACTCTACGATTTCCTTCGTCATTTTGGGCCACCAATAGCTTTACTTCAAGTCTCGATACATTTTGTTGTTACGCGGATGCATAGCAAACATCGACTTGTGAGCTTTATTTAGGATTCTCTTCTTCAATTCAGGAATGTTTGGGACACACATTCGGTTTTGAAATCTCAACACTTTACCATCAATGTTGAATTTTGATTTCGGATTTGCCTCAAACTCATCAATCATTTTCTTAAGGAACTCATCCACTTTGTGCTTTTGTTTAACTTTATTAACTATTGTTGGCTTAGCTGAAATGTTGGCTATCAATCCGGCTTGTTTGCGCAACACAACTTCAATCTCGGCTCTCTCAAAATCTACCAAGATTTCCTTCTGTCCAGTAAGTAAACAAGCTAAATGCCCTATCGATTTTCTGCTCAAGGCATCAGTAACTGTATTGGCTTTCCCGGGGTGATACTGAATTTGGAGATCATAATCTTTTATTAATCCAAGCCATCTTCTTTGCTGCATATTCAACTCATTCTGAATAAAGAAGTACTTTAAACTTTTATAATCTATGTAGACTTCACATTTTGCCCCATACAAGTAATGCCGCCAGATTTTCAAAGAAAATACAATTGCAGCCAATTCCAGGTCATATGTTGGGTAGTTCTTCTCATGTGGCCTCAATTGTTGAAAGGCGTAAGCAATCACCCTTCCATTTTGCATTAATACACAACCCAAACCTTTATAAGAAGCATCACTATATATCTCAATGTTTTTCATACTTGAGGGCAATGTTAAAATCGGTGCAGTGGTTAGTCTTGCTTTCAGTTTTTGAAAGGCAGATTCTTTTTCATCGTCCCATTCAAATGGTTGTCTTTTGCGTGTCAGTTTGGTAAGAGGTATGACAATTTTTGAAAAGTCCTTCACAAACCTTCTATAGTACCCAGCTAAACCCATGAAACTGCAGACCTCAGTTACATTTGTTGGTGTAGCCAACTCACAATTGCCTCTATTTTCTGTAGGTCTACCCCATCTCTGTTGATGACATGCCCTAAGAAAATAACTTCATCCAGCCAAAACTCACAATTCTTTAGTTTAGCAAATAATTTATTCTCTCTAAGTGTTTGCAAGACGGTTATCAAATATTGTTCATGTTCAAGTCTACTCTTTGAATATATCAGAATATCATCAATAAAAACTACAACAAATTCATTGAGGTAAGGTTTAAAAATTCGGTTCATAAGATCCATAAATGCTGTCGGGGCACTAGTCACTCCAAACGGCATAACAAGGAATTCATAATGACCATACCTCATTCTGAATGCGGTTTTCTCAACATCATATGCCTTTACCTTCAATTGGTGGTACCCGAATCTCAAATCAATTTTAGAAAATACTTGTGAGCCCTGTAATTGATCAAACAAGTTGTCAATACGGGGTAAAGGATATTTATTCTTTATCGTTACCTTGTTCAATTCACGATAATCAATACACAGGCGCAAGGTTCCATCTTTCCTTTTCTCAAATAATATCGATGCACCCCATTGTGAAGTACTTGGTCGAATTAACCCTTTGTAAGGGGTTTTTGAGATAGGCTGAATGTCTGGCATAATATCAATAGTAAACTCTATCTCTCTATCAACCAATTCACTTGGCAATTCATCTGGGAATACATCTGGAAACTTGGTAATAATAGGGATAATGTTCAATTTAACATTCACAGATTGTTTAGACAATACACAACATAAGTTGTCACGCCCCCAAACTCGCCCCTAAAAGTTCAGGCATGACCCATTCAGAAACAGACCGATAACCTGGTGTATATATATAGCGTATGGGGCCTTGACGGAAGCACAAAATATTAGAAGAATACAAAACCAAAAACTCCATTGAGCTATTGCTAACATGCCAGGATCTCATACATTGCACGCATCATAAAGGGGGTGATAGAATCCAAAAATATTCCTTAGCAGTACATATACCCAAACACATATACAAACCCAGCCCTATAGTCGGGCGTGTAACAAAAAAAACTGTTGAAGTTATATACATTCAACCTTGGAAGGATAGCCAAGAAGTAAGCTAATTATCTTAATAAGCTTCACAAAATAAGTGGCCTCGTGAGTGCTTGGATGCATGAAGGTTGACAAAACAAACCGGGCGTCATGGGTTAGGATTGACCACCTGGTTGGTTGCCTACAGAAACAGACATAATAGAGAGTAAGCCGGGCTCAGTGAATAGTAATATGTAAATGAGACAATGCTTAACTTGAAACATGACATATATCAATACATATGAAAGTGTAGGGATCACATGGTTAGCCTGAATCTGTGTTCATTTCATAATGGCCTTAGGCCTAAACTTGAACATAAAATCTTGAAACATCACATCTTAAATCATAGTGGCTTGAAGCCCTTGAACCTGGTGGCATAGTGCCCTTGAACTTGATGGCATAAAGCCCTTAAGCATGATGGCATAAAGCCCTTAAACATACTTGTATGAATTCAAGAGGTGTCTCACACGGATTCTAGAGGTGGCTCACGTCGTAGCACTTAGTTCCGTGTAGCACTTTGTTTCATATCATTATAACTTATATTGAATGGCCATAGGCCCAGAGTCTTATAGGAGGAAGATATTTTCGCTTCTTAAAATATTCTTGAAACATTAACATGGAACATTCACATACATACTTGAAATATTAATCATTAGCTATATGTAAAGCGGATAATGATACTACTACTCATAGGGTTGTGACGGCGTGCTTGTCCCTCCCGGAGTGTGCCCTGCACACATTCAAACCTTACACTTTAGTTCCCCTTTTCATATCAAATTACTTTCTATTTCGTTTTACTTCGAAGGAATTTATTCATATTAAAAAGGCATCAAATACATATTCCGACAAAATTAGAAGGTTCTACACGTAAAACGGAGCGACCCACATTTTTCAGCATGGGCCGCACGTGCGGCTGTGAGCCCCGCACGTGCGGCAAGCTCTCCCGCACGTGCGGCAAAATGCCCCGCACGTGCCTTTTAGACAGTGGCCCAGCCCCTGTTTTCTCACCATTTCCCCCACGTGCGGCCATGACTCCCGCACGTGCGGCAGCACCTCCCGCACGTGCGGCCATGACCCCCGCACGTGCGGCGATTCTGCCCAAAAATGTCCGAAAATTCTTCCAAAATCTCACCTTTTAGAAAACATGAACAAGGCTCTAAAATGGACCTTTTCATTACTAAATCATGGTTCAAAAAGCATGAAATTCAAGGTACAATATACAACACTCTAGCTTGAATTAAGTCTATGCACATAACTCAATTCAATGGACCAAAAATTGAAACTCATAAATACACTTCCATGTCTTGAGGTTCTTAGCTTCTCATGCACATAACATAGATACACAAAATCATGCTCACAAGAATGAATACCAACTTGATAGTGAAAGAAACCCTTGATGATAGGATTAACGTACCAAAATTTCAACATACACACACACACACACACACAAGACCTCCATCACAATTTAGATCATTCTATATCAAAACTTCCTATTTCACTTTTGGGGAGAGGATTGGACTAGGGAAAATTGAACTTACCTTAGCTTCAATCCCTCTCAAGGCCTCCTTCTTCTTCCTCTCAACACTTTGCTCCCAGAGAGCATTTCTTGAGGTAGGGCTTAAGTCTTATGTTCTAGGAGAAGCTTATAGACATATATATAGATATATTGATTGAATAAAGACAAAAAGTAATCGTTTAAACAGCCGAAACTGAAATTTCCTAAAAATGCTCAATATTACCTAAAAATTATACTGATTACATATATAAAATCAATTTCAGATAATTAAGCCTCTAAGGCTTCTAATTTCTGATCTAAGCATTCTTATGTAACAGATACTTTTCTTGTTGAACAGATAGACATCCCTAATCACATGGTTCACTTACTTAATTTAAATTGTCCATAGAATTCTGCAGTAAGTATTCAAAATCACAAAATAGGATCCGAAAATATAACAAAGAACATGTACGAGGGTCGGGTTATTACACTCTCCCCCCTTTAAATAAGTTTGGTCCCCCAAACTTGTTTTACCTTAGGGTAGAAATAAATGTGGCTACTAATGTTGCATTTCCTCTTCTCTTTCCCAAGTTGCGTCGGTTCCGTAATGTTCTTGTCATTCCACTTTTACCATTGGAATTTCTCGGTTTCGTAATTGTTTCATTTGCCGATCCAAAATGCGGAGTGGTTTCTCCTCATAAGTTAACTTATCATCTAGTTCAATTTGGTGATAATCAATAACATGAGACGGATCCGCAAGATACCCCCGGAGCATAGAGACATGGAATACATTATGTACTTGACTCATATGTGGCGGAAGGGCAACCCGGTAAGCTACCAGACCCACCCTTTCCAAAATTTGAAAGGGACCAACGTAGCGGGGCGTTAACTTACCCCTTTTCCCGAATCTTGGATGGCCTTTCATCGGAGTAACTTTTATAAAGACGTGACTGCCCACTTCAAATTCCAACTCTCTCCGTCGGTTATCCGCATAACTTTTTTGTCTACTTTGAGCCGTTTTTAATCTTTCCCGAATAATTTTAACTTTTTCAGTTGTTAACTGAACAATTTCAGGCCCTAACAAGGATCTGTCTCCAACTTCTGCCCAA
The DNA here is from genome assembly GCF_055761805.1 of Camellia sinensis. NCBI lineage: Eukaryota > Viridiplantae > Streptophyta > Magnoliopsida > Ericales > Theaceae > Camellia > Camellia sinensis. The sequence continues at coordinate 942,815 of NW_028128998.1, read as the reverse complement.
CACATGGGAGAACGACATGGTCTTCCATACAAAGCTTCATAGGGTGCCATTGCAATACTTGAGTGGTAACTATTGTTGTATGCGAACTCTACCAGCGGTAAATGGGTTTCCCAACTTTCTTGAAACTCTAGCACACACATTCGGAGCATATCTTCCAGAGTTTGTATCGTTCTTTCGGATTGACCATCAGTTTGAGGATGGAAAGCTGTGCTGAATTTTAATTCTGTACCCATGGCTTCTTGTAAACTTTGCCAGAATTTGGAAACGAACTTCGGATCCCTGTCCGATACAATTGAGACCGGTACACCATGCAGTCTTACAATTTCATTCACATAAATGACCGCCAGTTTATCTGCATTATATTGAGTCTTCACTGGTAGAAAGTGGGCGGACTTAGTCAATCGGTCGACAATGACCCATATAGAATTCATTCCCCGAGGTGTCCGTGGTAACCCTACAACAAAATCCATGGTCAAATGTTCCCACTTCCATTCTGGGATTGGAAGGGGTTGTAATAATCCAGCTGGTCTTTGATGCTCCGCTTTCACTTGCTCACATTGCAAACACTTAGAGACAAACTCTGCAATCTCCTTTTTCATGCTTGGCCACCAAAAATTTTGTTTCAAATCCCGGTACATTTTAGTACTTCCCGGATGCATGGAAAATCTTGAGGCGTGTGCTTCTTCCATCAATTTCCGTTTAAGTTCCAACACATTGGGGACACATAATCGATTTTGAAATTTGAGTACCGAATCCACTAAACCGAACCCCGATTTTGGTTTTGTCTCTAACTCATCATATACCTTCTTTAGCATGTGTTTGTGGGTAACGGGGTAGTGCCTCCACCCATTTACCGCTGGTAGAGTTCGCATACAACAATAGTTACCACTCAAATATTGTAATGGGCATGAAGAAATTGTGTTTGTGGGTAACGGGGTAGTGCCTCCACCCATTTACCGCTGGTAGAGTTCGCATACAACAATAGTTACCACTCAAATATTGTAATGGGCATGAAGAAATTGTGTTTGTGGGTAACGGGGTAGTGCCTCCATCAAACACAATTTCTTCATGCCCTGTTGGTCTAAATACAACTCGTTTCATTACACAATCAATGGTGGCACAGTATTTAGATAACCAGTCCATGCCCAAAATTGCATCAAAGTGTCTAAAGTCCAAGGGTAACAAATCTACATACAAAGTAGCATTCCCAATATGCATGTCGCAAAATCAACACACAGATGTACACAACACAGATTCCCCAGATGAAGTAGATACACATAGCAAATATGGCAACGATTCTAAAGGTCTACTCAATCTAGATGCAAATGCATTCAATTAACACAAATGCATCCTGATTACATATAGAGATAGTACCTGAAACAACGGTTGCAGTATTCCGTGTATCGCCTGAAACGAGCGCAAAGACTCTCCCTTGCCTCGTGGTGTCTCCAGTGGTAGTAGGCCTTGTAGTGTTTCCTAGTTTTGGGATCGATGCAGTTGAGCTAGTAGCTAACTTCCCACTGTTTTGATTACAATCCCTGGCTATGTGCCCTGTTTTACCACACTTAAAGCAGGCCCTTGAAACACGGTAGCAAACACTACGATGTCTTTTACCACATTGGTTGCACATTGGAGACGTATCTCTGGAAGAATTTGAAGTGCTTGAGGAGCTTGTGTTCTGTTTCTTTGAAAGTCTTTTCTTTGTAAAGAAGCCCTGCCTCTTACTTTTCCAATCAGTTGATGATTTGATTTTCCTAGCTATGGTCTAACACTTCAATATAGGTTTCCAGCTTTAGTACATTTACCTTCTCTAAAAAATCATCTCGAAGCCCTCCTTCAAAGTGTCGTTCTTTCTTATAGTTGGTATCGACCATGTGTGGTGCAAATCTGGCCAATTCAGTAAACTTAGCCTCGTACGCGGCTACTGTCATGCTGTTTTGCTTAAGTTCCATGAACTCCAACACCTTCTTGTCATGAACACATTGTGGCAAGTACTTGTCGTAGAAAATTTCCAAGAATCATGCCCAGCCAATATCTTTATTGCTTTCACGCATCAACATCCACCACATTCTTGCTTTATCTTTAAGTGTAAAAGTGGCTAGCAATACTTTCTGTGTTTCTAGACAAGGAAACACTTCAAATAACTTTTCTATGCCAAGGACCCACGCTTTATCCTTCAGTAGATCCAATCCTCTATGAAACTGTGGCGGTTTCATTTTCTTAAACTCTTTGGTGAGAGCTATTGTTCGGTCATCATTCTGTAGATCTTGTACAAGCGATGCTGGAGGCGGAGGCGGAGGCGAAGGGTGTAGTTGTTGCCACTATTGTTGTTGCCTCAATGTTTCTGCCATATCCTGTATTAACCCTTCCATCCTATCCATTCTGGCAGTAGAGGCCTTCTCTAATTCATCACCTCTTGTTCTCACCATTATCTGATTAAACTTGCATTATTCTTTATACAAAAATGTTCACAATGCAAGCAAATCACAAAATGTATAGCACATAGTCATTCATTTTGAAAGATTTAAGCATATTATCAGTGTCTTCAAGTTCATACTTATCACATGAATGCATTCTAGATCTTTTATAAATGCTTATTGTTCATTTAGACAAGTGTGTGAGTTATTACTCGAGCTCTAATACCACTCTGTCATGACTTGAACTAACCCCTATGGGTTAAGGTCATAACCGGCCAGCAATCATGAGATTTCTTATGGCCTCAAGCCTGATTAAACATGTTTCAATAAAAGCAAAGGGGAACAAAACAGAAGCAGACTAAAAAATTTTGTACAATGAACTGTGCTTATGTGGTATAGCAAAATCATTCCAAAACATTTCTATAAAAACTCACACAGATAGGCAGAATTAACATCTTGTACATCTAGGAACTTCAAACATATAGTCAGCTAACAAAAGCTCATATACATGGGTGATCCAACGTATTCACCAAAGTAGCAAAAGGGGTAATCAAAAGAACAAAAACAAAGTGTCATACGTGAGACGTTCGGGCTGACTCCACAAAAATTGACTTTCTCTCACATTCTTCACTGAGGCTGGGTTGGGACATCACTAGGCTCACCTACATACATATAAATGAGAGTGAGCGAATGCCCAGTTAATAATATCAAAATAAAGAAGTTACATGAATGAAATTCATAACAGAAATATCAAACGGCCTTAGGCCCATTCATATTTCTATCTGGTGCATCAAATGGCCTCAGGCCCAAACATATCAGACGGCCTCTAGCCTAAAATTCATTCATGTTAGATGGCCTCGAGCCTAACTTATTTATGTCAAACGGCCTTTGTCCCAATTCGTTCATGTCAAATGGCCTTTGGCCCAATTCATTCATATCAAACGGTTTTTGGCCTAATCATTCGTGTCAAATGGCCTTCGGCCCAATTCATTCTTGTCAAACGGCTTTTGGCCCAATTCATTCATGTCAAATGGCCTTGGGCCCAATCATTCATGCCAAATGGCCTTTGCCCTAATCATTCACATCAAACGACCTTTGGCCCAATCATATGACATAACGAATATTTGTCCACAATTCAAATTAACAAATCCATGAAACTTATACAGAAGTAAGTATTTGGAAAGTAACATACTTCAAAAATATCTTTACTAAGATATTATCATAGTGTTCTGCCAAAGGATTTGCTCTTGTGCTTAACCGCACACATTTCATAACATATTAGGTCACAAGCGATTCAATCCGTTCTTAATTTATTTATTTCTCTTAGGCCTCTTTCTTATCCTTTTTGTTCATTTACAATGTTAGATGCATGCCTAAGAGTGGTTAGAAATGAAAGAGAATGAAAAACGAAACACAAAACAATTTATCAAAATTTTTGAAACGGGGTTCTGTGCTCGGGCATAGCTTTTGTTGCTCGAGCAGACCGCAAAGCTCTGAAAAAGTACTGGTTACATGAATTTCACGCTCGAGCAAGATTTCTGAAGCTTGAGCGGGGAGTCTTGCAAAACAAGGTTCGCTAGAGTGTAGAGCTTGCTGCTCGAGCCACAGTGCAATTCCCTACAAAACTTCTGGGAGCTAAATTTTCATGCTCGAGCGAGACTTTCCTCGCTCGAGCGGACTAGTCGAAATCTGGGTTTTCCAACAAGCTGTTCAAGCTTCAAAACACAACCCCAAAGGCTCCAAAGCTTGCAAATCAATGGCAAATCATAGAAAACATTGTGTATCATAAGAACTTGGATAATTTGACGCCAATTGTTCAAAATCATGATCCATTTCCAAAATCATTTCAAATTCTCCTTGTCAATTTCAAAACTCATGTGTTCAAACTTCATACAAACTTCATATCTTCATGAATCATGCATGCATGTTAATTTTTTACTCCAATTCCATTTCAAATGGTACAAATGATGCATATAATCATGAAGCTCATGAAAATTATGCATGCATGTATAATTTGATGTCATATTCTTCATGTTCCAACAATCATCTTCTAAATACAAACATGAGTCCTTAGAATTGAGTTTCATACCATGATAATTCTTACATGCATGTGTATATTGACTTCAAATTCATTATATATAACTTAAACCTTTTTCTTGATTACCAATTCTCTTTAAATTCATATAATTACAAACTTAAACTCATGAATTAAGGGTTGGCCACCCACCTAGAAGCTCCAATCCTTCCAAATTTAGCTAATTTCTTGAGTCTAGCTTCCAAATTCCTAAGCTTTGAGCCAACATCCACAATTTGAGCCCTCTTCTCTCTCTAGAACCGTCCCTTTCTCTCCCTCTCTAGAGTATATTTCAAATTGGGAGCTTAAGTATTAATAGGCTTATATATATATATATATGCTTGACTAATCAACCTTGATTAAGGCTAATTAATTGTGCTTATTTCAATCAATTAAACCTAATTGATTTGGTCTGAATCAATTCTTGATTAAATTTCACCGTAGGCTCTAAAAATCATGCAAAGCACAAAAATACAGTCAATTTCAGTTTATGTTGCCTCTACGGCCTTTAATTAAATTTTATAGCGGGAAATCAAATAGATTTTCCTATGGTAAACAAATAGAAATTCAAAAACACATATAAACATATAAATGGCACCCAAAATCATATTAAGCAAATAATCACAATCATAAGTAAGATTAATTAACATAACATATGATAGGGTTATCACAATTACCTAATATACCTCTTACACCTAACATCGAGAAGTGAAAGGAGGATCAAACCGTACGATGGTAATCCAGATCCAAGGATTGTGTTTCCAACATGGCAGAGTCCACGATCGACCAACCTTGTGGCAAGCTTTTTAGGCAAGTCATCCAAGAATAGCAGATAGAAAATACAGTGACTTAACGTAACAAATGCAAATGCAGTGGAAAGAACATATATATGTAAATAAAACCTCACATCATGAAATTCAAATCAAGTTCTCTAACTCCCCAGTATAGTCGCCAAAAACTGTAGCTAGTTTTTGTTGCTGCTCGGAGGGGTTTAGTCTCCTCGGATACCATAGCCCTATAGTTCGGACTCCCGTGGTTCTGAATTTAATTTCACAAGTACAATTTTAAATAGATAAACACAAATGAGTCCCAATCCAACAATGGACTGCATTGCCAAATTTCATAGTCACCACCTAAATATTTTTGGAAAATTTAGAAAACCCATGACTTGTGCCAAAGGCCACTTATCTGTCATCACCAAAGTGTCTCGGCTCGGGAACTTAGGTATGAGAGGGGAAGGTCATGAATTGAGCACCCCACTCACCCGATCAAAGATCGGCCTTTACTAATCATGATGTGATTCTTATAGACAGTAGATGCTCTTGTTCTGATTATTATGCTATCTTTACTATGTGATGTACACAAGTATAGACCAATTCACCCGTTTTGGAATGCTTTGATTTCATGTCTATTTTGAAAAGTGTTTTGAATATATACCACTTGAAAAAGTGATCTCATATGTACATTTAATCAAATTATCCTAACTTAAGTGAAAAGCCTTCATCCATAAGCATTCAAGAGATATATCAAATAAGCACTCAGTCTTATGGTAATATGCTCAATATAGCAACACTAACACACATGCAATATGCTAAAGAAAAAATTCTCACTTAGTACTCAACCGAGGCAAGCCAAAATAGAAGAAAAATAGTTAGAAAAATGCATGATCCTAACGATGCAAATGACTAAGTATGGCGTGTGAGTCAATTCAAGACATGAGAGAAAGCACGCATTCGAGTAAGGAATTTGAAATTGACATTAATTAGTATGATTAGCTGAACCCTTATTGATACAAAATGAATGGATGCGAGTCATGGAAAAATCTAAGGAAAATATGATGCTATACCACCATGGTAAGCATGTAAATAAAATGGAGAAAGAAATAGGGGTTAGAAGACATAGAATATTACAATTTTACCCTAGTGCAGGAGGGTCCGAATGAATGTCCTAATTAGATAATTATTATAACACCAAATTAACTAATTAATCAACTAGATACTATCAAAGGAATTTAACTAATTAATGAACTAGCTATTACAAGTTTCAAATGAATCTACTAATTTAAGTATAACATATTACTATTAACATTAATTTCACGAGCCACAGGGAAGCTAAGAATCACATATGCATGAAAGGGAATATCCACCTGAAAACTCCTCTGTTTTGCTACCAGAAAATGTTTTGCTGCTAGAAGTGGTAGACATTGATTCTTGCCTCATTATCATTACTAGAGAGTGTGAAATGGCTCAAGACTCAATAGGTTCGATATAACATCCGATTGAACCCAACTCAGTTTTATTATCTTGTGCCTCTTTTAGTCCAGTTTTGTTAGCCCTTTTATTACCTTTCCATTCTTTAATCATTTTAGTCCAAAAATGAGAGCTATGTCCACTAATGAAGAGAAGTGTCAAACAAGAAGTTGTTCTTGGTATGAGAGAGATGTAATTCCTTGGTAATGAACCTCCGAAGAGGTTAAACCATTAAGAATAGAATGTCTTTTTCTCATGCCTTAAACAACCATCAATCGTTTAAAACAACTCTCAAACAAATAAAACCAAGAAAGAAGGGAGGGTTTAGAGATGGTTAAGTGTGAGTACATGTATGAAAAGTATGAAATAAAACTATTAACTCAAATCGGTTGGTGTCTAAGGCCTAAACCACGAAACCTATGAGGACTTACAATAACATAAGCGTAATATGCAAAGCATAAACTAAATAAACACACTAAAACAATCCTAAAACTCACAAAACAGTGATGAAATTAGTTTGAAAAGCTAAAAAAAGTGAGCAAAAATGAGAGAAAATTAAAGCTAGTAAGCAAGCCTAAGGAGGGATGGCTAACCCCTCCATTTTTTGGACCTCAAAACCACATATTTTAGCCTCTTAAAACTCTAAAAATCAGTGGCTAAAAGTTGGAAAACAAGTGGGAAACATAAGGAGAAAAGCTTATGGAATAAGGTTCAAAGAAGGGTGGTTAACCCTTCCACCTTTGGTAGCTTTAAATCACAAGTTTCAAGCCACCAAAAATAGTTCAAAGCAGCATCAAGACAATAAGAAAAGAGAAGGAAGAAGTAGTGTGAGGATGGCCAAAGTTATACCTCTTGAAGAGAAGTTACTCTTTTGTTCACAAATCACAAGAAATCCACCATCAAAGGCTGATATTTTAGCTCAAGAACCTCAGCAAGGAGCCTCAAATTTTTTGTTTAGGAAGTGTATGTATAGTGTATGTATATTGCAAGATAGAGAAAGAGAGTGCTTAGAAAGTTTTGGACTCTTAGCAAATTTTTCTAACCTAAAATCAAGAGGGATGGTCAAGTATATATAGAAAAACAAGTTCTTATCTCAAAAATATCTGTATAAAAACAACTAGTGCAAAGCATGCACATGAGAGGGGGGGGATAGCTGGCTGTAAATATCTTCCTGCCGGGATATATGGCCGGCCGGCCAATGACTTGTACGGCCGGCCACAAAAGTGGCCTGCCAATCCAAAAAAACTACTCTCAAGGCCGACTTCAAACGGACATATTTCAACCTTTTCCTAAAGTAGCTTTCTTGCATCCCTTCCTATTTCCTTCAAATCCAAACCTATAACTAAGATGTTTCTAAATATTTTTCTAAGAGTTTACCTCCCTTCTATTTATTTCCCCTTTGTCCTTACTCTATTTACCAAAAAATATAATATTTTAATCGAAATACGAACCTCGAAACATCGTAGAAACATTTGGAAAAATATTTTGAAAAAAGGGGTTTTAAGGTCTAAGATAGTTTTGGTCAAAATGGGGTGTAAGGTTGGGATTAGAAGCTCAAAAACTGAAGCCTTCTGTTGAAGATTTTAAACGATTGTACAGCGTAACTTTTCATCATCGAGTGTTCAAAGTGCGGTGCCCAAGTCTTAAGGGCAGTAAAAAATGGGGTGTCTACATTACCACAAGGGTTTGTCTCACTGAATATTGATAGATATATGCCTTGTATGGTATTTAATAACATGCTTATGTGATTAAGTTAGTATGAGATTTAGTTTCTAAGATATTAATTGTGTCTACGGGTTTCTGAAAGTCCCGTTAGAAGAGTACTTGACCACTGCTAATTCAAACAGGAACATTGACAACTTCACATAATAGTTATTATCTGGGGAAGAAATTCATTTGTGAATATGTGATTCAGTGCTTACATGGAGTGAATTATTGTGTTGCCCACTGTATTAGGACATGTGCAAATTAGTTATGGCACAGTCGTGAATGTGCTAGATAATTTGTGTTACCTTTATTAGGATGTCAGGATGTGGATGTGGGGGTGGTAGCGCTGTAGGCCTAGACGTCAGGAAATGCCAATTGAAGATGAAATTCCAACATAAGAAGAAGAAGTTAGCTAGGCGAATGTGGCCAAGCTTGCGAACCAACAAGCCATGGGTGCTTTGGTATGGGAAATGGCAAGAACTTTGAGGGAATTCATGGATATTCTCCAGGTTGAGAATCAAGTCCAGGCCTATATTGTGGAGATAGGGCATCCTTTTTGAAGAGAGAGTTCTTCCGGTCAAATCTGGAAGAGTTTGTTAGTGATCCAAAAGAGCCACTGAATGTTGATGACTAGCTTAAGTAGATGGTGAAGATGTTTGAGATGCTTGGCATCGACGATGATGGTTTGAGGGTGACCTAGGCAGGTTTTTCAACTTAAAGACGACGTGAGTCAATGGTGAAAGTTTGTTAAGGGCCGTATTGGGGTGACTAGGGAGGTATTTATTACCGCCTTCCAGGATAAGTTCTTACCACCTATGGCAAGGGAGAAGTTGAGGGAGCAATTCCTGAAGCTCAAGCAATTGAGTGCACTAGTGACCAGGTTTGAGGCGACCTTTACTAGCATTTTGAGGTTCGTGCCAGAACGCGTGGCAATGGAGGAACGCCGTTGCATCTAGTTTGAGAAGAGGTTGAGGATCGGGCTCTTTTTCAAGGTTGTCGATTCTATTATTCTGGACTATGGACGTCTTGTTGAATCAACAGCCTATTTGGAGGTGGTGATTCATGAGGAGGAGGAGCGTATAAGAGGCTCCAAGCATAGAGGGCATGAGTGTTAGAGCGATGCGAGGGATATCAAGGGGCAGACGAGTTCTACCTCACAACAATCTCGAACTCATCAGTCGAGATCCACCTTTCTCGTGCCAAGTTGTGGTTCGGGAAGAGGTAATCAAGGGGGATTCATGTGCTTTAAGTATTGTTAGTTGGGCCATAAGTCTCCAGCTTGCCTATAGACAGGAGGAAGGCAACAACTAGCACAGGGTTCGACTCATTCTCAAAGTCAGAGCTAAGGGAGATGGCAACTACCTACCTATTATCAGTGTGGGTAGATCGGGCAAAACCTCATCAAGTGGCACATCTAGTGCGTTTAGCTCGAGACAGACACAAAGTCACCTGCCAGCTTAGTCAATTCAGTTGGAGTTTCCTCTATTTGTCAAGACACCTATTGAGAATAAGGTGGCATTGGATCGAGTATGCCGCTTTTATGAGGTTAAGGTCACAGATTGTCGACTCTCCCTTGATTTTATTGTTCTTGATAAGAATGCATTTGATGTAATTTTGGGTATAGACTGGTTAACCTACTTTTGGGCTTTGATAGATTGTCACTGTAAGAGGGTGTCAATGTATACACCATTTGGGGATTGCTTCTACTTTTTATGTGATCGGGGTGATAGTTTTATTCCTCTGTTGTATGACCTTAAGGATCGAGGAGAGTTCAGTTTTCTCTTTGCCATCATGGTAGCTGATAAGGGTAGTGTGGTCCAGAGTGACTTATCGAGAGTGGTTTAAGAGTATCCGGATGTTTTTCCAAAGGATCTTACCTTAGCATCCTCATCTCAGCAACACACATCTACATATTATTTCTTAATTTCCCAACATTCCATCACTGGTTTAATAGTTGTTCTATATAACTTTCCTTTTAGTCTAGTGGGTACTTGTTTATCTCATAGTACCCCTGGCGTACTCTTCTACTTAAGCCATATCACCTTAATTCTATGGACCACATCCGCTCTAATCTCCACAGTCATTGTGATAATTGATCCTAAATAACGAAAATATTCAATTGTAGATAGTTTTTGCTTCGCAATCTTCAGTTCTCCTCTGCTACCATTGTTACTGTTACTAAAACTACACTATGTACTATGTGTTTATCGTAAATCCTTTATATTCAAGTGTTTCATTCCAAGTCTCCAACTTAGTATTAACTCCTTCTCTAGTCTTATCCACTAACACGTTATCATCTACAAAAAATATGCATCATGGCATATCATCCTGAATATTTCTCGTTAACTCATCATAACTGAAGCAAAAAGATAAGGATTTAAGGTTGATCCTTGATGTAACCCCACAATAATTAAAAATTCACTTGTCTCTCTAACAGTCGATCTAATAGTGGTCACCACACCTTCATATATGTCTCTAATCACATCAATGTAACTTTTCGTCACCTCTTTCTTCTCTAACACGTACCAGATTATATCCTGAGACACTGTATTATATGCTTTCTCAAAATTAATAAAAATCATATGAATATCTTTTTTCTATTCTCTATACTTTTCTATTACTCTCCTTGAACGATATATCTCTTCCATTGTTCACATTAGTTATTCCAATTAATTTCTAAATTAATGTTTTATTTTAATAAGTCAACTCATTTTAAACATTCAAAATACTGCATTATTAAATGATTAATCAACTTGTTGATTAGGCTTTAGTGCTAATTTCATGGAGAATGCACGTTCAATTTAGATCACAACTAAGATTCAAGTTAAAGATAAAACCTATTAGGGCCAACTTATGGGGCATAGATTATCCTTCCCACTCCCTCTTTTATCTTGTATTTTATACTTGTCTCATATTATCGCACCACCAAAATGTAAGAATATAAAAATAAAATAGAGAATGGTATAGAAAGTAAAAACATGATTTATGCCCAACTTGCCACCTCCACTCTGCTGGAATTCCAAGTTCATGAGCCAATTGCATTGCATAGGACTCTACATCAAACTAGTTAAATTAAATTATCAATTTAGCTAAAATATGTAGCCAAATTAACGAAAAATTCTTCCAGCAAAATACTTAAAATAGTAGCTAGAATAGTTGTGCATAGTACCTTGCTAGTTCTATTGAATCACTATCTACTAGCTGCTTAATTCTTTGTTTTTAAACCATTTACTTTTGTGACCATCCTCGCCACTATAATACATATTTGTGTATAGTAAAAAGAGAAGGAAGGAGGAGGATGAGGAAAAGATAAGAGAAGGGATGACAGGTGGGAGTCGTTGGTGCGGGAAGGATTGTTGAGGAGAAATAAAAAAAAAGAAGATAGGGGGTTGTAGATTTTGGGAGATGATGGCAGAGTTGCAGAGGGGGTGGCAAGGGAAAGTAATTGCAAGTGGTGAAGGTAGTCCTAACAACAAGTGGGTACAGAGGGGTAAAATAAAATTTAATTATGGTGTTCAATAAAAATAAATAAAACTCAACCAATTAGGCTTAGTCTAGTTGGTCACTATAACTCTCCTAAGAGTTTGTGGCAATGAAAAAGTCATGAGTTTAACTCTCTTTAAGGGGGAAGTTGAATTAGGAGACAAGCATGCAAGGGTAAAGATGATAACTCTTACTGGTGCTAATCTAATAATTAATAATTGACTTTCACCGACAAAAAAATTAAATTAAAATTTATGATTGAAATGTTTAAGAAGTGAGTTGCCTAATCAAATTATTGAGATACGTTTAAAACTACCCAACAACTACCAACCAAGTGGAGGTGACAAGTTGACTCAATGGATAATTGAGGATTAAAAATATGTGGCATCTCATATTGAATCTTGTTTGTTTACACGTGATCCAATTTGGATGTGCATTTTCCAGGAAATATACAGTAAAGGCTAATCAACAAGTTGCTAGCTAGCCAGTCCTTGAATAATGTAGTGTTATAAAATGCCTTATATTCTAATTTATGAATGGTTCTGGTTTGTCTTTAGTCGGAGAGAAGTCCAATCTAGTATAATTGAATTTGTGAGGTTCATTATAAATTTTATTTTGATAATTTACATTATTTATTTTTTAAAATTTTGTATATTTATTAAAAAATTCAGTTCAATTTGATAATTGTAACTACTTAATTTTATCGGCTTTATCTATTTAAAAAAAAAAAAGAAGACAATTTATTTTGAAACTATGCTTATTGTTTTTTTTTTGAGTTAATTATTTAAAAGTTCTATTTACAAATATGTTATGGTAGTTCAAGTTCTATCTAAAATTTTTTGAACCAATAAGTTCTATTGAGTAAAACTGAGAATATTATCAATTTTTTACAATTTTTCAAAACTAAGAACATTATTAATTTTGCATAGTAATGTTGCAGATAATTGTTTCACTAACTGATAAAAAAAAAAGAGCATGCAATTAAACGTTATTTCCCTTCTACTTATTAGTTTGATTCAACTATCCAATAAAACTAATAACATTATCAGTTTTTTCATTTTTAAAGTGTTTTTTTGTGTTTTGTTTTTTCTTTGTTTTTGTTTTTTGCACATCAATGTTCCATCATCATTCTTCTTTATAGACACAAAATTTTCAGTTTTGCACAAAAAAATAATTCAATTTTTTCAATTTTTAGTCTTTTTTTTTTATTTTTTGTGCACATAATTTTTTTTTTAGTTTTTTTAATTTGAAAGTTGATGTTTTAAAGTTTTGAAAATCAAAATAAATATCAAATCATCATATTCCTTTATAGATAATCATAAATGATGAATAATCATTGTTTGAAGGGTGATTCCGACTATTAAAAATTTAATGGAACTTGAAGTTTCAAAAAAATTTAATTAGGACTTAATAGTATATAAGTTCATAAATTAGGATTTGTGTGTAAATGCCCTTTATTTTTTTAAACACAAATTTGATGAACACAAAAATAGAGAGCTTAATTATTATTATTATTATTATTATTATTATTATTATTATTATTATTATTATTATTATTATTATTATTGTCTTAGCTTCCGTTTATTTCAACCTAATATTTTACTCACTTTTCATTGTTTGGTTAATCATAAAGTAAGCAAAATATTTTTGTTAAAAGCCCAAAAATAACTTTCCTTTTATAATTCTTTTTTTAACACACTTTCCTTTTATAATGGGCCTGGCTTCCCTTCCGTTCTAGATTGCACTGGACGGTGCTGTTGGGCCCGTAAAGGCCCATCATGAGACCCATTTCGATAATTCAAACTGTTCAATGTGTAGAACTCGTCAAGTACTATATGTCTATAAAAAAGTCACGTTAATCGGATATCGATAGTTACATAATCAAATTAGTTTTGTATTAAAAAAATGAACGGTGAAAAAACAAATAGTTGACATAAAACTAATCTGATGAGATATCTATTGATATCGAATCAACGTGATTTTTTTCAGGTATATAGTATTTGACGAGTTATAAATATTGAAAGATTCAAATTATCTAAACGAGACTCGTGGTAAGCCTCCACAAACTTAACAGCACTCTCGTTTTTGGCTTGCTTGACTCACAGCCACCGACATGGACCATCCTTTTGGATGCTGAAACTAGAACTTTGCATGTGATCCTTTGGAAGATGCAGGTACTCTGGGTATTAAATGCCAACCACCAAATAATTGAAAGAGAAATTATATTTTGTATAAAATTATTTTACGTGTAATATATTTTTGGGCAAATTACAAAACAAACCTTAGGGTTTCGTATATTTTTCAATTTCAATTCCAAAACTTTAATTTTGACAAATTAAACCCTAGCGTTTCTTCTGTGTTTCAATGTGAACCCTCTGTCCATATCCGTTTGATTGAATTAACGAAATCTGGGCAAAATTTTTAAATTCAAACACATATGTTCAAATACTTATATTTCCCTTATCGTAACTCTGTTTTGCCTCATTTTTATGTCGTTGGATTCACCTCATTGCATAGTTTTCATTCCATGCCTCACACACCTTATTCCACCTTTTTTTTTATGTGCTGTAAGAACTCCGAAAGTTGGCCAAAAATAAGAATTTTCTCTCTTTGGGCAAAATTTTCATATTCAAACACACATGTTCAACCATTTGTATCTCCTTCATTGCAACTCCATTTCGCCTCATTTTTATGTCGTTTGATTCATCTCATGACCTAATTTTCATTCCACTCCTTATACGGCTTGTTCCACCTTTTTTTGCTTGTTGTCGGAGCTCCGAAAATTGGCCAGAAATAAGATTTTCTCTCTTTGGGCAAATTATTTTATTTTATTTTTTTCTTTTTTCCTTTCTATCTTTCTTCGTCTATCTTATATCTCCACATTTCTTCCTTCCATCTTCATTTCCACAATTATGCTCTCTTTTACTCTTCATTCATGGCCCTTCCCCCACTCTTATGTTTCTTTTCGTTCTTGTAAATTATATACATTCATACTCGACGACACCACCACCGTCAAAGGTTCGGTGGCCACCACGAGCTGGGTAGAAGGGCCATGAAGGAAAAGAAAAAAAGAAAATAATTGTGGAAAGAAAGTAAGAAGGAAGAAGCATGGAGATAGAAGATAAAGGAGGGGAAAAAACAGAGGAAAATTTTATTTTTGGCCAAGTTTTGGAGCTTTGATGGCATGCAAAAAGAGGTGGAATAAGGTGCATGAGAGGTGAAATGAAAATTAGGCCACGAGGTGAATCCCATAACGCAAAAATGAGTACGATGAGGAAGATATAAATGCTTGAAAATGTGGGTTTGAATATGAAAATTTTGTCCAAATAGAGAAAAATCTTATTTTTAGCCAATTTTTAAACCTCCGACAGTATGCAAAAAGAGGTGGAACAAGACTTATGACGGATGAAACAAAAACTAGGCCATGAGGTGAATCAAACGATGCAAAAATGAGGCAAAACGGAGTTTCAACGAAGGAGATACAAGTGCTTGAACATTTGTGTTTGAATTTGAAAATTTTGCCTAATGAGAGAAAAATCTTATTTTTGGCCAACTTTCAGAGTTCTAATGGCACACAAAAACACGTGAAACAAGGCGTATGAGTTATGAAATAAAAACTAGGCAATAAGGTGAATATAACGACGCAAAAATGAGGTGAAATGGAGTTACGACAAAGGAGATACAAGTACTTGAATATGTGTGTTTGAATCTAAAAATTTTTTCCAATGAGAGAAAAATCTTATTTTTCGCCACATTTTAGAGTTACAACGGCATACAAAAAGAGGTAGAACAGGGGGTATGAGGGATGTAATGAAAACTAGTCAATGAGGTGAATCCAATGACGCAAAAATGAGGCGAAACGGAGTTCCGATGAGACAAATACAAGTGTTTGAATATATGCGTTTGAATCTGAGAATTTTACCCAGATTTCGTTAGTTCAATCAAACGGATATGGACGGAGGGTTCACATTGAAACACGGAAGAAACTCAAAGGTTTAATTTGTCAAAATTGAAACTCTGAGGTTTAAATTGAAAAATACGCAAAACACTGGGGTTCTTTTTGTAATTTGCCAATATTTTTTTGGTAAAAAATGTTTTACTTCAAAACAAGTAGAGTCATATGCCATTAAAACTCCACCGTCGGGGATATTAGGATCTTCTGCTCCAATGTACTCTTTACCACATGACATGGCACGAATTTTGGGTTGCACGAATCTCAAGACATAATTGTTCAACTAAATTCGTTTGGGAACTTAACTACTTTAGTGTTTTTGTTTTTAAACTATTTTATGAGACGAAAAAGATACTGGTTTGAAAAGATTTGTGATTATTTTTATAGTTGAATAGATGATCATGAGAAAAAGAAAATGATTGATTAATTTGTAGGATGTGACATTTTATTTTATTAATTATTTTAATTTTTTTTTATTTATTTTTTTTTTTTTTAGTTATCTCAGCCAAAACCAAACATCTTAAACAAAGTCGAATACATGAGGTTAGTCAAACGGAAAGATTTAGACAAACAAAATTGTGCACTCTTGAAAATATGGTGTCATTTATTCATATTGGTAATACTACATATTTATAATTTTATTAAAAAATATCAATATATAGTTTAGATTTATTTTACGCACAGCAACACATTCTTTATAACAAAATTCTCATCTTTTTCTCTTTGTATGTAAATGGCACTATACACAGTTGGGCTATTCATATTCTAAACCTCTCTTTAATCACTTGTCTCTCTAACAGTCTATCTAATAGTGATCACCACACCTTTATACATGTCCCTAATTACATCAATATAACTTTTTGTCACTCCTTTTTTATCTAACACCTACCAGATTATATCTTGAGGCATTGTATCATATGTTTGCTCAAGACTGAAAAAAATATATGAATGTCTTTTTTTTTTCTTTTTTTTTTTGTCTCTGTACTTTTTAATTACTCTCCTCAAACGATAGATCGCTTTTGATGATACAGTCCGTCCCGGGTGGATGGGTCAGGCTAGCCCAGGTTCTTCAGGTTCCGGTTTCGGGTGGTGATTCCGTCAAATGACCTGCAAGCAAGTCCAAAGGGGAACGGGGCAGTCCCCCAGTGAACCCTCCGGCGAGAGAATTAGTAGAGGAAAATAGGAAAATGTAGGGAAGAAGATGGAGAGACAAAAAGCTTAACATTTTTCTTGTGCTTCTCTTGTTGCTTATATTCTTTGGTAATCATTTCACTGTCCCTTGTGACGTGCCCCCTTTCCGCCAAAAGCCTGTGCCGTAGCCTACCTTGTTCAGGGTGAGGGGGCTCTGTTCCGACGGGGAGGTGTTGTTGTAATAAATGCTGTGATGGGCTGCATTAATGGTGATGTGTTGTGGCAATAACTCTGCAGATCTTTGTCTGCTGATGTGGCCTGTGTCTCATCTGTCATGTGTCCGAATGCCCTTGGCCCTCCACGTCCAGGTGGCCTCCAGCTGTCCTGGGCTTTGCCAACCAAGTTATGCTATGGGTCCAAAGCGATGGGTTCGGGGTGGTTTGCCGTGGGCTGTATGCCTCGTGGGCCTGTCCATGTCAGTAGTCCCCCATTTCTAAGTGCAGCTTTAGTCCAACGAAGGGAATAGTAATAAGGAAGAGAAGTTCGAACCGAGTGGAGAGGTCTACGGGAAGCCGTGCCGATCGCCAGGGTGGTTGAATCGGGAGAAGCTGACCGTGAGGGCGGCCGAGCGGGAGGCGTCGGCCGAGAGGCGTGCCGACCGCAAGGGTGGCCGAGTGAGAGGGGTCGATCGAGAGGCGTGCCGACCGCGAGGGTGGCCGCGTGAGAGGGGTCGACCATGGGGCTTGCCGACCGCGAGGGTAGCCGAGTGAGAGGGGTCGACCGAGAGTCGTGCCGACCGCGACGGTGGCCGAGTGAGAGGGGTCGACCGAAAGGCGTGCCGACCGCGAGGGTGGCCAAGTGAGAGGGGTCGGCCGTGGGGCTTGCCGACCAGGACGGCGCGGGGCTCGAAAAGAGATGGGGTAGGGTGGGGCCATGTGATGATTTGAAATGGAAAGGACAGGGGAAGGGGAGGGGACAGTGCATCGTGGCCATACACGTGGTAATATCGTGGGGGAAGTGAAGCGTTGGAGCAGAAATGAAACGATAGGGCACGAGTGGGGTTTTGAAAAGGCGGCTTTGGCGGTTGATTTGAAAGGTTTTGAAACGGGCGAAAATTAATGCGAATCCATGGAATACGGGTAAACCGTGGGTTGTTGGTATAATGTGTTTCAACTACCTGTGTACAAAAACCGAAAATATCCAAGTGTTAATTCCTTCACTACATACGACATACCTGTGTAGCATTTTCTGAACTTCCTCGTTCCTGCGTCAGAAGTGAGTTGCAAGCAAACCCTAGAAATGGCACAAGAAGGAGTTAATGTGAGGGTGGACCCGTTGGGGGATGATAATGGGGAGGAGTTAGCAGCGCAATACAGGACGGAGGCACGGATGGTGGGGACGGGAGTGGGTGAGATGGTGGGAGAATCGCAGGCGTCGGCCCTGATATTGGCCCCAAAGCCACTAAGCCAGGTGGAGCCAGAGCAGTGGCACACTAAGGCGGACAAATCCACACTCACGGTGGCGGATTTGGAGGTGATTAGGGAGCGGTACCAGATTCCGGCGGAGGTGGAGTTACTGTTGCCAACATCAGGGGAAAGGCCGTCTACTGCGAGGCCAGGGGAGTTTTCCCTGTACGAGGAGGCACTAAAAGGGGTGCTGAGGTTGCCACTGCCTCAAGTGGTGGTTGACGTGCTGAATCGCCTGGAGGTAGCGCCGGGGCAATTGATGCCCAATGCCTGGACGATTCTGCTGACCTGTGCGAGTGCGTGGCCTAAGGCGAATGGGGGGGAGGCCATGACGGTAGACGAGTTCTTTTCGTGTTACAAGGCGTCGGGGCAGCAAGAAACTTGGGTCACCTTACAGGCGGTGATGGGGAGGGGATTGGTGGCGGGGCTGCCCACGTCGATCAAGGGGTGGCGGCCACGGTGGTTCTACGTGACTGTTAATGGGGGGATGGGGGTGCGCACCATCTGGAAGGTGCCAACCAGGTCGATGAAGTCGAGACTGGGAGCGATGGCGGAAAAGAGAGTGAAGCGAGTGAAGGAGTGGAGAGAGAGAGAGAAGGCCAGATGGGACGAGCTTGTCCAACCGTCGGCATTGTTTGAGGCGGGGCTGGGACCGCAGCCGAAAGGCGGAGACCTCGGCCGGGCGGGAATTGGAGGCAAGGAGAAAAACTCAGGAGATAGAGGATCGGGCCATTCTGGCAAAGGCCGCGAAGTTCAAGGAGGCGCAGAGGGACCGTCCGCCTCAACCGATCGCGCGGGAGAGAATCCGACCGCGCCCAAGGCCGTTGGGTGAAAAAGACTTAAGCAGTTTTGAGCCGCGGCCGCCGCCTGTAGACCCTGTAAAGGAAAAGGCTGGAAAGGCGGTGGAGGCTCTAAAAAAGAAGAAGAAGAAGAGGAGTGCCCCAGAGGAAGCAGCAGATGCGTCTGGGGCCAAGAGGGCTAGGGCGGCCCCAACTAAGGTGGAGGTCCCCGTGGCCAAGGACGCCCTAGAGGTGGTGGAGATCATCCCAACGGTGGAGGTTGTGGAGATTGCTCCATCAGTGCAAGTAGAGGTTGGGTCGACTGAGGCAGTGCCGAACGGAATGGAACAGGTCCAGAAGAGGCCAGACCCCCAGGAAGGAGGGGTTCGTCTGGTTACGGCGATCTATCATGCGCGCGCGGTAGCTGGAAGGTTGGAGGGAGAAGAAGGCCCAGCCAAGGCGGGGGCAGACCGGCTGGTAAAGATCGTGGAGGAGACGGCTCTGCGTGCGGCATCAGGATATAATGAGGCTGACCTGCTGAGGGGGTTATGCTCCGCCCAAATGGAGGTGACTACCTTGGCAGGGGCCCTCCTTAGGAAGGCAGGGGCTGCCAAGTTGAAGGCTGAGGAGGCCAGGGTCCAGTTGGCTAAATTGAAGAAGGACAGTGCCGACTGGAAAACTGCCCATGACGAGCTGCCAGTAGTCAAGTTGGAGCTGGAGGACACACGCCGTAGGGTCGTGTCGCTCGAGTTCCAACTGGCTGGTGAACAGAAAAAGTTGGAAGAGTCTGAGAGGGCCTGCGCCGTGGTAGTCGAGCGGCATGAGGAGGCCATGACCAGCAATGAAGAGCTGGTCAGGCAAAAGGATGAAGCAGATTCCAGAATGGGAGAGCTGTTGAAGGAGTTGGGGGAGGAACGCGCCAGAGCAGAAGAGGAGAATGGGAGGCTTTTGAGGGAGTGGGAGGTAGAGAAGGCGAAGGTGGTGGCGGAGCTGGAGAGTCTGAAGAAGGGGGTGAAAGAGGAGAGGGCGACGGCAGCTGCTGAAAGGGGGGCCCTGCGAAGAGAGCTAGACGAGGAGAGGGCGAAGGCGGCGTTTGAAAGGGCGGCTTACCCTGATCTTTGCGTCGCAGCAGTGGAGCAATATAAAGGGTCCCCCGAATTTCAGATGGTGGTAGACGCCGCTGTCACCAGGAGTCTAGCTGGGCAAGAGTCTGGGGGGGTGGGCCCATCAAGGAAGACTACTGGAGGTGGGACAGAGGCAGAGGTGATTAAAAGGTTCCAGCTGTCAGACTTCTACAAGCACGAAATGGCCGAGTTCTGGGACAGCGGTTGGAAGATGTTCAAGCGCAGAGCTGAAGAGCTGTTCCCACACTTGGACCTTAGTAGTGTGACGATAGGGGAAGATGATGTGGCCCAGACCCCCCTGGACGAAGGCATTGAAGAAGGAGATCTGGCGTCTAGTGAGGAGGAGTAGCCAGGGAGAAGAAGAACTGGGCGTGCTCTGTGTCTATTTTTTTGTTTGTTTGTTTGTTTTTTTTTTTTTGTACTTGTGAACACAATGTAAAGGAATGAGCGCATGGATAGATGTATGAAGAATTTGTTTGTAATGAATTTGTGCACAAAGGTTATTTCGTTTATATTTTCAGTTGAATTTTGTTTATTTTGTTTATGCTGCCAGGATAAATGAAGTGTTGTTATAAAAACTGGTCATAGAGATTGGGTTAATAAAGATATCGTGTAAAGCTAAAGTTAAAGGTTCCTTTCTGCGGAGTGTGATTGGGGTTATATGAAAATTGAAAGGATGATAGGGTTTGATTGAACAATTGGAGGAGCGAATTGTAGAGCATAATATTAAGCACGGATGAAGACTAAACATTTAATTGCAAATTGTACCTAAACAGTTAAGTGTAAACTGGGTGAGGTGGCAAATAATCTGATTAGTAAATGAAATACGTGAGAGTATGTTTGGAATTTAGGTAGGTAAAAACGTGGTCTTGGAATTATGAAGAAACTTAAAAATGTGACTAAGTGTTAACAATGTGGTTCTGCTTAACCGTGAAGCGCAGTCAGGCTAAGGCTTTTAAAGTGCTCGGTCTGGCCGAGGCTCTTGAAGTGCTCAGTTTGGCTGGGGCTTGTGAAGTGCTCGGTCTGGCCGAGACTCTTGAAGTGCTCAGTCTGGCTGAGGCTTTTGAAGTGCTCAGTCTGGCTGAGGCTTGGAAGTGCTCAGACTGGCTGAGGCTTTTAAAGTGCTCGGTCTGGCCGAGTCTTTTGAAGTGCTCGGTCTAGCTGAGGCTTCTGAGGTGCTCGGTCTGGCCGAGGCTTTTGAAGTGCTCAGTCTGGCTGAGGCTTGGAAGTGCTCAGTCTGGCTGGGGCTTTTGAAGTGCTCAGTCTGGCTGAGGCTTGGAAGTGCTCAGTCTGGCTGGGGCTTTTGAAGTGCTCAGTCTGGCTGAGGCTTTTGAGGTGCTCGGTCTGGCCGAGGCTTTTGAAGTGCTCAGTCTGGCTGAGGCTTGGAAGTGCCCGGTCTGGCTGAGGCTTTTGAAGTGCTCAGTCTGGCTGAGGCTTTTGAAGTGCTCAGTCTGGCTGAGGCTTTTGAAGTGCTGCAAGTGGAAAAGTTATTGGGGCCACATAGAGACAGTTGAATTACGAAAACCGAGGTCACCAGTCGGAATTTACATTATGTATAGAAAGGGGGATACAACAATGTTGACAATACAAAAGTATGGACTTATTGGTAGTAACGCTTCAAATGTTCTGCATTCCAGGGATGGGGCAGGTCTCGGCCTTCCATGTCTTGAAGTCGGTAAGTGTCTGGTCATGGTCGAGCTTTCACAACGTAGGGCCCCTCCCATTTGGCTGCTAGTTTGCCCTCGGTTGGATTCTTTGTGGCAAGAGTCATTTCGCGTAAGACAAGGTCCCCTACGGAGAACTCTCGAGGTCGAACTCGGCGGTTGTAGTGTGTTCGCATTTTCTGCTGGTACGAAGCCAATCTAACAGCAGCGGTCTCTCTGAGCTCTTCGACGAGGTCCAAGTCTGTTCGATGGAGTTCTTCGGCTGCGGCCAGATCCGGATGTAAAATCCTGGGAGTGGGCAAACCGACTTCTACCGAAATAACCGCATCAGCGCCATATGTTAAGCGAAAAGGGGTTTCACCAGTGGGAGTGCGAGCAGTGGTTCGGTAAGCCCAGAGTACATTTGGTAGTTCTTCAGCCCAAAGGCCTTTAGAAGCTTCGAGCTTGGTTTTGATGATTTTCAGAAGGGAACGGTTGGTGACCTCAACTTGGCCGTTTGCTTGGGGGTGACCGGGGGAGGAGAAGCACAGTTGAATCTGGAGATCTGCACAAAATTTTCTGTACTTCGCGTTATCGAATTGTTTGCCATTGTCAGAGATGATGGTTTGAGGGATGCCAAATCGGCAAATGATCGATTGCCAGATAAACCTGGTGGTGTTCCGCTCGGTGATTGTGGCAAGGAGTTCAGCCTCGACCCACTTGGTGAAGTAATCAATGGCAACGATTGCGAACTTGGTCTGACCTCGACCGGTGGGAAGCGGACCGACCAGGTCGATCCCCCACTTGGCAAACGGATAAGGGCTGCAGAGTGTGATTAACTCTGTAGGAGGAGCATGAGGGATGTTGGCGAAGCATTGACATTTATCGCATTTGAGCACGAAGTCGGTCGCATCCTGATTGAGAGTTGGCCAAAAGTACCCAGTACGGAGTATCTTCTGGGCAAGGGACCTGCCTCCTGAGTGATTACCACAAATCCCCTCATGGATCTCCTGCATTACGTAAGTTGCTTGCGCTGGATTGAGGCACCATAGATATGGCCAGGAGAAGCCGCGTTTGTACAATATATCGTCGACAATCACGTAATTGGACGCTCGGGATCGGACTTTGAAAGCCTGCTGCTGGTCATCGGGGAGTGCTCCTGTGGTCAAGAATAGGAGGATGTCGGATGCCCAAGGGATAGGTTCATTTTGAATGTATTGTACAGCTTGTAGATCGGGTGAAATGGCCGGGTGGTGTAGATATTCAACGCGGACATCATGGCTGAGAGTAGGATGGTCAGCAGAAGCCAACTGAGCCATCTCATCTGCTTTGGAGTTTTCTGCCCGAGGAATATGCCTGATGTGGAAGGTATTGAAGAGGCGAGCAAGGGGGAGTGCCAGGTCTCCGTAAGCTCGCATTGTGTCGTCCTTGGCATCAAAGTCCCCCGTCATCTGACCGACGACGAGTTGGGAGTCGCTGAATACTCGGAGGTGGCTGACCCCTATGTCCTTGGCGAGGTGGAGTCCTGCTATTAATGCCTCGTACTTGGCTTCATTGTTGCTTGCTTCAAACAAGAAACGGAGGGCACATTTGAAGTAGCCGCCCTCAGGAGAGGTGAGGATGAGGCCGGCACCGCTTCCTTCTCTTCGGGACGACCCGTCGACATTAAGAGTCTAAGAGTGAGGATCTTCTGGCTCTGTTGGAGTTGGTAGGGGCGGAGGTGTTGTGGTCGTGGTCGGCTTGGTGAACTCCATGATGAAGTCAGCTACAGCCTGCCCCTTAATTGCTGTCCGAGGGCGGTAAGAGATGTCGAACTGGCTGAGTTCTACGGACCACTACATCAGCCTACCTGAGAGTTCTGGTTGCTGCATGACCTTCTTCAGGGGCTGGTCGGTGAGGACCACAATGGAGTGAGCTTGGAAGTATGGGCGAAGTCGTCTGGAGGCAATGACCAAGGCCAGGGACAGTTTTTCCAGCAAGGGGTAGTTCTGCTCCGCGCCCCTGAGAGCCCGACTAATGTAATAGACCGGCCGTTGGATTGAGCCATCTTCTCTGAGGAGAGCTGCACTGACTGCGGTTCCCGATACTGCTAGGTAGAGGAAGAGGGGTTCGCCCGTGATTGCTTGGGAGAGAATGGGGGGTTGGCCATGCATTGCTTTAACTGTTGGAAGGCCTCTTCGGATTCAGCTGTCCATTCAAAAGTCTGCCGAAGAACTTTGAAGAAGGGCAAGCACTTATCTGTTGCACGGGAGATGAACCGGTTGAGGGCCGCCACTCGGCCCGTGAGTCTCTGAACTTCTTTGACCGTCCTAGGCGACTGCATCTCAACCAAGGCCTTGATCTTCTCAGGGTTAGCTTCGATGCCGCGCTGACTGACCATAAAGCCCAAAAATTTTCCAGATCCTATGCCAAAGGCGCACTTCTCTGGGTTGAGCTTCATCTGGTACTTGCGCAAGGTGGCGAAGGTCTCACGTAAGTCAGCAAGGTGATCGGAGGAGTATTTTCTTTTGACTAGCATGTCGTCGACGTAGACTTCCATATTCCGACCTATTTGGTGATAGAAAACGGCGTTAACCAGCCGCTGATAAGTGGCCCCAGCATTCTTCAATCCGAACGGCATTACACAATAGTGGTAGGTACCTCGGTCGGTAATAAATGATGTGTGCTCCTAGTCGGATGTGTGCATCAGGATTTGGTTGTACCCAGAGAAGGCATCCATGAAGCTGAGCATTTGATGACCGGCCGTGGCGTCGACCAGCAGATCTATGCGGAGAAGGGGGTAGCTGTCTTTGGGACAAGCTCGGTTCAGGTCGGAGTAGTCGACATAGAGCCGCCATTTGCCATTGTGTTTGCGGACGAGGACCGCGTTGGACAACCACCTAGGATAGTCCACATTTTTGATGAATTGGGCCTCGAGGAGTTTATCAACTTCGGCGGCTATGAGGGTGTTGCGCCCCGGATGGAAAATGCATTGCTTCTGGCGGTGGGGTCGAAAGTGGGGTTCGATGCTGAGGCGATGGGGCGATGGGTTATGAAGGAGGGGTCGATGCCTGGCATGTCAGAATGGGTCCAGGCGAATACATCTCTGTGCTCGGTCAGGAGAGCAGTAAGGTCGGCCTTGACTTGGGAAGGTAATTGGCTGCCAATCTTGGTGGTTTTGATTGGGTTGGTGGGATCGATGTTAACTTCAACAAGTTCCTCTACAGGTTCACCTCTGACGAGCTCGTCCTCGTCTCGGACGTCAAGCCCTTCAATGATCATGGCCTCTTTTAGCTTGACTTCTTTGAGTGAGGTGACATAACACTCCCTGCCACGGTCTGTTCTCCTTTGACAGTTCCGACACCGAGATCGGTAGGAAATTTGATGGCAAGATGACATGTAGATGTGATGGCTTGGAAGGCGTTGAGGGCTGTGCGGCCAAGGATAATGTTGTAGGCAGAGGGGCAGTCGACCACAAGAAAGGTGAGCAACTTAGTGGTCTGTCGCGGGTGCTCGCCAATGGTGATGGGCAGATCGATAGAGCCGATGGAGGTCACACGGTCGCCGGTGAAGCTGACCAGAGAGGTTTGGAGAGGAGACAAGCTTTCTTCCCCAATCTTGAGCTGGCGGAAGCAATTGAGGAAGATAATGTCTGAAGAGCTGCCGTTGTCTACGAGGACTCGTCTGACGTTGTAGTTGGAGAGGATGGCGAAAATGACAAGGGGGTCATCATGTGGGTAACGGACACCCGCACAGTCAATGTCGGTGAAGGTGATAGGCTCAATCCATTGTTTTGACTGTTTGGGGGGTCGGTCCACCGTCGCCACTGCTTTGTCTGAGCCCTGCCTAATTTTTCTGAGTTCTGCCTTCTGAGCCGAGCGGGATGGTCCCCCGCAAGCAAGACCGCCTGAAATAACTCGGAATTCTCCAACTGGTGGAGGGGGATTACCAGGAGGCCGAGGCTGTGGTGGTGGGCGATCGTGGCCTTGGTTAGGTGGGCCTTGATTGCGGGGTGGCGTTTGTCGGCGATTGTTCCTGGTGAGGTCGGTTCTTTGCCTCTATGGAGGGCGGTTATCTGTGAATCGGCTGAGACGGCCCTGGTGTATGAAGGTCTCGATCTGATCTTTGAGGTTAATACACTCGTCGGTGGAATGACCATGGTCTTGGTGGAAACGGCAGTATTTGGACTGATCTTTGCGAGTGGAAGGGTTTCGTGAAGGTAGGGGCCACTTGAGGGGGTAGTCCCGTTGGATCTGATTGAGGACGTGCTCCATAAGGGAGTTGAGAGGTGTGTATCGCTCAAACTGACCGGGCGGCCGGGTCGGAGCCGACCGGTCGGCTCGGAGGGGTCGGTCATTATAGTGGGGTGTTTGGCTATTATACTGGGGGGCCCTTGGTTCTGGGTCTTTCCGCTTGTCTCTGGGGGTTGGATTTTTAGGGGTCGGCTCTTGCCGAGCGGCCAGGGAGTCTTCAGCATTCATGTATCTCTGGGCTTTGGATAGTAGGGCTGCCATGGTGGTTGGAGGGTTTTTGGAGAGGGAAAAAAGGAAATCGGACGACCGCAGGCCGGCCATGAAAGCCGTGAGAATGACCTTGTCGTCATTCTTAGCTACTTGAAGGGCTTCGGTGTTGAAGCGGGTGACGAAGCTGCGGAGCGACTCCCCCTCAGTCTGACGAATGTTAAGGAGTTGGGTGGCTGGGCGTCTCTGACGCTGGGCTCCGATAAAATGGCTCAAGAAAGAGTCACTGAGGTGTTGAAAGGTGGAGACGGAGTCCGTCGGTAACTGGCTAAACCACAACCGAGCTGATCCCTTCAGTGTCACTGGAAAAGCTCGGCACATGATCTCGTCAGGAAAAGCGTGGAGGATCATGAGGGTGCGGTAGGTTTCCAGATGGTCGACTGGGTCCGTCGTGCCATCAAAGGAGTCAATGGTGGGCATTTTGAACTTGGCAGGCAATGGTTTGTCGCGGATGGAGGCAACAAAAGGAGAGTTGGCGGTGACTGAAGGCTTGTGCTGAATGTTCTGTATGACCCCTTGTAGTTGGAGCTTCATAGCTCGGAGTTCAGCGTCCCAGAGGGGAATGTTGTCGCCATGGTCGGTCAATGGAGGCTGGACACTGTTGGCTTCCCCCTCAGGGGCGAGTGCCACGACTGACGGTCGTGGAGGTGGAGGTGGAGGTGGAGGTGGTAGGCTCATATGTGGAGGAGGAGGGGGTTGTAAACCTTCTGGGTTGGGCGGAGGGGGTTGTGGAGCAGTGTGGCCCGGGGTTCTTTCTTGGTTGGGTGGAATGTCTGGAGGTGGGGCGGTTAGGTTTCTTTGGAGTAAGGTGCTGATCAGGGCCTGGTTTTGCTCGGCCATGCGGTTAATGCTGTTAGTAAGTTCGATGATTTATTGTGGTGGGTTGTTTGGATGGGAAGGGTCTGTTTGGTGATCGGTGGTATTATGGTGAGAAGCCATGGATCTAGTTGTGACCATACACCTGGACGGGTGAGAGGAAAAGGTAACGGTGAGAAGAGAGGGCTCCGGCGATAGTGAACACAACTAGCGCACGAATAAACCACAAAGGTTCCCACAGACGGCGCCAACTGATGATACAGTCCGTCCCGGGTGGATGGGTCAGGCTAGCCCAGGTTCTTCAGGTTCCGGTTTCGGGTGGTGATTCCGTCAAATGACCTGCAAGCAAGTCTAAAGGGGAACGGGGCAGTCCCCCAGTGAACCCTCCGGCGAGAGAATTAGTAGAGGAAAACAGGAAAATGTAGGGAAGAAGATGGAGAGATAAAAAGCTTAACCTTTTTCTTGTGCTTCTCTTGTTGCTTATATTCTTTGGTAATCATTTCACTGTCCCTTGTGACATGCCCCCTTTCCGCCGAAAGCCTGTGCCGTAGCCTACCTTGTTCAGGGTGAGGGGGTTCTGTTCCGACGGGGAGGTGTTGTCGTAATAAATGCTGTGATGGGCTGCATTAATGGTGATGTGTTGTGGCAATAACTCTGCAGATCTTTGTCTGCTGATGTGGCCTGTGTCTCATCTGTCATGTGTCCGAATGCCCTTGGCCCTCCACGTCCAGGTGGCCTCCAACTGTCCTGGGCTTTGCCAACCAAGTTATGCTATGGGTCCAAAGCGATGGGTTGGGGGTGGTTTGCCGTGGGCTGTATGCCTCGTGGGCCTGTCCATGTCAACTTTCATTGTTCACATTGGTTATTCCAATTAATTTCTAAATTAATGTTTTTCTTAATAAGTCAACTCATTAAACATTCAAAATACTCCGTTATTAAATGATTAATCAACTTGTTGATTAGGTTTTAGTGTTAGATAACAACTAAGATTCAAGTTAAAGATAAGAGAAGAAAAGAGAAGTGAAGTAGTGGCAAGTGGGAGTCGTCGGTGCGAGAAGGGTTGTTGACGATGAGAAGAGAAAGAAGAAGAAAAAAGAAAGGATAAGGGGTTGCAGATTTTGAGAGACGATGGCAGAGTTGCCGAGGGACTAGCAAGAAGGGGAAGTTATTGCAAGTGGTGAAGGTAGTCCTAACAAGAAGTGGGTAAGGAGGGGTAAAATAAAAATAAATAAACCTCAACTAATTAGGCTTAACCTAATTGGTTACCATGACTCTTCTAAGAGTTTAGTGCTAAGGGAGAGGTCATGAGTTTGACTCTCTTTAAGGGAGAAGTTGACTTAGGAGGCAAGCACACAAGGGTAGAGAGAATAACTCCTATCGGTATTAATCTAACAATTAATAATTGACTTACGCCAATAAAAAATAGTTTCAAAATTTATGGTTGAAATGTTTAAGAAGTGAGTTGCCTAGTCAAATTATTGAGATACATTTAAAGCTATCCAACAACTACCAACCAAGTGGAGATGACAAGTCGACTTGATGGATAAACTAAGGATTAAAAATATGTGCCATCTCATATTGTGTCATTGTTTGGGGTGTCTTAAATAAGTATTTTTTTTTTTTGAACTAAAAAGTTGAGGGAAAAAAGATAGATGTTTGGGTTAATTTTTTTGACTTTTTATGAAAAAATGTGTATTAAAAAATTGTATAACTAAGTGTGTAGGAGAAGATAAGGTAGGAGTCGTACGGAATGGCAGTGGTGACTGACTGTTTGAGTAGATGAGAAATATTGTCTACTTCTCGGGCTTTGATTGGATGGTGTTGTGTGGCCCGTGGGGGCCCATCACGGGTCCCGTTTTTCTAATCGGAACTGTTCAATGTGTAGAAATCATCGAGTACTATATTCTTGTAAAAAATCACGTTGATTGGATATCGATAACTATCTGATCGTGTTCGTTTTCTTTGTCAACTGTTAACTATAATACCATCCAATTTTTATAAAAAATTGATTTGATCATATAGTTAGCGATATCCGATAGACGTGATTTTTTACAGGCATATAGTACTAGACGAGTTCTACATATTAGATGGTTCGGATTATCAAAACGTGACCCATGGTGGACCCCCACAGGCCGAACTTTATCATGCAAATAAGTGAATGTACACATGTTATTATTTTTTGTTTTTCCTTTCATTGCCCGTGGCTGACGTGTCCGTACATTGATGGATTGGTCGGATTGAACTTTTATATTAATTTATCATTTAAATTAATATTTGTATATTATTTTTAAATTTTTTTTTTAATAATGATAATTTTTTAATTTTTTAAATAAGTTTTTGACTCTTTGACTTTTTCAAGAGTTGCCAAACCAGTCCTGAATCTTGTTTGTTTATACGTGATCCAATTTGGATGTGCATTTTCCACGAAATATACGGTAAAGGCTAATCAACAAGTTGCTAGCTAGCCAGTCCTTGAATAATGTAGTGTTATAAAATGCCGTACATTCTAATTTATGAATGGTTATGGTTTGTCTTTTGTTGGATCGAAGTCCAATCTAGTATAATTGAATTTGTGAGGTTCATTATAAATTTTATTTTGACAATTTACATTATTTATCTTTTAAATTTCTGTATATTCATTAAAAAGTTTAGTTTAATCTGATAATTGTAACTACTTAATTTCATCAGCTTTATCGATCTATATAAAAAATAATAAAAAAATTAAAAAAAAAAAAGACAATTTATTTTGAAACCATGCTTATTGTTTATTTTTAAGTTAATTATTTAAAAGCGCTATTTACAAACATGTTATGGTAGTTCAAGTTCTATCTAATATATTTTGAACTAATAAATTCTATTTAGTAAAACTGAGAATATTACTTGTTTTTTTGAATTTTTAAAAGCTAAAAACATTATCAATTTTGCATAGCAATGTTCCAAGTAATTGTTTCCTTAACTGATTAAAAAAATAAAGCACGAGATTAAACGTTTTTATCATTCTACTTATTAGTTTAATTCAACTATCCAATAGAACCAATAACAATGTTCAATCATTATTCTCCTTTATAGACACAAAATTTTCAGTTTTGTATAAAAAAAGTAATTCAATTTTTTTAATTTTGTTTTTTTTTTTAAAAAAAACATCTGCTTGTTTGGTTTTGTTTTTCTGAAAATAGTTATCAGAAAATTCTACTTTCTTATTTTCCTTTTTTTTTTTTTGTTTTTACTAAATTTTTTTAATATTTTAAGCAATTTTTTTTTAATTTTTAGACATACCTAACATAAATATACCTAAAAAGTAAAAAATTTGTGAAAAAAATCTTATAAAAATTCACAAAATACCAAAAATATAAAAAAAAAAATACGAGAATTCAGTACATTTTTTGTATTTTTATGTATTTGTTAATTTTTTTAAAATATTTTTTCACAAATTTTTTATTTTTTAGATACATCTAAGTAAGGTGCATCTAAAAAATATAAAAAAATGCTTAAAATTTTAAAAATATTCACTAAAAACAAAAAAACTCGAAAAACAAAAAACTCAGTTTTAAAAAAACTCAATCCAGAAAACTCAAATCAAACACGTAGTTTTTTTTTTTTTTTTGCACATTATTTTAATTTTAGTTTTTTTTAGTTTTTTCAATTTGAAAGTTGATATTTTAAAGTTCAACAATGATTCATACCACTAAAAAAAAGACCACTAATAGCACTAATGCATTGAGAATGCCACAAAAAAAAAAAAAAAAACAAGGCATCGCCCACTGCCACATCATTAATGGTGTTATTAAAGCACCACTTTTAGCGCTCTCAACCATTTGTCTTTAAAGTTTTGAAACTCAAACTAAATGTCAAATCATCATTTTTTTTTATAGATAATTATAAATGATGAATAATCATTATTTGAAAAATAATTTCGACTGTTAAAATTTTAATGGGACTTGAAAATTCAAAAAATCTTAATTACGACTTAATGAAATTTAAGTTCATAAATTAGAATTTGTGTATAAATGTCATTTATTTTTTTAAACACAAATTTGATAAACACAAAAATTGAGGGCTTAATTTTTTATTTTTATTTTTCTCTTCGGCTCCGTTTATTTCAACGTAATATTTTACTCATTTTTTATTATTTGGTTAATCATAAAGTAAGTAAAATATTTTTTTATGAAAATAACTTTTGTTAAAAGCTCAAAAATAACTTTCCTTTTATAATTCTTTTTTGAACACATTTCCTTTTATAATTCGGTGAGTCGTTTTTGGCTTGCTTGACTCACAGCCACCGACATGGACCATCCCTTTTGGATGCTGAAACTAGAACTTTGCATGTGATCCTTAGTAAGATGCAGGTAATCTGAGTATTAAATGCCAAACAACTTGTGTGTAAATACCCTTTTATTTTTTTGAACACAAAAATGGAGGGCTTAATTTTTATTTATTTTTCTGTCTCTTAGGCTCTGTTTATTTCAACGTGATAAAAATATTTTACTTATTTTTAATTGTTTGGTTAATCATAAAATAAGTAAAATATTTTTTTACAAAAATAACTGTAGTTGAAAGCCCAAAAAAAACTTTTCTTTTATAATATTTTTTTTAACACACTTTCCTTTTATAATTCGCTAAGTCGTTTTTGGCTTGCTCGACTCACAGCCACCAATATGGACCATCCCTTTCGATGCTGAAACTAGAACTTTGCATGTCATCCTTAGTAAGATGCAGGTAATCTGAGTATTAAATGCCAAACACCAAAAAATAGAAAGAAAAATTATATTTTGTGTAAAATTATTTTACATGTAAAATATTTTTTTGGTATAAAATGTTTTATTTCAAAACAAATACAGTCTTAATGTCTTTGATTTTTCTTTATTCTTATGCCATTAAAACTCCACCGGAAGGGAGCTTGGGATCTTCTGCTCCAATGTACTCTTTACCACGCGATATGCCACAAATTTTGGGTTGCACAATTCTGAAGACATAATTGTACAAGTACTTAACTATTTTAGTGGTTTTTTTTTTAAAACTATCTTATGAGATGAAAAAAATTGTTAGTTTGGAAAGATTTGGGAATTTTTTCGTAGTTGAATAGATAGTTGTAAGAAAAAAAGTGACTAATTGATATGTGAAATGTGACATTTTGTTTTATTAGTTATTTTAAAATTATTTATTTTTATTTTTATTTTTTGTCTTTATTAGATATTTTAGCTAAAATCAAACATCCCAAACAAAGAGGAAAGATTTAGACAAAAAATTGGGC
This sequence comes from Camellia sinensis, assembly GCF_055761805.1. NCBI lineage: Eukaryota > Viridiplantae > Streptophyta > Magnoliopsida > Ericales > Theaceae > Camellia > Camellia sinensis. The sequence goes on along the minus strand of NW_028128998.1, from coordinate 910,224 downwards.
ATTCTTGAAAGTATAGTGTCATTTTTCATATTAGTAATACTACATATTTATAATTTTATTAAAAAATATCAATATATAATTTAAATTTATTTTATGCACAGACCCCACAATACATCTAGTAATTGAGAAAAGTTAGGGATCATGAAATTTTTTTTATGAAAATGATCATGAAAAATTTATGATCATTGGATTACCTTGATTAGTGTGTAGTGCTTTATTCTAAGTGTAATCCAAGGGTCACAAAACTTTCATGATTATTTTCATGAAAATTTTTTTATGATACCTAGCATTGCTGCTAGTAATTTGTAGCAACACATTCTTCTTAACAAAATTCTCAGCTTTTTCGCTTTCTATATAAATGGCACTTTACACAGTTGGGCTATGCATATTCTAAACCTCTCTTTAATCACAAACCAAACAAATGGAGGCTCATTTGCATACAATCATGGTTGTGTTGGTTTTGGGAGTGGTGGTGCTTGCTTCTCAAACATGTCATGGAAGAAGCGACACTACAATGCGTATATATGAATCAAAGCAAGCAGTGACCAGCTTCAGGGTCAAAGATAAAAACACAACACCTCCCGCACCCCTTTTCAGCAGCTCACCTCATTTCAAAAGCCCACCTCCTCAACAAAATCACTGTCCTCCTCCACCTGCAATGTATTGATCCTCTCTATACGGTTTTTATTTTTAATTTTTATAGTTATTGTCTAATTTTGTGATTGAATTCTATGTATTTAAAAAAACTGTATTGTAGCCTTTTAATTGAAATTCTAGATGAGTTCTAGTCTAACTTTTTTTTTTTTGATAAGCAAAAGGAAACAACTTTATTGATATCAATAAACGGATTACATCAATAAAGCAAGGGCGAAGAGCAACGAGCATCATAGTTCTACCCTTATCCCAACTAGGTTGGCACCAAGAGCAACACTCAATCATTTGAAAGCTCACGCCAAAGGGTTGGCTAGATACCAACACCACAGAAGAAAACAAAACAAACAAAACAACCAGGACACAAAGGCCAAACAACAATACACCTACAACTCCCCCAGCCCTTCTAGTACAGCACTCCCCCTTCCAAGACCAATCTGATACAACAATGCACAACTCAGTAGCAATAGGACTTGGATGCAAATCTGATCTGCTACAGGTTACAAATGAAATCCTGGATTGAATATGGACACCCCTTTGATTGAGCTTTAATCCATATTGCAATTCACACCTCGATCAATTCACAAGAGCTTTACCAAAAGAATCTGCTTCCCACTAAAAGAACAATGGGTCATTTTCACTTTTAATTTAAAAATAACTTACAAAAAAATTCAACAAAATTCATGAGCTGTAAGGCGATGATGATGGCGGCGGTGATAAATGTAGCAATGACCAAATCTTAAAATCAACAAGCAATAAATTTTATCGATTAAGTCATGACTTGATATTAATTATTGGATTATATTCGTATGTTAATACAAAGTGGAGATTTTCCAATAGCATCTCATGTTTATAACGAGCTTAAAAAATATAAAAAAAATATCTATGTCAACTTATCTTTGTCATTGTCAAGTGGTGTAATCTCATTTTTTAGGTCAAACAAGGAAAACAGTATGTGTATTATATGTATATGTTACGTTTATTTATTTATTTTTTATTTTTTTTTATTTTATAATAAATGCTATGTAATTTTGTGATAAATGTTAGGATAAATTTCACTTTTGCCCCTGTGGTTTGGGCTATGTGTAATTTATCCTCCTAATGTTTAGAAATGACCACATAGCCCCCACGTGATTTGTGCACCAAAATGTACGCTAACTTCTGTTAACAGAACATGTAAATTGACCTTTATGCCCCCGTCTTCTTCCTTCTCTCTTTTGAATTAAACTTGCAAATACACACACACACACACACACACACACACACACCTATTTTCTTTCTTCTTCCTCCCAGGCTACCAACTCTAACAAATTTCATTCCAACTTGTACAAGAAATGCAAGCAACACATACATCTCCGCACCAAAAAACCAGTCACTCATTCTCACCACTCATCAACAGTAAATGCATATATATTATCCAATCATTCAATATTCTACAAATCAATTTAAAATTTAAATACTAAATTCCTCAAATCATTCTCACTAAGCTAAGGTCTTTTACCGGGCATCAAATTATATTCGGCACAATTTACCTATCCATTAATTGAAATTGACTATGTACTCATAATGTGAATATATACTTTTTCACCCTAAAAGACTCTTTCTTCCTTCCATCACTGCCCAACAATCCAAACTTCATTCATATATGCATATATAATGTAAATATATACATAGAATCTAAGGTCCCTTCTAAAGATAGATCCCATTGGTCTGTGGATATTAATTCTCAGCTTCAAAAAATTTTGACTAATGCAAACCCAACATTTTTCTTCCAAGATTTATTGTTTTTCTTATTAACTTGAAGTGGCCATGGACTTGTAGAGAGGGACGTGGGTATAATGATGTGAATTGAGGGGAAAGAAGGTATGTGGTGGCACAGAGAGGGATGATTGGTGAGGGGAGAGGAAGTTGGTATGGTACAGTGGGTTGGAGTTAAGGAATACAAAGAGAAATAGTAGAGAGAGAAGGAGGAAGAAGCATGGCATGCCTTTGCAAATTTAAAAATAACAAGGGGTATTTTGGTCTTAAAATATAACTTACTCTCTTCATGGACGTTTGAACTCCACAGTTAGTTAACTTGGATGGAAAAGTGGACGGCGCACTTTGGTCCACAAACCTTGTGGGGGTTATGTGATCATTTTCAAACATTAGGGAAGTAAGCCGCACATGACCTAAACCACAAGGGGTTAAAGTGAAATTTTCCCTAAATGTTATATATTTTTTTTGATAAAAATTATGATAATTTGTGATTCAGAAATGAAATTACGCATTTTGTAATAGTATTATGTATTTTTGTGGTGATGTTACACATTTTTTTATTCAAACATTTTCTAATCACAAAGTGTGTAACAAACTACAGAGTTAAAAAGTGTAGTTAATCCTACAAAATGTAATATTTGTAATATAATCTATCTACTAAAGTGAGATATAGAAATCTTGAGTTGTTAATTTTAAGTGATAGGCATTGTGGTCAATGCATGTTTTAAGCGATAGACTTCTAGTTCACATTGCAGATGAAAGTGATGTCCGAGTCCATGGGACACATCGCAGACCATACCACACTTTGATGATTTGTTTTTGTAGCACTCTAAGTTTTTCTTCATCGCTTGAGTGATGGATTGGTCGCTTGAGCTGTCAAGCGAGTCTTCCAGTACATTTGCAGGCCTGTGATTCTAAGAGTTGTTGATGTTTGCTCGAGCGCAAGTTTGGTCACTCGAGCAGTTTGCCCTGTGTGGTCTGAACTTTTGACAGTTCGCGTTCTTTGCTCGAGCGGAGGTTTGGTCACTTAAGTGGTCTGTCTGAATTCAGCTTCTATAAAAGTCATTTTTTGTCACTTTTGGATCAGCTTTCTCTCTTTTCTCTCTCTCCTTCCGCCATAGTTGAGCTTCCAAGTTCTTTCCACCTGGTTTTCATCTACTTCTACCCATCTTTTACCAATAGTCCTTTATACCAGAACAGAGGGTCGCGAGGGCTTCATTTTAATCTGAATGGATTGTGTTTTCGTCACCGTGAGTTTTTCAACTTTCTCATCGCCGCTTCAAGAGGTAGGGATTTCTTTGTTCCTCTTCAATACCTCGTCTATGGATAGTTATGTGGTAGATTTTATTGCATAAAAAGCATGTTCATTATGAATTTTTTTGAAAAGCATGTAAAGGGGATCTAGGGTTTGAATTTTTGCGTTGAAATGGTAAAATTAATGACTGTATGGGTTAATTGGAGAGTAGCCTAACATGTTGATGTTGAAAGGAAGAGAAAGCCCGAATTTAATAATTTGATCAAATGAATTAAAAAGGGGTAAAGTTAAATAATGTTTGTGTCTTGTTAATATTGAGTTGTGTTATTGTGTTAATAGTATAAAGGGAGAATCAATGTTGATAATGGAATTTATCTGGATTAATCATGTAAAGTTGAGTTGGGTTATGGCTTGGAATCCATGGATGTGGTTTTATTGAAAATGTGGAAATTGGTCTTTTTGAAAGAAAAGGATTTGGGCAATGTAACTTAGAAAACAAAAGGGTTGAAAAGAGAACAAAATCATGATGTGTTGTAAATTCAGAATTTGAACTTGAGGTCGGATTTGAAACCGATGAATATTGTTGTCATTATCATTGTTGTTGAATTTAAAGTCAAGTGAGCGTCGGGCTATCGAATTGTGTGTACTTAAATATTTATGCTTGAGGTTTTGTGCTTGGTCATCGGTGGAGGATGACATTGTGATGTTGAATAGATTGTGTATGTAGTAAACTTGAGTTATTTATATTTGTTGAGTTATGTAGACGTCCCCGAACGCCCCGGGAGGATGAGGTCCCATTCTGTTCGTTTTGGGCTCACTACAGTTCGGACTCCAAAGTCGTCACGGTTCTAAATCTGAACCAAAGAGTCTAAATCCGGCAAATCGTTTTGAGAAAACAGATTTTTTTTGAAAGAACTGCCAAACATGGACTGCTTTTCCAGATATAGAGTCGCCACCTAAATATTTTATTTTGGGGGAAATTTAGGAAACCCTGACTCATTGCCTAAGGCCACGTGTCCGTCATCACCAAAGTTGCCTCGGCTTGGGAACTTGGGTACGATTGGGAAAGGTCACTTCGTGAGCACCTCCGCTCGCCCGATCAAAGATCGGCCTCTATTCCAGTTATTAGCCTAGATTTACCATGTGATGCGCACAGCATACAAGTATAGACTGGGTCACCTGAATTGGAACAAAACATTTCATGCTCATTTTTAGAGTGATTTGCTACCCGCAAGTAGGCTTAAAATGCAGATTTTGCCACCCTCGGGTGGGCTTAGAAAACATGGTTTTGCCACTATCTAGTGGGCTTAAAACTCATAGTTGATGATTTGTTCCAATCCAAATAACCCAACCTCCACCCACAGGCATTCAGGCAGATATATCACATAAGCATATAGCCTCATGGTAAGCATGCTATCATGGCAGTCACTCATACGCATGCAAGGATGCTAAAGCATAAAACTTACCGAGTACTCCAAGCCAAAACAGAAGCTAATTAGAAATCCATGCATGGTCCTAACTATACAGAAATGCCTAATGCAACACATGCAAAAATGCAACTATAGCAGGCTCGGCTATTCTAAACATGGCATATGAAATGCTACAGCTAGCATGTATTCAACTTGGAATTGAAAATACAATGCAGTTAGTATGATGCGCCGAGCCTGGTGCATACAAAACAGATGAATGAATGCAAACATGCTATCATACTGTATGCTAATTGAAACATGCCCTAATCTAACCATCATAAGCGGGTAAATAAAAGGGAGAAAGACGTGGGGTTGGAAGACATACATCACACACACGCACACTTATTACATTGTGCCCTCACTCGGAGGGTCCAAATAAATAATACAGTCCCGAATAAATAATTACAGTCCAAATAATTACAAAACCCTAATTAATTAACAAATTAATCTAGGAAAACAATAAACTGGCATGCAAATCTATGGACCGCCTCAGCTCTGTTTCGAAAGATGAATGATGCATGCTCGGGTTGCCTTTGTCGAAAAATTCTCTACGATGCTCCGGTTTGCCTCTGTTTGCAATTGCTCTTGGAATACGTGGCATGGCAAAGACTGCTGATTTCTGATTTGCTACAACAGAGAGCAACAAAGGGGCATGGCAAAGTATTTTCACATATGTATGCATGACTACTCTTCAGGAAGTGTAGTCCTCGATCCTCGTGCCACCAATCACGCATCTCAATGCATGATGGCCGAGGAGTTGAATTGCACGACTCAGTATGAAATGAATGCACGTATAAACACAATAAGACCTAGACACCATCATGGATAATCCGGAGTGTCGGCGACTAGGAATTAAGACACGTTCCGTCACTCGGAGTACGAAACGTACCTCGTTTCCCGTGCTTGGGCTAACTCCTATCCCAAGCACTATGCAATATGCATGACATGCATGAATGCAATCCTAACATGCGACCTAGCATATACAATGCTATGAAATGGCATACACAATGCTCGATGTAACATAGCATATACAATGCTCTAACATACAACCTAGCATACGCAATGCTATGAAATGAAATGGTATACACAATGCACAATGGACTTACACCAACATGAGTGGACCTCAGCCACACTCACATCAGTAGCCATGAGATGAAAATGAGACTATCGAAATGCGTGCACACATGCACGCAAACCGAGGACCGAACCTAAGGCATAGTGTGCAACTCTAACAAGGCATGGAAAGTAATGAAATATGGCATACAAGCATGTGAATTTCAGCACTGAAACATGATGCTAAACAGCCCTGAAACATGGAAAAATGGCACCCGATGCATGAGATAAACCCCGAAACTCAAAACTAGGCACATGGAATGACTTATAGCTATACAAAGCATGCATTATTTGATCATGAAGTCTAAAGACAGAGCCAAGGCAGTCCCAAAACATGCATATTTCCAGTTCAAAGCATGGCCAAAAGATGTTAGCAAGATGGCCTACCATAGCATGCAAGTTCGACTAGCAAACATGGTTTACATGGCAAGTGTATGAAGCATATGGAATCTCACCAAACCAGAAAAAATTAGTGAATAAATCATGTGAAAATAGGCCCAAATAATCACTGATATGCAACCATGGTATGTAAAAATAATGAGTTGCTTTAGAGGGCCATGCAAGGAGTTATTAGGCACATGCAAGGTAGACACTTAGTATAGCACAAACAACTCTGAAAATAAAATATGGTAGTCTCAAAACTCACCAAATTGACCCTAGAAAGTGACTCCAAAGCATGCGAGATAGGGTCTCTTTGGAAGGCCAAAATGGCCACCAAACAAGTCAAGGTGAGAGGGGGTCACCCCCCTCTGATTTGGAAGCTCAAAATAGTGTCTTAGCCACTGAAAATCCACTGGATTTCAGTGGCTAGAAGGCCAAACAAAGCATGCAACAAGGGCTTAGGTGTAAGGCTCAAAATAGGAGACAATCAAGCACACAAGGAAGCATATGACCTCAAACAAAAATGGAACCTTAAACAAACTTGAAGATGATGTCAAAAGAAGACCTTTTCCAGTTTATGACAACTCTCAAAAACAAACACAAGTAGGTCTAATCTAGCATGCAAAAATGGCCCTAAAAGAGAGAATAGAGACAAGGGACAGCAGCTGGCCTGAAACAGTGAAGAGCCCTTCAACAAAGTTGAAGAGGGGCTCAAAAGAAGGCCTTTTATAGTTTATGTAAAGCTTCAAAAATAATCACAAGTAGGCCTAAAATATCATGCAAGAAAAAGGCCTAAAAGAGGGATAAAGAAATAAGTGATAGCTGCTGGCCTCAAACAGAGGAGAGCCCTTCAAAAAAGTTGAAGAGGGGCTCAAAAAAAGACATTTCACAGTTTATGACCAAGTCCAAAACAGCTCACAAATAAGCCTAAAATACTATGAAAAAAAAAGGCCTAAAAGAGAGTTAATGAAGCAAGTGATAGTAAGAGACCTCAAACAGCAAGAGGTCCTTGATCAAACATGAAAAGGAGCTCAAAATATGACTATTTACAGTTTGGGTCGGAGCCCAAAAATGCTAGCAAGTATGGCTTAGATACAGAGCAAAATAAGGCAATAAAAGAGGAGAAGAAGACTTACCCTTGAAGACCAATGAACCAGCAACTCTTGGACCGAATTTCTGAGCCTTTAACCTCTTCAAAACAGTCCCAAAGTGCTGGAATGAAGGATGGAGGCCTTGTGCTATGAGGTGTAGGGTAAATGGTGTAGGACTTAGGGGGTTTTAATGCTTGGAGTAGAGAGAGAGAGAGAGATTTAATGCAAGAGCTCAAAAGAAAATTTTTTTAACCCTCAAACATGGAGCTGAGGGGCTGGTTTTATAGAGGAGAAGAGGGGAGGAATGAGGGGAAAATCAAATTCAAATTTCCCCCCCACAGGCAGCCCCCCCTGGATAAAAAAATCTAGGGGGAAACAAAATACACAGCTGGAACACACTTGGAGAGGGGGTTCAGGCCGACCAGGTTCAGAAGGTTCAGGTGGCCGGCCGGCCACCCCCATGGCCGGCCGGCCGGCCAGGGTTCAAAAAGTTCAATGAAGATTGCTGGCCGGCCACCCCAAATTGGTGGCCTCCCATGTGTGCACAATACAAATATGTGGTTGACACCCGGAGAATGTGAACCAGGAGAGAGAAGAACCCATTTTTTAGAGGGGTTCAAAAGGTTCAGGTGCAATTGCTGGTCAGCCACCAAATATTGGTGGCCTCCCAGGTGTGTACAACACAAATATGGGGCTTAGGGTCAAAGGAAGTGGCCTAAGGGTGGTCAACATGGCTTTCAAGTGAGGAAAAACAGACGACGGAGAGCGATGAAGAAATAAAGCTGGCTTTTCAGAACAATTGCTGGCCTCCCACCCTCCTACAAGTTTCCTAACCATGAAAGTAAGGTCTCCACCAAAAATGAAACAAAATGGATACAAAACGGAGGTTCGGGGGACCGAAACGCGCGGCCCGAGGCCCCGAAATGGGCTGTTAAGCACCGGAGGTGGTGTTCGACCACGAAGTTGGTTTCTCGGGCCATAGTGTCCCTCAAAAGGGAGGAAATAAGGTGCATACCAAAAATCGGGGCAAACGGAGGTGGTTAGGCGGTCCCGAACCAAGGCACATGGCCGTCGGCTCCGAAAACTAGAAACCGGGCTCCAAACGGGAAAAATGGCCTACGACCACGAAACGTAGCCTACAGCCACTGAGAGATGATTTACGAGACCTCTCTCTCCCTTCGGGAAGAGAAAACAGAGAAAACAGTGCCTGGTTTGCAAACCGAGGCAAGACACGAAAGAGTCCGGAAGGCCGGAGGCAAGGCTCGCAGCCGAGACTCTGAAATCTCAGAACGAGCACAATATGCAATATCACCGAGCGCTCAATCGGTGACGTCTAAGTCTTAAGGTCGGTCAAAAATGAGGTGTCTACAGTTGCCCCTCTTTGATAGAACTCGGAAGTCACGCGTGACGGGGGTGAATGTCAAAGCCCAGAGACGATCCATTTTTGACAAGGCCGAAGACTTAGACAAACAAGCGAGATGAAAAGAGAGATGTGCCCGCAGGCATGCCCGTAGGCTGGGGGAAAAATCCAAATGGTATGCAGGAAGCCAAATGTAACTCATGATCATGCGAAATGCAGCAAGCTGTAATGAAGCAAATATTCACAATAGATGCAACAGTTTTAAGCAAGAATGCAAAGCGAAACTACATTTCATGCAGTTGAAGAATGCGGAGAACCATTGAATTCTCGCCATGTCTCACACAGAGAAGATACAATACTTGCACTGTTCGTCTGGTCGTACTAGCCTCAAATGAACCGTACATACAATATCATGCCTGTAGAAGAAAGAAACTCAACAAGCACAACATAATTAGCAACACATGTTCAAAGCGATATTGAATGCAGACAATCATGGTGTCGATGGAAAAGTGCATCGCAATGCGGGGAGAAACGCGCGTAACAACGCAAGCTAAGCATGACAATACTCGTGAAATGTGCACAATAGTATGAGTGGTGTGCACGAGAATACAAGTGACGTGCATAACAATGCAGAATAAATGTGAACTCGAATGCGAATTTGTTGTAAAACGACGAGCAAAGAAATGCAAGTTTTTGATGAGGGCGACTCAATCACGACCTCCAGTTACCTCCTGAAGGGGTCGTAACATGTTCAAAAGGATACATCTCACTTTTGACGAGTAACGATGAGAAACGCATCGAAAGTTGGAGTTGAAGTTTCGATAGAGCGATTTCGCGATGGAAAGTGCACTTCGCTTGTACTTTTTCAGGTCCCGGGGACTCCAATCCTCCCCAAAAATTGCAGAGAGCTTGGTGGGCACCTGGGGAACACCACCGGATAGCTCTCTTCCCAAGGAGAGGCCATCGGCCAGGGTTGAGAGAGGGGGGTGGCTGGCCCGCCCGAAAAGGTGGCTGGCCGGCCACTTTTCCAAAACCGTGGGCATTTTGGTACTTTCACTCTCTTTTCTTTAAATCCATTCGGCCAAAGCATTTTTCCTCATAACTCCAGCTCCGAAAACACCTTCTCTACCTTCCTAGACCATTTTCTCTCTCAGATCTGTGCTCTATACGCGTTTTTCAACGCTCCACGCAAGTTGTTTTCGTGAAATCTTTCAATTTTCGTCACTTTGAACCGATTAAATTTTGATTTCGATGCTTTTTTTCTCATTTTCACCACTTGAGGTAAGTTTGTCTCAACATTTGGAAGATTTTCTCGGGAGTTGACTTTTGTTGACTTTTTCATTTCCCGAGAGTTGACTTTTGTTGACTTTTTTCCAATTTTGGCTCATTTTGCTCATTTTTACTCTTTTTTGCAAATCTTTCGAGATGGCTGGTCATTTCCCTCATGGCGGAGGTCCTCCAGGTGCTGGAGGTGACCCAGATTTTATGGCTTTACCTCCGAGAGTTCGGCCATTCGATCCCGAGAGGTATCATCCCCAGGAGCACTTCCTTCCTCAGGCGGTTTTCTACCACTTCACTGACTTTGATGAGCGAGCGCCTGCAGATCTGCTACTGCAGGAGCCAAAGTCTCACCTCTCTCATGAGGCACGAGAGGTATTTACATCATTCTTACATTTCCTGCAATGTATTCTGCATCCTCCGTGCGTTTCGTGCTTTTGCTGTGTTAATCTGCCCATTCAAGCACACAGTTTTTTTTTTTTTTTGAATGTTTAGTCCATAGCACCGTATTCCGTTTGCATCTTGAACACATAGTTCCAACACTCTGACTTTCTGAACACACGGCCCGTATATTGGTTGTGAGCACACAGCACACGCTTGTTAAGATCTGAACACACAGCCCAAACTTTGAGATGAACACACGGCCCACTGAAGGTGAACACGCAGCACACACTGATTGAGAGTTGAACACGCAGCCCAAACTTTGAGATGAACGCACAGCCCATACTGATTGAGAGTTGAACACGCAGCCCAAACACTTGATGTCGAACACACAGCTCACTGATTTTGAAATCTGAACACACAGCCCAGATACTTGACGTTGAACATACGGCTCAAACTTTGAGGTGAACACACACAGCCCACTGATTTTGAAATCTGAACACACAGCCCAAACACTTGATGTCGAACATGCAGCTCGAACTTTGAGGTGAACACACAGCCTACTGATTTGAAATCTGAACACATAGCTCAAATACTTGATGTTGAATACACGGCTCGAACTTTGAGGTGAACACACAGCCCACTGATTTTGAAATCTGAATACACAGCCCAAACACTTGATGTCGAACACACAGCTCGAACTTTGAGGTGAACACACAGCCCACTGATTTGAAATCTGAACACACAGCTCAAATACTTGATGTTGAACTTCTTATCACAAGTACAAAAGGCAACTAATTTCTTATAAACCAATGAAGCAAACAACTTACATCTAAATGAAAGTATTGTAAGCCAGTGAAGTAGTCAACTTACAACTAAATGAAAGTATGTTCTGTGCAATAACTTTTAGTCAGCAAAGGTTAGAACAGCAATTTATGAATTAAAATATTACAACTATGTGACAGTTTGAAGGTTACCTGAGTTGCATCCCATAAGGTACTTTTTGGAGTCACAAGAAGCTCTCTCTTATTCTTCGATGGAAGAGGGGAACCATCATTAGCGGTCTCCTACTGCAACCAAGGCAGAATAACACCATCCATTTCAATAGGAAGAGAATTAGATCCTGCTGTATTATAAATTGTTTCTGTTTCCCTAAAATGTGACACTGCATCTCTAGTCTTTGTTACTCCTAAAGTCAAACTTGCATCACTCCTTTCTCCATCAAATAAAGAAATTTTAATATCTTCAACATTTGAAATGAAGTCCTCACAATATTTCTCTACTTCTTCAGTCAATCGTTTAGACACCTTATTTCTGTCATTACTCCTCTAGCAAATTGCAGAAGCATTGAAGTTAATAGAACACTTTATCATCACTACTCTCAACAAGGACTAAAGACAGATCCTGCAGTTTACACATGGAGATTGAGAACCATACCTTTCAGGCCCGGGATGGTTTATCCACAATTGTAGAGCTCTTTGAATTAGGAAGCAATTCTGTTACAATTTAGATAGTTCCCTACCACGTTGCTCCTCCAAAACTATCTCAGCTAAGAGATCTTGTTTATGCCTTTCTGACTGGAAAATTTGTGGAAACTCAACATTTCACTACTTCAAGTCCTTAAAAAGCACAGAATAACAACATATCTTTCAAAGTTTGCTCATCTGTCAATTGCTTCAATATTCTGGAAACTCACATAAAACTGTCAATAACAAACTATCCCTCATTCAACTTTGTTTCACAAGATGGTGCTTCAATGGTGATCTAAAATTTATTATGTTATGTTTGTTATCATCATTTCATGAAAAGCAATGTTGGCAATATATTATGTTTAAAGTCATTTGTCAAAAACATATCTCTAACACAACACTATACAATTGTGATCATGTATCAAAAATTTACAATTAGAAAAACTAATTTATTTTTCCATCATCCAATAAAAAGAGAGTTTTTATCTGTTCAAGTGTGCTAGACTTATAGTCAAATAAGCAATTTTACGGCATTAGCTTTTTCAGACGCTATTAATTTAAGAAGTTAGTGCTCAAATCAGTGGCATGGCATAATGATAATACCTATAATAATGGATAGAACATTAACGTAGCAATAATATAGTAGTAGTAGTATTATATAATAATTAAATAACAAGAACACAATATTATGTGATGTTACTATATTGTATATATTAATTAACTAACAGTTATTATAAAGAAATAAATAGACTTTGTTATGCATGACGATGTTGGTGTTTCCCCTAAACCCAAGACTTTTTTTTCTTTTCTTTTTTTTTTTTTTGAGTGAATAATTCATAAATTAAAACAGAAAAAAATACAAGATTACAAGGGGGCATGCCCCAAGCCCAAACATGACAAAACAACCCAGCAAAAAAAATAAATAAAAATGACAAAACCAACAGAAGAAAATAAAACCAACTAAAACCCAACAAACAAAACAACCCCTACAAAAATGGCCACAGTACATGTGAGGCAATAGCTGCAGAAACAACGATACACACTCACAAACAACACCTAGACAGTTGCTAAACAGCCAGCAAACAGAGCTAGCAGCAGCAAGGCAGAATCAACAGCAGCAAGGCAGAGACACACTCACACACGGCACCTGGGCAGCTACTCATAGAAGCTAAACTAAAGCATACACATCACAATCCTGTAGAATTTATAGACAGTAACAGCAGGCAGACACGACACCTGGACAGTAACAACTCCATTCTTTATAAAGAAACAGAGCATTACAACCACCTACAATACTTGTGTTTACTCTTTTCTGCTAAAAACAGTGTAGTTATTTAAATAAAAAATAAGAAAAAAATGATAATGACTAGTATTGTTTACTCCGTCTGCTAGAATTATAATTTCACCCATGTATTAATTAAAAGTAAAAACTAATTAATGCCTAAGATAAAAACTTGCTCATAGATGACATTTCATCTTTAAAAATCTTTATAGATGAGCATTTCATCTTTAAAAACAAATAAATATTAGCATTTCATGCAATAGTTAAAGAATTAAATATTATCTTTTATTTTATTTTTATTAAAGTATTTAAATAGGATAAACAGTATATAAACTTTATAAATGGAACCATTTAAGTGTAGCGAGATAAAATGCAAAATGGCCAAGACTATGTAAGGAATATTTAGTTATTTGAAAAAAAATAAAAATAAATGGGTAATTCCACGAGTTAAATAAACTGTGGCCAAACATTAAATATTAAGAGGTCACATATATATGATTTCAAAAAATATGCATGGCAACAAGTAGCAACAAAAGTAGCAAAACAACTGTAAGCATTAGGAAGTAACAAAACAAAAGCTAAATTATCCATACAAACATTATAATTCATCAAAATTAAAGACAAACTCAGTCTCCAATTTGTCATCATTATAATTGATCAAAATGAAGGGTAAACTCTTAGTTTCTTAGAAGTACAGAGAGAGACATACTTGGACAGTTTGTCGATGAGGTCTCACATTCTCAGTTCCACAAGAACCTCCTCTAGGACTGGTCCTTGATTCGTCAACAACATTAACAAATACAATTGGAAGGCTGTTACCTTGAAGTTTTTAAATGATAATTTTTTCAAACTTGGCAAGCAACACCAAATTTCTTTCCATTGTAACTCCTGTGAGAGTGTCTCCTGACAATTGAAACAAAAATTCACTTGAAACCAGCTAAAATTTAAGAAGCAACAATTCGGAAGAGGCTAGAATGGTTGTCTAGATACTCACATATTGACCTGTTGCATCATGATCCATGATCAACGTCTGAAGGTTTGGACATCGTTTAAAAAATATAGCAAGACCCACCAGGTCAGTTTCAATATAGTTTGTTAGAAATCATAATCATAAAGGTCCCTATCCAAAAATGCATACCACAATTTTTTTTTTTTTTTAAAGATTCTATCGAAGCAACACTTATACAGCCAATATACAACACAATTGCTTCTCAAATCTAAACGAAATCGCTTGTCACTTCAGCAGCATATTGTGCCTTATATTGAAAACCCCTCCCATTTCTTATGCATCTTCTAACCTCTAACTTCATATTTTAGACGTTCAAAATTGAATGTTTAATTTTGAACTTCTAATCAGCAGCATTTACAAGTTAAACCTGAGATCATCAGCTAAACAGTTTGGGCAAATGCAGTGTCCTCTTAGATTTATAATACAAAATTAAAACTTTTAAATCAATTCAAGGTTAAAAGGGCAGTTAGGATTACCAGGAGAGCGAAAAGTAGAACAACCAATCCGAACAAATAGCATGCTTAATCTGCAATTAAAATTTGACAAAATTTAGAGCCCTAGCAACAACTTCATGCACATGAACTGTAAGACTAATCAATTGAAGGTTTTTCACTTTGACATTTTATCAAACACTTGGTGAATATACTATATAACCCAATTTCAACATAACCCATTTCCCTGAACCACCCATCAATGAAAATCTCTTTTTTAGCATATCAAATTCTCATTAAAAAAAATTAACATCAATCAATTAAGCCCTAAAAGAACAAAAAAAAGTTGACATAAAGGCAGAGCGAGAGAGATCAGAAATAGATGGAGAGAGAGAGAGAGAGAGAGAGAGAGAGAGAGAGAGAGAGACGCGCACACACAAACCAGAAACACACATACCAGAAAGACAGAGCAAGAGAGATCAGAAATAGAAGCCCATGACTTATCAGGAGCCACATTGTCTACAGTTGAAACCACATTCAACTCAGGATTCAGGGCCAGAGGATTTTGGCCTCTGCCTCCCCTTCCTCCACGACCACCTGACCCAGATCGACCTCCAATAGGTGTGTAAACCTTCGAATCAGCCATACCACCACCAACTCCATGAGAATGGACACTCCCAGCCATCGGAAGGGGATCAAGCTTCGATACCAGATTTCTCACCCTAGCAAGAAAGAGGCTGTCTGGGATATACTTATTCGCGATCTACAACAGCTTCCTCACTCCCCTCCATTTCTACGTTGTCTGACCACCGAGATTGGAGAAGATTTAGGGCAGAAGCTGTTAGGGTTGAAGTTTCCTCTTGGATAAGATCACATGGGATCAGATCCTCCCGATCCACACCAGACATGGAAGCCTTCATACGATTAAGCTCCTCTCTTAACTCCTCAAAGGGCTTCGACTGAGTAACTCGCCGAAACGGATCCCCCTATGCAACCTCCACCGAAGCTAACCCCAACGATGCAACCCCTTTCTCTCTTTCATTCATCGCCATAATATCACTCGTCAACCCTTCCATAGATTCCACAAAGGAAGAAGGGCTCAAATCGGCCTCACACACACAAAGGCTGCTCACTGGTTCTAAATTTTTTTAATTTTTTTTTCCTGTTTCCCAGGAACAAAACGACCAAAATTTTCAAATTTTGATTGGCGACCAAATTTTTTTTGTCGCCAACATAACCCATTTCCCCCCTCTATGTTTCAAATTTCCCTCCACAAACTTTTGGCGACCAAAAGATCAAATTAGTCGCAGAAAAAGTACCTACGCCGACAAACTTTTTTAGTCGCCAAATCTTAATCAACGGCAACTAAAATATTAGTCGCTAAAAAAACAATTTTGGCGACTAATTTTTTTTGGTTGTTGAAAATAAGTTTTTGGCAACCAAATTTTTGGTCGCCAAAAAATATGTGATCTTCCGCGACCAAATTTGTAGTTGGTCGGCAAAAGTATACCACTTTCTACGACCAACTCATTTTTTGGTTGCCAAAATATAACCTTTTGCGACCAATAATATTTGGTCGCCAAAAATAATGATCATTCGCGACTAATTAATATTTGGCCGCCAAATGTCATTTTTTGGCGACCGAAATTTTTTTGGTCAGCAAAAGTGGTCGGCAATTGTGTAAATTCTTGTAGTGCACCCATGCCTATAAATAAGGGTGACCTACAATCAAATTGGAGATACATACATACATACATACATACATACATACATTCTACATATATCAAGCAAGAGGAAGCTCTACAGATCAAAGCTTTTGGTCTGAAGAACTTCATCGTCCAAGTCTCGTCACCATCTTCTTCTATTAAATTAGAGAAGTTTTTGCCGTTTGTCTAGGGATCAAGCTATTAAGCCCGTGAGTCAATTGATTTCGTTTCCATCTTCTTTGCTCTGTTTGGAGAGGATTTTGCCATTTGATTCGGGAGTACACTGCACTTAAGTCAACCTTTTGAGAAGAAGAATCAGATTATTATTAGTTTTCTATCATTAGAAATTTATCAGAGATTGTACTCGCTTTATTCAAAATCAATAAAGTTGAATCTTGGTTACTACAATTTTGTGTGTTTATTTTTAACACGAATTTTGTGTGTACACTAGTATTAACACCAAATATGCTTGCATATATAATTATTAAAATTTATTTACACAAACTAAGACATGAAGAAAATTAATACAAACTTAAAAATATAAAATTTTGATCTTGTTGCTTTATAATTTAGAAAATTCAATTTAGAATAAGGAAAAAAAATCACCCAATCTATTAAAAAAATATAAAAATATTAAAAAAATAAAAAAGTAAACAGCTACAGTAAAATGTGACATTAAATATTACTGTTCTGACATTATTAATAGTAAATTTACTAAATAAGTTTATATATAATTTGTGAGCACCTTTAATTTGAATTGTGAAGTTATATTAGTTAGTTTGGACCTTTATTTTAAGTGTACTAAGACCATAGAAGTAAAAATTAATTGAGAGCTCAAGACTGCCGCCTTACACGTCTTCGTCCACGGTTGCCCTAGTCAAAATTCTCCTCTCTTCTTTTGAACAAGTAATCGTCCTCCTATTTGAATCCTCAATTTTCTTGACGGAGTCAACTGTCATCCAAGCTATATATGTTAATTGATAATTAGGGTAAAGAAAGAATTTGAATTTAATTAACTTATCTCAATCATAATCTTTATTTTCATTTAAAAATAAATAAAGTTGATCCCAATTTTTGACCTTGTTCCCATTGCAGTTGGCAGTTTTGAATAACCAATAGAGCGGATCACAACTCATTCTATTTAATGTTAAAAACTTAATTTTTTAATATGCAGGTAGTAATCATCCTAAGTTTGATCAAAGATCTCTCTTTGGATATTCAAAGCTCCTTTTAGCAAACGATTAGACAAAAGCGATTTATATCTTAAACTTTCAAGAAGTAAAGAGATAATCCAACCTCCACATCACTGTCTTTTATAGTAGAATAAATTATAATTTTTAATTTTTAACTTTCACTTGAATTTTAAAATTATTTTTTTCGCTCCTTTGTTCATCTTGTAATTGTAACAATTAAGAGATTTGAATTGAACTTAAATATTAATGTAGTTCTCTTGTCAAAGTGAAATTTATTTAATGAAAGTTGAATGATATAACAAAAAATACGAAAAAAAATAATATACAAATTCAGTTTTTAGACTTATTTTTTTAAATTCAATGTTGTGTGTAAAGAGAGACAATGGTTGATAATTAGAAAATAGAAGAGAAAAAAAAATGACACATGAGACCGATTGATTAATTAATCATTAAATTTAAAAAATAAATTAAATTTTTTAATTTGAATAACATTGCTTTAAAAATTATAAATTTTCTTTTCTTTAATGTGCCCTTAAACATGCTGAAGTAGCCATTATGCTAGTACTTTCAGTTTTGCAATTTCGGAGTGATTTTTAGGTAAATTTATGACAGAATAGAATTGTAATGAAAATAAATAAATAAATAAATAAAAATTGGAAAATTCTGCCTACACCACCAATTTAACTCCTTACACTCTCAAAATTAATTTTTTTTATTTTTTATTTTATAATTTTTATAATTCATTTATTATCCTCATTCCTAATTTTTCTCTCTCCTTACACCCAAAACTTAAAAAGCTTAACCCTAATTCTCTCTCACCATCACCTCCAACCCCCATCTTCTCTCACCTTCTTTCAGATTCTTCACCTCATGTCCTTCTGCTTCAAAATCATTGTAATGGAGTCATTCAAGTTTTGGGACATCAAGCACCAACTCAAATTGACTTTCATTGTGGCAATTATGCATCATCAAAAGCTTAACAAGAGGCTAATTGATGTGAAGAACCTCAATATCATCAAATTTACACATTCCAGACTTAATTCTTCAAGAACAGGGTAGCCAGAGAATCACCATGGGCGAATTGAATAGAATCCAAAAACAGATTCTTGAGATCGGGCAAACAACCGAGCTCGGAATATTAAGAACATGGTATTGACTCAATAACAAATGAACAAGCGTTGTGCAAGGGAAAATACCACGAATTGAAACCCCACAAATGGTTTTTTCGAAGAACAGGGTGAGTTCTTGGACCTTGAGCTTCAAAACGATTGATACCCATGAATCGATGTGGATATTGCCGTAGTCTCGGTGAGAATCGAGACAGAAATGGTCGTGATAGTGGTGATGGTTGCGGCGGTGAGGCCGAAGGGTGGTGGAGTGGCAGCGCCGGTAGTGAGCCGGTGAAGGTGGTGGTGGTGGGGAAAACTAGGGTTAGGATTTTTAAGGTTTTGGGTGTAAAAAGAAAGAGGAGAAAAGTTAGAGTGGAGGATAATAAGGAATTGTATAAATTATAAAATTATAAAATTATAAAATAAAAAAATTAATTTTGAGAGTGTAAGGGGAAAGCTTAAATATGATATTTTATTTTATTAATTATTTTAACTAATTTTATTCACGCAATTTTAATTGAAATCTCTTCTCAAACACCTAATGCTGTCGCGGAAGCAAGAGTGTTGCAGATAAAGAAATTGATATATATTTTTTAAATTTAATATTTAAATTGGTATTTGTTCAAGATGGAATTCAGGCTGTGCGCGTAGGCAGTTCCTCGTTCAACAAACTGAAGTAATATATTGTGCCCCTTTAACAATCAATTTGGTTTTGTGAAGAATACTTTTAAGATGATTAGAGTTTATGACGTATGAATTCGAAAGAAACTTGGATTAGAATTTTGTGAATATATTCTTTGTTCTGAACTTTTCAGGGTTGTATTTGTATGTCCACTATCATACCTATACATTATTTGGCATAAATTAAATAAATACATTTATTTAGATAAGTGCACTTATTTGAATCATATTATTTTTTTATTTTCTTACACATCTTTTTATAAAAAATCAAAAAATATATTTATTTAGATTATTCCAAACGCCCTAGTTGGAGTATTTTATGTGGGCATCTCAATTCTTAATTTCTACTTGCATGAAATCTAAATTTCATAAACGGTCCTGAAAATTTTTTTGTTAACTAAAATTTATATCAAAATGAATTTAGTCAATTTCTTATAATAAACTCTTTTACTCAAATTTTAAAGGATAAATTCTGTCAACTATCAAATTTGTCACTCATCAAGTTTTTAATGAAATTTGAATTTTTAAAGGATAATTTCTGTTAGCTATCAAATTGCAGTTATAATCCAAACCAGCCGTGCTTCTGACCCCCAGCTGGGGGCACCCCCAGTGACCCCCCCCAGTGCCACGTGTCGGCCTGGGGTTGGCTGGAAACAAAAAAATAAATAAATAAATAGTTTTTTTTTTTTGCCAATCCCGGACAACCCCCAGCACCCCCAATGGGGCTCGAAGGCTTTTTTCAATCCAAACTAACAAAGAAACTACAGAAAATTAATTTTATACTTAAATCGAATTGAATAGAGTGCTTTGGTATATAGAACAATCACAGGATGGTATAAGTGTGGTGATGGATAACATACAATTAACTCATTTGGTGCAACAAATTCTTTTGCTGACATAAGTTTGAAGTATTGCTCAAGTGTAATATATCTTGAAAAACCTACATGATTTGTGATTCGAAACAGATTTAATTGTAACAATCTCCAAACAATCAAAATTAACAATCTAGATTATCTAGCACGTACGAAAGTGATTTAAATTGTTTTTTCACAATTAACAAATCGACACAAACGATTCTTACATGAAAAAAATCACAGTTGGAGTACCTCCAATTGTGATTAAAAAACCACAAGCGAAACGTCACTAATCAATTCATTATGAAAAATGAAAATACACAAGATTACCAAACAATTTACCCAAGAGTCTATAAAATTGTCTTTAACAACTTGTGTCTCTTTCAACACTGCCTTCGTTTCGGAACTGATTAGTCTGATGTTGAATCCACAACACTCATGCCGAATCCACGACAACGAGCCGCTTCAAATTCTGTCAAAGTCTTCATGCTCAAATCTTCAGAATCCACCGAACAAGAACTCTTCGATTTGAATGATCAAACAACCCTGATGCAAACATCTTAGATCATGAGATCAACTCACAAAGGCATCAAAGGAAACAAGTAAAGAACCTCTAGAGAAAAACCCTAATCGTCAAGAATAAGATCTCGAAGCTATATAACCCTAAATTCTAACTTCCGTGTAGCTTTATAGTGAACAAGTTTGCGAAGACTGCTCGAGCCATGGAATGGTCGGTCGAGCGGTGTGCCTCATACACGTGAAATCAAAACTACCTTCCCTCGAGCGAACATCGAACTCTCCCAGCATTTTTGTAGACAGGTTGAACTTTTGAGAGTAGAGATTCTGTGCTAGTCCATAATGAAATAGGTCACTCATTACAATTGGTAAAAGTGTTTGTTCACGCAATTGGCAATACAAGGGACCTAACAATCTCCCCTTTTGTCAATTCCCAGACAATACACCTCTAACATTTGAATCCTAATAAACTCAATATCTAGACACAAAACAAACCAAACAAACAAAAAAATACTAAACCATTTTAAAACGCCACCTTGTGACCATCATGAATAAACTACCTACAAAGAAAATATCGTACATACTATCCAAAACCAATATAATCCCAACCATATTATCCCATAATAATCCAAACCCAAAAAATACCCCCTTTTTTTGTCCAGGAGAGGCAAAGGATACAGTCATGCGGGCCAAAAATGCACTACCGACATACTATTAAAATAAGAAAACAATATGCCCATCAAGTAAAAAGAAGAACTGTCCAATGTAGAGAAACATGGATAAACAGTAAAACATCATGGATACGGTGGTGGTGGAGGAGGCTGCTATTGTATCTAAAGAATGGAAAGAATCTGTGCAAGCTGGAGAGATGACTAGTCCATAGCATGCTCTATGCAACCAGAAGAAGCCTCTAATGCAGTGAGACAAGCATAAGTGGATGTCTCTAAGTCAATGAGATGTGCATCATATACATCCATCTTGGTGTCCAAGCGATCAAAACATGCAAACAAGGCCTATTCTACCTGGCGAAGCTGTCCCCGAATAGTACAAACCAGAGGAGGCTGCTCCCTTTCACCAACAATTGCAACATCTAGCTTAGTTTCTTCATCCATTTGGTCCTTACCTGCACCATAACCACCCATCCCTGACGAAGCCCCTTTAACATGAGACTGACTTTAGGGCATCGTCTTTTTAGTGATAGGTTTGATTAGACACGCAAACTCATCATCGAAAGAAGAAGGAACAAACAAAGATAAGAGAATCCGATTAACAAGACATCCATATGGAAAACCTAATGATTTTTTTCCCTTCAAAAATCGAAACCATCTTTTTTACAATCTTTTTTGGGAGATTAATAGAAAGATGACGGTCTATACAATAGAGCACATAATCTTGGTCCTGTGAGATGTTAGAGTTGTGGGTTGTGACATGAATGTTGGCACAAACAATGATGTTCAGAAGGTAAAAATGAGGAAGAAGTTCGTTTTGTTTAATAAGTGCCCTGGCAATCCAAGTCTGGGGTGCCACATATTTCAGAAGCCACCTTGTCAAAGTTAGCATTTCAGGAAGCAAGGAATGGGTAGTGACAATTAAGCACAGGGGCAATATCAAGGTAAGACCGAATGAACTCCCCGTCGACATGGAGTTCCTTGGAACGAACCAAGTTTTGAAAGAAGTAAAGACTGGATCAACAGAGTGAATACAATAGAATTCTTGGACCCAACTTAGATTTTATTGGCCTGAGAAGAGTAGGATGCGGTCACTTCCTAGTGCATCAAAGACAGAGCGAATAGAAATGGACTCAAAGGTGGAGGGCTGGACACTGCGCTCCAGATGAATGGTTCTAGACTCGTAGAAATCCCCGAAACAAGTTGGCTTTTCTTTAGATTGAAATTTCTTAATGTTATAGGAGGGTCAAAACACAATAGCCTTTCAGTGTTTAGAGGATTTAGCCATAACTAAACCCCAACAACACAAGTAAAACCACCAACCACCCCCAAAGACAACCCACCAAGTGAAAAGGCTTGAACCAATCAAGACACAATAGACCAACAACACCAATATCAAACATAAAAAACAACCTCCATTAGTAAGCAAGAAAAGAGTTACAGAGCATCAAGAAAATAATATCTTGAAACCCTCAAAAAAATAAACAAATAAGCAAATAACAGTCCTAGATGGCAAACTAAATATAAAAATTAACAACTAGAAACATAATAAATAAATAAATAACTATAGATGAACACTAACATGAGAAACCCTAGGTATGAGACAATCATTAATTATGGAAGGAGGAGAAAAGAGAAGAAAAAAAAAACATATATAGATAGGGGACTTACCAAATAGTGATGAAGATCACAAATCCAAGGGCTAAAACAAGAGAAATCAAGAGGCAATCAATCGAGCACAGCAATGGCAAGTGTTTGCCCTAGGAGAGAGAAGAGCCCTAGAGGATTTGGGGAAAAATGAACTGGAAAGAACAGGTTTAGCTATTTAAACCTGCACAAACCGCTTGAGCGACCACTTTGTCACTCGAGCGAAGTCACTCAAACGCAGGTATGTCGCTTGAGCCCAGAAAACGAGCTCTTAGCAGTTTGGTCCACCTACAAAAATACTGGATTGAGGCATTTACTGTTCAAGCATAAGAACCTTCACTCGAGCGATATATAAAAAAAATTCAAAAGGCTTGCAAGGGTCTCAAATACGACCTTCTAAGCATCCAAAACTACTTATACAACCAAGTATCACCTAAAACAAGAATAAATTAGGTCGATGGCAATGATGGGACACTGAGATGAGATAATCAACAGATCATGAAGCTCACAATCTTGCAAAATAGACAAGATGAACATGATATCATCAGTACAACAAATTTGGGATTTAAAGATGAAACAAATTTGTCCGAAATTATACACATTTCGTCACCCAAACTAATTACGATGAAAAGTTTTCGTCATCTGTTTTGTCACCAAAGCATTGTTGCTAACAGGTCTTGGAGGCGGAAAAATTAATTCATCATTGAAATGGATAAATTTGTGACGAATTTTTTTGTCTCTAACACACTCTATTGGGAACATATTTGTAAGTAATTAGTGACAAAATATTTTGTAAGAAATTAGAGACAAAATTATTTTGTCATAAATATAAAAAATAGAGACGAAATAATTTTGTCGCACTTAATATAAACGACGACGAAAAAATTTGTCAATGAAGCTAGCAATACAGACAAACAAATTCATCATTAAAAATGATGAAATAATGTCAAAAAAATTGTCACACAATGAGGGTAATAGTGACAAAATTTGACAATATTTTTCGTCATGACAAATTTATTTAGCGACGAAATAAAGAATTCATGACAAAATTAGTCATCCACCTAAGCCAAATAAGGGACAAAAAAAAAACCTTTTTTAGGGATGAAAAATTTTGTCACTAATTCCATAATTTTTTTTCCCACATTATATGCCTATTTTATCAAAATTTGAATTTTAGTTCAGCAAATATAATCATGTTCGTGTAGAAACCTGTTTAATATAATAATTCCATCACAATTTAACTTAACCTGTTATAAATCAACACAATTACGGATTAACAACACGAAAATATCCATTCATCATTACAAATAATTTCATCATAATACAATAAAATAGTGCAATATTCACAAAATATCCAACAATTATAACTAATGCAATTCCACCAAACATCCAACAAGAACTAGTGCAACTCCACAAAGTATGTGTATCCTTATCAAACAAAATGAACATTCAAGCAAACTAGGTCATTGTTGTACGTCAAAAATGCCACCCCAATCCAATCTGCAAAACTAATTTAAAAGCTTTAGTAACTAATCAATTATACAAAAGATTAAAAATATTAGTAACTAATCAATTCACAGTTAGATCAATTATACAATTTATCTTTCTAACAGACTTTTTTCAAGATTATGGGAACTAAAAATTAATTTGAAAGCTAATTCACAGATGGTGCATTCCACTAATGTGCTGTAAGTTCATAGAACTTATATTGGTCCCTCAAAAGGTGTTTTTGTCGTTTCCTGTACAAATCCATGGCTGGGTGATAATTAAGCCTTTCGATGGCCTTTCTTGAAGCTTTGAGTATGGAGAAAAAAAATATTTTTTTACGCTACTTCACAATTTATATATTCCCTGCACATGTCGTAAGTTTCTACAACTTATATTAGTCCCTCCCAAGGTGTTTGTATCGATTTCTGTGCACATTTGTGACTGTTTAACAACTTAGCATTCCAAGGGGCATTTTTTAATCGTAAGTACAAAATATATATATATAATACACAAACAGTGCATCCCTTGCATGTGTCGTAAGTTCCTACAAGTAACATTGGTCATTCCCGATGTGTTTGAGCCAAATCATTAGAACTTTCGTGGCTGTTTGATGATTTGCCCTCCAATGGCCTTCTTTCAATCCTAATTATTTAAAAGCTGATTTTCTAATCTAATTCACAAATAATGTATCTCGTGCATGTTCATCAATTTCTACAAGTTATATTGGCCACTCTTGTGGTGTCTGTGTTGGTTTTGATGCACATTCATGACTATTTCAAAAAATTTCCCTTTGTTGGCCATTTTTCAAGCCTAGGTATAGGGAAAAAAATATTTTTTAGTCTAATTCAAAAATGGTGCATCATGTGCATGTGCCATAAGCTCCCACAAGTTAAATTGGTCCCTCATAAGCTTTTTGTGTCAGTTTTCATGCACAAGTTATATTTTTCCCTTCCAATGTGTTTGTGTTGATTTCCATGCACATTCGCAGTTGTGTGATAATTTAGCCCTTCAATGGCCCTTTTTCAAACTTAAGTTTGGAGAAAAAACATTCTTTTAGCTAATTTACAAGTAATACATCATGTGCATGCACTATAAGTTTCTACAACTTATATTAGTCCATCTTGAAGTGTTTTTATTTGTACCAATGCACATTTGCTGCTAGCAAACAATTTGGCCATCTGACGATTTTTTTTATTCAAACTTAAGTATGAAAAAAAAAATCATTTTTTTGTCTAATTCACAAACAATGGATCTCTTGCATGTGCCATAAGTTCCCACCAGTTATAATGGTCCCTCCCAAGTTGGTTATTCTTGTTTTCGGGAACTTCCATAGTTGTTTAACTATTTGGCCCTCCAAATAGCCTTTTTTGAACTAGTTTCCACATTGGGTGTCTTATACATGTTTTCATTACTTTCTAATTCTTCAAGTATATATTCTTTTTATAAAATTTGTTATATTAAAGTCAATATACCTTACCAAGAAGTATGTCCACTTGGGGATGAGTCTCCCCCACTACTAAAGTGTCTAGTGAATCCTTTGCTCCTCAAAAAGTTGACGACATCTGCCATTATCTCCCTTTGCTTCTTCCCAGCCTCTTCAAGCTCTTCTATTTTATTTTTTCTGCATTTGTATATGTTCCTTCTGTGTCTCTATTTGCATCTCAAGGCGCTTCACGTAATCATTTGTTTCAGCAGATATGGTAGTGGTCCTCCTAATAGAGGATGAAGGTCTCATGCCAAGTCACTTCATGTAGCCAGACCTTGGCTTAGGACTTTGATCGATAGCTCTTTTGTAGTTAAAGGGATTGATCCCAGCTGAAACGGGTAATCAGCTTGTGTTTGTATCATATTTTCCTATCAAATATTTAAAAAATTAAATAATTATTAGTAAATTAAATAAGATTATAACAAATAGTATTCTAAAATTTTGTTAATAAAAATTGCAGTATATACTCACATAATTAGCTTGAGCTTTAGATGAGATCCACTCATGTGCTTCCTCATTATAGTGAGTTTCCTTGCAAAACTCTACTAGATCAAGTAACATCTTCTTTTCTTGTGCCTAATTTGATAGACCAAATATTCAATAAATAAAGCTAAGAATCTAATATAATTCTTAAAGTGCAAGGATACGTATCAGTTTTTCTACTCTAATAGGGATTGACCTAGAACCACACCTATGTTTTGCCTTCATCTTTTCTCTGTTCGCGATGTTGCCTTTTAATTGTTCCTGTAAGGAAGAATGACCAATATAACAATGAAATGTATCATTAGTAAGACAAATATGTTGGCTTTTGATTGTTCCTGTAAGGAAGAATGACCAATATAACAATGAAATGTATCATTAGTAAGAAAATTTTAATGCTTAATAATAAAGTAACATATAAAAATGTTAGGGCAAGTTACATGGAAACCAATACAAGTTCAAATTGCAAAGTATTCCAAAAAGCAAAAATACCACAACCACAATACACAAAATTATGTTGAACACCTAGATAAGGCAGATTTGACACATAATTAGTAATAAGAAATTTACACAATCAACTGAGATTTGAAAATTGATGCAAGCCAATTATCACATAATATGTTGCTTCAAACTCAATAATCTTCTAAGTGACTTCTTACATCTCAGTTTATAAAACCTACAAGAGAATAATAGAAACCAAAATCCCTATGCTGATTGGCCCACCATATGTGTGGCTATAAACTGAATTTGTTCCTAGTTTTCTAAACTATAGATTCATTGGGAATCTACATGCTAGGCCACCAGTTATGTTCCTAGAATGAATTACATTATTCCTCTCTATCCTTTTCCTACATATCTTTTCAACTTAAAAGATATTTCAAATTATTTACTAGTATCATTCAATTCTTTGAAAAATATATTAGAGAACTTGTTGAGATTTCATTATAAGATGGTTTTTCTAGGTAAAAAAAGAATAACAAGAAATTAAGACTTCATTGGGATTATAGAATTTTGAAAATGCATAATTTGAAGCCAAGCCTATAGGATAAAGCACACAAGTTCGGCATCATGACCATTTCATTGCAAACTTGGCATAAGTTTATTGAAGCAATTTTAGATAGCCACTAATCTAATAGATTCATTATTACCGTTCACACTTCTCATACATGTGCCAAGTACCATTCATTTTTCCTTGTTTCATCTTGACAAAATGTGGAATTTAGTCTATCAACGTTGTTTCCCACCTAGGAAACATATTGAAGTTCAAATACCATGTAATTGGGCTGATGTCCAAGCCTATAAGCTAGTTGGAACTTGGTAGACATCCCAACAAAGAACTTTCAAAATCCATAAAGAAATAAACCAAAAGGAATGAAAACAATTTGGAGGAACTAATCTCAAATAAGCAATTTACACCATTCACAAACAGGGGGCATATAAGCATGGGAAAGATAGATTGTGAAAAAATTCATTTACATTTCACAATATATGGAACAATTACTAATACTAAACTCATAACCCTTTCTTTCTTCCACAACTCTATCAAATCTCAAGTTCTGTCTCAATACCCTATATTAGTTACTTAGCTAGTTGCTTACCATTATCATGAAACTTCAGATCAAACCCAAGAACAAACAAGAAGTAGTAAAGGCACATACCAGGCCAAATACTTTACAGTAGTTGTACTCGATTGACTATCCTAACCCAAAGCATGCACTTTATAGTTCAAAGCAAAAGTTTTCTAAATAAATACAATCACAGAAACTAAAGTCCTAGTTCTTTATTCTAAGATGTGAAAGGTGCACTTTAAGGAACCATAAATTAATCTCCTATTATGTGAGCCTTCCAATCCATGTTTACTAGTTTCCCTATTTCATTTTCCACTTATTTGGTGTTTATTATGTTCCACTTAAATGCCTAGAAGATAAATCTTTCTAGTTTTTTTGGAATCTCTCCATATTCTAATCAAACTCTCTCTTCGCCCATATAATAATATAGACAAAAATGTTACCGGAAATTCTTTAGTGTTCCACTTTTTATCAATAAGATCTATCCGCTTGGAAGAATCGACATCCTTCAGTGGGTGGTTTCTTGTGTACTCCTCCCTTTTAGCATCCTTCAGCTCCATGAATTGTTTGTGTAGCCTATAGGTATGGTTACTTAATCTTCGACCAAAATTTGTGTTCACTGCCTTTTCTATATCAACAGGGTCTCCTTGTAAATCAAATTGATCCTACAAAAAATAGATAAGTCATAGATAATTCCTAAAAAAAAAAATTACGATAAATAATAAAGAGATTCCAATCTATTATAAAGATGATTAAAATGTCCTATAATAGAGTAGACAATATACATTCAAGCGTTAAAACATCGCCCTCTTAACAAAGGCATCAACATACTTCCACCTGCAAACACTTGGATCTGGTAAACGTGTTAGCATTTCTATACCAATCTTTGAGGCTAGTTTTGAGGCATAGTCCCCTACTGGTGCACAAAATTTCGGAAGGATAGGGACATTAAGCTTTCCATCTCTATCAACAAGGCCTTGAACCTCTTTTCCTTGAGTTGGGCCACGAACATGCTTAGCAGCTAATATTGTGAAGCCATAATATTGAATTAGTTAGTATGCGAACGAATTTAATTAAAATCTCAAATCAATGTAAATAAAGAGTGTGTCTTACCAATAGTACTACCAGTAGTCACCTCAAGTTGGGGCTCCACATTGAGAGGTGGTGAGAGATGGCTACCCACCTCTAGATGTGAACAGGTATCCCCCTTTTCTGGTGCATGGGTCGATGCCTCAAGATGAGATTGTGAACCGGCTCTCAATGGCATCTCCAACAGCTGAATAACATAATAAAATATGAATATATATGTACAACGATATACATATATATGTGTGTATGAATTGAAAGTAACAAGAAAGAATATATTTCACAATGCATAAATGTATAGTACCTCATGCTCAAAAGAATCATAAGATTCAGTGTCACTACCATCTTCAGCCTCTGACGGTTGATAATCATTATTATTTTCCTCAATTTGTATTTTTTTTTCCTTTCTCAATTTCATATGTTGAGCTGTAGCCTTCAAACAAGTTGTTATATTTTTCACTCCCAGAGCATTTATTCTCTCACAGTTTTTATTAATTGTCTTAATTCTTTCTTTCTCATAGTTCATTACCTTCTTAGTTGCAATACTTGATTTGGTCAACTTTTTTTTTTAGTGTCCATTTTGCGCAACTATAAAGCATAATTGAACATTTTTTGGGTAGATAAGCATAGTTGAACGTTAGATGTAAAGAAAAGATAATTATATATTTCTATACATAAAGCATAAAGTAGCAACAATCTCAACAAGTGGATATGTCATATAGGCTCTAAATCATTGAAATATGGCTAGAGTGAGATGGATGACTTTTCTTTTACCTCTCATATATCATAAAACAAATTAATTATAAAGCCATCATACACATGATATGGCCAATCAACAATAAACCTACATAAGAGTGGATGAACCCCACAACTAAAATTTAACTACATTAATTAAGAACAATGTTCATATAGAAAGTGCAAAATAAAAACTACAAAACCTAGTCCACATTAAGATCCATATCATAATCCACATCAGGTTCATCACACTCTTCATTTTGTTTGTTATCTCTATTCTCTATTATTATTTCATCAGATGACCTAACCCTTATAACAACTTCCACTTCAACACCATCTCTATAACATTGAACATTAGGGTCGATGTTAATTGGAACAACATCAATAATATTTTCTTGTTGGAACACATCTTTTTCTTCTAGTTGATCGAATGGTTCTCCATCACCCACCTTTGGTGTAACAAAGACCCCGCTATGTTGCACTCGTTGAACGACTTTCCATGGTTGACCCCATGGTGGCAAATTATAAGGAATGAGTACTACCGGCCACAAACTATATGAATTGATCATGTTCTCAAAAGGGTTGAACCCATCAACAGCCAATCCTAGCCTCAGATTTTGAGGCTCCAGGGAAAACTTAGGATATTGCACATCAAATTCCTTCCACTCATCACTATCGGCGAGATGCCTCAATACTCTGTCATCTACACATTTGTCCTTGTGCCATCTCATGTCTTCAGCAATCCTTCCTTGACATGTACAATCTTTTCAACCTTGGTGTCAATGGGAAGTACCGCAACACCTTAAGGGGAATCTTCTGATCCCTATCATGATTGATCTTGTATTTGGATGCCTTACCTTTTGGTCATTTATCCAACCTTGCATTTTCCTTCCAAAAGAGTACACAATCATTTATACAAGCATCAATTAACTCGTATGACAAGCCCAAATCACGAAGTATTTCTTAGCTTCATAAAATGACTTTGGAGCCAAATTATCTTTCAGTAAAAGTTTTGTTAAAAACTCCAACAATGTGTCAACTAACTTATTACTCCAATGGTTTGTTACCTTCATATTAAGCAGCTCAATGACAAACTTCAACAGAGTGTAATTTGTGCAACCTAAGTACACCTCACATTTGGCATCATTCAATAGTTTATCAAACGTCTGTACTTCCTCATTCTGGGGTGCATCGTTTGGTTCTCCTCTTATTCAAACTTCCACTAAGGTATAAATACCCCCTAAAACCTCATCTTCATCAATTGCCATTTCATGGTGAGCCTTATTTGATACACAGGGTTCCCTATGCTCATGCCAAATATTGTACATTTCCATAATCCCATATTGAAGCAAATGAATTTGCACATTTCAAAGATTTTGGGAATAATAGTTCACATAGTTCAGACATGGGCACAAAATTTTACCTTCGTGGTCAACAACTGCCATTGCAAATTTAATAAATGATGTCACCCCATCAATATATGGTTGACTCATCCTTCCATCAAGCGTCTTACCCAATGCAATCCAACTCTCGTCCATGTCTAATTAGAGATAAAAGATCAAGATTTTTAATTTGTCTATGTCATGAAATGCATCATGTGTACTATTAACCTATTCCATTTAGGAATGCACAATATGTATCATACAAAGAAAATCATATGACTTCATCAATCTCTAATAAAAATCCAGAGTATCTCTCCTTAGTTCTCCAAGTATATAACATAGATTGAGATAGAACAGAAAACACTATATGTGTAGATGTCCCCGAACGTCCCGGGACAAATCTCGTTTTGTTCATTGGGCTCACTACAGCTCGGACTCAAATGTCACGATTCTGAATCTAATCTTGCAAAGTGCAATGCAAGATCGATAAATCACCAAAGAGTCCAAATCCGGCAAATTGTTTTGAAAATTTGATTTTTAAAAAGAAGTGCCAAACATGGACTGCTTTGCCAGATACAGAATCACCACCTAAATATTTTATTTTGGGAGAATTTAGGAAACCCTGACTCGTGCCTAAGGCCACGTGTCCGTCATCACCAAAGTTGCCTCGGCTCGGGAAATTGGGTACGATTGAGGAAGGTCATGCAATGAGCACCCCCGCTCGTCCGATCAAAGATCGGCCACTACTAAACATGATATCTTGTTTTTGAAAACACATGCATTCTTATTCCAGTTTATTAGCCTAGAATTACTATGTGATGCGCACAGCGAAACAAGTATAGACTAGATCGCCTGAGTTTGAATAAAACATTTCATGTTTGTTTGTTTGAAAATGGTTTGATGGTACTACTCGCAAGTAGGCTAAGACGTGGATTTTGCCACCCTCAAGTGGGCTTAGAAAACATGGTGATTTGTCACTCTCAAGTGGGCTTAAAACTCGCAATCAATGAATTGTTCCAATTCAAGCAATCCAACCTTCACCCATAGGCATTCGGGCAGTTATATCACATAAGCAATTAGCCTCATGGCAAGCATGCTATCATGGCAATCACTCACACACATGCAAGGATGCTAAAGCATAAACACTTACTGAGTACTCCGAGCCAAAACAGAAACTAGTTAGCAATCAATGCATGATCCTAGTTCATGTTAAGAATGCCTAATGCAACACATACAAAATGCAACTAAGGTAGGCTCGGCCATTCTAAAATGGCATATGAGATGCTACAGATAACATGTATTCAATTCGGAATTGAAATACAATGTAGTTAGTATGATGCGCCGAGCCCGGTGCATGCAAGACAAATGAATGAATGCGAACATGCGAAGCATAAGGATGCTAATTGAAACATGCCCTAAAACTAACCATCGCAAGCTGGTAAATAAAATGGAGAAAGACGTGGGGTTGGAAGACATGCATCACACACACGCACACTTATTACAACAGTTGGCCCTCTCGACGGAGGGTCTGAATAAATAATACAACACCAACTAGCTAATCTAAGCTAATCTAATTAAGTTAGTTATTACACAACCAAAATGAATAATCAATTACAGTTAATTATTACACAACTCTAATTAATTAGCAAATTAACTAAGTAAGCAATTAAACTAGCATGCAAACTACATGAATGTGGACTGCCTTAGCTCTGCCTTAAATGATAAAGGATGCATACATGCTCGAGTCGCCTTGTTGGGAAATTCATTGCGATGCCCCGGCTTGCCTTTGTTTGCAATTGATTTCAGAAATTTGCACAAAGCTCCAGAGAGATGAAACTCTACCTCAGGAATCTGTGGGAGGGCTAACAACTAGCTGTTGGACTTGGAGACCACCTGCCGACCACTTTTGTGGTGAAAAACCAGAAAAAGTGGTCGGCCAGCCACAAAACCTGGTCGGCCGACCAGTTTCCTCTCCTGGATTCTGGTTTTCTGCGACAAAGGGAAAGAGAGAGGCGCGACAAAGTGTTTGCAACATATGTGTGCATGACCACTCTCCCCGTCATTGCATAAGCTCTAGGAAGTGTAGTCCTCGATCTTTGGGCCACCAATCACGCATTTGGATGCATGATGGCCGAGGAGCCAAATTGCACGACTCAATGTGAAATGAATGCACACACAAGCACCTAAAGCCAACAACTCTGTCATGGATGGTCAAGAGTGTTGGTGACCGGGAATCGAGGCACGTTTCGTCACTTTGAGTACAAAACATCCCTTGTTTCCTGTGTTTGGACTAACTCCTATTCCAAACACAATGCAACGAACATGGCATGCACAATGCGACTTTAAGTATGCAACCTAAATGCTATGCAACTAAGTGATGCAAACATGAAAAGGATGACATGCAAACATGTAACTAGCATACACAATGCTATGAACTAACATACACAATGAAATGAACAAGGCATGCACAATGCAATGATCAATCATGCAACAATGTGGCATACTCAATGCTATGGAATACAATGGCATACTCATTGCAAAAATGGACTTAAACCAAAATGAATGGGCCTCAGCCACACCCAAATCAGTGGCCAATGATGATGAAATCAAGGCACCAAAACACATGCAAGCATGCAAGAAGCAAAGGGCCCAAAGCCTAGGGCACAAGATACAACTGTATGAAAACATGGGAAGGATGGAATATGGCATACAACAACACATGTTCCAACTCTGAAATGACATACAAAATGGTCTCGAATCATGCAAACAACTGGTGTTATGCATGTTGAATGGCTTAAATACCGAAACTGGTGAAGTGCATTACACTAGAGGTATGCAAAGCAATGCCCAAATGAACAAACCAACCCCAAACAGTCCCTATGCAGGCCCGAAACAGTGGCAAAATGGACTAAGATGATGGCTTGAAATATACAAAAATGGAGCTCATGCAATGGCCCATAAATGAGGAATATAAGCACAACTCTCAAACGCATTTAAAGAGTGGAAAAACATGGGAACATGGCATAAGTATAGGCTCTGAAATAACATACTCAATGATGCCAAGACATGGAAACACCTCAAGTTAAGCATGCAAGGGGCTCCAAAACTCAAGGCTAGGCAAGGATATTACACTACAAGTATGCAAGGCAAGCATCATTCTACCAAGAGGCCTCAAAACAGAGCTAATGCAGCCCAAAATATGAACAAAATCAGATTGAAGTATGGCCAAAATATGCTAGAATCAATGGCCAAAACAACATGCAATGTAAGCTAGTGAGCATGGTTTACACTACAAGCATGTGAAGCATTCAAGAGGCCACTAAACCAACCAAAGACAGAGCTATGATATGCCAAATAATGACCAAAAATCCACTGAAATATGACCAATACAAGCAAGAATGACATGCTCTTTTGATAAGCTATGAAGAGGATTATTCTACACATGCAAGAGGCAAACATGAGGTGACCAAACCAGCCCTAGACAGAGTCTAGGCAAGTCCTCAAAGTCACTGAAAATGGCCTGAAACAAGGCTAGGAAGTATGAAAATATAGACTCCTTGGAAAGGCCAAATATGCAAACAAACAAGGCCAAAAGAGAGAGGGTTACCCTTCTCTGATTTTGGCCCTCAAAACAGCATGCCAACCACTGAAAATCCATTGAATTTCAGTGGCTAAAAGGCCAAGCAAAGGCCAACACAAAGGCCTTAAGGCATGGCTCAGAACAAGACTAAATGAAGCATGCAAGAGGGTAAATAACCTCCAACAGGAAAACGGCCTTAAACAAACATGAATAATGCTTAAAAATAAAGCTTTCTTTTAGTTGACAACAAACCTCAAATAAGCATGCAAATGAGGCTAAGAGAAGGATCAAAATAATGCTTAAAAATGGAGAAAATGAGTTACCCTTGAAGCTCAACAAAGACAGCAACTTCTGGACCAAAAAATAGCTCCTTAACCTATGAAAATGACCTCCAAGAACCTTACGTTGATGGTGGAAGTGTTAGGCTATGAGGTGTGGTGCAAAAGGGTCAAGAACAATATACTTCCTAAGCCTAAATATAGAGACAAAGAGAGAGATATGTGTATGTGCCTTAACCAAAATCTAAACCCTCACCAAGGAGGGGGAGGCCTTCCTCTATAGACAAAGGAGGCCAAAGCTTCTCAAAGAAGCTAAAAAACAAGGCCAAAGATCCTCGTATGGAGGATGTAGTCTTTGCCTTCCAGCGGGCACAGCTAGCAACAACTCACAGAGACAAAACTGAAGGGAGCAGGCCGACCAGTTAAGGTGGTCGGCCGACCACTTTCCCTGGTCGGCCGACCAGGGTGAGTGGTCTCCCTCATGGAAAAGTGGTCGGCCAGCCTATTTGATGGTCTCCCAACTGAATGCAAGCTAGTGGTATGGTGGGAGACCAGTAAATGTGGCTCAAAAATCAAGGAGACCAGTTTCCCGACAAGAAAATCGGCTGGCGGAGAGAGAAGTGGTCTCCAAGAGAAAAGGTGATCTCCCACCCTTGTACCACCTCCCAAACAAGGAAAACAAGGTCCATGCCAAAAATGAACCAACACGGATGCAAAACGAGAGTTCGGAGGGCAAAGCGCGCGGCCCGGTGCCCTGAAAACTGGCTGTTGAGCACCAAAAGTGGCGTGCGACCACAAAAGTGGTCTCCCGGGCCACAGTGTCCCTCTAAACAGAGGAAACATGGTATGCTCCAAAAATCGGGGCAAAAGGAGAATGTTAAGCAGTCCCGAGCCGAGGCACACGGCCGACGGCCTCGAAAATCGGAAACTAGTCTCCAAATAGGAATAGTGGCCTACGACCACGAAAAGTAGTCTGCGACCACTGAGAGATGGTCTACAAGTCCTCTCCCTCCCTTCGGGAAGAGAAAACAAGACCTAGCCTGCAAACCGAGTCAAAGCACAAAAAGTTCCGAGGCTCGGAGGCAAGGTTTTCAGCCGAGAACTCCGAAACCTCAGGACAAGCGCAACATGCACCGTCATCGAGCGCTCAGTCGATGACGTCTGAGTCTTAAGGTCGGTCAAAAATGGGGTGTCTACAATATGTAACGAAAACTATATGTATAGACAACAAAACATGCTACCAACTTTTTTTTATAAAAAAAGATTCAAATTAGAATTTACATATTAGCAGGCAAGTCACACATGCATGGTATGACTTAAATTTGGAAGAAACCCCAATTGGCTTACAACTTTTAACAAACACCTCACATGCACACAATCAAAGGGAACATTCTTGGCTTAAGAGAGAGAAGGAAAGAGGGTTTGGTTGTGTGCCTAAGGGGGAAATAGAACTATTCCATCCAAGAAAAAAAATTACTTAATGCAATGATACAAGATAAAGAATAAGAACAATTCACATCACACCCAAAAGTAGCAAATATAAGAAGACACCCAAACCGGCCATTATTATTCTTCTATATCTCCCTCTTCGCAAACACCCATTGCAATTATAATTCCTACATTGCATAAGAATACCATAAACCTAGTAAGTTCATTGAATGAGATAAAAAATAACTAACTCCAATTCCCATTCGTCCAAAAAAAAAAGTAAATAAATAAGGATAGAGAAACAACAGCAAATAAGAACGATAAATAGTGACAGAGAGAGAGTATAAAACTAACCTATGAGTTT
Organism: Camellia sinensis; assembly: GCF_055761805.1. Classification (NCBI taxonomy): domain Eukaryota; kingdom Viridiplantae; phylum Streptophyta; class Magnoliopsida; order Ericales; family Theaceae; genus Camellia; species Camellia sinensis. Next base: position 873,047 of record NW_028128998.1, on the reverse strand, counting down.
CTTTCTTTTATTTTTTTGTATGCGACTTCACTTTTACTTGTATTTTAACTAGGGAGCTTCATGATTTACATGTTGAAAGCTATCCAAAAATTGGATCTTTAAATTATCATGAAATCTAGAAATGGTTTGCTTTTAAATTTGTTCTTAGATTTTATTTTATTCATAATGAGAAATCAATAGCTTAGTTTATTTAACAGAGAACATAGAAAATCCAAGAACTGCAGACCCATTAGAACAACATACTAATAATGAAAACAAAATGAAAATGTCAGAGAAAAAAAATTAAATGCTACAAAGGGTTCATTATAGCAATCCGGGCTTAGACCCGGTCCATTTATTGCTTATGAATCCAGGAAACCATATTCATGATGGTCGTTCTTTTCTCTTCGTATTTGGTTTTGGCTTAGGGGGTCGACACCTCCCTTGCTAGGGTCAACGCTGCCCTCTTATCTTTGTTTTGTTAAGCTCCAAGGTTGACACCAGTGTTGGAAGGGTGGACACCATCTTGCTGCTATGTTCTTGGAATAGCTACTAAAATTTAAGGTCAACACCAGCCTTAGTGGTGTTGACACTTGTCTCTTGTTATTGGCCTTAAGGGTCGACAACAGTCTGGGAAGGGTCAACCCTTGTATACAACAAAATCTGGGTTTGGTTGCTGAAATTTAGTGTCGACACCTCTGGTCCAAGGGTCGACGCCTTGTCTGCTGCAAGCATTGTCATTTCCTCCTGAAAGGTTGACACCACCTACACAAGGGTCAACCCCTGCGAGTTTTTTTTTTCCAGATTTTAGTTCGATTTTGGGCCCTACTTCTTAGGGATTTTGATTTGTTCTTTTGGGTTGACTTTGGGACCTTATTCCACTTTAACCTAGCACTATAAATAGGGCCCTCACTTACCCTTTTCTTCACTTTTTCTTTTATTTTCCCTCTCTAAACTGTGAGTCCCTCTTTTCTCTCTCTAACTCACTTTTTCGCTCAAAGATCTTTAGATCTACCCACTTGGAAGCATCTCCTCACCTTGCTCCTTTGAGATTAAGTGTAGAGCTTATCGAGAGCTTCATTTTAATCGGAGCAAATCATCATTTCGTCTCCGTCGACTTTTTGGGCTTTCTTCCTTCTTCCTCTTCTAAGTTTGAGGTAAGGATTCTCCGCACCATCTTATGAATTTTAACTTAGCTATTTGTTATTTTTAAAACAATAGTGTTTTTGGAGATTTTAGACAAATCTAGGATTTTGGTTGGAAATCAAAAAGTGGGGTTTTCAAATGGTTTGTTGGAAATGCTTGTAGAAAGGTGTTTATTGTTGATCTATGATGAAGTGATGGGTTTTCACCTTTGTAAATGATTTGTAAAGAAAAAGGAAATTTTGCCCTAGAAATATCAAATGTTGATCTTGTAAAGATAATGGAAATGATGTTGGGTTTTATGTAATTGAAATGATATCTTTCCTTACTCAAAAATGATTTTGAAAGAAAACAAAGTTTTTCTCTAAAACCATGGGTTTGGCATGTGTTGGGAAAATATTGAAGAATGATGTTGGTTTTGTAATATCACTCACATCTTGATGATGGTGGAGTTGGATATGTTATATTACTCACATCTTGGAAATGATAATAATGTATACTGTTATTGAAATTTTTTATTTATTAGAGATATCTGTTTTGGGCTATCAGTGGAGGATATCTATGATTGTTCTATTTATCCGCCCTAGTACTTCACCTTGGGGAGCACCGGCTCTCTTTGCCAAAAAAGAAGATGGCGCGTTGCAACTTTGTATCGATTACTGGAAGTTGAACTGGGCAACTAGCAAGTACCCAATGCCTTGTATAGATGATTTGTTTGATCAGCTGAAGGAGTCTTGTTGCTTTTCTAAGATAGACCTGAGATCGGCTTATTACTAGTTGAGAGTAAGGGTAGAGGATATCTAGAAAATGGCATTTCGTATGCAGTATGGCCATTATGAGTTTCTAGTGATACCCTTTGGGCTAACAAATGCACTAGCCGTGTTTATGGATTTGATGAACTAGATCTTCCGTGAGTTCCTAGACCATTTTGTGGTTATCTTTGTTGATGACATCTTGATTTACTCACCCTCTGAGGAGGAGCACGACGAACACTTGCGAGTGGTGCTTGAATTGTTTAGAGCCCACAAATTGTATGCTAAGTTTGGGAAATGTGAATTCTAGTTGAGAGAGTTTATGTTCTTAGGCCATGTGGTATCCGGGGAAGGGATGCCTGCAGATTCATTCAAGATAGAGGCAATGCAAGATTGGGAATAACCTAATAATGCTTTTGAGATCCATAGTTTCTAGGGGTTGGCTTGGTATCACCGTCAGTTTGTGAAAGATTTCTCTAGATTAGCTTCACCGTTAACTAGATTGACAAGAAAAGGAATTAAGTTTGTGTGAAGTGAAACTTGTGAGAAGTTTTTTCAAGAGCTTAATGTTAGACTTACCACTGCTCTAGTATTGATTATTCCGGAGAGAGGCCTCGGCTATTCGGTGTATTGTGATGGTTCACGGGAAGGTTTGGGTTATGTATTAATGCAAGAGGGGAAGGTATGGCTTGCGACAGTTGAAAACACATGAGAGAAACTACCCTACTTATGACCTAGAGTTAGCGGCGATGATCTTTGCCTTAAAGATTTGGAGGCATTACTTGTATGGTGAGAAGTTTGAGGTGTTTTCTGATCACAAGAGTCTGAAATGTCTGTTTACACAGAAGAAACTAAATTTGAGATAGAGAAGGTAGATAGAGTTTATAGAAGATTATGATTTTGAGTTACATTATCATCTAGGAAAGGCCAATGTTGTGGTCAATGCCTTGAGTAGAAAATCCATTGGTAATGTGGCTAGTATTGCCATTCGGGAATAGGAGATGTTGGGTGCTATTGGTGAGTTTGACTTGTATCTTAGTAAGTCCGTGGAGTCCATAGCCTTATTTTCAGTAGTGGCACAACCTACACTTGTGAACCGAGTGATAGAAGTGCAGAAGGGTGATCTTGAGGTAGAAACCCTCTGGGAAAAGATCTCTAGTGGAAAGGTAGAGAAAGGCTTGAATGTGTATCCCGACTCAAGTGTTAGATACCGTGATTGTCTTTTCATGCCGGAGTCTTGATGAGAAGTACTTCGAGAGTATCACCATTCACGCCTTGCGGTGCGTCTGGGAGGCACAAAGATGTATCATGATCTTAGTCGCCAGTTTTTGTGGAGGGAAATGAAGAAGAATGTGGCCGTATTTGTATCGAGGTGCTTTACTTGTCAACAAGTAAAGACCGAACATCAGAGGCCAGGGGGTTTGTTGCAACCCTTGCTTATAGCCAAATAGAAGTGAGAGCATGTCATGATGGATTTCATTATGGGTTTTCCTAGACTCAACAAGGTAGTGACGAGATTTGGGTGATAGTTGACTGGTTTCCCAAGTCGGCGTACTTTATACTTATGTACGCAAGTGACTTGGTGAATTATCTTGCCGACCTTTATATTAGGGACATAGTGAGGTTGCACGAGGTCCCAGTGACGATTGTTTCAAATAGAGATCCGTGTTTTACGGGTTGATTTGTGGCAGAGCATATAGAGTGCCTTGGGCATAAGGTTGACTTTTAGCATGTGCGTCATCCTCAGACTGACGAGTAGTTAGAGCGTACCATTCAGATTCTAGAGGATATGCTTCGGGGTCGTGTTCTTGACTTTAAGGGGTTGTGGGAAAGGCACTTACCCTTAGTGGAGTTCGCCTACAATAATAGCTTCCAGTCAAGTATTGGCATGGCACCGTTTGAGGCCTTATATGGTCAACTGTGTAGATCCCCTGTGTGTTGGGCTGAGGTGGGTGATGCACCAATGTTGGGTCCGAAGTTAGTCCAGGAAACGATGGTGAAAGTCTCACTTGTCCGTAAGAGGTTGGTTACGGTCCAGAGTCGACAGAAAAATTATGTCGACTGTAGGAAGAGACCTTTGTCTTTTGAGGTAGGAGATCATGTCTTCTTCAAGATATCACTTAAAAGGGGTTTGATGAGGTTTGGGAAGAGTGTGAAATTGTCTCCTAGATTTATTAGGCCTTTTGAGATCCTTAAGCTGATTGGAGAAGTAGCTTATCATTTGGCCTTGCCGCCATAACTTTACGGGGTTCATGATCTGTTTCATATTAGTATGTTTCGGAAGTATGAGCCGGATCCATTGCACGAGTTGGATTGGACCGACTTAGAGGTAGATGAAGATGCCTCATATGAGGAGAAACCAGTGAGGGTCTTTGATACTCGAGACCAAGTCTTGCGAGGTAAGACAATTCCTTTGGTAAAAGTGTTATGGAAACATCATAAAGTTAAGGAAGCATCTTGGGAACGTGAGTTGGAGGTCCGTGAGAAGTATTCAGACTTATTTGTTAATGTTTGAACATGTACTGAGATTATATTATGTTAATGAAATATGAAAACATTGTATATGTTTGCAAATATGGAAACATTGTATATGATTTGGAAAATGTGAATTGTACTTTTAATGTTGGAACTTGTGTATCGAGTTGAAGAAAATGGATGACCAGAGAATGGGTCATGGTAATGGAATTGATTGATTATCATTGTTGTAATTAGTTTAAACATTGTTTTAAAGTTTGATTTATAATTTCGGAGATGAAATTCCTTAAGGAATGGAGGTTATAGTGATCCAGGCTTAGAACCGATCCATTTATTGCTTATGAATTCGGGAAACCATATTCGTGATGGTCATTCTTTTCTCTTCATACTTGGTTTTGGCTTCGGGGGTCGACACTGCCCATATTGGGGTCGACACTGCCCTCTTATCATTGTTTTCTTAAGCTCCAAGGTCGACACCAGTGTTGGAAGGGTCAACACCATCTTGCTGCTATGTTCTTGGAATAGCTACTAAAATTTAGGGTCGACACCAGCCTTAGTGGTATCGACACTTGTCTCTTGTTGTTGGCCTCAAGGGTCGACAGCAGTCTGGAAAGGGTCGACCCTTGTATACAGTAGAATCTGGGTTTGGTTGTTGAAATTTAGTGTCGACACCTCTGGTCCAAGGGTTGACACCTTGTCTGCTGCCAGCATTGTCAGTTCTTCTTGAAAGGTCGACACTACATACACAAGGGTTGACCCCTGCAAGTTTTTTTTTTTTTTTTTTTTTCCCAAATTTTAGTTCGGTTTTGGGCCCTACTTCTTGGGGATTTTGACTTGTTCTTTTAGGTTGATTCTGGGACCTTATTCCACTTTAACCTAGCACTATAAATAGAGCCCTCACTTACCCTTTTCTTCACTTTTTCTTTTATTTTCCCTCTTTAAACTGTGAGTCCCTCTTTTCTCTCTCTAACTCACTTTTTCGCTCAAAGATCTTCTGATCTACTCACTTGGAAGCATCTCCTCACCTTGCTCTTTTGAGATTAAGTGTAGAGCTTGTCGAGGGCTTCATTTTCATCAGAGCAAATCATCATTTCGTCTTCGTCGACTTTTTACGCTTTCTTCCTTCTTCCTCTTCTAAGTTTGAGGTAAGGATTCTCTGCACCACTTATGAATTTTAACTTAGTTATTTGTTATTTTTAAAACAATATTGTGTTTTTGGAGATTTTAGACAAATCTAGGATTTTGGTTGGAAATCAAAAAGTGGGGTTTTCAAATGATTTGTTGGAAATGCTTGTAAAAAGGTGTTTATTGTTGATCTATGATGAAATGATGGGTTTTCACCTTTGGAAATGATTTGTAAAGAAAAAGGGAATTTTGCCCCAGAAATATCAAATGTTGATCTTGTAAAGATAATGAAAATGATGCTGGGTTTTATGTAATTGAAATGATATCTTTCTCTACTCAAAAATGATTTTGAAAGAAAATGAGGTTTTGCTCTAAAACCATGGGTTTGGCATGTGTTGGAAAAATATTGAAGAATGATGTTGGTTTTGTAATATCACTCACGTCTTAATGATGGTTGTGGGAGCCGAATAAATAGAAGAGTCGGAAGGTACGTACCCTAGAAATCAAATATTATTCGGCTCCATATTGCGTGACTAGGATGCTGAATACGTTAGGAAGGCTGAATAGCCAGAGATCAGTAGCTCCGAATAAATAAAAGGGGAATGGGATAAAAGTCGGCTCAGGCCCCGAGGCCCAAAAAGCAAGTATAAATACAAGAACCATAGATTTAGAAAGGTATGTAAGAATCACTTCACTTAACTTAGTAAACAAGCTATCTTGAGTGTCTGAACTGACTTGTCCATCGGAGTGCTAATTCCGACACCCCCGACGGGAGTGTTCGTATCTTTTCAGGTGACTAGCTGAGGATCACCAGCGTCTCCCAGGATCTGAAAAGTATTTCCAAACCATTTCTCTACAATTGGTGCCGTCTGTGGGAATACTCAAATACATCCATGGTAGGCGTGACTGAAGATCCTCCGATAGCCACTATGAGACCACACAGAGAGATGACCTCACTCCAACAAACTTGCTTGGACCAAAAACCATCGCAGCAAGACTTGCCTTGGACCTCTGCTCATCTTCAAACCCAATGCAAAAGACAATACACGCGACCATGGCACAAGCTAGGCAAACCAAACAGAGGTTGGACAACATCATCGCTGAGAACGAACGCCTTCGTTGTGATCTGGCCTCGGAAATAGTAAAATCCAAACAAACAGTGCGCCAGGCTTCTGAGCGACCCCCGAGGGCAGATGATCGACGATCTCGAGCCCGACAGCAAGAAACTGATGGCCACTATGCCTCAACAGATCATCTTGAGGAGTTGGCAAATGACGAATATCTCCAACAATGAGTCCGAAGGAGTGCGATCAAAACACCGGCCCTTCCGAAGGATGCATTTCCGCTTGACACCATCCACATGATATACAGCCTGCCAGCAGCCCCGGCCGTGCATGCGATCCAATCACATCCAGGCCCCCAACCGCAAGTCACGGCAGCAAAGCGGCTCGGAGAAACGCCAAGTATCACCTTTGACGACTCTGATTTGATCGGCTTAACACTCCCTCACATCAATCCATTGGTTGTTGAGCTACGCGTAAACCGGTTCGCCGTCGAACGCGTTCTTATCGACCAAGGCAGTACTTCAGAGGTTATGTATTATAAAACCTTCATCAAAATCGGATTCAACGAGTCAGACCTGACTCCGGCTCCTTATCCACTATTCGGCTTCAATGCCAATCCAAAGTACCCAATGGGAAAGATCAGCTTACCAGTTCGAGCAGGTTCCAGAACGGTGGATGCGGAATTCTTGGTCGTCAGGCTGCCATCGCCGTACAATCTCATCATGGGGCGATCGTGGTTGCATACCTTGTAGGCCGTCCCATGCACCTATCATCAACTGCTACGTTTCCCAACAGAACACAGCATTGAGCAAATCCGCGGCTCCCAGAAATCGGCACAAGCATGTTATCTCCTTGCCGTCAAAACGCCAAAAGAACTGCAAGTAAACTCCATTGAGGTGCCGAATCGGGAGATCCTTGATGATGTTGGGCGGCATCCAAATGAGAAGGCCACGGAAGGTTTAGATCGAGTTGACATCGATGGAAGCCCAGGAAAGTTCTTCATGATCGGCACTTCTCTTAATCAGACCGACAGGCAGCAGCTGATCTCTTTCTTGCTCAACAACCTCGACGTCTTTGCGTGGACTTCATACGAAATGCCGGGAATAGACCCGTCAATTTCACAGCACTATCTGAATGTCAATCCCAGATGTAAGCCGATCATTCAGAAAGGCCGGCGGTCAGCCGCGGAGCACACTGCTGCTGTTGTTGAGAAGGTAGACAGACTGCTTGACGCCGGGGCAATTAGAGAAGTCACTTACCCTACGTGGCTCTCCAATACAGTGGTGGTGAAGAAGAAAAATGGGAATTGGCGAGTGTGCGTCGATTTCATGGATCTGAACAAAGCTTGCCCCAAAGACTGTTTTTCTCTACCCAGAATCGACCAGCTTGTCGATGCGATGGCTCGCCATCAACGTATGAGCTTCCTCGATGCTTACAGAGGCTACCATCAAATCACCATGCATCCAGATGACCAGGACAAAACTGCATTCCTCACCCCAAGAGGAACCTACTGTTGCAAAGTTATGCCTTTTGGGCTGAAGAATGCAGGGGCAACCTACCAAAGACTGGTCACCGCCATGTTCAAAGAGCAACTCGGACACACTATAGAAGTATACATCGACGATATGGTGGTCAAGTCCAAAGAAAAACAGAATCATATAGCCGATCTAGAAAAGACATTCAGCATCTTACGCAAATACAGAATGAAACTGAACGCTTCCAAGTGTGCGTTCGGAATCGGCTCTGGCAAATTCCTGGGTTACATCGTCAATCACCGAGGAATCGAAGCCAACCCGAGGCAAGTCACAGCAATCTTGGAACTCAGCTCCCCTCGTTCAGTAAAAGAAGTCCAAAAGTTGATGGGGATGGCCGCTGCACTCAACAGGTTCATCAGCCGGTTTACAGATCGCTGCCGACAATTCTTTCAGACACTATGGCAGGGTAAGGCTTTTGAATGGTCCGCCAAATACGAAACAGCTTTCAACGGACTCAAGACCTACCTCCGCTCAGTACCTCTCTTGACAACACCCGCCGCTGGTGACCCGCTCATTCTATATCTGGCAGTTTCCGATGGGGCTGTCAGCGCCGTACTGCTAAAAGAGGAGGAGGGGGAGCAACGGCCAGTGTATTATGTGAGCAAGGCAATGGTTGACGCCGAAACACGCTACCTTCCACTGGAAAAACTCATCTTAGCCCTAGTCATGGTGGCAAGAAAACTGATGCATTAGTTCCAGGGACATAGCATTGGGGTGCTAACAGATTATCCCTCCAATCAGTACTACGAAGTGCAGAAGCATCAGGACGTGTTTCAAAATGGGCACTTGAACTTGGCCAATACGACATTCAGTTTTTACGTAAAACCGTAATCAAGGGGCAGGTGTTGGTCGACTTTGTTGCCGAATTCACCGGTGAGCTTGCCAACCTCAAACCTGACGAAGTTCGACCAAAGGATGAAGTTCGACTAAAGCCGAACTGGAGAATTTATGTCGGGGATATTTGGCAATTATACTGTCATAGATCGTCTAACCAAAGGGGCAGCGGCGTCAGAGTTGTAATCATGTCTCCAGACGGCACAATAATTGAGCAGGCCATCAAGCTTGGCTTTGAAGCATCAAAAAACGAAGCCGAATATGAAGCCCTTCTAGCCAGTCTGCGGAATGCGCACCTTCTCAGTGCTCGGCGTCTGCTTGTGTTTTGTGATTCAAAATTGGTAATCAGTCAGCTAAAGGGGGAGTACGCGGCAAGAAACGACCGTATGGCGGCCTACATAAAAACGAACAATTCCTTGCTGGCAAAATTTGACCATCACGAACTGAACCAAATAACACGCGACCAGAACACACACGCGGATGCCTTGGCGTGCCTAGCCTCCGCCATCAATTCTGAGATCAAACGGACCATCGAAATAGGTTTCATCCCGGAGCCGAGTATTAGCCCTTCAGAGGAAATCCATGTCAACATTATTGAATCCATCACAGGAACATGGGCATACCGGCTCTCAGACATGTCAGGAAGAAGCCTGCCACGGCCTTGGAATTCAATACAATTACGTAACTTCTATCATTGACCCGACCTGTGGGCTTGATACTTATACATATTCCACCGTTGCAATACAAAGCTTCTCGTTTTCTCAAGCTCGCTCCCAAGCCTTCAAGGGCCGATTAAGCCTTCTAAGGCCAAAATAAAGTCTCCGGATTCGAAGCCCCTTTTGGTACATGACACCTTAGGGCCGATTAAGACTCCGGATTCGGAGCGCCCTTCGTGGATATCACGATTGGCCAAAATAAAGTCTCTGGATTTGGAGCCCCTTTTGGTGCATGACACCTTAGGGCCGATTAAGTCTCCGGATTTGGAGCGCCCTTCATGGATATCACAATTGGCCAAATTAAAGTCTCCGGATTCGGAGTCCCTTTTGATACATGACACCTTAGGGCCGATTAAGTCTCCGGATTCGGAGCGCCCTTCGTGGATATCACGATTGGCCAAAATAAAGTCTCCAGATTCGGAGCCCCTTTTGGTGCATGACACCTTAAGGCCGATTAAGTCTTCGGATTCGGAGCGCCCTTCGTGGATATCACGATTGGCCAAATTAAAGTCTTCGGATTCAAAGCCCCTTTTGGTGCATGACACCTTAGGGCCGATTAAGTCTCTGGATTCAGAGCGCCCTTCATGGATATCACGATTGGCCAAAATAAAGTCTCCAGATTCGGAGCCCCTTTTGGCGCATGAAATCTTAGGGCCGATTAAGCCTCTTAAGGCCAATTATGACTCCGAATTTGGAACGCCCTTCGTGGATATAACGATTGGCCAAAATAGTCTCCGGATTCGGAGCCTCTGTGAGAGATGCATTCGGACAACTTCACTGGCCGAATAAATATTCACTGAGAATTGTTCTTAATTCGAGCCGGTCAATGCATGTTTAAACATTTGCAACACACAACACAAAACTTGCCAATAAGTTGAAATAATACGTTTAATTAAGCACATAACACTTCAAGACCAAATACGAACATTGAAAATAAAAGAAATTCTATTTGTTCGGCGCGAAGTCTGTTCTCGCGTTCCAAAGTCTATTTATTCGGCGCCCTCATCGTCGCTCTTCTCAATTTCAAAATCGGAATAGGGTAAGTAGTGACGATGATACAGGGGCGAAGCCGAATCAATGCCCACGGCTTCGAGAGCTTTCTCGGTTTGAAGGGCCTTGATCCAGCTGTGCTTGAATCCACAATTTTCACATCGGCAGACCTCCTCGGCAAGGTCTCGTTTGGTCTTCTCTATCCCAACCTTCAGGCCGTCCTGAAACCCCTTTTCATAACCCGAGGTCCATTGGGTCACTCTCTCCTCAACGACCAATTTAGATTGATCGGCCGCCACTGACGCGCTCGTTTGAACATTCTTCAGCTCCCGAAGCTCACGCTCAGCCTTTTCCGCGCGAATCTCCAGACTGCGATTCCTTTCGTCCTTTTTCTCACTCTCACTTCGCGCTTCCTGCAGTCGCATGCTGACTTTGTAAGCAGTATATAGTCCTTTCACAGCCCCATGTATGCCGTCTCGAAATACTTCGAAATCTTGACGTCCGACCATCGATTGTTGGACTTCCAGCGGGACGATCTGTCGAGCGAACTCGACCACCACACCTGGGTCTTTAATGATAGAATCTGCCTCTGTCATTGGTCTATTCCTCACAAAAACCACAAAACTCAACGGTTGTGGCGTCGCATCGGGCTCGATTCTCGGTCGCGGGCACGGAGAATTTCCCCATTGTTGCCTGTCCTTTCGGGGCGATCTGCTTCAACGACTAAGGGGCTACTGTGTTTCCCGATCCTTGGACGTTCTTCTTCCCGTACGCATAGGCTCGCTACTGCGACTCATTACGGTGCCTAATTCAGCCAATCTTCATCCCTCCCAAGTTGCCTGAATGGAAATAAGTAGGGCCTCTGGCGTGCACCCGCCCTATTTATCCTTCAATGTATGCAGCTCTCCCGAGGGAACGTCAGTAATCCCAAACGTCAAAAGACGGATGACAATTGTCCAGCCCATGAGTTAGGCCCATTCAGCTTCGCAAGCTCGTGCCCTGGCTAAGGCAAGGGCAGATTTACTAATCTGGTCGGCCATGTTTTCAAGCACAAGCGCCGATCAATCTGTGCCTCAGCTAGCCCACGAGTTAGGCCCATTCGGCTTCCCAAGCTCGCGCCCTGGCTAAGGCAAGGGCAGATTTACTAATCTGGTCCCAAGATTCGGCTTCCCAAGCTCGCGCCCTAGTTAAGGCAAGGGCAGATTTACTAATCTGGTCAGGGGCAGATTTAATAATCTCGTCGGCCGTGTTTTCGAGCGCAAGCACTGATCAATCTGTGCGTCAGCCAGCCCATGAGTTAGGCCCATTCGGCTTCCCAAGCTCGCGCCCTGGATAAGGCAAGGGCAGATTTACTAATCTAGTCCCAAGATTTGGCTTTCCAAGCTTGGGCCCTGGCTAAGGTAAGGACAGATTTACTAATCTGGTCGGCCATGTTTTCAAGCGCAAGCGCCGATCAATCTGTGCCTTAGCCAACCCACGAGTTAGGCCCATTCGGCTTCCCAAGCTCGCGCCCTAGCTAAGGCAAGGGCAGATTTACTAATCTGGTCCCAAGATTCGGCTTCCCAAGCTCGCGCCCTGGCTAAGGCAAGGGCAGATTTACTAATCTGGTCAAGGGCAGATTTACTAATCTCGTCGGCCATGTTTTCAAGAGCAAGCGCTGATCAATCTGTGCCTCAGCCAGCCCACGAGTTAGGCCCATTCGGCTTCCCAAGCTCGCGCCCTGGCTAAGGCAAGGGCAGATTTACTAATCTCGTCCCAAGATTCGGCTTCCCAAGCTCGCGCCTTGGGTAAGGCAATGGCAGATTTACTAATCTGGTCGGCCAGGTTTTCAAGCGCAAGCGCCGATCAAGCTGTGCCTCAGCTAGCCCATGAGTTAGGCCCATTCGGCTTCGCAACCGAAAGCAATATCATTCATCAACAACATTTTCCTTAACAAGTTGAGCACAACTCATGAAATTTTATATACGCAAATTACTAAACATAAAGCTACAAGCCCGCATGAAAATGCCTAGCAAAAAACTATGACTGTAGCAACACGTGAAAAATGCCAAATTAAAAACTATAAAAATACATTCGACATCCTAAAAACTATGTCACTCGCCCAGATCAGTCATCGGAATCAGACTCCAATGGCTCAACATCCACTTGCTCATATGGTGTTGGCATAATCAATGAAACTTTAGCAGTAGCAAGGGCTTTGTGCCAGCCATGTTTGAATCCCCGATTTTCAAACTTGGGGACTTGGTCCAAATACTCGGCGAGTCCAGCATTTTTCCCAGCCTCGAATACTTTGGAAGCCTCCGAGTCGGCTGTTTCCTTCGCCACCTTCATTTCAGCCAACTCAGCCTCCAGTTTGGAGACCGCCTTCTGGGTCAATTTGAGCGCATCTTCGCTTGCGTCCGCCTCCTTCTCGGCATCCGATCTCAATTGATCCGCGCTACGAGCCCTCTCCACCTCGGCCTTGGCCCTTGAGGCTTCCTTGTTCGCCCTCAAAGCTTTGACCTCAGCCCTTCTCCTCTGGCCCTCAACTTTCTTTCGTAAATGACCAATCTGTTTGACGGCGTCGCGATGGCGATGGCCCATATCGGCTATACTTCCGACGGTTTGCAAAATAAGAATTTAAAACCATAACTTCAACAGTATTTGGATTAAGTGAACCAAAGTCCGAATATGTACCAAAAGTGCCGATTGGACGGCTAGTGCTGTCACATTCAGATCTGGTTCCACCCGGAAAGCCTCCCTGTCAGACGGCAACGACACGGACGTAGTCAAGCTGAATACGACTTCTGGATCTTCAAGCGCTGAAGCATCAGAAGAAATCGGCATGTTTTTTATCATCGGCTGAATGACAAAAGGAATGATCACATTCGATCCCTCTAATCGAGGACGTTTGCCGCCTTGTTCTTCTGAGTCGGTCTCAAACTCGGCAGGGCATTTCTCTGCCTCTTCCTCAACTTCTTGGCCCGCCGACACGATCAAAGTAGATTCAGCATTTTGATTTTTTGCCGTCTCCACGTCAATAACGCGCAAGGACTCTGATTCGCTAACAGGCAGGAAGAGTTAAGATTCAGTGGCGGGTGGTACTTCAGATGGAAAGGCCTCCGCTCTTCGCCGCGCGACTAACCTTTCCGCATTCGCCTTCCTGGCAAGTTTTGTCAGGCTTAACCCGGCCATGTCTTTGGGGCCTGCGGCGGGAAGATCCTCTAAGCCGTGAAAAACGCCGTCAAGTGGAAGATCCCCTCGGCCCGAAATAGATGAAGGATCGGCCGAATTCAATACCTTGTCAGACTCAGTTTCGTACTGATCTGATTCGGTAATATTAGCTACATCCCGCTCCGAATCAGACCCTTCAAAACCAACCTGCCCCAAGTTTTTGAAGTCGGACAAAATAAGAGCGATAAGAGAATCTTCACCCTCCGGAACCGGGATATTTTCTGCTGCTGAGAAGGTCGTATATGTCGGCTCGTAACGAAGTAGAACGTGGGCCGCCCTTCCTTGTTTCTGAAGACTTCGACAACCGAAACACTTGAGCGCGACTTTGATATCCGAAAGAACGGCGTTGTCAGTCACAGACAGGACTTTCTACAAATCGTTCCCTACACAAGCCAAGCCGTAACATTTCAAAGAAGAGGCTTTACAACAAAAATGAACAAATAATAAAAGCGAGGAAGCAATCGGCCACCTGGCTTGCCCCCCTGTCTAGGAATATGGTTGACGTGATCCTTCCCTTCACCAAATTCCCAGTTACCTTGGACAACGACCATAACATCATCAACTGGTTTCCCAAAACTGGAAAGCATAGTAATTAGCTGATGGTCGATATCCATGGCCCTAAGGAAGAAATGCCCGTGCCAACCAGAAGACTTAGCCAAGGCATAGCAATGCCGGATGGCTAGAATGCGAAGGTTAATTCTAAGGCGACGGTTGAGCGCTATAACCCCCATTATAATTCTAAAGAAATTCACATTGAATTGGGAAGGGTTTAAACCCCAATGGCGAAGCGCAACCCTAAGAAACGGGTGAAAGGGAAAACGGACTCTACCCTCTGCGATTGACAAAAGAGGAAAGGCAATCGTGGTTTTGTCCTCCCTCTCCATATCAAGAGTGCCGTCTGCCACAAACGACAGACGGACATCATCAGGAATGGAGAAATGGCGTTTAAAGCCAGCAATTCGATCTGACGAGAGAAAGTCTTTTAAATGTTTCGCCATACCCTACAGTTTATAAGAATATGCCAAGGAAGGAATAAACCAGAAAGAGTCTTCAAAGCAAGGAATAAGAGAACTTACAAAGGACGAAGAGGATATCGAGAAGAGAGTTGCAGGGACAATTCAAAAGGCAATCCAGCGACGAGCGTCATAAAATAAATACTCAAAAGGACGTCAAAATTTTAAATCGCAATAAATAGACACGTACGAGAGGACGAGAAGTCGATACGACAACCGAAAGGGGCGCGCTTAGATATCCGCATGAGGATGAGGCCAACCGCTGAATTTTGACTCTGACTTTTCGAAATTTAGAACCAAGCACTCCAGCCAACTGTCGTTGGTAGAGTGCTTGGGGGGCAATTGTGGGAGCCGAATAAATAGAAGAGTCGGAAGGTGCGTACCCCAGAAATCAGATATTATTCGGCACCATATTGCGTGACTAGGATGCCGAATACGTTAGGAAGGCCGAATAGCCGGAGATCAGTAACTCCGAATAAATAAAAGGGGAATGGGATAAAAGTAGGCTCAGGCCCCGAGGCCCAAAAAGCAAGTATAAATACAAGAACCACAGATTTAGAAAGGTATGTAAGAATTACTTCACTTAACTTAGTAAACAAGCTATCCTGAGTGTCTGAACTGACTTGTCCGTCGAAGTGCTAATTCCGGCACCCCCGACCGGAGTGTTTGTATCTTTTCAGGTGACTAGCTGAGGATCACTAGCGTCTCCCAGAATCTAAAGAGTATTTCCAAACCACTTCTCCACAATAGTGATGCAAGATATTGATGATGATGGTGGAGTTAGATATGTTATATCGCTCACATCTTGAAAATGATAATAATATATATTGTTATTGAAATTTTCTATTTATTAGAGATATTTGTTTTGGGCTATCGATGGAGGATAGCTATGATTGTTGTAGAAATTGCATGAGGATTAGGAGAATTGAAACTATTTTTCTATTCATTAGCATTGAGCATTGTTTCATATTTATACTTTGGAAATGTGTTTCATTTGAGAAAATGGGTGAATTCGAGAATTGAATGTTGTATGTTGAAATAAGTTAGCCGGAGTGTCTAAGGTGAAATACTCGAAAATCGCGCGTGTACATGGGTACCGATCTCGCAGATGAAATTTTCGTGAAATGGCAATAGTAGTGCTTGTATAGCCTACGTTTACATGGGTCCCGTTTTACGGTTTCCTCCGGATGAAATTTCCGAAAAGGTTGGATTTGTTTTGAAATTTCCTAAGTATGATTCACTGTCGTGTTTTCTATTCTAAAGGACATGATTGATAACTGTGATATTAATCGGGTATCGTATGATCATGAGAAAGAAGAAATGAAATTCTTTGGCACGAGCATTGCATATACATTCACCTTATACCTTTGTTAAAATTCATATGTTGTGTTGGATTATTTCTACTACGCTTTAGTTCACCCTATATGGGAAAAACATTTTTAGGTGCTAGTGATATGCCTCCACCAAGGAAATAGCTTGGGAGGACTTAGAGCAAGAGCTTCATTTTTGTTTAATTGTGTATTTGTTTTGTACAAGCCAAGGGCCGTTAAATGTACTGGATTTAAATCCATTTTGTTGTAACCAAGTACTGGCTTAGAAAGTTGTAAGTCTTTAGGGAATTCTCTTAATTGTTTATCTTTCATCTTACATTCTTCATCATGTAACATATAATGTAGATTTAGGTTTAGACTTGTGAATGTATATCCGCATATGTTGCACTTTTGTACAAGAAACTCGAAGTAAATGAATGATAATTATTTCATCTTGTGTTGTTGTTCAATTAATATTGTAGGCTGGTTATTGTGTTTATTTCGAGGTGTCACATTCATAACAGGAGGGAAGAGAGAAAGGAAGAGAGAGATACATGTGTATCGTGAGAGTCCCGTCTAATCAGATTGTGGAAGAATGCTTCAGCAAAGAGTTGGTCCCTCTGTGTTGGGTTGCAACGGTAAGCAAACCAGAGAAAGAACGGAGGTAACAAGTGAGACAGATGAAATTTGAGGGTCCTCAAGAGTAGCAATGTCTCCAATTTCCTTACAGATCCTCAAGACAACAAATATGAGGGTTCTCAAGACATAGATCCACAACCCCTCAACTTCTCAGCCCTTAGAAGAAAAGAAATTGCCTTTAGATATGTATTAGTAATTGTTTTATATATTTTTTGTGAGGAAATTTTTTTGTCTACAATAGGTCCAAAAAATCTGTTTTTTTTTACAAAATAATTTTTGTCACCAATCATCAATTTTAGGCACTTTTTTTGTGTGGCATCAAATATTTGGCTTCGTTTTTTGACAAAAAAAATTCCTTATGAAAGTAAAATTTTCAGCTTAAAAAAAAAAAAAAACCCCTTCTTTTGATTTTTATGACAAAATTAAAAGGTTTTGTTTAGTTTCATTTTTTGGAAGAGGTTTTTAAATTAATTGGAGGCCTTAGTGATTTTTTATATATATATATTTTTGTTACTTTTTTTGTTTATTTTTACTTTTAGTTGTGCATCTAAAAAGTAAAAAAATAAAAAAAAAGTAATCAAAATATGAAAAACAATTCAACAATGACAAATGAAAACCCATTTAAAAATAATTTATGAGAATTTAATTAAAAAAAAAATTAACTTCCAAAACTAGCGAACAATAATATGAAAAAAAAAAAAAAAATCAAGTTTGAGTTATTTGTTCTTTTTTAAATACAACTAATTAAAATATACTTAAAAAGTAAAATATTTATGAAAAATCAAGAAAAATCAATTTTTATATTTTGTTTTAAAAAAAACATGGCAATGTACTAAATTTTTATATTTTTTTTTGTATGTAGTGAATTTTTTATAGTGTTTTCATAAATTTTCTACTTTTTAAGTTTGTCTAAAGGGCAAATTACACTGGTGATCCCTATAATTTGTCTTTTGTGTCATTTTAGTCCATACACTTTCAATTGACACAATTTTAAACTTTAATTTTAAATTTTGTGTCAAATTGGTCCAATTGAAAATGTCGTTAGTGTTTTTAAATGAAAATAATTACTGAATTGATTGAAATTAACTCACTGAGGTTAGTAAATTTATAATTTTATAATAAAAAAAATGGCACATGCCATTTATATACATATTTTTCATTAAAAAAAATTAAAAGTTATAATCAATTAGACCAAATTAAAACAAAATCAGAAATTCATGGTCAAAATCAAGCTAATTGAAATTATAGGAACCGATATGACACGATACAGGAACTACTGCTGCAATTTGCCATTTTCTAAATTAAAGAGATCTAAAAGGTAAGAAAAAGAATTATAATATTAAAAAATATTCACTAAAAAAATGCAGATTAAAAATTAAAAATTAATTATTGAAATCTCCATACTAAATAAGGTAATATTTTCTATTAATTTTGAAAATTAAAAAATTATTATTATTTTTTCTCTGTATTTTTTCTCACAAAAAATAGCTAAATTAATTTTCTTTTTTTTTTCTTTTTTCCTTTTTTTTTTTTTTTGTAGAGGGGTTTTGACTTTCGATTTTTCTAAAATGGGTGTTCTAGACAGAAAGGGTCGAGTTGGTTCAGACAACAAGAAAAAGTGCCTACGTGCAAGAGGGGCCTTCACTGTAAGAAAGAATAATGGGTTTGCATAGGGTGCCTTCTTGGATAACAACTTCAATGTTGGCATGCACGAAGGGCTTAAGTGTGAGATAGAAGAGAGGGACTTTAGTGTGAAAGAGAAGAAATGGTTTATAGAATGTCTTTTTGAGTAACGACTTCGATACTTGTGAGAAATGAGTAGGCTCAAGTGCGAGAGAGAAATAAGGGTTTGTAGAGAGTGTCTTCTTGGGTCACGACTTCAGTGTCCGTGTACATGAAAATGAGTGATAAAGGTCAAAGTGTGTTTCTTGGGGTCACGGTTTCACTGCTCCGAAACACAAAACTAGAGCATTTTAATAAAAAGAAATAATTAGTGATAAAATATTTGTGTCTCCTTAAATACAAGGACAAAGAATTTATTATTGGCGACAAAATATTTTTGTCTTCCACAACTTAACCTTATGAGACGAAAAATATATTCGTTACGCAATCAATCATAATCCGTCTTACGCAGGTAGAATTTATTAGTGAGAAAATATTTTTGCCTCCCATAACTTATTCTTCCGAGACAAAAATATATTTGTCACCCATTTAACAAAAAAAAATGAAACGACATCGTTTGCATGATGGAGTGTTTATTGGTAACGAAATATTTTCATCTTCCACAACTTATCCTTCCCAGTAAATAATATATTTGTCGCCAAGTAAATGGAAATATGCAACGACATTGTTTAATAGGTAGGAAATTTATTGGTGACGAATTACGTTCGTCGCAAAATATATATATATATATATATATTTTGTGACAAAAATGTTCGTCTCCAATGAGCTAAAATAATTAGCCCCAATACAAATGAAATTGGCGCCTCATTTTTGTAGATGAAATTTTGTTTTCATCTCCTATATTTTTGAGAAAAATTAAAACAAATGAAAAAATTAATATTTCATCATCTTTGGGTTAAATTTTAAGACCAAAAAAAAAAAAAAAAAATCATCACCAAATTTCCTCACAATAGCCTAGATTTGTTGTAGTGCATGGGCAAGTCAGGTAAGCATATATTAATGAACATAGGTAGCATATGAATGTACATCTCGAGGACAAACATGAGAGCTTACATATTGTGTGTGTGTTTGTGTGTGTGTGTGTGTGTGTGTGTGTGCAATTCTTGAGTGTCACAATCGTTAGAGTTAATCGTAGTAATGATCAGATGGCTGGACCTCCAACAGGAGAATCTACACACGATTGAGGAAAGTCAAACCACAAGAAAACAAGGGCTATTTGTTAAGTAAAGATAGAGGCTCCCCCTCAATCAAAGAATCAGATTTCTTTTCTTATTACTTTTCTTTGTTTCTTTTGCTCACTCATCGGCGGGTTTCATGCTCAAGGGTATGGAAACCAAAACAGAGAAGCATAAAGAAAATAAAGATGGCCTAGTTGGTGCCTCTGGGGTAGCCTTTTCCTCATGCCTTGACTATAAAGAACTGAGGGGAAAGTCGTGGAGATGCAAAAAGATGATAGGTGGTTAAGAGACTCAACATTACCCATGATCTGCTAGTATAGGTCAATTCCTCTAGAAATGCATGAGACACAGTGCTAGTAGTTCATAGAGAAATTTGATCACTTATGTGGAAACCCCTGCAACAGTTGAACTCAAGGATGTGTACACAATGAGATCATGAAAGCAATGAGCATGTACATTCAAAACGAACCAGGGACAAAGACACATAAAACTTTGTAAGCAACATGAGAGGTGTTCAAATAAATCTATGTGCAAAGATGACAAGTATCAATGATAATGAGATTATAACATCCAAGCACACAAAACGCCAATCACACACAACCACTCATGCAAAAAGTCATACTTTAGTTTATGAGCACTACTCCCAGGGTGTTTTTAAGGAACTCAAACCTAAGAAAATCAAGGGGTTTTGTAAAAATATTTGCTCTTTGATGCTCAGTGGGTACATGTTCAAGAATAACAAGGCCCTCCTCAACTAACTCTCTAATGAAATGGTGACGAATGTCAATATGTTTAGTGCGAGAGTGTTGGACTAGATTTTTGGAGATATTGACGGCACTAGTATTGTCACAGAAAAGAGTATGTCCTGGCCTATACCATAATCATGAAACAATTGCTTCATCGAAATCATTTGAGCACAAACTCTCTGCAGCTATATATTCAGTCTATGTGGTTGAAAGAGAGATGGCATTATTCTTTTTGCTATGCCATACAACCAAATTATTCCCAAGGTAAAAACACCCTCCGAATGTGCTTTTGCAATCATCAGTACACCCTGCCAATGATATCGGTTGTGGTGTCGGACGAGAACCAAATCCCATGCCCCAAAGTCCCACTAACATACTTGATAGTTCGTTTGACAACTAGAAGATGAGACTCTTTAGAACAGGCTTGATAATGGGCACAAACACCTATACTCAATGTAATGCCAAGTTGATTGGCTGTGAGGTATAAAAGACTCCATATCATATTCCTAGAAAGGGTAGGATCAACATCAGTGCCAGAGGAGTCTTTAGAGAGGTGAAGACTTCTGCTCATGGGAGTTCGTGTATATTTGGCCGACCCTAGACTGAACTTGGACACAAGATTTTTAGCATACTTGGTTTGGGAAACAGACATACCCAACGACAATTAATTAATTTGAATCCATTAAAAAAAAAAAAATCCCCAATCATGCTCATTTCAAACACATGTGTCATGCAATTTGAGAAATATTTCATAAGAGATTCAGACATGGATCCAAACACATTATCATTAACATAAATTTGAGCAACTAGGATATGCGACTTTGTATGTTTCACAAATAAGGTCTTGTCTACACTACCCCTTTGAAAGTCATTGTCAAGAAGAAAGGTAGTAAGCCTTACCAAGCTCGAGGGGCTTGTTTCAACCTATATAAAGCCTTGTCTAACTTGTAAACATGATTTGCAAATTTAGGGTCTTCAAACCCCTTTGGTTGCTCAACATAGGTCTCTTCCTTCAAGTACCCATTCAAAAAAACACTTTTCACATCCATTTGAAACAATTTAAATCTAAAAAAGCATGCAACAACAAATAAAATACGAACAGATTTGAGACGTGCAACAGGGGCAAACGTCTCATTATAGTCAATGCCCTCTACTTGTGTATAACCTTGAGCAGCCAACCTAGCTTTGTTCCTAATCGCTGTACCATTCTCATCAAATTTATTTTTCAATATCCATTTGGTACCTATTACATTCATATCTCTAGGTCTAGGAACAAGAATCCAAACTTTGTTATGTTCTAATTGACTTAATTCTTCATGCATTGCATTAACCTAACTATCATCTAGTAAGGCCTCTTTTACATTCTTAGGTTCAATTAAAGAAATATAACACATATGAGATAGCTCCTCTTGAATTTGCTTTCGAGTTTTCATTTGGTCTGAGACACTCCCAGTCACTTGTTGTATCGGATGATTCACCCTTGCCGATGGCTCCAAGATAAGACTGGTAGTGACCTGAGTAGTAGTGGTGGTGTCTCTTTGTGCATTTTTTGGACTAGGGCTTGCCATAGGAGTTTGTGCTTGTTCACTTTCTTGAGCTTTGCCTTGTGCTTCTCCTTGACTTTGTGGTGCCATATCCAAAATTTGAGGGTCACCACGTTCTTCCTCATGTAGAGATGCAATTGGGGAACTTGTATCATCTACAACCACATTGATAGATTCCATTATAGATTAAGTGCGAAGATTATAGACACAGAAGGCTCTACTTGTGGTTGAATACTCTAGAAAAATACCTTCCTCACTACGGGAGTCAAATTTTCCCAAAGGCTCTCTATCTTTGAAAATATAACACTTACCCTCAAAAGTTTTGAAGTATTTTACATTAAGTTTCAACCCTTTTCACAATTCATATGGAGTTTATAATGTACCGAACCTTAGATACACACAATTCCCCACATAAACTGCGATATTTAAGGCTTCAGCCTAAAACTTTGGAGGAATTTTCTTACTAAGGAACATGACCCTAGCCATCTCTTGAACAATCCTGTTTTTCCTCTCAACAACTCTATTTTACTATGGGGTAATAGGTGTAGAGAATTCATGCTTAATGCCATGCATATCACAAAAATCCAAAAACGAGCTATTTTTAAATTCACGGCCATGATCAATTCAGATTCTTATGATATGCCCGATAGAAATACCCTATTCATTTTGGATTTTAAGGACTAAGGATTTGAAAGTATCAGACATATTAGATTTTTCTCTTAAAAATTTTACCCATGTAAATGCGAGTGTAATCATCAACAGTTAAAAAAATATATATATCTTTTACCTCCAATGCTTTCAATACAAGTGGGTCTCATAAGATCCATATGAACAAGCTCAAGAGGACGTTTGGTTGTTAAACTATGTACTTTCTTGTGAGGGACTCGAGTTTGCTTCCCCAATTGACATGGCCCACACACTTGGTTTAAAGTCTTACCCATTTTGGGCACTCCTCTCACAATCTCTTTGTTGGCTATCTTAGTTAAGTCTTTGAAATTCATGTGACCTAATTGTTGATACCGTAAGTCTAGATTACTTATGATGACCAAGTGACAAGTGAGATCATTAGTAATAACAATCCCATAGCAGTTATCAGATGTGCAAACCCTATGCATGACAATATTTCCTTTTTTGTCTAAAATTTCACATTTATTTTTTGAAAATAATTCTTCGATTTGAGTTACACATTTGACTAATGCTAAAAAGATTGGCTTTAAGGCCATCAACAAGCAATACATTTTCCAAATTAGGAAGACCGAAGACATTTATAGAGCCCTTACCAATGACTTTAGAAGTGCCACCATTTCCAAATGTAACAATTCCTCCTTTATATTTCTCAAGGGATGTGAAGTAGGATTTGTCACCTGACATGTGACGAGAGCACCAACCATGAAGATACCACATGTGTGAGTCACATGCTTTTAGTGCAGTGTGAACAACAAAACTAGTCAAGTCACTCTTTCTTACCCATATCTTTTTGGTCTTCACAAAAAGGGGACTGGCATTATTAGTAAATGTCTTAGCGTTGTGAATACCATTATGAATCTTGGTCTTCCTAGACATGTAAGGTTGTCTCTTGACACATGAAGTATTAGAATTTCTAACTTTTTAAGACACACTACCAAACAACTCAAAACAATAAGGCAAATGTGGCCATACCTACCGCAATGATGACAAATGAAAACAAGTTTTATCTCCCTTTTTGTGGTCATACCACCTTTAAATTGATGGAGAGGCTTGTTATCCTATTGGATCTTCAGCTTTCCCTTGGCTTGAGTTCTTTGCCATAAGTTATAAGAGCCTTTCCTTTTTGCTATGTTGCATCACCATAGCATATACCACTTTTGTCACCGCCCATTTGTTGAGACCCAATGATGTCTTCAAGTGTCTTTGATCTTCTGTTCCACATATCAATTGTGGCTCTAGCATTTTTGAGTTTTTCCTCTTTCTAACTGACAAGCTCTTCTAAGCAACTTGAGACATCTCGAGGGATTCAATCTTTTCTTCATATATGGCATAGATTTTCAGAAGCTCATTCCTTTCGGTCTCATAAGTCAGAAGCTTTGCACAGAGAGCTTGTTTATCACTTGAAATCTTGATGACATCCTTTTTAGCTGTAGAAATCTCCTCATTTAACTTAACATTCTCACTTTCACATACTTTGAGTTTGATAGTGAGTTTGTCATTCAAATTGGATAAGTTTAGAGATTTGCTATATAATTTTTCAAAAGCTTGTTGAAGTTCTTCATCATCTATCTCATCATTATCCTCTGAGGTTTCATCATCTTCTTTTTGCTCTTGTTTCTCCTCGAGAATCCAGTCAAGTGACTAAGGCACTGATGTAGGTGTCACTGGATGGTTGTGAAACTGACTCTGTTCTTCCATTGAATTGCATAAGAACAACCCATGCATCTTTGGCATTCTTACAATGAGAGATCCGATCTTGTTCACCTTCAGAAAGTGCTTCTCGGATGGTGTTCATAACTCTTTCACTACTCTCCACGTCAGTTCTTTCAACATCACTCCATTCCTCAGATGGCTTGGCAATCTTTGGATTGGTGTCCGAATCAATCACAAATGGTACTTCAACATTCTCCTCAATTGTGCGCCAACCTTCCGGATCCCAAGCTCTGAGATAGACTTTAATTTTACACTTCCAATACAGATAATTACTCCCATCAAAAGTAGGAGCACGATGCAGGCTAGGCCCACGAGCATTCTCAACTGGCTTGGGAGTTAACTGAGTGAAGCTAGAGTAGAACGTCGTGTAGGCACTATCTTCATCTTCATCGGATTTGGTTTCATCAGTTTCTTGCTTTGATCCGCTTTCATCATCCCAAGTCACTGTGTAGACTTTCTTTTGGTCCTTTTCCAAAGGACATTCGAGAGCAATATGCCCAAAACCTTGGCATTCATAGCACTTGACTCCTTGGACTCTCATAGTCTTCTTTTCAGTCTTCAGAGCAACTTTGGGTTGAATAGCTTTGGGTTTATCGTTAACCTTATCTTCTAAACTAGTCCTTGAAATTAGGCTTCTTTTTCTTTAATTTTTTTTTAAAATTGTTTAGTAAACATAGCCGCCATTTCAAATTCTAGATCAATTTCTATCTCAGGGTTCTTAGCAATCTCATAAGCACTAGTAAAGACCACACTATCTTTTTGTTTTTTCTTAGAAATCATATGGGTTTCATAAGTCTGCAGGTTTCCAACCAACTGATCAAGCTTGAGGTTCTCAACATCTTGAGCCTTCTCTAAAGCTGTCACTTTTAACTGGAACCTTTCGAGTAAAGATCTCAAAATTTTTTCCAACCATTTTAGATTCAGGAATTTTTCACCGAGTGTGAAATAAGAATTTACGATGTCACTAAGTTTAGAATAAAAATAATCAAACGTCTCATTCTCTTACATAAAAAGAGTCTCAAAAGAGGAGGTGTTGAAGTTTTGACCTTTTAACAGCAGTAGTACCCTCATCAATAGTTTCAAGAATGTCCCAATCTCTTTTGCTACCTCACACGTACAAATATGTCAAAACTCTTCCAGTGTGACGAAACAAAAGAGAGAATTGAGCGTTTTACTGTTCAAACTCGAATTTTGATAATCTATTGTATCACATTTATCAATTGGTTTGGGAATATTAACACCATCGATGATAACCATATGTTCACTCCACCTATAAATAACAGAGTGCCAAAACTTTCTCATCAATTGATTTTAAAAACACCCTCATACGAGCTTTCCAATAAAAAATAATTTGTCCCATAAAGTAAACGAGGTCTATGGGTCGAGTTACCTTCGCGAATCGAATCCATTAACACAAATCACACAAAATTACACTCCTATAGTTTTTATAAAAAAAACAAGAACGAGTGACCTGCTCTAATACCAATTGACAAACCTACGTGATTCGTGATTTGAAACAGATTTAATTGCAACAATCCCCAAACAATCAAAACTAGCAATCTAAACCATCTAGCATGTACGAAAGTGATTTAAATTATTTTTCACAATTAACAAATTGACACAAACGATTTTTAGGTGGAAAAAAAACACAATTGGAGACCTCCAATTGTGATTGAAAAACTACAGGCGAAACACCACTAATCAATCCACGGTGACGAATGAAAATGCACAAGATTACCAAACAATTTACCCAACACTCTATAAAATTGTCTTCAACAACTTGTGTCTCTTTCACCACCGCCTTCGTCTCAAAACTAATTAGTCAGATGTTAAATCCACAACACCCATGCTGAATCCACAACAACGAGCCGCTTTAAACTCCTTTAAAGCCTTCACGCTTGAATCTTCAGAATCCACCGAACAAGAACTCTTCAATTTGAATGATCAAACAACCCTTTGATGCAAATGACTTAGATCATGAGATAAACTCACAAAGATATCAAAGGAAACAAGTAAAGAACCTCCAGATAAAAAACCTAACCCTCAAGAATAAGATCCAGAAGCTATAATCTTATATTCTAGCTTCCGCGTAGCTTTATAGTGAGCAGGGTTGCGAAGACTGCTTGAGCCATGGAATGGTCGCTCGAGCAGTGTGTCTCATACGTGTGAAATCAAAACTGCCTTCGCTTGAGTGAACATCGAACTCTTCCAGCATTTTTGCAAACAGGTTGAACTTCTGAGAGCAGGGATTCTGCGCTCGAGCGACCACTCCATCGTTCGAGCGATTCATGATGAAATAGGCCACTGGTTACAATTGGTAAAAGCATTTGTTTGCGTAATTGATAACACAAAGAACCTAACACATCTTGCATTTTATCAAAAACATAAAATATTTCTTTCAGAAAAAACACCCTGACCTATCCAAAAAATAGCAACTTTTTTGCAACAAGGCCGACACAAAACTACATTTTTTTTAAAATAAAAAGAACAAAACAACTCTGCCTATTCTAATAATAATAAAAAAATATGACAACTCTGCCTATGGATCAGTGAAGGGGAACAATGCAACACTCCGCCAGGGAAACCGAACTCTGGTAGTTTTAACAGGTTGCTTAGTTGTGGGTTGTGCTCGTCCCAGGTGGTGGTAATGGCTACTAGAGTTGTGATACGTGTTACAGTTGCCATTGCTTGAGGCGGTGGTTGGTTACAAAGTTGGCGACAGAGATCACAATGAGGTGTTTGCTGTTGTCTCTACTTTCAGGGTCCATAATAGCAACGGTTGTTTGAGACAAATTAGAGAAGAAACAGAAAGAATCTGATTTTATATGTTGTTTTTCAAATACAAAAAATTCAAGTTTTAAATTTCAAATTATAAGCGGGATTTTTGAAATTTGAAGAAACTTTAAACATTGAACCGTCAATGTTATCTCATCAATGTTGTGTCTATTAATAGTCTTTAAGGTGATTCAGTGTTAAGGGCGTACACGAGACTGTGTGCATAAGGCGCACGGTCACGGGTTCAATTCCTCCTGGAATTAAACTTGGGATCTAAGTGAGAATCGCAGTGGTGGATTGTTGTGATTGCTCTTCTGAGAATTAGTCGAACGGGTCAAAAATCAGAGTCCAAATATCGCGGTTATCAACAAAAAAAAAAAAAAAAAAAGGTGATTAAGGGTCATTTTGAGAAGTATGAGAAAAGTCACTTTATTAACTTAATGACTTATTTATATTACATTACCTCTCTATTTTTTACATATTTTTTATTAAAAAATGAATAAATTAATTTTTTTTTTCTACTTTTCAAAACAAGCCTAACTGCTGGCAATCTAGCAAATTCACTAACATAAAACTGGATTGGCATCCTACCATTGGTTTGGAGCACCATCTGGCGGTGCTGACATGGTGCTCTTGGAGCATCGAATAATTTCTCCTAGAAATGGTATCCATTGAATGACTTGATATAAATTATTAGATTTGTTTGTTTTTACAGAGCAGTCATGCTTCCGACCCTCAGTGGGGTGACCCCCACTGACAACCCCAGTGACGTGTCAGCTTATTATTGGTTGAAAAAAAAAAAAAACAAAACAAAAACAGTTTTTTCGCCCAATCACAACCGACCCTAGCACCCCCACTGGGGGTCCGAAGCTTTATTCTTTACAGAGCGGTGAGTTTCCAGTAACATATTATGGGCTCTATGAGAAAGAGTTAAAAAGGTTAAAAATCAGTTTTTAATCTATTCTAGATCATATCGTTTTCTTTATTTATATATATATATATATATTTTTAAAAAATTTAAAAATTAAAAAAATTAATTTTTAACTAACTTTCTAAAACAACCCTATAATAAAAAAAATTAGTTACAAGCTAACATCTTCATTGTCAAAAAAAAAAATAAATAAAATCTTTACCCTCGTCATTGTGACGTCTCACTTTTTAGATCAACTGTAGTACAGTGCATGTAACAGTATTCGTTGAAAATTAATTTTTGGATGGGTAATGATACATCCCACTAAGCACCACTAATGAGTTGGCAAACACTTTAACCAAAAAAAAAAAAAAACACAAGACACAAGCAGTGGGTCCCGTCCACTGCCACATCACTAGTGGTGCTTTTAGAGCACCACTTTTAGTGGTCTCAAGCATTATTGTTTTTGGACAGGAACCGACTTAAGATTTTAGGGGTTGTTTGGGATTAAGTGTACTTTTTGATTTTTTGAATAAAAAAATAGAGAAAAAAAAAGATGATTATTTAGGGTAACTTTTTGACTTTTCACGAAAAAATGTGTATTAAAATATTATATAAAATAACAAAATTAAAATATTACCCCTATGCCCTATGCGTACTAACAGTGCTGGTTGAAGGACCAGTACGGATTGCTTTGAAATGTGATGGTGCCTTCAGAACACATATATATATAGGATGAGGCTTCCTGAGTACTGTTGGGCCCGTGGGGGCCTACTACGGATCCCGTTTCGGTAATTCGAACCGACCAATATATAAAACTCGTCGAGTACTATATGCTTGTAAAAAATCACGTTGATCAGATATCGATAGCTATGTGATCAAATCAGTTTTATATGAAAAAAATGGACAGTGAAGAGTAAACGGCTGACAAAAATTTGCTTTGATCATATAGCTATCGATATCTGATTAACATGATTTTTTACAAGCAAATAGTACTCGACGTGTTCTACATATCGAATTCTATATATCGAATGGTTCAGACTATCGAAATGGGACCCGTGGGTAGCCCCCATGGGTCCAACAGTACCCTCTAGTTTAATGAATATATATATCTAATTTTTTCATAAGATATATGAAAAGTACCCCCACGGGACCACATGTGAGCTTGTACCATCACTGAAAGGTACAATTTTGGCTTTTATTTTTTATTTTTATTTTTTTGCACTTTTTGGTGAATAGTGATTATTTTTTTGAGTTTTTTAGTAATTTTTTGACTTTTTATCTTTTATAGACTATGCCAAACAAACACTTAATATAGGGATTAATTAATATATATATATATATATATCTTAGCAAACAAAATGTTTAAAAAATATGGACTATAAAATCAATTTTTATTTGTACAAAAAGTGAAAAATTACATGAAAATATATTATCTGTATCTACGTCAAATTACAACAAAATAATAATAATAATAATAATAATCTATTTATTAAAGTAAGGTGACTTGAGTTTTACTCAATGCACATTATGGACCACGAAACTACTCTATTTTAAGCGATGGGCTTGTCTTCAATTCATATTGTGAACAAAATTACTATCTAAAACCCATTGCAGACCCTACTGTGTTGATCTAATTTATTCATTTTGTTGGACATACACTAAAAAAATTAGATTAATTAGATAATCAAAATCTTATAATTTCATAATATTAGACCTTACACAAAATACTCCATAGTCTCAATATTATTCTGGTTGTCTATTTTTTTTAAAACATGATTAAATTGTTTAATTATGATATCAAATTAAATTTTATTTTATTTTATAAACAATATATACATGAAAGCTTATATAATAAATAGAATTAATTATGAAAGTGAAACTTGTAAATAGCACCATCCAGTCCAATCTTGATCGAGTCAACTTGCCATCTCCACTTGGTTGGTAGGTGAGAATAACCCATGTGCAAAGGACATTTAATTCAATGTGTAATTTGCACATATATAAATGGCACTATGGAGAGGTGAGTTGTGCATAATATTCCGAACCCCTCTTATAGTTGACAATAAAGACAATGGAGGATGGTTTGCATAGAGTTGTGGTGGTGGTGGTAGTTTTGGGACTGCTGGTGGTGGTTCTTGGTCCTGAAATTTGTCAAGGAAGACTTATAATATGTGAATCAAAGCATGGCTTTAGTAGAGGACGACGAAAGGACAGAGAATCACCCACTAAAAATAATGCACCCTCTGCACCCAGTTACGGCCAGCCAGGTCATCAATCTAAGTTTGGTCCTCCACCTCCAAATTCCTGATCTTCTTCTGTATGTGTTGTTTCAACTTCTTTATTGCCTAATTCAAGATGATGGGTTCTGAATTATTATTATTGCTCAAAATAATCACAAAATCGGACACAATTATATCACATCATACCATGTGAGAGTGTAGTAGTGTGCTATTCTGTGATCCGATTCCCATGTGAAGGGGTTATATTTAGTTGTGCGACAAGATTTTATGTACGTAGAATCATTCTCTCTGTATATTCAAACCTTAGGATAGTTTGATACTTGTTCTATAATCCCTTTTTATTAATTCTTTTATTCTTGGGCTGATTCATGTAGAAGAAAAAGTTTAGCAATTTTATGGGTGGTGTTGATTCCAGCTTCTGATCACTTGAAACAAAACAACACAACATAGCTCCATTTCTTCCCTTTGCAATATGAAAAAGGGAGCGGCTACCATGTTGACGGTTAAAAATGTGCAAATTATATTTATTTTATCACGATACATGTAATATGATTACAACGTGTTTTGGAGGCTTCGAGTATTTTGGTGTTCTGTAGTTAAGATCTACTTGTTATTTTTTTTTTCTTTTTTGTATTTTGCTTTGGTTTTTTGTTCTTCTTGTTTTAAAATTAAAAAATCTCATGAGGCTGAGGAGATTGGTTGTGAGATGCGAGTTGTAGGAGAGTTTTCACTCTTTGAATTTCACTATGTGGATTTTATTTTTCTGTACTTTTAATTCCTTTTTTTAATGAAAATTTTATTTTGCCATTCAAAAAAATAATATGAAAAATGTTATATAACAAATATCATAATAAATCGTAATTTTTTTCGCCAAAATAATTCATAAATTTTTAATCACAAATTGTTCATGACATTTACACTCCACTAAGAACATAATTACAATAGTTGATAACTTTGACTTTAAAGTTACACAACATTGATTCGTCATTAGTAAAATCTAACCACAAAGTAACTTCAATTATAAAAATCATAATATTCTTATGAAGTGCTTACTTTTAGGAGCGCACACCATAGATTTATACTATGAAAAATATACGCAGAAGAATAATGCGATATAAAAAATAAAAAAAAAAATTCTTATTTTGCTGATATTACACTTGTCATATCATTATTCTTTCTATTTCTTGGCTGAATAAATTTTTAAGACCCTATGAGCAATAAAGAAACTCAAATTCAGTTGTTAGCATTCAATGGTGCTACATACACCAATTGATATATCAATTAGTGTATCAACATATGTTATGATATTGTTAATAAATAACTTGAAACAAATCAAACAAAAATAAATAAATTACTTACATAATTTATTTTACCGAACCGAATAAATATTTAAAAGATTAAGTTGATCTTAAGACGAATTCGTCCTGCTACGGTGCTTAGGGATAAAAGGCGTCTATCTCCCAGAATACAATGATCTTCACAAATTATAGTAGCACTCTAAACAATTTGTACGGCGAACCAAACATATGTTCTATACTCTCTGAATTTTATTCTAAAACTATATGAAGATTATATATGCAATTGAGCGAAATCTGGATAGCAAAATTAAAATTTTCAGTCTATTTTTGGATACCCAAGACTGCTGGAAATAGCCTCTATTTATAGGCAAACAATCTGTCTGAACATGTGTGAATTTTGAATAAACAGATTGGTTTTGAATTCAACAGGTGTAGTTTCAAATTTAAATACATAACTGCAGCAGTTGTGAATATGTCCAGAAATTGCTGGGCAATTTTGAACCTGTTTGGCAGTTTTGAATCTATTCGGGTTCCAACAGATCTGAAAAACTATTTGGAAAAATTGGACTGGAAGAGGTAACATTGGACAGGAAATTAAATTCAAGTTTGAATTAATTACGTTAAGAATTTTGGAAAAAATTCAAATAAATTTTCTTCAAAAAATTAATACTAGAACCAACCCTATACCCCACACCCGCGCCCGACACGGCTCTGCCAGATGGCAGCGGCAGCGGCGGTGCGCGCGCGCATATGTGGTGATTTAAGCTAAGGTTCTATTTGTTCATAACTCCTCTCTTCTACAAACTTGGGGTGTCCCTTGGGGCTCAACTCAAATGTTGCCACCTAGAGCTTATATACACACACATGCTCTTTTAAAGTTTCAATATAGGACAAGCCTTACAAGAAAATCCACATTTAATTCTTTAAATGTCTATTCCACGAACTGAAAAAAAGACGTCAACTTCCCATTCACTCATAAATGGTTTTGACGAACCATCTTCACCGTGTGACTTGTTATGCGGCAAGGAACACATCACCTCTTTGGACCCATCCCAAAAGATGTGTGGGACCCACTCAATTTTGGGCTTAAAGTTGGCTCAAAATAAGCCTATAAAAACTAATTTTCCAACAATCCCCCACATGAATGAAATTTGACGAAGAGAAAATGCAACAACATGATCTAACTACAGAGAGTACAGAAATTGAAGATATTTTGCAAAGGATAGGTAGCTTTTGGCTTTGAACCTTCCATTGTGAGACATTATCGGATTTACTAGCTAACCAATGAACATGATGTCTTTAACTATTCAGCCGTTTGTGTAAACCAAGACAATAGAACTTACACAATATATTACCAGATACAGTTTAATTCTCACTATTGTGTTCATTTTGACCCTGAACAACCTGGTCTTTCATAAGTGCTCTAGAGAATTGCAGCCCTTCACAAATCTCATAGAATCGGCCCAGTGCACACTCATAAAGGTGATTCTTATGAAGAGTATCCTGTCATACTCCACTAGGTATACCTAGATATAAGAATTATTCAAAGTATTACTTAACCTAAACGCGACAGATATCATTATGTCATCATAGAAATGGGTAGGAGTTTGACTCTCCAGTGATCCTTCTCAGTCATACACAACTCGGTTGTTCCTTTGAACCTAGATCTTCGGATCTCCAGTTAACTAGGTTGGGTTGTCATTGTGGTAACTCTTATTTAATAGGCTTAAGTCTTATTTCCCTCGATGAATTCTCAACTAGCTCTCTTGCTAATCCTTTGGTTACTGAATCCGCTATGTTGTCTTTAGACTTCACATATTCAATAGAAATAATTCCATTAGAGAGTAGTTGTCTTACAGTGTTATGTCGACGACGAATGTGTCGCAACTTACCGTTATACATATAACTCTATGCTCTACCTATTCCTGATTGACTATCGCAATGTATACATATAGCAAGCACCGATTTTAGCCACATTGGAATATCTTCAAGGAAATGGTGAAGCCATTCTGCCTCTTTCCCAGCTTTATCTAAAGTTATGAATTCTAATTCCGTAGTAGACCTAGCAATGCAAGTCTGTTTGGAAGATTTCCAAGATACAGCTGCACCACCAAGAGTAAAGACATACCCACTGGTGGACTTTGAGTCTCTAGTATCCGATATCTAGTTTGCATCATCGTATCCTTCAAGTACTGCTGGATATCTAGTATAATTCAGCCCATTGTTACGAGTAAATCTGAGGTATCTTAGAACCCTTATAATTACTTTTCAGTGTTCTACTCCTAGATTACTCGTATATCTACTTAATTTACTTACTGCATAAGCTATATCCGGGTGAGTGCAGTTCATCAAGTAAATTAAGCTTCCAATAATTTAAGCATACTCTAATTGAGAAATACTTTCCTGTACATTCTTAGAAAGAAACAAATTAGCCTCCGCAAGTGTTCTAGCAAGATGATCATCATCTTTGCTAAATTTGTCAAGTATTTTCTCAATGTAATGAGATTGTAACAAAGCACAACCTTCTGATGTTTTGGTAATTTTCATACCAAAAATTACATCAGCAATACCCATGTCCTTCATGTCAAAATGTTTATTCAACATTTTCTTGGTAGTTTTAATCATGTCATTATTACTACCTATGATGAGCATATTATCCACATAAATGCATACTATAGCATAGCCTTTGTTTGTGTTTTTAATGTAAACACATTTGTCACATTCATTAATTTTGAATCCATTTGACATCATTGCTTTGTCAAATTTCTCATGCCGTTGTTTTGGCGCTTGTTTTAAACCATATAATGATTTAACCAATTTACACACTTTCTTTTCTTTTCCTAGAACAAAAAATCCTTCTGGTTGTTCCATGTAAATTTCTTCATCTAACTCACCATTTAAGAAAGCAGTTTTCACATCCATTTGATGAATTTCTAGATTGTACAACGATGCAACAGCAATTAGTATTCTAATAGATGTTATTCTAATAACTGGTGAGTATATGTCAAAGTAATCTAGACCTTCTTTTGTCTAAAACCTTTGACCACAAGTCTTGTCTTGCATTTGTCAATTAATTCATCCATTTTCATTTTTTTTTTTGAAAATCCACTTGTATTCAAAAGATTTACAACCTGGTGGCAAATCCACTAATTCCCAAGTGTGATTTTGTAGGATGGATTCAATTTCACTATTGACAGTCTCTTTCCATAAAGGAGCTTTAAGACTAGACATAACTTCTTTAAAAGTTAAAGGCTCATTTTTTAACAAAAATGTTAGAAAATCTGGACTAAAAGATTTTGAGATTCTAGCCTGTTTACTACGCCTAGATTCTTCTTCCTCATTTTGATCTATCTCTTGCTCTTGTTATTGATCATATTCTTAATCCTGACTAGTAATAGTATCATGACATCTTTTGTTAGTACTAGTCTCTTGTCTAGTTTTATTTGGAAACACATGTTCAAAGAAAGACGCATTCCGAGATTCAATAAGAGTATTTACATGCATTTCGGAATGTTCTGTCTTATGAATCAAAAATCGATATGCACTACTATTCATGGCATAACCAATGAAAATGCAATCAACAGTTTTAAGACCTATCTTAGTCTTTTTAGGACTAGGAATAGCCACTTTAGCCAAACACCCCCACACTTTTAAGTATTTGTAGGATGGTAATCTCCCATGCCACATTTCATCAGGTGTTTTATTCACTTTCTTTCGAGGTACTTTATTAAGTATATAATTAACAGAAAGTATTGCTTCCTCCCACAAGTTCTGAGATAATCCATAACTTATTAACATGACATTCATAATTTCTTTTAAAGTCCTATTTTTCCTTTCAACAATTATATTTTGCTGAGGTGAGTAAGGAGCGATGATTTGATGAATTATTTCATGTTTTTTACAAAATTCACCAAAAAGTGATTCATATTCCCCACCTCTATCACTTCTCAGTTTTTGATTTTCTTATCAAGTTGACTTTCAACTTTATTCTTATATTGAATGAAAGTTTCCAAAGCTTCATCCTTAGTTCGAATTAAATAAATATAACTATATCTAGTATAGTCATCTATGAAAGTGATAAAATATTATTTCCCACCTCTAGTTTGAATTGATTTAAAATCACAAATGTCACTATAAATTAATTCAAGTAGTTCTGTACTTCTTTCAATTGAATGAAAATGAGTTTTTGATAATTTTGCCTTAACACAAATTTCACATTTACGATTTGAATCAATGTCAAATTTAGGTAAACATTCCATATTAATCAATCTATGCAAAGATCCATAATTAACATGTCCAAGTCTACAATGCCATAAATTTGAAGACTCAAGCAAGTAAGAAGAAGATGTATTTTTATTAATAACAGAGGGCACAATAGTCATTACATTCATTTTGAAAAGGCCATCAAATATGTAATATTTTCCTACATGCATCCTGTTTTTGGTAAGTACAAACTTGTCACTTTCAAAAACTAGCCTAAACCCATTTTTACTCAACAAAGATCCGGAAACAAGGTTCTTGTGAATGTCTGGTACATACAACACATTGTTGAGAGTGAGTTTCTTTCCAGATGTCATCTTTAGAATAATCTTTCCTTGTCCTTCAACTTTAGAAGTCAAGGAGTTGTCCATAAAAATTTGTTCACCGTTTTCCATTATAGAATAAAATGTGAACATCTTTTTGTCAGCACAGATATGGCGAGTAGCACCAATGTCCACCCACCATTCTTTAGGATTTTTGACAAGATTTGCCTTAGAAACAACTGCGGAAAGATTTATGTTATCTACACCATTGAAAATTTTGTCCACTTCGGTCATATTGGCTTGAGCAAGCTTCTTGCTTGATCTTCATTTGCCTTTGCATTTGCTACGGCAATCTTTGGCCCGATGTCCCTCTTTGTCACAGATGTTGTGAGACCCCTAACTTTTGTAAACCTTATTAGATCCCAAAATTTTGAGTTACTATAACAAAGCCCTTAATTCGTTGATTGCTCGCAAATTAAACCCTAGAGTCAAAAACGCATCACAGACGAAACCATACAAACCCTAATCGACCCTGGAAGCTTAGCAATCATTTATAACACTCTAATATTAATTATTTAAGTCTCAAATTTTAGATTAATTGCTCTAAACCCTAACTTCCGGTTTTTACAGTCTTCATTCAGTTATTTACCTTTAAATTCAAAGCAAGATAATACAAATCGAATTATTTTTCCTAAACACTAATTTACTAACTCTTCACTTGAAATAGATATTTTAATTGAGCCCAAGCCCTCATATTTTTATTAAATCACAAATTGACCTCAAACAAGTACCATTATATATTTATATATACACTTGTACCCTAAAATCTTTTTTTAATATTATGTTTTACAATTTCCAAGATTTGTACACAAAATTAATAGAAAAATCACCCCAAATCTCAAGGACATGACTAACCGTCATCATTATACTTTAGTACAAACAAATCCCTTGAATCTTGGAGCAATAATGACTTTGGTACCAATAAAGATTTGCTATGAGTATTTAAATTAGCCCTAAACCTAACTAGATCATAATTAAATACATAAATAAGGTTACAATACATGAGTTTAATTGCAAGCCCTCATTTCTTTTATTAAGAATTACCTCAAAAATAGTACATGTATCCTAATACTATTAGTACCATCAATCAATTGAAATCTATATATATATGCATACATTGAGAAGTGTGCCCCTACTACCTAAATTGATAAAAAAGAATAAAAAAAAAAATAGCCCCTTCACCCTTCCCTATGGCTAGCCTTCCTAGGAGAAAGTGAGAAACCAATTTCCAAGAACCACCATCATGAAATTCTAGAAAACACAACCTAGTACCCTAGACCTAGGATACAATTCTCAATGCTAGTTACTTTTCAACTAAGAGCCAATTAGATGATGCCTAATCCTATGATTTAACACCTTAATCACTCCTATCCCATTAGATTCCAAGCAAAACTCTAAACTTTCCATCCATTTTCAACTAGAGGGCCTTTTTGTCTTTTTACACCAAATTGTCTATAAATACCCACACCCCCTAGCTTGCAAACACACACAACACACTCACTCACACA
This sequence comes from Camellia sinensis, assembly GCF_055761805.1. NCBI lineage: Eukaryota > Viridiplantae > Streptophyta > Magnoliopsida > Ericales > Theaceae > Camellia > Camellia sinensis. Next base: position 835,391 of record NW_028128998.1, on the reverse strand, counting down.
CACATTTCGGTTAGGGAGAGGGAGGAGAGCAAGGAAGAGAAGTCTAGGGGAGAAGAAGGAGGAAGAAGAGAACTTCTTGTGCAAAGCTTAGGAGGTAAGCCACAACACAACCTTCTCTTTCATTTTCCTTTTTCAAATACATGTTCTAAGGGTTCTAAATAATATTTTCAGATCTGCTATTGATGAGTTACTTGTGTTAAAAATGCTAAAAGTTGAGTATTGATTCCATCTCTCTTGTATTTTCCCCATTTTGGCACAAAACCATCTTTTTATACCAATCTTTCAAACTTCCCAAAGGCACACCTTCAAGAAAAATTTCTGAGTTAAATATATGTTAGTTAGCATGTTTTCTTCACAAAAGAAATGAAACTTTCCCTCGGTGGAACCCTTTTTCTCATAAATCTTCTTGTTTTGGACATTCCACCTTAGAATCTGTTTTTGCAGCCCACTTCCAGAAATTCTAGAAAAATGTATAAAATTATTCTAGACCTCTATTTTATGTCAAAACCTTCCTTAAGGAGTTAGCTTTCAACTAAAATTGGTTTCATCGAAAAACATTAAGCGGTTTTCAAGAAAATCAAATTTTCGTAACGGTCGACAGATCTGGACAGATTCTGGACAGCACTGGAATATTTTCTAAATAACTTAAAATCTAGAAAAGCAATCCCATTTCCGAAAAATGTTCTAGAAACTAGATCAAATTCTCTACGCACTACAGGTAGACCGAGTCCAGTGGAAGATCTAAAATAGTCCTTTCATTTTAATCTTTATGTGATATTAAATCTGGAAATGTTGTTATGTATGGATGTTTTATGCCCTTATATTCATGAAAATGTTTAATAGGATATGATCATATCTTGGCATGATATTGTATGTGTTATGTTATGCTATTTATCTTTCTCATCTTAAGGATGCATACTTATGTGGATATTATTGTTTTGTAAGTTGGACTAACCTTGTCTTAAAACATTTAACTCAACGGGAAACCTAATTGGGAGGGTATTGGGTTTTCGAGCACTTGAGTAATGAAAAGATGAGAACATGTGATATATGGATTTTTGGGATGCGTTCTCTATTTGAAAGTTAAAGTCTTGCGCAAGCAGTTGTCGCGTAAACCCTGGAATGAAACGGACGTATTCGGACTCCTTGCGACGATTTGAATGGTGAGATAAGGTTGGGTCCGGATGGGACATTCAGGATGATAAAACTCTTTCTAGAAGGATGAGGTTGGATTCAGGAGATAAAACCTTTTCTTTTCGCTATCCCTTTTGAGGCCCTGCGGTTGGCGCTATGCGGTATATAACCGTTGGTAGGCATCCGAGGTTAGTTCTGCAACAAAGCAGCAAAAGGGAGAGTTCCGAATAGTCTGGTATCCAATTCTTGTGGTTGGGAGGACGAAATCTCTTTGGGAGATTTCTAGTTTACTAACATCTAACTTGTAACCCTTTGTTTATTTGGTTGAGTATCATGCTTTACTATTTGATGTTATATTCGTGATTGTGTATTGGACTGGGAAAAAGGGATGGGGTGTGTGTGTGTTTACTGGGCATTCAAAGCTCACGGCGTGTCATGCCAGGTGCCGAAGAGGAGTTTATAGCTGGAGACGACGAGCCTGAAACCTTCAAAGACTTTTGGCCATCTTAGGAAAGTTAGAAATCCCTTTTGATATTTTGTAAGGCTCATGTGAAGATTTAAATTTTCCTTTTGGGATGTAATGTAATGGAACAAGCCTTTGGAATTAAGAATATTCGAGGTTGTTATGTACTTATGTTCTATATATTTATATGTATGAACCTTATCGTTACTTATGAGACCTTGTGTCAATACCTTTTAAGATCTGTCAAAAGGGTAGTGCGCTGCCTAAGAAAGCCGGACTTAGAAGGGAGGCTAATTTGACTCCTTCGGCGATCTGGGATCTTACTTGGTTATTGAACATAGGACTCATTAGTGACTCTCCCTTGACTGCAACCAATAGTGTAGATTCGGGGCATCACAGATGTAACATTTGCCATTAAACTTGTACTTTTTAATTTCTCCTCCTTTAGAGCATTGTGAGGAACTTTCTCCAGAAAACTTCCATTTCTTGGCTTTTGGAGCACGTTCTACCACATTTGCATTAGACTCCATTGGATGCTTACCAGCCCGCTTCTCAGATTTGCGGTTGTCCTCCTTAATCCTCAAACGCACAATTAATTCCTCCAAAAATATTTCTTTGCGCTTGTGTTTGAGGTAGTTCTTGAATTCCTTCCAGCCTTGTGGTAATTTCTTAATTAAGGCAGCAACTTGGAAGGATTCGCTGGGAGACATGTCTTCTGCTTGAATGTCATGCAGAATGAGTTGGAGATCTTGAACTTGACTAATCATAGTCTTAGAATCAACCATCACAAAGTCTAGGAATTTTCCAATAACAAATTTCTTTGAGCCTGCATATTTTGTTTTGTACTTTTTCTCTAGAGACTCCCAAAGTTCTTTTGTTATCTTGATAGGACTGTAGACGTTGTATAATGTGTTGTCAAGTCAGTTCAAGATGTAGTTCCAACAAAAGAAATCAGCATGTTTCCAAGCATCGACTGCAACAACCACTTGCCGATCTGTTTCATTCTCTTTCAAAATAGGAGCATCTTCACGAGAAAACATGCCAGATTGAGAGTAGTAAGATAGAACAACATTTTATGCTGCCATCTTTCAAAATCAATTCTTGAGAACTTTTCTGACTTCTCACCGTGATTGACTGGAACAGTCACAACAAGAGGGGTTAGAGCAATTACAACCACCACACTAGTACTTGTTTGAGCATTAGTTTGACCAGTTTTCAGTAGCCATGAATTCTAAATTATAAAACAAAATTAGAATTAGAATTTTATACTACACAAAAAATTTAAATCAAAACCACAGAATTAAATTCTGTAAAATAAAATAAACAAGAATTGTAACTTTTATTTTTAATTAATTTGAAAATAAAATAAAATAAAATTTAACCAACTTAATTCCACACAGAAAATTAAATTTCTATAATGCTTCAATAATTAAAATACTAAAACAGAATTTTAATTAACGAAAACTCGGAAATTATTTATGAAAACCAAAATAAATTTCTGACAAAATTCACAAATAAATATTCTGAATTGTTAATGACACCAGTATATTACTACTAGTTGTCAAAGAAAATAGGCAGTATATTACTACTATCTGTCAAATAGTATATTACTACTACTCGTTTTTCCAACTAGAATATTATTTTGTAAAACCACAGAAAATAATTTCTATAAGAAGAAGGAAGAGAAAAGGAAACAAATGAAAAATTATGTATAAATAGAATAATTCGGGTCTGTCTTAAGATTGTTGGAACAATCTTCTGTGTAAAATAAATAACTTGAAACAAATCAAAAAAATAAATAAATAAATTACTTACAGAATTTATTTTACCGAACCGAATAAATATTTAAAAGATTAAGTTAAGTGTGTGCCACTCTATCCTTAAGACAGATTCGCCCTGCTATAGTGTTTACGGATAAAAGGCGTCTATCTCCCAAGGATACAATGATCTTCAAAAATTGTAGTAGCACTCCAAACAATTTGTACGGCAAATCAAACTTGTGTTCTATACTCTTTGAATTTTATTCTAAAACTATATGAAGATTATATATGCAATTGAGCAAAATCTAGATAGCAAAATTAAATTTTTCAATCTATTTTTGGATACCCAAGACTGCTGGAAATGGCCTCTATTTATAGGCAAACAATCTGTCTAAACAGGTGTGAATTTTGAATGAATAGATTGGTTTTGAATTCAATAGGTGCAGTTTCAAATTTGAATAGATAACTGCAATAGTTGTGAATCTGTCCAGAAACTGATAGGCAGTTTTGAACCTATCTGGCAGTTTTGACTCTGTTCGGGTTCCAACAGATCTGAAAAACTATTTGGACAGTTTAATCTGTTTGGAAAAATTGGACTGGAAGAGGTAACATTGGACAGGAAATTAAATTCAAGTTTGAATTAATTTCATTAAGAATTTTGGAAAAAATTCAAATAAATTTTATCCAAAAAATTAGAACCAACCTGGGCACAACTCGGCCGAACGGACGGCGGCGCGTGGTGGTTTGAGCCAAGGTTCCATTTGTCTATTACTCCTCTCTTTTACAAACTTGGGGTGCCCCTTGAGGTCCAACCCAAGTGTTGCCACCTAGAACTTATATACATACATATGCTCTCTTAAAGTTTCAAGGTGAGACAAACCTTATAAGGAAACCCACATTTAATTCTTTAAATGTCTATCCCATGAACCCGAAAACGACGTCAAGTTCCCATTCACTCATAAAATGGGTTTGACGAACTGTCTTCATTGTGTGACTTGTCATGCGGCAAGAAACACGTCACCTCTTCGAACCCATCCCACAAGACGTGTGGGACCTGCTTAATTTTGGGCTCAAAGTTGGCCCAAAATAAGCTTATAAAAACCAAATTTCCAACAACTGTCAATATAGCGGAAATTTTGGATTGTTAAAATTTGGCAGGAATTTTGAGTTGCTAAAATTTCAAGACATGATGACTGAGAATACATCACAAAGATGACATAGAAAATCCATGCATTCTCGAAAAAGTGTCATTTTCTATATAAATGGCACTACACCATTTGAGTTGCGCATATTCTAAACCTCTCTTACTAGATAACAAAAACAATGGATGCTAGTTTGCATGCACTAATGGTGATGGTGGTTGTGTTGGTTCTTGCTCCTGAAATTTGTCATGGAAGAAGGCATATAATGTGAATCAAAACATCCGGTGATGGAATTCAGAGGAGGAGATGACACAAGTTGTGATAATAGTAATTTCCCCTCACCCCATTACGATGACCCAAATCATCAACAAAACATGGTCCCCCACCACTTGAAACTTTTTAATCTTCTCTATATGGATTTTCAATTTTTGTCCAGTTCTATAATTGAATTCTATGCATTTAGTACAACTATTTTCCTCTTTAATGCAAATTCTAGATGAGTTCATGTACTTGGTTGTTCTATTGTTTTATAAACTATTCATTCTTTGCCTCATTCATGTAAAATAAGTTTAGCCATTTGTGGGTGCGTACCTATTGGTCTCTTGAAACAATACAAAAACAACATAGCTCTCATTGAATTGGAATGAGTTTATGGATAATGTTTTAGGAATTTCTAATATTTCTATTTGTTAATGAACTTTTGTACTTAATAAGTAAAATTTGACTCTGAAAAAATGCAGTAAAATGTTATTGTAACAAAAAAAAATTCTAATTATATATCAAAATTGGAATAAGCTTGAAACTCCAATGGAGACTTGTAGTTTCACTACAAAAATTTTGATTTTTGGCGAGGGCGTTTTCATCATGCCGTCTCAAAAAACTTTTTGCGACAACAAATGACTTTTAGCGACGGTAAACGGGAGGTCACAATAGAGGGCGTTGCAAAAACTTATTAGCAACGGCATCATGCTGTCGCCTTTTTTTTGCGACGACATATGTACTATTTATGACGGCATTTTACTGTCGCCAATAAGGTGTAAAAATAGAGACCTTTTGTGATGGCTCTGTTTTACCGTCGCCAAAAGTTTTATTTGAGACGGCAGAAATTGCTGTCGCAAAATATTTTTTTTTTTTTTTGCGACAGCATTGAATATGTTGCCAAAAAAGGTTTTGATTTTTTGCGATGGTGTGGTGCTGTCGCAAAAAATGCAATAATTATTAAAAATAAAAAAATACCTGCTTTTTGCGACGGTTAGGTGCCGTCGCAAAAAAAAAAAAAAAAAAGCCCTGTTGTAAATTAATTAAAAATATTAAAATTACCTGTATTTAATGAAAATCAATTTAAAAAGAAACCAATAATTCCATAATAATATAAAAATTCCTATATAGAAATAACAATTTCTCCATAATAAACATATTCTTGCATTCATAACCACACATCAACAAAATTACCCCAGTATATAATGTTCCATAATACATATATAATGATTAAATACATAATGTTATTCATAATTCAAAATAACATAAACCAAAATTAATTTTTTCCTCAGCATTCTCCGTGGCACAAAAACAAAAATTAGCGGCATTCTTCACAGGCATGAAATCCACAAGAAACAAACTCCTACTCCAGAAATATTTGGAAAAAAAATATAAATAATTAATGACAATACAATTATGTGTTAATATGTTAATTACAAAAATAAAATAAAAATTTAACTACTATACAATTACAAAGATAATTAAGTAAATAATTGTGCCGAGACCGAAATCCGACTCTAACTCCCAAACCGGAAACCCGATTCAAGTCCTGTCTTCTCCCACAAGTCTCTCGTACCAAGGCAGTCATGTGTGCCAAGTTTCGTGCTAATTTGACGCTGTTTGCTATTTTGGGGCGTTAACACCTTGAATTCTAAGTTTTTTAAAAAACTAGTTTACCTAAAGTGAAATTAGGTTCTAACTCCCAAACCGGGAACCCGATTTGAGTCCCGTCTTCTCCCACAAGTCTCACGTGCCAAGGCGGTCGTGTGTGCGAAGTTTTATGCTAATCCGACGCCATTTGGTGATTTTGAGGTGTCAACACCTTAAATTCTAGGTTTTTTAAGAAACTAATTTGCCTAGAGTGAAATCCGGCTCTAGCTCCCAAACCGGGAACCCGATTCGAGTCTTGTCTTCTCCCATAAGTCTCTCGTGCCAAGGCGGTCATGTGTGCCAAGTTTCGTGCTAATCCGATGCCGTTTGGTAATTTTGGGGCGTTAACACCGCGTTAACACCTCGAATTCTAAGTTTCTTAAAAAACTAGTTTGTCTAGAGTGAAATCCGGCTCTAACTCCCAAACCATGAACCCGTTTCGAGTCCCGTCTTCTCCCACAAGTCTCTCGTGCCTAGGCGGTCGTGTGTGCCAAGTTTCGTGCTACTCTGACGCCGTTTGGTGATTTTGGGACGTTAACACCTCGAATTCTAAGTTTCTTAAGAAACTAATTTGTTTCTTAAGAGTGAAATCTGGCTCTAGCAAATTTAGTTACATCAAGTAGAAAAAGAAGTCCTAATCTATGTATTGTTATATGATAAAATACTAATTACTAAAGTAAGTCAACAAAATCAGCAAAAAATTAAGAAGAAAACATTCACAATGAGGCAAGAGAAAATGAGTTGCCATCAATAAAACAAACGAAAGACCAAATGCTCTCAACATCTCAAATAAATGTCACCTTACCAAACAAAAAACTTGGACTGAATTGGTAATATACAAACTCTATACTATGCAGAGTAGGCTTTGAGCATGTATGAGCTACAAGAAGTAAACTAATGCCTGTGTTTCTGGAAAGCAAACTAAAAATCCACTGCTCTCCCGGACCTACCACTGATGAGGTATTGTCGGTTATTCTCAAATGTTGCATAAACAAAGTCAGGAAAGTGGGTTACCTACTCTTTAATGCTCAAAACAATTTTAATTTTGCATAGAAGATGTAAAATAGAAATAAAAGGAGATACACTGCATACTGTTTATCCTGGTTGGTCCCAGATTGCTCAAATTCTGAGGCCATATCCACTAAACTAACTGAATTAACTGACTTGAGAGACATGAAATTGCTGTCAAATGATCCAAAGCTGCTTAAAGACATAGTTCTCTAAATAAAAGGGTAAAGAACTGTCAGATGATACGTGAAGAAACACCATTAATAAAATAAAGAAACACTACCTTATAACCAATAAAATAATAACTATGCAGCCTATGCATGCACCACAATTTAACATATTCACAGGGATAAATATAGTGCTAAACAAAATTTACACTATCTTCGTATAAGTGCTTCGACCCATATGTCAGACAAAAACAATAAACATTTTGATCATCTAGTAATCTTTTCTACCACATTTTATCAATTTTTCCTTTGGACATAAATTCATGTTAAAACTAGAAGCATGCATGCAAAAGTTGTAAAATGTGTACACAATGTCCAATTGACATTTAGGCCAATGTCTATCAACTGTGGTAGAGACCAAAAAAGGCACTAAATTAATGACTCAAGAATCCGTAACAGTCCACATAATCAATCTCTAATTCTATGCCAGAGAACTCATCTTATTCTAATCTTTTCAAAGTGACCAAACACCAGCTAAAAAAAGTACTGCACAATTTAGACAACAATAGCAACAAATAAGATTTACAATGCTGTGCACATTTTCAAAGTGAGCAAGCATCAGCTGGTCTGTCAATTTCCAGCAATGAGGTTATCAATGATTCAATATTCAATAGCATTTTCCAAGCACCTGCCAACAGATGCGCAAAAACCCACCTTCTAAAGAATCAGGATTTCTAAATAAGCTGATAGAGGAGCGTCTTGACAATGACCACCATAATTAGAAGAAATATTTCGAAGGGAATACCAGAGTTCCTAAATGTCATTGGGTAACATCAACTCCCAACCTCAACTTCACATTACATGATATTTTCATCATGCTTACAGCGATTCCACGTCAAAAACTTGCACGTTTTCTTATGGACCACAACCCTAGAATTTGAATCATCAATAACAACTACGGGAAATGAAAGATTTACAGTAAGCAGAAGGAAATGGCTACTCAAACAAACTTAATAATGTGTCACTAAATAAGTTTATATTTACAATAAGCAGAAGGAAATGGCACACAAATGAAAGATTTGAGTAGTGAAAGGGAAATGAGAGAATAGGTGGGCTTTTTATTCACACCATAGTCACCCAAAAACAATCCACTTACATACAAGAGAACACATTATTTTCATGCAGAAGAACCGGAGCTCATACAACGAATTTAAAAACCTCTTGTCATGGCCAACTGCAGCAACAGATTTAATTATATCATTAGTGGTCATACACAAATGACCGAAACTAAACATTCTTCAAATATTTGTAAAACTGCAAAAGCTTGAATTTGTAAACCCAAAAAAATACCTTGAGAAACAACCACTTGTCATGGCCAGTTGCAGCAACCCTCAAAACAGACTCAGCAGCACCTACAGTATTAGCCAAACAAGCAAATATGCTGTTGGCAATGTCCTGAGAGATTTGCCACTCAAGGGGATCAACAGGCACTCTATTATAAGAAGAAAGGAAAAAAAAAAAAAACAAGGGAATTTGAAGTTAGAAATGTTACCTATCACCATGCTTACTTCATTGATATGCAGAAATGAGTGTGCATCATATGATTTTGTATATATTATTGGAAATTCAATTTGGTAATAGGAAGAATTATTAGAGAATAGTAGTCAAAGGGAAGAAATGAGAGCTTAAAAAGGGCAAAGAATATTTTTATCAAGCTTCAATTCAATGTGAATGAACACTTTGTGTGCAGAGAGTATTAAAATAGTTGTGCTAGTTAGTTTATTACAATTTCTAAAACAATTGTTTTGTAATAGATTAAGGTACGTGTGTGTGTATTAGGTTTGGGGGAATTAAGAAAAGTTGCAAAACCTTGGGCATCAGCATAGATAATGGGGGTATTTCAAAAATTTGATAAACTGAATTGGAAGTCAAACATGAACTAATGCATATATGTATGTATAAACATGTGTGTGTGTGTGTGAGCGAGAGAGAGAGAGAGAGAGAGAGAGAGAGAGAGAGAGAGAGAGAGAGAGATGAGTAAAGAGTAAAGAAAGAAAGACATACGAGATGTTGAGGTGGCGGAAGAGGAGGCCGAGAATGGCGAAGGAGGAGAGGAGGACAAGAAAGACGTCCGAGAGGAGGGTGAATATGCTTGAATTCTTGTATGCGTAGTGGTAGTGCACCAGACTCCCGCATATCACCCATATCACTGCCTTCCCTCCTCCTCCAACGACGACGCTGCTGCTGCTCTTGCACTCCGGAGCCCTTTCTATTCACACAGCAACCTCGTTTGCTGCTCGCAGTCGTCTACCGCTATCCGTCGTCTACCGCCGCTCGCCGTCGATCGCGAGAGAGAGAGAGAGGTAAGAAGAGATTAGGGATTTTTGGTTTTGGACCGGGGAGGGGTTTAAGATTGGGGATTTTTTGTTTTGGGTTGGGGGGGAACAGAGCGGGAATGAAAAAAAAAAAAAAACCAAAATATTTTTTTTTTGTCACAAATGAAATTTAAATAACAAAACGACGCTGTTTAACTTTTTTTTTTTTTTTTTTTTTTTGCGATGGGGGTTGCCGTCGCCAAAAAACTTTATTTTTTGTTAAAATAATTTTTTTTTTTGTAGTTAATGAATTTTTTTTAATTACTAAGATTGAAAATTTATTTGTTTCATTTTTATTTTAATGAAAAAAAATTTATTATTATTTTTTATTTGGAAGAAGTAGGGGTAATATTTTAATGAAAAATATTTTCTACTAAAATAAAAGTTAATTTTCTGTGGTCAATGAAAAAATATTTTTCTATGGCCCACTTTTTTTGGTTACTAAAAATCATAAACTAATTTTTTGCGGTAGAGAAGAGGGAGCGACAGTAGTGGTGAAGGTGGGTGGATAAGAGATGATGGTGGTGGTGGTGGTGGTGATGGCGAAGGAGATTAGTGGTAAAGTTATGGTAGCGGTAGAGTAGATGGAGTGGCAGAGGTGAATGAGAGGTAATGGTAGTAGTAGTGACAATATTGGTAGTGGTAGTAGTGGAGTGGTGGCGATGGTAGTAATAATGATAGTAGTAGAGGTAAAGTGGCGGCAGTGGTAGTAGTGGAATGACGTTTGCAGTAGTGGTGAAGGTGGTAGAGGAGATGTGTGGTGAGAGAGAGAGAGATGTGTGGTGAGAGAGAGAGAGATGAGTGAGAGACAGATAGAGGAGAGAGAGAGGAGAGAGAGAGAGAGAGAGAGAAAGAGAGACAAAGTGGTCACTAAAAGTGCATTTTCTTGTAGTGGATCGATAAATCGAGAGGGAGCTCAGTAAATAGAGAAAACGGAAGGAAGAGAGTGAGCAACGTGAACACAGTGGGAGAGAGAGACAGACAGACAGACAGACAAACAGATGGACAGACAAACAAACAAACAAACAGGCAGACAGAATGAGAAAAAGAGAGAGAGAAGAGTGATGAGTGAGAGAGAGAGAAAAAAAGAGAAAGAGATAGAGAGAAACAAGAGATGAGTGAGAGATAGACAAAAAAAGAGAGAAAGAGAGCAAAAAAAGATGAACGAGAGAGAGACATAGAAAAAGAGAGACACAGAGAGAGAAGAAAGATAAGCGAGAGAGATAAAGAGATAAAAGAGATAGAGAGAAGAGAGATGAGCGAGAGAGACAGAGAGAGAAGAGAGATGAGAAAGATAAAGATAAGAGAGATGAGCGAGAGAGAGCGATAGAGATGAGCAACAGACACAGACACACTCAGATAAACAGACAAATAGAGAGAGAAAAGTAATGAGTGAGAGAGAGAGAAAGAGAAGAGAGAGAGAGAGAGAGAGAGAGAGAGATAGAGACAGAGACAGAGACAGAGACAAAGAGACAAGAAGCTAAAAAAATGTGTGAAAAGAGAAATGTTATATCAAAAGAGTAAGACGACGTTGTTTTTTTAAAAAAAAAATTGCGACAGAAAAATACCATTGCATTTATTCAAACCATTTTGTGACTGTATATATATATATATATATATGAAGCCGTCTCAAAGCCATAATATTTTTTTTTAACTTTTTTTTTTGCAATGGTACCTATTATAGTCGCAAAAAACTCCCTTTGTTTTTTTGCGACTGTAGTTGGTGCTGTCGCAAAAATTCTATTTTTTTGGGACAACAATCTTTGTCGTCTCAAATACTCTTTTTCTTGCGATAGCAATTTCTGCCGTCGCAAATACTCTCATTTTTTGCGACAGCATTTTCTGCCGTTGCAAATACTCTCATTTTTTGAGACAGCAAATTGTGCCGTCACAAAAACTCACATTTTTCGCGATGGCAAGCTGTGCTGTCACAAAAATTCACATTTTTTGCGACGGTAAATTGTGTCGTCGCAAAAAGTCACTTTTTGAGACCGCAAGTGTGCCATCTCAAATGCTTCCGTCTTTTAAGCCCACTTTTCTTGTAGTGTTTATTATATATCAAGATTATATATATATATATATATATATATATCCAATGGAGACTTGTAATTTAGGAGAATGCTTGAAACTTCTAACACATAATTTTTAAATTTACAAACAATGATGTAGATTAGTCTATGTCAATTATTGAGTGATTTAAAATTCAGTCATCTAAAACTCAACCCTCACCACATTATTGTTGGAAGATATTATGATAAGGGGAAAGACTATGGCACAGACCTCTCAAAGGTGTGTACCGTATGCACCCTATAATTAAAGAAAAAAATAACATAATTTCATATTTTCTAAGTCATAACTAAAAATAAAAATAAAAATAAAAATAAAAATTCATAACCAAACAATACATGAGGTATAACAAAAAATCTCATGAATCATCATTAAAATAAAATTATAACTAAAGAAGAAAATTAGTCATAACTAAAGAAGAAAATAACATAACGTATGAGTGCATATCGTATGGAGTGTGTATAGTAGAATTTCTCTATGATAAGACATCACTTGTAGTGATACATCCTACCATAAATTGACGTAATTTTATCATAAAATTTTGTAATTTCAATCACAAAATGTGTAATCTCGTCACAAATAGGTGTAATAAAAAATGTTGTAACCAAGCCAAAAACTTTTATTACATGACGACAAAATTTTAGATATGTTGTTACGTTAATTTCTGACAAGGTTAAGCATTTTGTGGTTGATATCACAAAATTTTGTGACAAAATTATGCCAATTGTGGTAGGGTGCATATGATACACACCATAGGGTTTTTCAAATAAAAATGGATGGTTTTAAAAGGAGGCAAATTTCCTTTGGTCCATAATCTAAATTGGAGGGTATCGTTTCAATAATCTGAATCGATCAATTTGTCGTACACTTCATGTATTTCATCTACACACAAAATTAGGTCAATCCAATAACCATAGCCTAATCAATTTAACGCATTTATCACCACAAAAAAAAAATGATAGTTTATTTTTAAAAACATAATTGTCGTTTATTTTTATTATTGTTTTGTGATAAACACGCTAAATTAAATAAGTTACAATTATCGAATCGACCTAATTAAAATAGGATTCGTGGTCGGCAACACAAGCCTAGATAGCGACCTCATTCTTATCCATTTTAAAAAACATATTACCATTCATTTTTCTAAAAATAAATATAATAAAATAAAATTGTTATAATTATTGATTTGTCATAATTTTTTTTATGAATAATATAAACAGAGAGTCCTATAAAATGAACAATTTTAATCATTAAAATAGAACTTATATAAATCCATAAACTCCTCTAATTCTCTCACATTAAAATTTAAACTTGTGAAAAACTCAACCCTTCTCTATTAACAATAAAATGTAATGATTTGGTGCATCTCGCAGGTCATTCGCATAGCCTTGGTCATTACAGAAATATATTAACAATAAAATGTAATGATTTGGTGTATTAATTAGTATATTAATTGATACATATAACACTATTATTTTCAAAAGAAAAATACTATATACATCAATTGATATACCAATTAGTATCATAATAGATGATGTGACTTAAATTTAAAAGTTTTAGATATTTATAATTTGAATAATAAGTGGGGTCAATAATAATGTCATAACATATGTTAGTACACTAATTATTGCATATAGCACTATCGTTTTCAAAAGAATAATGTTATATGCACCAATTGGTATACCAATTATTGTACTAACAGATGATGTGGCATAATTTTAGAAGTTTTAGATATTTGTAATTTGGATAAGAAGTGGAGTCAATAATAATGTCATAACATATATCGGTACACTAGTTGGTGCATGTAGCACTACCGTTTTCAAAAGAATAATGCTATATCTACCAATTGGTATACCTATTAGTGTACTAATAGATGATGTGACATAATTTTAGAAATTTTGAGTATTTATAATTTGAATAATAGGTGGGATCAATAATAATATCATAACATAGGTTGGTACAGTAGTTAGTATGTTGCATGTAAAGTTTTCAAAAACATCAATTCAATAAATTCTAATAAAAATTATTAAGTACTTAAAGTGTATTATATGACATTATTATCTACCAATCACAAAGCATTATGTTTCATACTCCAACACAAAATTGTGGATCTTACGACCTCCACCAATCATATATCTCCTAGTAACCACCTAACCATGCCCCAAAAACACTATATAATTTCTCCTAGTTCAAGTGACCACTATTGATATATGTAGCATTTATTTTTGTTTTGTTCCAAAATTTAAAAATTTCATAATTGTTATTATATATTTTTATTTTTAATAAAACTTATATTTTTAGAGTTGACACGAGGATGTCTATCAAATAAGGCCAATATTTAATATAACATTTTATAAAAATAAAATATTATTTGTTTAAGCTATATGAAACTAATAATTTTTTAATTTGCTAAACTATGTAGTAAAAGTGACACTACAACATTTTCTTAGTTTAGTGACATTTGAAAGTGCCACAAAACTATTCTTCTAATGACATTTTTTGGTCTTGTGGCATTTTGAACAAGTGCCACTTCTATCGGTGCCACGGTAGATATGAGTGTCACGGTAGATACTTGCAAGTGCCACTGCACCATCATGGCTAAAAACTTTCAATGACATTTTAATATCATGGTAGATATTATTTGTGGCACTATCAAGCGCCATTAAAAAAAGAGTTAGTGACACTTATAAGTGTCATTACACCATCAAGACTAAAACCTTTCAATGACACTTTAATGTCACAGTAGGCACTATTCGTGACGCTATCAAGTGCCATTCATGACGATAATTCGTTGTAGAACAATTTGATTCGCTCTTGCGGAGACTCGAACCGCCAACCTCCCGCACCATAAACCTTATACACCACACTCTTCCCACTACACCTCTATAACACCACATGATTATATATGCAACTTATATTATTTATATAGTACATATATCCATATTAATATAAAAGTATATGTATAAACATAATTATTTTATTGAACATAATTTATGTAAAATAAACTATTTATTACCAAAATAAAAAAAGACCACTTTTGGCGACTAAAAATATTTTTTAGTCGCCAATTCTATACTTTTGGCTACTAATTATTTTTTAGTTGCTAAAAAACCTAACTTTTGTCAACCAAAATCGGATTTGGTCGCCAAAGATGCACTTTCAGCTACCAAAATTTTGGTCACCAAAAAATTTTATTCCCGCCCTAGGATTTTAGTTCTCCCGTTCTAAAAATGACCACTTTTGGCGACTAAACTTATTTTTTAGTCGCCAATTATAGACTTTGGCTACTAAAATTTTTTTTGACACCAAAAAGCTTTACTTTTGGCTACTAAAATATTTTTAGTTGGTAAAACCCATATAATCAGCGACCAAACTTATTTTTAGTCGCCAATTGTAGACTTTTGGCTACTAAATTTTTTTAGTCGCCAAAAAGCTTTACTTTGGGCTACTAAAAATTTTTTAATCACTAAAACCCATATAATCAGCGACCAAACTTAGTTTTAGTCGCCAATTGTAGACTTTTAGCTACTAAAATTGTTTAGTCGCCAAAAAGCTTTACTTTTTGCAACTAATGCTGTTTTGGTCGCTGAAAGCTATACTTTCAGCAACCAAATTTTTTTGGTCAGGAAATTTAGTCGCTGAATATGCTTTTTCCTGTAGTGTATATTGAGTTTAATTCATTTATTTTTAATCATTTACTGCATTTTAAAAATTTAAAAAATATATTGACATTTTTTATTTTTTCAAAAATATCATTATAAGCTTGCAAAGTTTTTGCCTTAGTGGCATTTCTCAAAATGCTATAAAATATTTGTTTATGACACTTTTCACCTATGTGCTATAAAAAGTAATTTGCACCTACCTAGTGTCCTGACATTTTTTAAAAAATGCCATTGCAACTAAAGTTTAGTGACATCTATTGGTAAATGTCACGAACATAATTTTTTGTGTCATTATTTTATAAAATGTCATAAAATTGATGTGACATTTCTTTATTGAAATGCCACTAGAGCCTTATATGTTTTGTGGTTCTGTGGCATTTTTCTAAAACATTTAATGCCAATTTTTATTTTTGTGGCATTTTCTAAAAACATGCTACTAGTGTAGTGTCACTAAAGTGTAAATTTGTTGTAGTGACATTTTTGTTGTAGTGAAGTGACACTTTTTTTAATTGAAATGCCACTAGAGCCTTGTATGTTTGTGGGTCTATGACATTTTTCTAAAAAATGCCACCAAATATTCTTTTTGTGACATTTTTTAAGAACATGCCACTAGTATGGTGTCACTAAAATATGTTTTTGTTGTAGTGTTGTGACACTTGTTCATTGAAATGTCACTAGAGCCTTTTATGTTTGTCGTTTTGTGACATTTTTCAAAAAAGTGCCGCTAAATATCATTTTTGTGGCATTTTCTAAAAATATGCCACTAGTGTTGTGCCACAAAAGTATGTTTTCATTGTAGTTTTGTGACACTTGTTCATTGAAATGTCACTAGAGCCTTTTATGTTTGTCGTTTTGTGGCATTTTTCAAAAACGTGCCACTAAATATCATTTTTTGTGGCATTTTCCAAAAATATGCCACTAGTGTAGTGCCACTAAAGTATGTTTTTGTTGTAGTGTGAGAAATTTTTTAATTTTTTCCAGTATTAACAAAGAATATTATTAGTTTTTGAAAATTTTCTTAATTTTTTTCAATGTAGAAAATGATGATATTATCAATTTTTCCAATTTTAAAATTAAAAAAAAATTAAGAAATTTCTTAATTTTGCACAAAATTATTTCATATAATTGTTTTGTCAACGAATAAAATTTTCAATTTTCAGAAGTGGTAGCTCAGGCTTAGCCTAGACGTTTTGTTTTTTGTTTCTAGTTTCAACCCTCTTCATATTTCTTTGGGTAAATTACACTAATAATCCTTATAATTTGGGATTGTCACTTTGGTTTCTGACTTTTCAATTGTAATATATTTTACCATAAATTTTAAATCTCATTCCAAATAAGGACAATTGAAGATATTGTTGCTCTATTTGAAGAGCAAAGTTATCAATTTGATGAAATATAATCTAGTTTGACAAAAATAAATGTTAAAAAATTATTTTTAAAATTTTAAATTTATACTCACCAAAGAAAAAGTTATATAAAAATGATAAAAAAAAATTATTTTTATTTTTTTACCAAATTAATTTTTAGTTTGTGCTCGGATGATAATCGTGTTATAGCGACCCTGGTTCTGACCCGTCTCTTGTGATGTTTCAGACTCGGATTTGTATGGTTTGGAGGGTGGTTTATGTCTTACTTCCCTTGTCTTTCCCTTATTGTTGGTTATGGGGTTGTAGTTGTGTGTTCAGAACAGGTTGGTTGCTTGTTTTTCCAAAACTTTGTTGCCCAGAAATTTGCCTCTTCGCTCGAGCGAGGCTTCTTGCGCTCGAGCGAGCTCTGTGAAAATGTTTCTTCGCTTGAGCATGCATCTGCGTCTACATCTACATCTCTGTAGGACCTGAAGGTTGGTGTTCTTCGCTCGAGCGAGCTTTCCTTCGTTCGAGCGTGCTTCTGCGTTACAGATCTGAAGCTTTGCATTGTTCGCTCGAGCGAGCATTCTTTCGCTTGATTGAGGTGACCTTTTTGTGTCTGGTCGCTCGAGCGAGCATTCCTTCGCTCGTGCGAGCTTGTGTATATCAGTTCGCAGCAGTGATGTTTTACATCACTTTTTGATTTCACTTCTTCCCCATAACCCTAATCCGACTGTCTCTCTCTCTAAAACTCACATTCTCTCTAAGATTTCATCTAGATCCATTGTGTTCTTGACCCTAGTGTCTTTGAGAATAAGGTAGAGGGCTTCAAGAGCTTCATTTTGATCCAAGAAGAAGTTGGTTTCGTCATCTTTGGAGTTCTACCTTGTTGCTTGGGTTTTCTACACTTGAGGTAGGGATTTTCTGCACTCTAGTATGGCTTTTAGCTTAGTTATTTGCTATTGTGCATAGATGATGAGATTTGGTTGTGGTTTGGATAAATCTAAGATTTGGGTGTGAAATGAAAAGAGGGGTTTTTGTTGTATAAGAGATAAATGAGTATGAGGTTTGAATATAAAATCTTGGTGTACCAAAATTGTTGATTTTGGGTGTTTGGGTCAATATTGGAAAAAGGGAGATTTTTGCACTAATTTGATAAAATGATTATTTTGTATAAGTAATTGAAATTAATATTGAATATATCTTGGAAATAATTGCATTGAGCTATCGGTTGAGGATAGTTATGATTGTTGCATAAATTGTATGATGATTAGGTGATATAATACTAAACTATTGTTGGTTGTCATTGAATATGACCATGTTATAAATACATTGTATATGTATGTTTATTGGAAGGAGAAAGGAGATGTATTCCATATATGCTTATGTTTATAAATGCATTGCATATGTATATTTGTTTGGGGAGGAGAAAGGGGATGGACTCCATTTGAAGCAAGTTGGCCTGAGTGTCCTGGGTGAAAGACCTGAAATCTCGTATATAAATGGGCGCCGGTTCCTTTGGACGAAATATCCGTAAAATGGCAATGTTTGAAGTGTTTATGTGTATGTTTGCATAATTGGGAAAACCATTGAGTTGTAGTCTCATCTTGGTTGTTGAAAGATAATGAATTTAACTAATGAATTGAGTGGTATATATATATGAACTGGAAATAAATTGAAGGAAAATGGAATAAGATTGGCCTCAGTGGCATATGGGTATGTAGGCCTTGTGGATGCTTCCATATCGGTATTGTTTATATACGTGGTATCTATACCTTTGCTAAACTTCATAAATCGTGTTAGATTATTTCTACTGGGCTGTTAGCTTACCCTATATGGGAATACCATTTTTCAGGTGCAGATGATATATTTCCTCCAAGGAAATAGCGTAGATGGACTTTCGGGAAGCAAGAGATTCTTAACTATGTATTGTTGTGTGTTTGTTGGTATTTGTAAAGCCAAGGGCTTAAGATGTAATGAGCGAGACTCAATTTGTGTAACCAAGTAATGACTTGGAAAAATGTAAGCCTACATGGCATTTAATTGTTTGTTAAACAGTAAACTCTAATGTATGAAAGTATGTTGTTACTCACATTTATTCCGCCTATGAGTTATCTTTATTGTATTATTTTGGAGGCGTTACAACTTGGTATCAGAGCGTACCAGGTTTGAATACTTTTGGTACGTGGGAAGTGGTTAGTACCATAATGTGTTTGTCTCGCTTGATTGAGACGTTAGCATGTATTGTATGCTTATGTAATAACATGCTTATGTGATTATGTGGGTATGGAATTTAGTTCCTAAGATGTTGATTGGGTCTACAGGTTTGTGGAAGTCCTATTGGAAGAGCACTTGATCACTGCTATTTCTAATTGGAACTCTAGCAACGCCGTGTGATGGTCATTATCTAGGAAGGAAATTCGTAGGTGTTTATGTGATTACATGTCTATGTGGAGTGATTTACTATTGTTGTCCAATGTATTAGAACGCAAGTGAGTTAGCCTTGGTACGTTTGAAAATGTGCTAATGCTGTTGTTACCTTTATTAGGATGTTAGGACGTGGACATGGTGGGAATAGGCGTGGTAGGCCTAGAAGACATAAGGTGCATTTACTGGATGATATTTCGGCTCAGGAAGAAGGAGTTGGTCAAGCAAATGTGGCCGAACTGGTTAATCAACAGGTCATGGGCGCTTTAGCCTGTGAAATGGCCGGAGCATTGAGGGAATTTATGGACATTCTCCGAGCTGAGAATCAAGTCCAGGCCCAAGTAGCTGAAACAGGGCCATCTTTCTTAAAGAGGGAGTTCTTCCGGTCGAATCCGAATGAGTTTCTAGGTGATCCTAAGGAGCCATTGAAGGTGGATGAGTGGCTAGAACAGTTAGTGAAGACATTCGAGATGCTTGACATTGAGGATGATCAGTTGAAAGTGACCTTGGCGTGTTTCCAGTTGAAGGGGGATGCGGGTCAGTAGTGGAAGTATGCGCGTGGGCGCATTAGAGGAACTTGGAAGGCTTTTGTTGAGGCTTTCCAAGATAAGTTTCTACCTCCCACGGTTAGGGAGAAGTTGAGAGATCAATTCTCTAAATTGTTGCAGTTGAACACGCCAGTGGCTGAGTTTGAGGCAACCTTTACTAGTCTGTCGAGGTTTGCACTTGAGTTGGTAGCGACTAAGGAGCACCGTTGTTTGGAGGTTGAAAAGAGGTTAAGGACCGGGCTAATGTATAGAGTTGCCGGTTCCATGACTAGAGATTATGGGCTCCTTGTGCAGGCTGCAACCCACCTTGAAACTATTATGCAGGCAGAAGATGAAAGGATTAGGGGCTCTAGGAGGAGTCAGGATAGTCAGGGAGATAGTAAGAGGCAGAGGGTTCCTACCCTCAGCAGTCTCAGGGAACTCAGTCGAGGTCCACTTTTCTAATACCGAGTTCAGGTTCTGGGAGAGGTGGGCAAGGAGATTTTACTTGCTTTAAGTGTGGTCAGTTGGGCCATAAGTCTCTAGCTTGTCCTCAGAGAGGAGGAGGACAACGAGCAGCATCATCTTTGGCTCGTTTTCAGAGCCAGAGTCAGGAAAGAGGTCAGCCACTCACTTGTTATTAGTACGGGCAGGCAGGGCATCTGAAGAGGTTTTGCCCACAGTTGGGTGGTACACCTGGAGCATCTGGTTCGAGATAGACATAGAGTTACTAGCTGTCACAGTTAGCAAAGGCCTCGAGGGCCAATCAGGGAGTCTCTTCGGCTCAGTCTGTACATTAGGCTTATGCTCTAAGGGGTGAGCAAGTTAAGTAGAGACCTACTGGACATATGTATACAGTTGTAGGGCCAGATCTTGTACCTGATCCTTCTATAGTGAGAGGTACCTATTTGTTTTGCAATTTAGTTGCTAATGTGTTGATTGATACGGGTGCATCCTATTCTTTTATTTCGTATGCGTTTGCATCAGTTTTGGGTTTGGAGTTAGCACAGTTAGCATCTCCTATTTGTGTAGAGTCTCCTATTGGTGGTCAGACTGTCTTGACACAGGGATGTCGGGGTTGTGACATCAGGGTCGCCGATTACCTTTTGCATTTGTGTTGATTGACATGCTTAGTTTTGATGTCATATTGGGTATGGAATGGTTATCGTCATACCGGGCTGTTATAGATTGCTAACGTCAGAAGGTTGCTATATGTACCTTCAGCAGTAATTACTTTTATTTCTTGGGAGACCAGATGGATAGAGTCTTATCACCAGTATATGATCCGCGTGGGCGGAGTGAACTTAGTTGTCTCCTTGCTAGCTTTTTGAGTAATGAGTGTGATGAAATTCGGGTTGAATTGCCGAGAGTGGTTTGTGAATACTCGGATGTTTTCTCCGAGGATCTTGTTAGTTTATCGTCTCACCGAGAGATCGACTTCTCTATTGATTTAGTGCTTGGCACGGCACTGGTTTCTATGGCTCCATATAGATTTACACTTGCTGAATTGAGTGAGTTGAAGGTTCAACTCCAGGAATTGTTAGATAAGGGTTTTATTCTCCCTAGTACTTCACCTTGGGGAGCGTCGGCTCTCTTTGCTAAAAAGAAAGATGGAGCATTACGGCTTTGTATTGATTATAGGAAGTTGAACTGGGTTACTGTTAAGAATAAGTACCCAATACCTCGTATAGATGATCTGTTTGATCTGTTGAAGGGGTCTTGTTGTTTCCCTAAGATAGACCTGAGATCGGGTTATCATCAGTTGAGAGTAAGGGAGGAAGATATCTCAAAGATGACATTCCATACGCGGTATGACCATTATGAGTGTCTTGTGATGCCTTTTGGGCTAACTAATGCTCCAGCTGTGTTTATGGATTTAATGAATCGGATCTTTTGTGAATTCCTAGATTGTTTTGTGGTTGTCTTTGTGGATGACATTTTGATTTATTCACCTTCTGAGGAGGAACACGAGCAACATTCACGAGTTGTACTTGAGTTACTTAGAGCCCATAAGCTGTATACCAAGTTTGGAAAATGTAACTTTTGGTTGGAAGAGGTTAAATTCCTAGGGCATGTATTATCAAGGGAAGGGGTGACTGTAGATTCATTCAAAATTGAGGCAGTGCAAGATTGGGCACAACTTAAGAATGCTTTCGAGATTCGTAGTTTCTTGGGCTTGGTCGGGTATTACCGTCGGTTTGTGAAGGATTTCTCTAGACTAGCTTCACCTTTGACTAAGTTGACTAGAAAGGAAATCAAGTTTGTGTGGAGTGAGACTTGTGAAAAGTCGTTCCAAGAGCTCAAGATTAGACTTACCTCTGCTCCAATATTGATTATACCGAAGAGGGGTTTGGGTTATTCAGTATATTGTGATGCTTCACGGGAGTGTGTTGATGCAAGTGGGTAAAGTGGTAGCCTATGGCTTACAGCAGTTGAAAACACATGAGAGAAATTACCCTACCCATGACCTAACTCATAACCTAGAGTTAGCAGCAGTGATATTTGCCTTGAAAATATGGAGGCACTACTGTATGGTGAGAAATTTGAAGTGTTCTCTGATCACAAGAGTCTGAAGTATCTGTTTACACAGAAAGACTTGAATTTGAGGCAGATGAGGTGGATGGAATTCATAGAGGGTTATGATTTTGAATTGCATTATCATCCTTGGAAGGCCAATGTTGTGGCCGATGCTTTGAGTAGAAAGCCAGTTAGCAGTGTAGCTTCTATCGCCATTCAAGAATGGGATGTGTTGGGTACTCTTAATGAGTTTGACTTGTATCTGGGTGAGTCTGCTAAGTCTGCAGCATAGTTTTCAGTAGTTGCACGACCTGCACTTGTGAACCGAGTGTTGGAAGCGCAGAGAGGTGACCTTGAGGTGGAATCTTTCCGAGAGAAGATTTCCAATGGGAAAGTAGAAAGAGGTTTGACTGTGTATCTCAACCAAAGTGTGAGATACCGTGACCGTTTGTTTGTACTGGAGTCTTGCCGAGAGGAAGTACTCCGAGAGTTTTATCATTCGCGCCTTGCGGTGCATCCAGGAGGCACAAAGATGTATCATGACCTTAGTCGCCAGTTTTGGTGGAGAGGTATGAAAAAGGATGTGGCTGTGTTTATATCAAAGTGCCTTACTTGTCAATAAGTGAATACCGAGCATCAAAGACCAGCGGGTTTGTTGCAACCCTTATCTATAGCTGAGTGGAAGTGGGAGCATGTTACGATGGACTTTGTTGTGGGCCTTCCAAGGACTCAACGGGGTAGTGATGTCATTTGGGTGGTCGTTGACCGATTGACTAAGTCAGCGCATTTTATTCCGATGCGCGTAAGTGATTCGGTAGATTATCTTGCTGACTTGTATATTAGGGACATAGTGAGGTTGCACGGAGTCCTTGTAATGATTATTTCGGATAGAGATCTGCATTTCACTGCTCTATTATGGCAGAGTTTGCATAGTGCCTTGGGCACTAGATTGGCTTTTAGTACTGCGTATCATCCTTAGATTGACGAGCAGTCCGAGCGTACTATTCAGATTCTTTAGGATATGCTTAGAGGTTGTGTCTTTGATTTTAAGGGGTCATAGGAAAGACACCTACCCTTAGTGGAGTTTGCCTATAATAATAGTTTCCAATCGAGTATTGGCATGGCACCGTTTGAGGCCTTGTATGGTTGACCGTGTAGATCTCCAGTGTGTTGGGCCGAGGTGGGTGATGCACCTTTGTTAGGTCCAAAGTTGGTTCGAGAAACTACGGAGAAAGTTACATTTATCCGTAAAAGGCTAGCTACGGCTCAGAGTTGCTAAAAAGTTATGCCGATCGTAGGAGGAGACCTTTGTCATTTGAGGTGGGTGATCATGTCTTTTTAAAGATATCACCTAGACGGGGTTTGATGAGGTTTGGGAAGAATGAGACGTTGTCCCCTCGATTTATTGGCCTTTTTGAGATCCTTGAACGGATTGGGGAGGTTGCTTACCGTTTGGTGTTACCGCCACAAATTTCTGGGGTTCATGATGTGTTTCATATTTGTATGCTTCGGAAATAAGAGCCAGATCCATCGTACGTGTTGGATTGGACCGACTTAAAGGTAGACGAGGATGCCTCGTATGAGGAGAGACCGGTGAAAGTCTTGGATAGACGGGACCAAGTCTTGCGAGGCAAGACAATTCCCTTGGTAAAAGTATTGTGGAAATATCACGGAGTTGAGGAAGCGACTTGGGAACATGAGTTAGAAGTCCGAGAGAAATATCCAGATTTGTTTGTTAATGCATAGACATGTATTGAAAATTAATTTTGTTAATGAGAAGTATAAGCATTGCATATGTATTAACTTGTAAGGACATTGTATATGTTATAATTTTTTGGGAAGAATATGGATTCAATATAAACATTGTATATGTTTTGAGAATGTAAAATATTGATGATGTTGTATCATTTTTGGAAGCATTGTGTATGCTATGTATGATTTTTGAAAATTTGGACTTTGGTTAAACATTGTAAATGTTTTGGGAAATTGAAAATTTCATTTTAATTTGGGACTTGTGAAATGAGTCGGTGTGAATAGATGACTGGAGAATGGGTCATGGTGTTGAACTTGTACGAAAAACATGGTTGTGAATAGTTCAATTATGTTTTAAAGCCTAATTTGTAATTTCGGGGACGGAATTCTTTAAGGGGGGAAGTTATAACGATACCCTGGTTCTGACCCATCTCTTGTGGTGTTTCAGACTCGGGTTTGTATGGTTTGGAGGGTGGTTTATGTCTTGCTTCCCTTGTCTTTCCCTTATTGTTGGTTATGGGCATGTAGTTGTGTGTTTAGAACAGGTTGGTTGCTTGTTTTTCTAAAACTTTGTTGCCCAGAAATTTGCCTCTTCGCTCGAGCGAGGCTTCTTGCGCTCGAGCGAGCTCTGTGAAAATGTTTCTTCGCTCAAGGGAGTACTCTTTCGCTCGAGCGTGCGTCTGCGTCTCTGTAAGACCTGAAAGTTGGTGTTCTTCGCTCGAGCAAGCTTTCCTTCCCTCGAGCGTGCTTCTGCATTGCAGATGTGAAGCTTTGCATTGTTCGCTTAAGCGAGCATTCTTTCGCTCGATCGAGGCGACCTTTTTTGTGCCTGGTCGCTCGAGTGAGCCTGTGTATATCAGTTCGCAGCAGTGATGTTTTACATCATTTTTTGATTTCACTTCTTCTCCAAAACCCTAATTCGGTTGTCTCTCTCTCTAAAACTCACATTCTTTTTAAGATTTCATCTAGATCCATTGTGTTCTTGACCCTAGTGTCTTTGAGAATAAGGTAGAGGGCTTCAAGATCTTCGTTTTGATCCAAGAAGAAGTTGGTTTCATCATCTTTGGAGTTCTACCTTGTTGCTTGGGTTTTCTACACTTGAAGTAGGGATTTTCTACACTCTAGTATGGTTTTTAGCTTAGTTATTTGTAATTGTGTATAGATGATGAGATTTGGTTGTGGTTTGGACAAATCTAAGATTTGGGTGTGAAATGAAAAGAGGGGTTTTTGTTGTATAAGAGATAAATGAGTATGAGGTTTGAATATAAGATCTTGGTATACCAAAATAGTTGATTTTGGGTGTTTGGGTCACTATTGGAAAAAGGGAGATTTTTGCGCTAATTTGATAAAATGATTATTTTGTATAAATAATTGAAATTAATATTGAATATATCTTAGAAATAATTGCATTAGGGTATCGGTGGAGGATAGTTATGATTGTTGCAGAAATTGTATGATGATTAGGCGATATAATACTAATCTATTGTTGGTTGTCATTGAATATGACCATGTTATAAATACATTGTATATGTATGTTTATTGGAAGGAGAAAGGAGATGTATATGATTATGTTTATAAATGCATTGCATATGTATATTTGTTTGGGGAGGAGAAAAGGGATGGACTCCATTTGAAGCAAGCTGGCCTGAGTGTCCTGGGTGAAAGACCCGAAATCTCGTATATAAAATGGCAAGGTTTGAAGTGTTTATGTGTATGTTTGCATAATTGGGAAAACCATTGAGTTGTAGTCTCATCTTGGTTGTTGAAAGATAATGAATTTAACTCATGAATTGAGTGGTATATATATATGAACTGGAAATAAATTGAAGGAAAATGGAATAAGATTGGTCTCAGTGGCATATAGGTCTGTAGGCCTTGTGGATGCTTTCATATTGGTATTGTTTATAAACGTGGCATCTATACCTTTGCTAAACTTCATAAATTGTGTTAGATTATTTTTACTGGGCTGTTGGCTCACCCTATATGGGAATACCATTTTTCAGGTGCAGATGAGATGTTTTCTCCAAGGAAATAGCGTGGATGGACTTTCAGGAAGCAAGAGCTTCTTAATTATGTATTGTTGTGTGTCTGTTGGTATTTGTAAAGCAAAGGGCTTAAGATGTAATGGGCAAGACTCAATTTATGTAACCAAGTAATGACTTGGAAAGATGTAAGCCTACATGGCATTTAATTGTTTGTTAAACAGTAAACTCTGATGTATGAAAGTATGTTGTTTCTCACATTTATTCCGCATATGAGTTATCTTTATTGTATTATTTTGGGGGCGTTACACATGTAATGGGTGATTGTTTTTATTGATATTTTTGAATGGTTATCATGTACTAGATGGCTGTATTTGTTGTTAACAGATATTTTTGGATGGTTATGACGTAATGGATGGTTATTAGGCATTTAATATATAAAATGTTTTTAGTTTTGAATTTTTTTGATTTAATATATTGGTTTAATAATGACATCAAAGTTGTCGCCATGTTTGACTTTTAAAAAAATAAAAACTAATTCAATGAAAATAAATATCAAAACAAATTATTTAAAAAATTTATTTCTACCCTCCCAAAAAATAAAATTATATAAACATGATGTGTTTTTAATTTTTTTCACCAATTTGATTTTTAGTTTTTTAGAAAAAAAAAATTTGAAAATAGATTCTGAAAACTAAACTAAATAGAATTTTATAACCATAAAAGTTTCAATATTATTCATTTAAAAAAATGCCATTATATTTCAAATAACATTTAAGTTAACCAACACAAATTAACTTGTATGTCGACTGCCCTTCAAATAGAGCAATAATATCTTTAATTATCCTTATTTGAAACGATATTCAAAGTTCAGAATAAAATGTATCACAATTAAAATATTAAGAACCAAAGTGATATAAGCTCAAAATTATAGGACTATTAGTGTAATTCGTCTTATTTCTTTCTTTCCTATTAATGTTTCGGGTAGTTGGAAAAATTAAACATCGACTTAAATGGTAAAATTTTAAGAGTGATGTTAGGAATTCCGAATATTTTATGTGAGTCTCACACTTATGTAAGACATTTGGCAAAAATATTGATAAAACATATGGAATTCCTAACATTTTCCAAATTTTAATTATGAAAAACCTAGAAAAAGAAACAGAAGGGCAGTCAGAAGAAGTCATTGCCAATATGATCTGTTTGGATTGGCAGAAAATGAAAGAAACATTCTTCAATTAGAGAGTTTATGAAGTAATTTTAAAATAGAAAAAAAAAAATAAATGGAAAAGTGTGGTGGACACATAGGCGACTCCACGTTAAGGTGAGAGGGTTCACTTGAACCCACTGATATTTGAAAAAAAAAAATTAGATATGTGAATTTCTGTAGTTAAATGTAAATAATGTATTGAATGTACCTTTTGAAGTTTTTTTCCCTGGACCCTCTTTTTACCAATTTTTTTATTTTCTGAACCCTCATGCTTTTTGTTTTTATAATGAGAAATTATATATATCACTGATTGTTTTTATTCCCGTTTTATATTACCTCGTACGTAAATATTCATGGTTGGTTCATTATTTTAAAGATAATTATTAAACAATTAATGAGAGCAAATAATATTTTACTGTGTAATTTAATGATAAACAAGTGTTAAAAAAAAAAAAATTGATATATATATATATATAGCAGTCTACTATGTTATAAAATTATTCGGTGACTTTGATTGCTACGTGGCACACATATTTAAATGTTTATTCATATAGTCATCAATTTGTATTGGTACTTTTAAGAAACAATATGAGAGTCGGCTATTAGTAATTTGTTGCTTTTAATAATTTTATTTTCTTACCACTATCCTTCTCCTCTAGGTTGAGCTTGTCTCAAGGCAATTATTGATAAAATTTGAGAAATCTTTTAATTGTATTGTAAATTCTTCTTTTACTTATGAAACTTGTGATAATTATACAAATAATTCTTTTAAGAAAAATTGTGCTGATGTGAACAATCAGTCTGGAGATTTAAGGCTACTACCACCACACAAAAAACAAAAATAATAATAAAAAAAACATTGTAAAAGTGTATATATTCATATTTTTAAAATAATATCAATTTAGATTTATGATTTGAGAAGTTTTTATTTTTAGAAATAGAAAAAAGTAAAAACTAATGTGGAAATATTATTTGAATTATTTTTTAAATTTTCGAAAAAATGAAATTAAAAAAATATTGATATGAAGAATCTTTTCAAGCTTTCATTATTTTTGTTTTTGAAAAGTCAAAAAATTAAAACTAAAAAATAAAGTTAATTTAAAAAATTAAATGACACCGATAATTTCTAAAATCGCTACTGGGTGGACAGAGAGTAGTCAGTCTTATTTTATTTTTCTTGTTCGATTTTGTTAGCTTGTCTTTTCTTAAAGGAGAGGGGGAGAGAGAGAGAGAGTGAGTGTGAATGTGAGTGTGCGTGTGCGTGTGTGCGGGGAAATGGGAACTTGGGCTTTGAGAATCTTGGTCCTCGCTTGGGATCTCTTGACAAGGTCGCACTCTAGGATAAATGGGATTTAACGGCATTTTTTTAAACGTCACTTTTCTTAATTTTTAACGACGTTTTATAATTGCCGCGTATTTTTTAACCAAAATGGCACCGTTTTATAATTGAAGGTGTTTAGAAACGCCTCCAAATGTGGTGAGTACACGCGCTTCCTCCATCCTTCTTTTTGAAACCCTTATTTTGAATCTGTGGGAGAGAAACTCTAAATGTTACAACTCTCTCTCTCTCAACCCTGATACGCACATCTCTCTCTCTCTCTCTCTCTCTCAAGCCTCTCTAAGCTCCATCTGCATCGGCAATTTCGAAGACTCAGAGCCATTTCAAAGCTCCATCACCACCATCATTTGCACTGTCTCTCTCTCTCTCTATCTCTCCCTCTCTCTCTCTCTCTCTCTATTTTTAGATCTACTAAGCTCCATCTTTCCAAATTTTGGGGTAGCGAGCTCCACCATCTCTCTTTCTCTTTAGATCTATGAAATCAATGTTTTAGGGCATTCTTACTTGATCCTCAATTGCAGAGATTTAGAGATTCAGTGATTCAAAGACTCAAAGATTTAGTAATTTCAGAGTGATTTGTTTTTCAAAGCTCCATTGCCACTACCATCTACATCGGCAATTTCGATTTCACTAAGGTGAGCTCCGCCGTCTCTCTTTCTCTCTCTCTCTCTCTATATATATATATACCTACACTTTCTCTCCTTAAAAATTCCTCTTCTCATCTTCCAAAAGCTCAGATCTGAACTCTGACCCCTCAATTACTCGCATTTCAAGCTCCAATGGCGGTGAATAGTCTACTTTGTTTTTGAACTTTAATCGGTACTCTCTCTCTCGCTCTATTTCTTTTGAATTTACGGCATGTATAAAATTTGTAGAGGCAATGTAATTTGGAAATCTGGATTCAATTGAGCATTGTAGTACAACACTGAAGTTGCTCTAAAACTTTTGGATTAATCTGTAATTCATAACTTTAAGAAGGTCTATGTAATGCCCTGAAATAATTCGACATGAACCATTCATATGTAATCAACATTCACTCAATAACAACAACCATCTGCCCATCTTTTGATAATTAATAAAGAGTCTTTACAAAAGTTTACATGCAGGTATACATTCATCGAGACAAATCATATGAATCTATAGCATGTAAAGCATTCATTCTCAAAAACAAAACAATGCCCTTAAGGGCTTACATCTTCCAAGGCATAAGCCTGGTTACACAAAATGGTTTCTGCAACCCACACACATTAGCCCTTGGCTCAAAAGAATATCACAAAATAAAAGAGTTATGTACTTTTCTCAAAATATCCGTATCCTCAGTTCGGCGGGATCACCACATCTTTACCTGCATCAAATCCCACAGGGGTGAGCACAAAGCCCAGTAGAGAATTCTTACAAAGTATATACAGTTATGCTTTTATCTTAACATAAAAACAAATGTG
This sequence comes from Camellia sinensis, assembly GCF_055761805.1. NCBI lineage: Eukaryota > Viridiplantae > Streptophyta > Magnoliopsida > Ericales > Theaceae > Camellia > Camellia sinensis. The sequence goes on along the minus strand of NW_028128998.1, from coordinate 805,163 downwards.
ATTGCAATGCCATACCAAGATTTAGGTACTAAGGAAAATCATTCGTTTCAATGCACCAATTCAAAATTACCATATTCTCAATATCATCATGTGATCTCATCAATTTCAAATTCCCATTTATTAATTCAATAGGGGCGGTAAATACGACACTGGTAATTCCTAGGCCAATGTTTGCAAGTAGACTCTACGAGTACTACCAAACTGTCATTTTTAGCGGTACTAACCGGAAGGCTGGACAACTATTCGCGCGGCTTTCGAGTCTTTCACCCTGGACACTCAGGCCAACTTAACAAATTCATCTACACCTCCTATCCGGACTTACCAACGTATTTATCCCTTATACATTTTCATAGTTCTCAACACAATAACTATTTCTTTTCCTCATAATGGAAATCTCAATGATTTAGATTCACAATGCACTATGATAAATGAAATAACATGCAATGCAAATGATCCTTTCCATATCTTAAGACATAACAATTTAGTCTTGCCACAACTTTGCTCATTTATGTGTTGTCAAGAATTTAACATTTGCACCTCATTTTCTTATAACAAATGACTAGCATATCACCCGTGCTATACACGGATTGTGTTTACAATTATCTATATATGTGAATTGTGATTTTTAATTTTTTTTTAAATGTCTTCTTTTTTTTCTTTTTATATTATATTAAAATTCAATATTTTGATAATAATCATATGTGTTGGATTTTTCAAAAAATTAAATGTCTTTTTTTTTATTATATTATATTAAAGTTTAATATTTTGATAATAATCATATGTGTTGGACTTTTCAAGAATTTTTTTTGTGCTTATTCTTAATGCATTAAAGTGTTATTATGAGGGATAATAATCATATGTATTGAGACTTTTTAAGAAATTCATATGTGTTGGATTTTAAAGAATTTTTTTTATGCTTGTTCTTAATGCATTAAGTGTTATTATGAGGGTAAGACTTGGGAGTTGGGAAAAGTTAATTAATGCTAATATTTTTTATTTTAATAAAAAAATCAAAAAATTTAGATTGGGAGATTGGAGCTCCCACAAGGCTTGGGGTTAAAAACCCCCTTTTGCTTAATATATTGTATAGATTTTCCATTTTGCCAAACATTGATGCAACTCACTCTCTTCGTCCTTTTAACACAAGAACATAAGAAATTTCAAAGACATTGGCCATATTACCAAAATTCCCCAATTTCTAGGGTTTTTCTCAAAACAATCACTTCCCATTTCATGGTGACAAACCTCACCCAAAATATTTCTTTTCTTAGGTCAACAAGATGAACCCTCAAGGATTGACCAAAAATTTAGAGTTAAAAGAGAAACCCTTTTTTGAGGAAAAACCATTACATTTTTGAAATCACTAGGTTAATATCATCACAAACTAGAAGGAACTCTTAAATCATCATAAAAAGGGGCAAAACTAGTATATATAACTCAAGAATATCCTTACCTCAAAGTAGAAGCCCAAGGAGAAGGATTAGACAAAGGTGAAGCTTCCAAAAATGGCAAAACCATTTCTTCTTGGATGGAAATGAAGACCTTGAAGAGCTCAATCTTATTATCTAAGGAGGGAGGGTGAGAAGATCACTAGATCTAGGTCAAATGTAGAGAGAGAGGATATTTCTAGAGAGAGAAGCTCTCAACTTAGGGTTTGGATGAAAAAGAGATGAAAAAGTTGTGTAAAAAGTCACTTTTACGATTTGATATATGCGAACCCTGCTCGAGCAGAGAGTTTCACGCTCGAGCGTAAGACACAGTAACAACAACTCGCTCGAGCGCAAAGAGCACCGCTCGAGCATGGATTTCACCCGTTCAGTATTTCACTGATTGCAGACAGACACCCGAGCGCCAGAAGGGCCGTTCAAGCTCAGACACACTTGAGCGTAAGAAACGCCGCTCGAGCGTGAAAAACACTCTTGCAGCACTTTTGCAAAGACACTCGATACTGAAAGGTTGGAAACTCCGCTCGAGTGCAAGAATTCTTGCTCGAGCAGAAGATTGAAATGTTGGACAACAAGATTCTAGACCGAAAGGCAACCAACCTGTTTTAAACACGCTCAAGTCATTCCAAAATTCAAATTCAAGAGGTGTAAGGTAGAAAGACATAATCAGCAGCATCAAAAAACAAGATTTGGATCCATAATACCATGATAGTCGGGTGGAGACCCGGGGTCGCTATAACCTCCCCACAATAGGAAATTTCGTCCCCGAAATTTAAATAAACTCCCTAGAAGAAGTGTTCTAGCAACATTAATCATTCTTAACAACGCTAACACATTGCCAAATTCATGTTCAATTAACATTTACCATTCTCTGCATTATCATTTTATCAAAACAACAATTGCTCAAGTTAGATACATGAGATAATACAATTTACAACAAAACCTCACTTTTCCATAAGCTTATGCTAAATTTTAACAACACATACAATAACGTGCAATCAACTATTTACTAAAGAACATTACAAATCCAAATAAGCTATGCAGCACCAAATAAATCCGGATACTTGGAGCGGACTTCCGCCTCCCTCTCCCAAGTTGCTTCCTCAATTCCATGGTGTCTCCACAACACCTTTACTAACGGTATGGTCTTGCCTCGTAACACTTGCTCTCGGGTATCTAAAATTTGAATCGGTCTCTGCTCGTAGGAGGTATCCTTATCTAACTCCAAATCAACCCAGTCTAACAAGTGAGAAGGGTTGGGTTCGTACTTCCTAAGCATTGACACATGAAACACATTATGAACCCCTGACAGTTGTGGCGGTAAGGCTAACCGATATACCACTTCCCTAATTCTCTCCAAAATCTCAAAAGGAATACATGATTGCCCAATTTCATTAAACCCTGCCTAGGTGAAATCTTAAGGAATACATGATCGCCCACCTCAAAGGACAAAGGTCGCCTCCTCTTATCGGCATAACTTTTCTGTCGGCTTTGAGCCATGGCTAATCTCTTCTGAATGAGAGTAACCTTCTTGGTAGTCTCCCTAACAATCTCCGGACCCAACAACGGTGCATCTCCCACCTCGGCCCAACAAACCGGTGATCTACAAGGGCGGCCATACAAGGCCTCAAACGGTGCCATCTCGATACTAGCCTGATAACTATTGTTGTAGGCAAACTCAATCAACGGTAAATGTCTCTCCCAAGACCCCTTGAAATCTAGGACACAAGCTCTAAGCATATCCTCCAATATTTGAATGGTGCGTTCCGACTGCCCATCGGTTTGAGGGTGATAGGCGGTGCTAAAAGTTAACTTAGTTCCCAGTGCCTCTTGAAGGCTTTGCCACAACCGGACGGTAAAACGAGGATCCCTATATGATACAATGGTTACCGGTACTCCATGAAGCCGAACTATCTCTCTAACATACAATTTCGCCAAATGTTCAACTGAGTCGCCAGTACGCATTGGAATGAAGTGCGTGGACTTAGTTAATCTATCGACAATTACCCAAATGGCATCATTGCCCCGTTGTGTTCTAGGAAGCCCAACTACGAAGTCCATGGTCACATGTTCCCACTTCCACTCGGCTATAGATAAGGGTTGTAACAAACCCGCTGGTCTTTGATGTTCGGCCTTCACTTGTTGACAAGTAAGGCACTTAGACACAAAGGATGCGACATCCCGCTTCATACCCCTCCACCAAAACTGATGGCTAAGGTCACGATACATTTTGGTACCTCCCGGGTGTACCGCAAGGCATGAATGATGGAATTCCCGAAGCACCTCCTCTCTACAAGATTTAGGCGCAAACAGGCGATCTAAGTAACGTACACTCTGATCTGAGCGAATGTTCAAATCCTTCTCTTCCTTTCCATTGGTGATTCTAACCCGAATTAACTCTGTTTCCTGATCCCCTTGTTGTGCTTCTATAACTTTTCTAATCAAGACAGGTTGAGCACTTACACAAAACAATGTTGTACCCCCTTCGAACTTATTCAATTGTAATTCAAACTTGCCGACTTCACCCAACATACCCCACTCCTGAATGGCCACACTCGACAAACTACTCACGGTTTTTCGACTCAAGGCGTCGGCCACTACGTTGGCCTTCCCCGGGTGATAATGTAATTCAAAATCGTAGTCTTCTAAAAATTCCATCCACCTTCGTTGTCTTAGATTCAAATCCTTCTGGGAAAACAAATATTTGAATCTCTTATGGTCGGAGAAAACCTCAAATTTCTCACCGTACAAGTAATGCCTCAAAATCTTCAAGGAAGAAACTACCGCTGCTAGATCTAAATCGTGGGTTGGGTAATTTTTCTCATGAATTTTCAACAGGCGCAAACCAGACGGTACAACCTTTCCCTCTTGCATTAAAACACAACCAAGCCCATCCCGAGACGCATCATAATAGACGGTGTAACCCAAACCCCTCTCCGGAATGATCAACACCAGTGCCGTGGTCAATCTAGTTTTTAGCTCCTGAAAAGACTTCTCACAAGTCTCATTCCACACAAACTTAACCCCCTTTCTAGTCAACCTAGTTATAGGCGCGGCTAATCTACAGAAGTCTCTTACAAAACGCCGATAGTATCCCGTCAATCCCAAGAAACACCGGATCTCAAAAATATTTTTAGGTTGTTCCCAATCCTGCATTGAATCTATCTTCGAGGAATCTACTGTTACTCCCTCTCTTGACACGACGTGGCCCAAAAACTTCACCTCGGTGAGCCAAAACTCACACTTCTCAAATTTGGCATATAACTGATGTTCCCTAAGCAAGCCAAGCACAATCCTCAAGTGAGCCTCATGTTCCTCCCCGGAGGTTGAATAGATTAGGATGTCATCCACGAAGACGACCACAAAACGGTCCAAATATTCCCTAAAAATTTGGTTCATTAAATCCATGAAAGAAGCCGGTGCCTTAGTCAACCCAAAGGGCATTACAAGGAACTCATAGTAGCCGTAACACGTACGAAAGGCCGTTTTCTGGATATCTTCCTCCCGAACTCTCAACTGATGGTACCCGGACCTCAAGTCTATCTTCAAAAAACAACAAGACCCTCTAAGTTGATCGAATAAGTCATCTATTCTGGGTAAAGGGTATTTGTTCTTGACAGTAACTCGATTCAATTTGCGGTAGTCGATATACAACCGCAACGACCCATCCTTCTTTTTCGCAAAGAGAGCCAACGCTCCCCAAGGCGACGTACTAGGGCAAATGAAACCCTTGTCTAAAAGCTCTTGGAGTTGAATCTTCAACTCATGCAACTCTGCGGGTGCAAATCTATACGATGCCATAGAAATTGATGCCATTCTAGGTACTAGGTTGATGGTGAACTCAATCTCGCGGTGGGATAGCAAGCTGGTAAGGTCCTCGGGAAACACATCCGGGTATTCACACACTACCCTCGACAACTCAACTCGAGTCTCGTCACTCTCACTATCTAAGAGAGTAGCTAGAAGACCGCTAAGCTCATTCCTACTACGAGGATCAAATACTAGCGATAGGACCCGATCAATCTTGTCTCCCAGAAAATGAAAACAATTCCCACCCAAGGTGCATACTGTGACCCTCTGACGAAAACAATCCATCACTGCCTGATACGAAGACAACCAATCCATGCCCAGAATGACGTCAAAACTCGACATGTCTAACAGCACAAAAGCAAACAGGAGTCTACGCTCGGCAACCTCTATCTCACAGTCACGACACCCCAGTCTAAGTCAACTGTACCCTCGACTGGTGACTTAACTCTGAGTGAAGACGCTAACTATACCGTCTATAACCCCAATGCAGATGCGAATGCAGCAGATATGAATGAATAAGACGCAGCCGTATTTATCAACACACTGGCCAAAGAATTACACACAATGAAAATACCTCTCACCACCGAGGATCCTAGCATCTGCTCTGGCGCGGTAACTGCATACACGCGCCCCTGTGGTCTCTGCTGAACTTGTTCATCCCTCGGAGCGTAGGCCTGCTGTACTGACTAAGCTGAAGCGGCTCCCTGATGAACTCGTGAAGCCTGAGCTGAGTGAGCCTGCTGATGGCTCTGTGTCTGCCTAGACCCTGAAGCGCCAGACACGCCTCCTAACTAAGGGCAAGCTCTCTTCATATGCCCTGACTGACCGCACTGAAAATAAGTAAGCCCCTGACCCCTACTTTGAGACTGACTATGAGCTCGGTTAAATGGTGGTGGTGGCAACATTTGCTGTCCTTTGCTTTTCTATGGACATGAAAAGGCCTTGTGACCCAGTTGGCCACACTTGAAACAAGAAAACCCACTAGGTGCACCCTTCCCCGAACCTGCACTGGGCAAGGGAAATGTAGATCTAGACAGCTGTGGCTCGGACTGAGATGAAAAAGTGCTCTTACTCTTCATGTTGGGCCTATAGTGCCCCTGAGACCCTTGGCCCTTAGACCTCGAGTTCCGTTGCCTCTCCTCCTCGGCCTCTACAATAATCTCTACATGGGCGACCGCCTCCACAAGGCGATCATACTCACGAACCATGTTCCCGGCTACCTTGTACAAGATCTTGATTCTCAACCTTTGATTGAACTCGAAGCAACAGCGCTTCTCCGTCGTTACCAATTCCGGTGCAAACCGGAACAAACTAGAAAAGGCCGCTTCGAACTCGGCCACTGACATGTTCAATTGTTTAAGGTCCTTGAATTCCTGCCTCAACCTCTCCCAAGCCGTAGGAGGTAGGTACTTGTCTTGGAAGGCCATCACAAATGTCTCTCATGTCGGTGCTATCCGACCCTTCGCATACTTCCATTATTGGCCGGCGTCACCTTTGAGGTAATAACCAGCAAGGGTCACCCTCAACTCGTCATCATCTATGTGAAGCATTTCAAAGGTCTTCACGATTTGTTCCAACCATTCGTTCGCTTTCTTTAGATCGGGGCCACCATGAAATTCATCCGGCTTGGCCCTTAAAAACTCCCTAGTGAGGAAGCTAGCTCTAGTCTCGGCGGCATTCTCCCTCACTTGGGTCTCCACCCTCAGTATGTTCATGGACTCCTTCAATGCCCCTGCCATCTCCCGGGCTAAAGCCCCCATTGCGGCTTGGTCGGCGTATCCCGTCGCCTTCGTTTGCCTCACTAGTTCGGCCATGTTAGCTTGGCCTACACCTTCTTCTTGCACTGGTGCCCCATGGACCGGCACTCCATGTGCACCCCGGCGTCCCCTACCACGCCTTCCACCCCTACCACCTCGTGTTCGGATCCTTTCAGACATCCTTATTGAGAAACAACATAAACAAACTTAGCACATGCTTCCAAATGTGTTCGCAACTTGCCTCACACGTTAAACTATAACGATCATACCTATTTTATTACACAAATAATTTTAATTCAATCCACCTAAGCACTTAGTCACATAAACACATACAAATTATCCTTTAGTGATGAGATTCATCCCACGAGAAACCAAGAATTCTTAGTAGAATGAGTATTGATCAAGTACCCTTCTAATAAGACCCCAAGGAATTGAATAGACGCGAATAACATCCCAAAAGTCTAATCCCATACCCACGTAGTCACATAAGCATGCTAGCACATAATCACAAATAAGCAAAACATTTCCTAAATATGCGAAATGAACCCACTATAGTATGACAACCACTTCCCATGAGCCCCAAGTATTCAAACCCGGTAGCTTTGATACCAAGTTGTAACGTCCCGAAATAATTCGACATGAACCATTCATATGTAATCAACATTCACTCAATAACAACAACCATCTGCCCATCGTTTGATAATTAATAAAGAGTCTTTACAAAAGTTTTACATGCGGGTATACATTCCTCGAGAAAAATCATATGAATCTATATCATGTAAAGCATTCATTCTCAAAAACAAAACAATGCCCTTAAGGGCTTACATTTTCCAAGGCATAAGCCTGGTTACACAAAATGGTTTCTGCAACCCATACACATTAGCCCTTGGCTCAAAAGAATATCACAAAATAAAAGAGTTATGTACTCTTCTCAAAATATCCACGCCCTTAGTTCGGCGGGATCACCACATCTTTATCTGCACCAAATCCCACAGGGGTGAACACAAAGCCCAATAGAGAATTTTTACAAAGTATATACAGTTGTGCTTTTATCTCAACATAAAAACAAATGTGATTGCAATGCCATACCAAGATTTAGGTACTGAGGAAAATCATTCGTTTCAATGCACCAATTCAAAATTACCATATTCTCAATATCATCATGTGATCTCATCAATTTCAAATTCCCATTTATTAATTCAATAGGGGTAGTAAATACGACACTGATAATTCTTAGGCCGATGTTTGCAAGTAGACTCTACGAGTACTACCAAACTGTCATTTTTACTAGTGCTAACAGGAAGGCTCGACACCTATCCACGCGGCTTTCGGGTCTTTCACCCTGGACACTCAGGCCAACTTAACAAATTCATCTACACCTCCCATCCGGACTTACCAACATATTTACCCCTTATACATTTTCATAGTTCTCAACCCAATAACTATTTCTTTTCCTCATAATGGAAATCTCAATGATTTAGATTCACAATGCACTATGATAAAGGAAATAACATGCAATGCAAATGATCCTTTCCATATCTTAAGACATAACAATTTAGTCTCGCCACAACTTTGCTCATTTATGTGTTGCCAACAATTTAACATTTACACCTCATTTTCTTATAACAAATAATTTTCCATTTTGCCAAACATTGATGCAACTCACTCTCTTCGTCCTTTTAACACAAGAACATAAGAAATTTCAAAGACATTGGCCATATTAACAAAATTCCCCAATTTCTAGGGTTTGTCTCAAAACAATCACTTCCCATTTTATGGTGACAAACCTCACCCAAATTATTTCTTTTCTTAGGTCAACAAGATGAACCCTCAAGGATTGACCAAAAATTTAGAGTTAAAAGAGAAACCCTCTTTTGAGGAAAAACCATTACATTTTTGAAATCACTAGGTTAATATCATCACAAACTAGAAGGAACTCTTAAATCATCATAAAAGGGGGCAAAACTAGTATATATAACTCAAGAATATCGCTACCTCAAAGTAGAAGCCCTAGGAGAAGGATTAGACAAAGGTGAAGCTTCCAAAAATGGCAAAACCCAGTTCTTCTTGGATGGAAATGAAGACATTGAAGAGCTCAATCTTATTATCGAAGGAGGGAAGGTGAGAAGATCACTAGATCTAGGTCAAATATAGAGAGAGAGGATATTTCTAGAGAGAGAAGCTCTCAACTTAGGGTTTGGATGAAAAAGAGATGAAAAACTTGTGTAAAAAGTCATTTTTACGATCTGATATACGCGAATCCCGTTCGAGCGCAGAGTTTCACGCTCGAGCATAAAACACAACAACAATAACTCACTCGAGCGTGGATTTCACCCGTCCAGTATTTCACCTATTGCAGACAGACGCTCGAGCACCTGATGGGCCGCTCGAGCTCAGGCACGCTCGAGCATAAGAAATGCCACTCGAGCGTGAAAAACACTCTTGCAGCACTTTTACAGAGACACGCAATACTGAAAGGTTGCAAACTCCGCTCGAGCGCAAGAAGTCCCACTCGAGCAAAGGACTGAAATTTTGGTCAACAAAATTCTAGACCGAAAGGCAACCAACCTGTTTTAAACATGCTCAAGTCATTCCAAAATTCAAATTCAAGAGGTGTAAGGAAAAAAGACATAATCAGCAGCATCAAACAACAAGATTTGGATCCAGAATACCATGACAGTCGGGTGGAGACCCGAGGTCGCTATAGTCTAGAATGTGAATTATAATGTATGCTTTTGGTCTACTTTTTTTTTGCTTGATCGAATAAGCTGAATTGTGAAATGAAGACAACTTAGTGAGTTCTTGGATTTGTGATTCAAAACTCCATCTTCAAATCCCTTTTTTCTCTAATTTCTTATCTCTTTATACATATGTGTGTGTGTGTGTGTGTGTGTGTGTATGGTTTGATTTGTGCTGTCATTCTCAAATTGCATCTTATAAAGAGGGGGTTCAGTTCGATCTTGTTCTTTTCCTTGCAATTTCAATCCGAGTCAAGAAAAATTGGCTACGGTAATAACCTTCTTGTTCTGATTGATGGAACTTGATTTAGATTTAATTTATTGTTGTGGATTTGGGTTTTTCATTATTTGATTTAATTTGCTAGCTTTGTTATGCTATTTGTTTATTTTCCACTTGTGTTCCACAAGTTTGGTCATAAAAGGGAGATCTTCATTTTACAACTCCGACCAGTGTTTTTGGTGTCTTGTATCAAATAAAATGAACTTGAGATTTCAATGACATTGTTTGGTATTTTTTGATTTTGCTACTTTGGAATTCAATTTTCATAATTTTGCTAATGTTTGGTGTTTCATGGAATGAAATGGACTATAATTGCTTTAATTACCTACAATTTTTTTGAAATTACAAATTGAAGCTTCTTCTCTTTATTTTTCTATTCATGTCTGTCTTCTGATTCTATATGAACAATTGTATAGTCCTCTTCCTACTGCTTTTGAAATCCTAAAGAGCCTTCAGCTTTTGTGACAATTATTCGAGAGCCTTGTTACTCTAATTCATGTTCTTCACCTTAGAGTTGATTTGATTCCATTAGATTCACTTCATTAAAGTACAATTTAATTTCTTAATAACACAGAAAAGAAAAAAAAAATTAAACACCAAATGCTAGATGGATCCTCAAAGTCAATCTAGAAAGCACTAGCCATGTGCGCCATTGGAGATAGAGCACAAGGGAGATTGCCTCATCTCATATGGTTTGAATGATCAATTGGGTTGAAACTTCTACTAAAGATAATTTTTTGGTGTCCCTAGCAAATAGTGCCAATCAGATGAGGATTGATCTTCTTGCATCTTATCGACAAGCCCTTTCATATGCCACTATATCATCCACTTAGCTGTATTTTCTCTCGTTTCATATTATTGGTTAATTAATAGGCCTTGGATATGCTATTCTTTGAAATATACCTCAAAGAGAGAACAATTAACTTTTCTTTTTCTTTTCTTTTTATTTTTATTTTTGTAGAAAATATATCCTTTAGAAGTACTCTAAATCGAGATACGAGTTTCCTTAATGTGAGTGTAACTTTAGGTAAGCTGAATGTTGAATCTGTTTAAATAAGTCTGAACTATTAGACATGTCTATTGTTCTGTTTCTTTTTCCTTTCTACCACGTGTCTTTCTGTATGGTTTTTCTTTGTTTTCTGTATTTTCATTGTTTATGTTTTATTACTTAGTCCATCGTATAACCCAATTGAGCTGACTCTACTACTTACAGAGCATAGAGAAGGACAACAAGTTCTCCACTATGAAGTTGGGTAGAAATATAAGCCTCATTATGACTACTTTCTTGATGAGTTCAACACTAAAAATGGGGGCCAACGGATAGCGAAAATACTCATGTATGTCTAAGAGTTGTACCTCCACTTCATTCTTTTTTGTTCACTTGGGACAATGTTGAAGCTTTGCACTAAAATGCATCTTATATAGAATTTTTTTTCCTCCCTTGTAACTTCATTTTCTTTTGCTATTGATGCAGGTCAGATGTAGAAGAAGGGGGTGAGACTATCTTTCCTGCAGCTAAGGGAAATTTTGGTGTTGTGCCGTGGTGCAATGAGTTGTCTTAATGCGATAAAAAGGGCCTTTCTGTCAAGCCAAGGATGGGCGACGCTTTGCTTTTGGGAGCATGAGGCCTGATGCCACATTAGACCCATCCAGTTTACATGGTTACTATTTCTAATCCGTTCAATTTGTAAACAAAAAATACTATGGTCTAATTATGATTTTACAGATTGGTTATTTCAGAAGAGTAGGTTTTGGCATTGTTTAATACTATTGTGCAAATACATATCAAATGCTTCTGATTGGAAGTTGACTTAGCTTGTTTTGCTAGTTGTTTTCTTTTAGTTGTATAGCAAACGAAAATATTTTCTGAGTTAAAAGACTTCTGTTATTGTTTGTAATGTGCACCAGGTAGTTGCCCTGTGATTATTGGAAACAAGTGGTCATCTACTAAGTGGATGCATGTTGAGGAATACACAACATAAGCCATATTTTTCAAGGTAGCTGTAATATATGAAGTTATCATTCTAGACTTTTATGATTTTTCATTATTGTTGTTACACTTTTCAAATTCTTGGTAGTTGTTGATAGTTGATTATTCTGCTCTACTTTTGGATAAGTTAGATAAGATAGATTGTAGACTGTTGTAAATTGCAACTTTCATTGCACAAGGGCATTCACTATAGAATTTTGCATGACAATATATGGTAAATTCTTATATGATAGCCTGTGATTATGTTTTTGGCCTGGTGCTCAAATTTCCATTTGGGGTGGTTAGATTGGGCTGGAATTATTATCTCAGTGGAATGCCTTTTGATTTGGGGTGCTCAATCTTATTCTCAAGTCTTTACTGCTTGGCCAATCCCTTGGGGATTTATTCTTACGATTTGATAGCTATATACCTCTCCTGTGGTGTAGAATGTAGATCAATGCATGTTCATTGCAGTTTTCCTTCTATATCCAGATTGAGTTTTTATGTCAAAGTGTCAATTTTGCTCACTCTCATCAGTTGATTTACACTTCTAGCATTAGTACTTATCACTTGTTGGAAAATTCATTTCTTTTGTGTTAGGATGAATTGATGATATATCTGTACATAATGAATATGACTTATTGAATGTTGTTTAGTTTATTGAAGAAAAATAAAAGATTTGTCGCTAGCTGTTCAATTTAACAGAAAATAAAAAGATTTTTTGCTTGCTATTTATGCTGCCTTTCTTTGTCTAGATTTAAATTCCTCTTTCTATTCTTCTCCTTACATATCCTTTACCTTTTAGGTTCCATGTGTAATAATTCATATCCAAATACTACTTAATTTTGTAGCTCAAGTGGCTCCCAAACCAAATGTCAATGACTCTTGTAGCCATATTGGGAGGTGTTGCAGGAGCTATGGCATTGGTAGGGATTGTGATTATAGTTTTATGGTTCTGCTTATATCGTAATAGAAGTGTTTCGAGAACTTCTTAGACAGGTTCTTCTGATCCATCCATTCAAGGTAGCTTTATATCAAATGTTCTTCACATTTCAGAACGTATAAATGGATATGTATCGTTCATGATTTATTTTGGTGATCAGCTGTAGGAAGAAGGAATATGGTTGAGTTGTCCTTGCGACCAGCTGTTGCACCCTCAAACTCATTACATAGGCGGCAGGTATTTTAACTATAACTATTTCTACTAGTTATTACTATAAATTGCCTAGGGCTACTATATAGCTTAAGCCTTTTATTGAATGATAGGTTATGGATTCACTTAGTAGTCATCCCACTATTCAGCCAATGCCACATCAACAACAATCTCATACTTTTCATCCTAAGAGGTGAGCAATCATTTAATCAAAGCTTTTTTGACAATAAAATACCTTATTAATTAATATTCTTGTTCTTAGCAAATTTAGGTTCACCTTTCAAAGAAAGAGAAGAACAAAAACAAGAACAAGAAGAACTAACAAAGTAAAAGTACCTACATCGCTAGTAAAAACAGAAAAGAAAAGATAAGGGAACGATTTATGGCACACGTAGTGATTCTTTTTTGGAGTGATTCTTTTGTGTTATGCTACAGTCTCATGGAATCCTAAATCCATTTCTTTGTATAGAAGTTTCTTGCATTCTCATTTTATATTTTTAGTAACTAATAGTTATAGTTAGACTTTGTCCATAATTAGACTGTTTAATAAGAAAAGGGAATGATTCTTGTGTGTGTTTACAAAGGATACGGCCTTTGTTTCTTTTTTGGAGTGATTCTTCTATGTGTTTTTTTGTGTAATCCTACAAGTCTCATGGCATCATTGTATCTTTTCTTTGTATAGAAGTTCGTTGTGTTCTTATTTATATTTTTGGTAACTGATAGTTATGGTTAGACTTTGTCCATAATTAGACTGTTATTATGTTCGTACGGATATATTCTTCATGCATTGATCGGATGCCGTCAAAATGATAAGCACAACAACTATCTGACTGCATTTACTTATACCCTAATATGCTTTTAGGTCCAGATGTTGAACTTACTTTCTCGTGTTTTTGGGATGTTAAATTGTGCATTTTTTCCATATATTTCTTAAGTTTTCCTTATCTGGCATATGCTTGTCGACATTTAGGTTTATCCATATGCAAAACCTTTAGGATCGGCATTAATTACTCAATTGCTGCAGTAATTAATTCTTGAAGCATTAGAAAGAATGATGCATACATACTAGCATTTTCATTTGAACGTGGCTGTATATGCTAGGCAAATCATTATACTCTGTAACTTTCTTTTTTCTTTCTTCTTAGACTACAATTTTTTCCTAATACAACTAACAGAGAAGTTGACATTCTATTTTGCGATACTTGTTCCTGATACTTGTTCTTATTAAATGTAGGTTCGCCTTTCAAAGAAAGAGAAGAAGAATAATAATAAGAAGAATAATAAGAAGAAGAACTAACAAGGTAAAAGTTTGATGTCCCTTTCTTTGAATAATAGGTTGGAACTGTTTATTTGAATAGGTTTACTGTCAATAAGTTGCATTGACTGAGAGGTCAAACGAGAGAGAGAGAGAGAGAGAGAGAGAGAGAGAGAGAATCCTGAGAGTTTATTTTCCTTCCCTATATTTCACTATTTCTTTGCAATAGTATTCCTGGAATTAGAAAATAGATTCCTCCTAGAAAAAATTCTAATTTCTGGGTTATTTTCGAACCTATTGCAGTTATAGAAAAGCTAAGGCATTGACTAATGATATTGAAGAAGAGAGTCAGATTTTTTGGGAGGTGTTGAGGATCAAAAAGATTATTGATAATTGTCAAGATGAGGTTTGTCTTCATAACTTCTATTGAATCTTTCTCTTTTATGTGAATTTAATTTTCATTTCTATATTTTGTTGCTTTTGAAAGTTTTTTTTTTTGGGACTAATAAATGGGAGATTATGCAGAAATTCCTTGTTACATTCTAATCCCAGAGTGTGCAAAAATTCCCTGTTACATTCTTATTGATAATTGTCAAGATAATGTTTGGCATTCTTTATCTCCCCCTCTCTCTCTCTTTCTCTCTCTCTCTCTCTCTCTCATGAGAACATTACTGAGGAGGGTACAGCTTCCTAAGAGTTTTTGAACATATATAAGTGTGGTCATTCATGGGTAGATTAGCTTTTAAGATAGTAATATTTAGTAATTTTTATTATCAACTCAAATGCAAAGGATGTGATATGAGTCTGGGATCAGAATGCAATATGCTCTATGTTATAGCTAAGAAATTAAGTAGAAATTAATGGCATAATCTATGTTGTTGGTGGATATGATGGAAGAAATTACTTGAAATAAGATTTCATTTCTTTTTATTTCTCATCTATTATTTTATTTGGTAGCATTGTCATTTATGACTAGATTTACCATAATTACTTAAGTAGTTCTATTTTGAGTTTGCTTAAGATTTTATTTTTTTATGTGTTATGTTACTAATGCATGCCTTGGTTCAGAAAGATTGGCTTATGCTGTTACACAAGATTGTTAAGTTGTGTTATTGCGAGGTTCCATTACTGTTATGGACAATTAACAGGTTGGGGTGAAATTAACAACTGTATTGGCTGTTGCAGTATGTTAACTTACAGCAACGATTGATTTATCATTCCTTGTAGGTGCGTATGGACGTTAATTGTATGGATGTTTTGTGGAGCTCTAAAGTGCGGTCTTTATGGACAAATTAGGGTGATTTTTATTTTTTATTTGGCAATTGTTTTTGTTATGGTTGTTGGCTGAAATTAACAACTGTGTGATACAATATTTTTTTCTTTTATTTTTTGGTTGTGGTTGTTGTTTGAGTTTGGTTTAGAATAATCATGCAATGTTTGCCTAAATTTAGTCAATATATTGAAATAGGTTATCCATATTATTGCTATTTTTCAGCTTTATTACAAGCATGTTTTTTAGTTAAATCTAATAGAATTAGCAATCTCAAAAAAAGAAAAAGAAAAAAAAAAAGAGCTATAATGCCATTTGCCCAAACGCCACTACAGTGCTAACAGTCATATTTTTAAAATAGGAAAGAATCTATCACGGCCTTTTTAAAACGTCGCTAAATATTAGATGACATTAGGTTACCGTTATTTACAACATTTAGCGGCATTTTTAATGCTGCCTATACAATTTAACGACATTTTTAAAGCGTCATAACGCTACAGCGACAATCGCGTCTTCGGCGTTTGGTGCTAAACGTCACGAAAAGAATTAGCGGAGTTTTTTTTACACATATAGTGGCGTTTTTTAAACGCCACTAAATGTTCAATTTCAAGCAGTGTCGGCCACCATGAGGAAGCATCTACAGTGATAATATTGATGGAAGAATAATTTTGTCTATTAAAAATTAATCATCATGTTTGGTTCCATTTTTGTAAATTTATTTTTTTGAAAATTTTGAAGTTTTTGTTTGGTTATTTTGAAATAGAATAAAGTTTTCAGAATCTTGGTACAACTTTTGGAGGGAAATTTGACAAATTTTTGGAATGTAATAAATTTGACAACTTTTCAGAATCTTTTTTAGAATATGACAAAAAAAAATTTTTTAATTGGTCAATGTATCTAGTCCCCTCTCTCAACTTTTGGAGGGAAATTTGAAATTTCATAGTGCATTTTTTTTTTTTTTGAAAACCAAACATATATCCATTTTCAAAACAAAGTTTTCAAATCACTTTTCTAAAAAATAACTCAAAAAAACGAAACCAAACATAGTGAATAAAATTTGAAAGAATAAAAATTTTATTTAAGATTTAATGAAATATGAATTCACAAAATGAAATTTATGTGTAAATGTTCTCTAAAAAAGTTGCTTGTGGACTTTACACAATAAAACTTTTATACTGGGGTTTTTGTCCAATTTTTTCATTTCTAACTATGAAATAAATTTTAACCCTCCAACATAAATTGAAGCTTTTTTTTTTTTTTTTGGTAAATTACAAATACATTCCTGAGGTTTGCTTAAAATATGAATTGCTCCATGTCGTTTGAAAAATTTCAAATACTTCCTTGTCATAATTTTTTATTTAACAGAATTAATTGAAAAAGTGAAATTTCTAACTGTTCACCTATACAATAATAAAATTATCTGAATTATTAATTGAAATAAAATTTTAACATTATTAAAGACTTTTAATTAACTTGATGATTTATTTGTAAAAAGACCTATTTGTTATGAAATTGAAACCATAGGGGCATAATGTAATTTCTAAAACTATAGAGGTAATTTGTAATTTAAATAAACCTCAAGGGATGTGTTTGTAATTTATCTTCTTTTTTTTTTTCTTTTTTTTTTTTTTTTCCAACCGAAATCTATAGTACAACCACCACCATTTGAAAGACTCCCTGCAGGTTTAAAACACAAACACAGTCAATCAAATTTCTCAACTTCAACTTAGGTGTTCAAGTTTAACCATTAAATAATTCTTAGAGAATTAAAACACATAAAATAAAATGCAAAAAGGTTGAATACAATTCATGAGCTACAAAGTGATGGTGATGGTGATGGTGATGGTGATGGTGATGGTGATGATAACAACGTAAAATCAACAAGCAAGCAATGGTAATCCATCGAATCATGACTTGATAATTATAAGATTATGATCTTGCTTAGAATTGATTTTTTTTGTATTTTTTACCTTTTAGAAAAATTAAAAAAGCTAATGTTGTTAGAGAAATTATAAAAATAATTTTTTTTTTTTTTGGTTAGTAAAAAAAATGGGTGAAACACCAATACATATCAAATAGTGATCTTATGAATTGTTTGGTCTTACATTTTTTCTTATAGACCCAAATGTCCCATTCTAGTGTAAATTACATAAAAGCCTTATGGATAAATGCGTTGATGGATAAATGTAGATTTTCTAATAATGTTGAATTTACTAAATATAATACTTCAAAAACACACCTTAATGTACTTTTTCCAAACATAACATTCTAATGTAATACTAAAAAAATGTAATACTCTAATGTAACATACTGAAAAATTTCTTAGTGTACTTTCCTCAAACGTAATGACGTAACATTTCAAAAAAAACTATTTAGTGTACTTTTCTCAAACAAATGTAACACTCTAATATAACAGTAGAAAACCAAACTGCCAGAAATGCAAATTTTCACGCTCGACAACCAACACTTCAGCCATGAATCCCCCTCCCCCCGAAAAAAAAAGAATTTTTTGCACCTCACATTTCTATTTTCGTCCCAAAAACGAATCAAAAAATTAAAAAAATAAATCACAAAAGGATATTCACATAAACTCAAATGGTATCAAATCAAATAAATATAACTTTTCAAAATAAAAAATGACTAATTGATTCATATGAAAACTGTTAGGAGTAAATGGATCAACATTCTCCCATATGAGATTTATGGATAAATCTTTTTAAAAAAATTGATGTGACTTTAGCCTTTTTCAAAGAGGATAAATAATTATTTTAGGTTTTTGACTTTTGGATTTTTTTAATTAAAAAATAACTTCCCTTTATTAATTATTTCCAGACGTGGCCTACATTTGTATGTTATTAACTTTCGGCATCAGAGTATTCTTTGAAAGTCAAGTCTTTGGGTAGGAATCGACCTAAGATTTTAATATGGGAATAATTACATTTTAGTGGTGTTTCTAAATTCATAGAAAAATTTAAAATGTCAATTATTAATATTTGTAAAGTAAATTACTGATCTGAAATTTGTTGAATTGGCTACAGATTCTGGAGGTCACCCCATGTGAAAGGGGTGATCCTCATGTCAACAATGGAAGGCCACCAACCTCATGTCAACAATGGAAGGCCACCAACCATGTCAAAAGTCAAAAAATGAGGGCTCTCCCACCTACTCCTTTGTGTATAAATAGAGACGGGAGGGAGAGGATATAGATATCAGATGTGGAGCTGAGAGGTGTGAGTTGAGAGCAAATAGAGAGAGAATTACAGAGAGTGTTGTAATTCACCATTTTGTTCAATATAGTGAATCCGCTGCCCGTGGACGTAGGCGACTTGCCGAACCACGTTAAAACTTGTGTGTTATTGCTTGTTTGAGTTCCCTGGTGTGCCCCCGATCCTCAACAATTGGTATCAAAGCTCGGGTTGCGAAAAATCGAATTTTTCCCGAAAGTGCCCAGATTTCGAAGTGCTCAAAATCCACTTTTGACCATACCAGGAGGAAGAACTCCCCGAGAGGAGTCCAAAACAGCAAAAACAGAGCCCAGAAGCCTTCACACGCGCCCTCACGCGCTCTCTGAACAAAGCGCGTCAGCCCCAGTCTCACCACGCGCCACCACGCGCCGTTCAGGCAACCGGCGCGTGATCCCAGTCTCATCCACGCGCCACACGCGCGTCTCCAGGGAGAAGACGAGCCACGTGGCGCCACGTCAGTGCCGCGTCATCGCCACGTCATCCGCCACGTCATCGCCACGCGTCCGACAGTCAGGCCACGTGTCAGCCACGTGTCAGCCACGTGTCAGCCACGTGTCAGCCACGTGTCAGCCCAGTCAGCCTGAGCCGCTGACCAGCCGCGTTGACCAGCAGTCAAGCCGTTGACCGCGCCGCCGATCCTCCGTTGACCGCGCCGCCTGCGCCGTTGACCGAGCCGTTGACCAGCCGTTGACGGGAGAAATTATCCGGTGCATCTCAGCGCACCAGATTCTGCAGATCTGACCCGTCCAAAGTATTTTTGCCAGATCGGAGCCATTTGGAGTCCGTTTTTGACGATCCAATAGTGCTTCCCAACTATTTGGAGTATTCCGGACACATCTGTACGGTCAGTTTTTTGAATTGAAGTTTCTAAAAAATGGCCGAATCTAGAGCATCCGAGTCCGTAAGTAATCCAGCCAGTACAAGCACTTCTAGGCATTGGACCCCGGTGTCCCATGCCAAGTTCGAGGTAGAGAAGTTCGATGGAAGCAGCAACTTCGGCATGTGGAGATGCGAAGTTAAGGATATGCTTGTCCAAATGAACCTGCACTTCACTCTGGGAGACAAACCAGATGACATGGACGAGATAGAATGGGAGAGGGTGAATCTCCTGGCCTGTAGTTCCATCCGACTTTGCCTTGCAAAAGAGGAGAAGTATGCCTTTACAGAATATGATATTGCGAAGAAGCTTTGGAAGGCGCTGGAAGATAAGTTCATGACAAAGAGCATTGAGAACCGGCTCTACTTGAGGAAGAGGTTGTTTCGTTTCGACTACGTTAAAGGTATTTCGATGAACGAACACCTAAATAACTTCAACAAAATTATTACGGATTTGAAGAATTTGGATGATCATGTTGGTGATGAAGATAAAGCACTGTTATTGTTAAATTCCTTGCCTGACTCGTATGATCATCTCACTACTACTTTACTGTACGGTAAAGAGAAGATCAAGTATATTGATGTTGCAAACGCCTTGGTGAACAATGAGTTCAGAAGGAAAGATAAGTCTGCAAACAGGGACTCAACATCCGAGGCATTAACAGTCAGAGGCAGAACAAATAACAGAAAAAATACAGGGCGAGGAAAGTCTCGCTCAAAATCCAGGGGGAAACCTTCAGACAAAAGACGTCTTGCAAAAGACGAGTGTGCAGCTTGTCGCCAGAAGGGGCATTGGGCAAAAGATTGTCCAAATAAAGACAAGACAGAAGAGAAGGTGAATATTGCACGAGATGGAGATAATGATGAAGGAGGAGCCTTCACAGTTTCATCATATGGCCAGTCGGATGAATGGATAATAGATTCCGGATGTTCATTCCATATGTGTCCTAACAAGCAGTGGTTCTCGAGCTTACGAGAGTTCGATGGAGGAGTTGTGCTGATGGGCAACGACCAAGCTTGCCAGACAAAGGGGATTGGAACAATTAAACTGAAGAGCCATGATGGAACAATCAGAATTCTTGAAGATGTACGATATGTACCAGATCTAACCAAGAATCTCATCTCAGTGGGAGTTTTAGACTCCAAAGGTTACAGAATAACCATGGAAGGTGGAGTCCTTAAAGCTGTTCGAGGAGCATTGGTTGTAATGAAGGGTACTCGACAGGGAAATTTATATTTCCTAGATGGCTCTACAGTCACAGGGAGAGTGGCTGTCTCCACCAGTTCCAGCTCAGAAGATGATGCATCAGACACTTCCAAACTTTGGCACATGCGCCTAGGGCATGTCGGTGAGAAGGCTTTACAAGGATTGGTAAAGCAAGGCCTGTTGAAAGGCGCCAAGACGGGGAAGCTTGAGTTCTGCAAGCATTGTGTATTGGGCAAGCAAACAAGAATCAAGTTTGGTACTGCAATTCACCGTACCAAAGGGATTCTAGACTACGTCCACACCGACGTATGGGGTCCTTCCAAGACTGCTTCGTTGGGAGGTAAACACTACTTTGTGTCGTTCATTGATGATTTCTCTAGAAGAGTTTGGATTTATACAATGAAACACAAAGATGAAGTCTTAAACATCTTTCTTACGTGGAAGAAGATGATTGAGACCCAGACAGGCAGACGGATCAAGAAGCTCAGATCTGACAATGGTGGAGAATATACATCAGATCCCTTCTTTGAGGTTTGCCAGAATGCAGGGATAGTGAGACATTTCACAGTTCCTGGAACACCGCAGCAGAATGGAGTTGCAGAACGCATGAACCGCACTTTGGTGGAGAAAGTCCGGTGTATGCTGTCACAGTCTGGATTGAGCAAGGCATTTTGGGGCGAGGCATTGAACTATGCTCGTCATCTTGTCAACAGACTACCTACTGCAGTATTAGATGGGAAGACTCCCATGGAGGTATGGTCAGGAGTCCCAGTTACTGATTATGATCAGTTACGTATCTTTGGATGTCCAGCATATTTTCATGTTACAGAATCTAAGTTGGATCCAAGAGCCAAGAAAGCCATCTTATTGGGCTTCGGTGACGGTGTCAAGGGATACAGACTGTGGTGCCCTGAATCAAAGAAAGTTCTCATCAGAAGAGACGTTACCTTTGATGAGTCTGTAATGCTGAAGCAATCAGATCCTCAACAGAATGAGGAAGCATTGAAGAAGTCAGTGCAGGTGGAGTTTGAGACTCCAACAAAGACTAGTCAGCCAATCAACCATCCTGAAGAAGTCTCAGAGGATAGCTCTGAAGAGAGTTCAGATGAAAATGAAGATCCAGAGGCTCCGCATCAATCAGAACCCATTGCAATCAGGAAAGGGAAAAGGGTGACTAAGAAACCCAGTTGGATGACCGATATGGTAGCCTATGCACTTCCAATCATTGAAGACAATATTCCTTGCACTTTCAAAGAAGCCGTGCATAATGTAGAAAGTGTCAAATGGAAGGAGGCTATGGATGAAGAGATCGGGTCACTTCACAAGAACCAGACTTGGGAGTTGGTGCAACTTCCAAAAGGCAAGAAAGCAATTGGGTGTAAGTGGGTTTACACCAAGAAGGAAGGCATTCCAGGCAGAGACAACATCAGATTCAAAGCTAGATTGGTAGCTAAAGGCTATGCTCAGAAGGAAGGAATAGACTACAATGAGGTATTCTCACCTGTTGTGAAGCACACGTCTATTCGCATCTTGTTAGCTTTGGTTGCACAGTTTGATCTCGAGCTCGCCCAACTCGACGTCAAAACTGCCTTCTTACATGGAGATCTTGAAGAGGAGATATACATGTCCCAGCCAGATGGTTTCAAAATTGCTGGAAAAGAGAATTGGGCCTGTAAGCTGAACAAATCGTTGTACGGATTGAAGCAATCCCCGAGACAGTGGTACAAGCGATTTGATCGGTTCATGATGGAGACAGAATACACAAGAAGTCAATTTGATCATTGTGTATATTTCCGTAAGCTTCCCGATGGTTCCTTCATCTATTTGCTCTTATATGTAGATGATATGCTGATTGCATCTACGAGCAAGGTGGAGATTGACAAACTCAAGGCACAGTTAGCAAGGGAGTTTGAAATGAAGGATTTGGGAGAAGCAAAGAAAGTTCTTGGCATGGAGATCAAGAGAGACAGGAAGAAGGGCACGGTTTGTCTGACACAAACCCAGTATCTGAAAAAGGTGTTAGACAGATTTGGCATCAATGGGAAAACCAAAGCTGTAAGTACACCATTGGCCTCTCATTTCAAGCTTAGTGCCTCGTTGTCTCCACGCACAGAAGAAGAACGGAAGCATATGGCACAGGTTCCATATGCAAATGCAGTTGGTGCATTAATGTATGCTATGGTTTGTACACGGCCTGACATCTCGCATGCTGTGAGTATGGTAAGCAGGTATATGCATGATCCAGGAAAAGATCACTGGCAGGCAGTGAAATGGATCCTAAGGTACATACATGGCACGGTCAATCTGGGATTGAAGTTCGAGAGAGATAACCGACTCGGGCAGAATTTGGAAGGATATGTGGACTCAGATTATGCTGGTGACTTAGACAAACGCCGGTCAACAACAGGGTATTTATTTACGCTTGCTAAAGGGCTGGTAAGTTGGAGGTCAACGCTTCAGTCAACGGTGGCTTTGTCTACTACAGAGGCAGAGTACATGGCAGTAACGGAAGCCTTTAAGGAAGCTATTTGGCTACATGGGTTGATTAAAGACTTGGGAATTGTTCAGAAGCACGTTGAGGTGTTTTGTGACAGTCAGAGTGCCATTTGTTTGGCAAAGAACCAGGTTCATCATGCCCGCACCAAGCACATTGATGTCCGTTTCCATTTCATCCGAGAAATTGTGAATGAAGGGGATATTCTGCTTCAAAAGATTGGTACTGCAGATAATCCGGCCGATATGCTCACAAAGGTAGTTTCTGGGATCAAGTTCCAACATTGTTTGGACTTGGTCAACATCTCTCGGAACTGAGC
The DNA here is from genome assembly GCF_055761805.1 of Camellia sinensis. Taxonomy (NCBI): domain Eukaryota; kingdom Viridiplantae; phylum Streptophyta; class Magnoliopsida; order Ericales; family Theaceae; genus Camellia; species Camellia sinensis. The sequence continues at coordinate 781,345 of NW_028128998.1, read as the reverse complement.
ACCTTCGGGTGCATGGCAGTGTTGATCGATCACTATGTTGGATAAGAGAATCCTCGCCAAGGTGGAGATTTGTTGAATTGGCTACAGATTCTGGAGGTCACCCCATGTGAAAGGGGTGATCCTCATGTCAACAATGGAAGGCCACCAACCTCATGTCAACAATGGAAGGCCACCAACCATGTCAAAAGTCAAAAAATGAGGGCTCTCCCACCTACTCCTTTGTGTATAAATAGAGACGGGAGGGAGAGGATATAGATATCAGATGTGGAGCTGAGAGGTGTGAGTTGAGAGCAAAGAGAGAGAGAATTACAGAGAGTGTTGTAATTCACCATTTTGTTCAATATAGTGAATCCGCTGCCCGTGGACGTAGGCGACTTGCCGAACCACGTTAAAACTTGTGTGTTATTGCTTGTTTGAGTTCCCTGGTGTGCCCCCGATCCTCAACAAAATTATTGTAAAAAATTTAACCTGAATTGAACTTTCTCCACTAATATATATATATATATATATGAACATTTTTTATTTTATATAGCATTTCACTATAAGATCAATATCCATCGGCATAAAAGGTAAAAAATTATATGAAAACATATATAAATATGTTTCTTTGTAATTATACTCAGTTAAAAATATTACAATTGTAAGATAATCCATCTGTTAAAGTGGGGCTAACATCTTGAGTTCTACTTAACACATATTTTAAGCGATAAGCGTATCTCCAATCTATATTGTAGGCAATTCTGGGCTCATCACAGGTCATTTTTTAATGATTTAATTAATTTATGATGTTAGACCTTGTATATAGACGATTCACAAAAAATATTATATTGATCAGATAGTCATATAATTTCAGTGTTTGTCTTTATAAAAATACTGTCTAGTCACAAAATCATACTTATTATCTATTTTTTAAAAGGAATACTATATAATTAAATTATTTAATTACAATCTACAATTATTAAGTTATTTTTTATACACAAAGGCGTATAAACACTCCTCAGGGACCCGGTATTCAGTTTCTCGAGTCAAATTTGCCATCTCCACTTGGAATAACGAATTTGCAAAGGACAATGCATTCAATAGAAAAATCTTTAATTTTTTGGTGAGGAAAATAGGCACACACTTATTTACTATTCCAAACACACCCATAATACATGTATAAATGGCACTATAGAGAGGTGAGTTGCGCATATTCTAAACCTCTCTTTAGTTTACAACAAAAACAATGGAGGCTCGTTTGCGTACATTTATGGCGGTTGTGTTGGTTTTGGAAGCGTCAATGGTCACTACAAGAATTCATACATTTGCCGACCACTTTTGCCGACCAAAAAAATTTTGGTCGCAAAAAAATGACATTTGGCGACCAAATATTAATCAATGAAAACAGGAATAAGACAACAACACATCCACGGAACCGAGTCCGAGATACAATTAAACAATGAAGGGAAAACCGGGATCGCTATAACCTCCCCCCCTTAAAGAATTTCGTCCCCGAAATTAGGTACAAGCTGTTTTTCAAAAACAAGTTTTCCTCAATTTTCAACAATGTTATATTTCAATATACAATAACTTGACCCATTGCTGGTCATTCCATCTCTTTTCAAGAGGCATTTCACAATCTATAACAACATGCATTTCCTTGAAATTCAACAATTCCAATCTACAAGATTCCCAATTCCATATCATACATTCATGATACATTTTCATTTCTACAACACATCCAACATTTATAATGTTATAATAAACTTCCATTCTAAGGCAAGTTCTACAATACTTCCATAAACCAAAACATATTCAATGCTTTACAACTTAAGACACGTTCAATGCTCTTAAAGTTTAACAATACAATAAAATATACAACATATGCTCAAACATCCACAAATAGATCCAGATATTTCTCTCGGACCTCCAACTTACCTTCCCAAGTGGCTTCCTCCACCCCGTGATGTTTCCACAAAACTTTTACCAAGGGAATGGTCTTGCCTCGCAAGACTTGATCCCTCATATCCAAAACCTGAACTGGTCTCTCCTCATATGAGGCATCCTCATCTACCTTTAAGTCGGTCCAATCCAATACATGCGATGGATCCGGCTCACACTTCCGAAGCATACTAACATGAAACACATCATGTATCCCGGACAACTGCGGCGGTAAAGCTAAACGATAGGCAACCTCACTAATTCTCTCAAGGATCTCAAACGGGCCTATAAACCGAGGGAACAACTTCCCTCTCTTACCAAATCTCATCAACCCCCGCCTAGGTGATATTTTCAGAAAGACATGATCACCCACTTCAAATGCCAAAGGCCTCCTCCTACGGTCGGCATAACTCTTTTGGCGACTCTGGGCTGTAACAAGCCTCCTACGGATAAGCTCAACTTTCTTCGTTGTTTCCTTCACCAACTCCGAGCCCAACAAAGGTGTATCACCCACCTCGGCCCAACAAACTGGAGACCTACAAGGTCGGCCATATAAGGCCTCAAACAGTGCCATACCGATATTCGACTGAAAACTGTTGTTGTAGGCAAACTCCACCAAGGGCAAGTTCCTCTCCTACGACCCACTAAAGTCAAGAACACAACTTCGAAGCATATCCTCAAGGATCTGAAGAGTACGCTCGGACTGCCTGTCAGTCTGAGGATGATAAGCCGTACTAAAAGTCAACTCAGTCTCTGCCACAACCTAGCAGTAAAACGAGGATCTCTATCTGAGACGATCGACATTGGGACTTCGTGCAACCTCACTATGTCCCGAATATACAAGTCAGCAAGATGATCGACTGAATCTCTCAGGCGCATAGGAATGAAGTGTGCCGACTTAGTCGACCGGTCTACAACCACCCAAATAGCATCACTACCCCGCTGAGTCCTCGGAAGACCTACAACGAAGTCCATAGTGACATGCTCCCACTTCCACTTGGCAACAGGCAAGGGTTGCAACAAATCCGCTGGGCTCTGATGCTCGGCCTTCACTTGCTGACAAGTAAGGCATTTCGATACGAAAACTGCCACATCTCTCTTCATACCCCGCCATCAAAACTGGCGACCCAAATCACAATACATCTTGGTGTCTCCCGGATGCACCGCAAGGCGTGAATGGTGAAACTCTCAGAGTACCTTCTCTCGGCAAGACTCCAGTACAAACAGACGGTCTCGATATCTCACACTTAGGTCGGGATACACAATCAAACCCTTCTCAACCTTCCCACTGGAGATTTTCTCTTGGAGGGATTCTACCTCAAGGTCACCTCCCTGTGCCTCTAACACGCGACTCATAAGTGTAGGCTGCGCAACAATAGAAAACAAGGCCGCAACCTCAACGGATTTGCCCAGAAGCAAATCAAACTCGCCAAGAGTGCACCCAACATCTCCCACTCCCGGATGGCTATACAAGCTACATCACTAATGGATTTCCTGCTAAGGGCATCGGCCACAACATTGGCCTTCCCCGGATGGTAATGTAATTCAAAGTCGTAGTCCTCAATAAACTCCATTCATCTCCTCTGCCTCAAGTTCAAGTCTTTCTGTGTAAACAGATACTTCAGACTCTTGTGATCTGAGAACACCTCAAATCTCTCACCATAAGTGTAGTGCCTCCAAATCTTCCAGGCAAAAATCACGGCTGCTAACTCTAGGTCATGTGTAGGGTAATGCTTCTCGTGTATTTTCAACTGACGTGAGCCATAGGCAACCACTTTCCCTTCTTGCATCAACACACAACCCAAACCCTCTCGTGAGGCATCTCAATACACTGCATAACCCAAACCTCTCTCCAGAATATTCAAAACCGGAGTGGTGGTAAGTCTAACTTTCAACTCTTGGAACGACTTTTCGCAAGTCTCACTCCATACAAATTTGACCCCTTTCCGTGTCAATCTAGTCAAAGGTGAAGCTAGCCTGGAGAAATCCTTCGAAAACCGGCGGTAATACCCAGCTAATCCCAGAAAACTGCGGATCTCAAAAACACTCTTAGGCTGTGCCCAATCCTGCACTGCCTCAATCTTGGATGTATCAACTGACACCCCTTTCCTGGAGACTACATGGCCTAAGAACTTGACCTCTCCTAGCCAGAACTCACACTTCCCAAACTTAGCATATAGCTTATGGGCTCTAAGCGACTCAAGCACCACTCTCAAGTGTTCCTCATGCTCCTCCTCAGAAGGTGAATAAATCAGAATGTCGTCCACGAAAACGACTACAAAACGATCTAAGAATTCCCGGAATATTCGGTTCATCAAATCCATAAACACTGCCGGTGCATTGGTGAGCCCAAAAGGCATCACCAGAAACTCATAGTGGCCATACCGCGTACGAAATGCCGTCTTTGGAATATCCTCCTCCCTGACCCTCAACTGGTGGTTACCCAATCTCAAATCTATCTTAGAGAAACAACGGGACCCCTTCAACTGATCAAACAGATCATCTCTACAGGGCATAGGATATTTATTCTTAACCGTAGCCCGATTCAATTTCTGGTAATCGATACAAAGTCTCAAGGAACCATCTTTCTTTTTAGCAAAGAGGGCCGGTGCTCTCCACGACGAAACACTAGGACGAATAAAGCCCTTATCTAGCAACTCTTGGGGTTGAATCTTCAACTCACTCAACTCGACTGGGGCAAAATGGTAAGGTGCCATGGAAATCGATGCCATGCCAGGCACTAAGTCAATAAAGAACTCGATCTCTCGATGGGGTGGAAAACTAACAAGATCCTCAGGAAAGACGTCTGAGTACTCACAAACCACTCTCAGCCACTCAATCTGGATCTCATCACACTCACTACTCATAAGGTTAGCGAGAAGGCCACTAAGCTCACCCCGCCCTCGCGGATCATACACCGGTGGCAAAACACTATCAACTCGATCCCCTAAGAAATGGAAACAATCCCCGCTCAAGGTACATACTGTGACCCTTTGGCGGTAACAATCAATAACAGCCCGGTATGACGATAACCAGTCCATACCCAAAATTACATCAAAACCCGACATAGCCATAACTACAAAAGAAAATGAGCCGAAGCTATTACACTCTCGTCCTAATACTTAGACAACAATAATTCATTCCACGTAAACACATAATCACATAAACACTTATGAATTTCATTTCTGGATAATGGCAGTCCCATGGCGTTGCTAGAGTTCCAGTCAGAAACAACATTGATCAAGTGCTTTTCCAACAAGACTCACAGAAACCCATGGACCTAATCAACATCCTATAAACTAAATTCCATACCCAAGTAGTCACATAAGCATGGTATCAAATAAACACGTAATATCACACATAAGTCTCTAGCAAGTGAGACAAACCCATTGTGATACTAATCACTTCCCACGTACCCAAAGTATTCAAACCCGGTACGCTCTGATACCAAGTTGTAACGCCCTCAAAATAAACCCATAATATCATACATTTAAGGTACAGAAGGAGATATTATATTACAATCATCAGAGTATTCTTACAAAGCGTATTACATGTTGACAATAAAAGTAGTTGCCCTATGGGCTTACAACTTTCCAAGTCAACACTTGGTTACAAAAAGAGAGTGCTAACTCTACACAAAATAAGCCCTAGGATCGACATGCATGTAATACAACAAACACAACAAAAGGTATTCTAATAGCCTCAAGCCTCCCAAGCTACGTCCTTGGAGGTGGCATCATACCTGTACCTGAAAATGATATCCCATATAGGGTGAGCCAACGCCCAGTAGAGATATGCTAAACATAATATGAACAATAACTAAAACATTAGCATTCGATAAATGTTTAACTTAGTTATATCCGCTTATTACACATTTCAACTCCATGACTAAGATGTCCATGAGTTATTCCATTTTCCATTTATTACCAATACTCAATTGACAACTATGGCTCAGAGCCTGGCCAAACAATTTAAATGAGACCACATCTCATATCAACATTATTTCTATTTCAGGTGAGATATAAACTCATATTCAACATTTCATACTTCACAATAGATACACAGTTTGGTGTTGTATCAATCTTAAACAAAACACTTCCATACTTCACAAATGATACACATTTTAGTACTATATCAATAACACATAAAAACACTTCCATACTTCGTAAATGATACACATTTTAGTGCTGTATCAATGGAGTCCATCCCCTATCTCCTCCCAAACAAAATCCGGTTTAGAGGTCCATCCCCTATCTTCCCTTAAACCGTGGAGTACATCCTCTATATTCTCCCACACAATACAATGTATATAAACAATTATCATATACACGATCAATCAAAACACAAATTCGATGTATTATTCCAACCGTCATATTCAATGACATATTCAACCGATTAGTTATAATTCACCTAACCATCATGCAGTGTCTACAACTATCAAGACTATCCTCCACCGATAGCCCAAAGCAATTATTTCTAAACAGATAATAAATGTATCAATAGATAAATTATCAACAATTTCAAAAGTGAGTGATTAATCAATCCAACTCCACTATTCATTCTCATAATTACTAAATTTCATTGTTTCCAACTCAAATTCATATTTCCTTAACTTTCCAAAATTTTATTATATAAATTAATAAATTTATCAAAAATTAGGACTTTTCTCCCCCCTTTTCCAATATTGACCCAAAGGCTCAAATATCATTACTAATCATCAATACCATCATTTTAAGACCCAAAATACACATGTATTGGTCAAAATAACAAAACCCCTCTTTATTCATTTTGAAACCCTAACGCCCAAAATTACTCAACTCCAACATTAAATCAAAATGACCAAAAGTTTATGTCAAAGATCATAAAAATGAGTAGTTATCCCTACCTCAAATGGAGAAGATGAAGGATTTCGAAGGTGCTCCAAACCCAATAATTTTCGAATCAAAATGACGAGCAAGCCATCCCTTCCTCTTCCTCTCAAGATTTCTCTTTTGTTCTCCTTCCTCTCCTTTAGTCGAATGTGTGTGTGTGAGAGTGTTACTAGTGTTTGCCATGCTAGGGAATGGTGATATTTATAGGCAAATCTGGTGTAACATGGCATAGAAGCCCACTGGTTAGAATTGAAAAGTCAAGTTAGGATTTATTGGTTCATTAAAGCCCACTAATAAATACTAGTTGGATTATGAAAAGACACTAGTTGGATTATGAAAAGACACTAGTTGTCATTAAACAAATACTAATAAGGATATTAAATGAACCACTAATAAGGATATTAAATGAACCACTAATTAGGATATTAAATGAACAAGCTTGTCATAAAAGCCTACTAATTGGAATTTGAAAGGACAATTTTGAATATGAATGGACCATTATGAAAATTTAATGGACATTAACCTTTGGTTTCCAACCACAATCAACTTGTTTTTCCAAACACACCCAACCTGTTTCAAACCTGCCCAACACGACCCAAGACTCATATACAAAGAGTAAAGGATGAAAATAGGAATAAGACAACAACACATCCACGGAACCTAGTCCGAGATACAATTAAACAATGAAGGGAAAACCGGTATCGCTATAAGACCCATCCAGTTTACATGGTTACTATTTTTAATCCTTTCAATTTGTAAACAAATAATACTAAGGTCTAATTATGATTTTACATATTGGTTATTTCAGAAGAGTAGGTTTTGGCATTGTTTAATACTATTGTGCAAATACATATCAAATGCTTCTGATTGGAAGTTGACTTAGCTTGTTTTGCTGGTTGTTTTCTTTTAGTTGTATAGCAAACCAAAATATTTTCTGAGTTAAAAGACTTCTGTTATTGTTTGTAATGTGCACCAGGTAGTTGCCCTGTGATTATTGGAAACAAGTGGTCATCTACTAAGTGGATGCATGTTGAGGAATACACAACATAAGCCATATTTTTCAAGGTAGCTGTAATATATGAAGTTATCATTCTAGACTTTTATGATTTTTCATTATTGTTGTTACACTTTTCAAATTCTTGGTAGTTGTTGATAGTTGATTATTCTGCTCTACTTTTGGATAAGTTAGATAAGATAGATTGCAGACTGTTGTAAATTGCAACTTTCATTACACAAGGGCATTCACTATAGAATTTTACATGACAATATATGGTAAATTTCTTATATGATAGCTTATGATTATGTTTTTGGCTTGGTGCTCAACTTGCCATTTGGGGTGGTTGGATTGGGCTGGAATTGTTATCTCGATGGAATGCCTTACGATTTGGGGTGCTCAATCTTATTCTCAAGTATTTACCACTTGGCCAATCCCTCAGGGATTTATTCTTACAATTTGATAGTTATATACCTCTCCTTTGGTATAGAACGTAGATCAATGCATGTTCATTACAGCTTTCCTTCTATATCCAGATTGAGCTTTTATGTCAAAGTGTCAATTTTGCTCACTCCCGTCAGTTGATTTACACTTTTAGCACTAGTGCTTATCACTTGTTGGAAAATTTATTTCTTTTGTGTTAGGATGAATTGATGATATATCTGTACATAATGAATATGATTTGTTGCATGTTGTTTAGTTTATTGAAGAAAAATAAAATATTTGTCGCTAACTGTTCAATTTAACAGAAAATAAAAAGATTTTTTGCTTGCTATTTATGCTACCTTTGTTTGTCTAGGTTTAAATTCCTCTTTCTATTCTTCTCCTTACATATCCTTTACCTTTTAGGTTCCATGTGTAATAATTCATATCCAAATACTACTTAATTTTGTAGCTCAAGTGGCTCCCAAACCAAAAGTCAATGACTCTTGTAGCCATACTGGGAGGTGTTGCAGGAGCTGTGGCATTGGTAGGGATTGTGATTATAGTTTTATCGTTCTACTTATATCGTAATAGAAGTGTTTCAAGAACTTCTTAGACAGGTTCTTCTGATCCATCCATTCAAGTTAGCTTTATATCAGATGTTCTTCAAATTTCAGAACGTATAAATGGATATGTATCGTTCATGATTTATTTTGGTGATCAGCTGTAGGAAGAAGGAATATGGTTGAGTTGTCCTTGCGACCAGCTGTTGCACCCTCAAACTCATTACATAGGCGGCAGGTATTTTAACTATAACTATTTCTACTAGTTATTACTATAAATTGCCTAGGGCTACTATATAGCTTAAGCCTTTTATTGAATGATAGGTTATGGATTCACTTAGTAGTCATCCCACTGTTCAGCCAATGCCACATCAACAACAATCTCATACTTTTCATCCTAAGAGGTGAGCAATCATTTAATCAAAGCCTTTTTGACAATAAAATACCTTATTAATTAAAATACTTGTTCTTAGTAAATGTAAGTTCACCTTTCAAAGAAAGAGAAGAAGAAGAAGAAGAAGAAGAAGAAGAAGAAGAAGAAGAAGAAGAACTAACAAAGTAAAAGTACCTACATCGCTAGTAAAAATAGAAAAGAAAAGATAAGGGAACGATTTATGGCACACGTGGTGATTCTTTTTTGGAGTGATTCTTTTGTCTCATGCTACAGTCTCATGGAATCCTAAATCCAATTCTTTGTATAGAAGTTTCTTGCAGTCTCATTTTATCTTTTTAGTAACCGATAATTATAGTTAGACTTTGTCCATAATTAGATTGTTTAATAAGAAAAGGGAATGATTCTTGTATGTGTTTACAAAGGATATGGCCTTTGTTTCTTTTTTGGAGCGATTCTTCTGTGTGTTTTTTGTGTAATCCTACAAGTCTCATGATTGTATCTTTTCTTTGTGTAGAAGTTTGTTGTATTCTTATTTATATATTTTTGGTAACTGATAGTTATGGTTAGACTTTGTCCATAATTAGACTGTTATTATGTTTGTACAGATATATTCTTCATGCACTGATCGGATGTAGGCAAAATGATAAGTACAGTAACTATCTGACTGCATTTACTTATACCCTAATTTGCTTTTAGGTCCGGATGTTGAACTTATTCTCCCGTGTTTTTGGGATGTTAAATTATGCATTTTGTCTATATGTGTCTTAAGTTTTCCTTATCTGGCATATGCTTGTCGGCGTTTAGGTTTATCCATATGCAAAACCATTAGGATCAGTATCACTTACTCAATTGTTGTGGTAATTAATTCTTGAAGCATTACAAAGAATGCTACATGCATACTAGTAATTTCATTTGAACGTGGCTGTACATGCTAGGCAAATCATGATACTCTGTAACTTTCTTCTTTCTTTCTTCTTAGACTACAATTTTTTACCGATACAACTAACATAGAAGTTGACGTTCTGTTTTGTGATACTTGTTCCTGATACTTGTTCTTATTGAATGTAGGTTCGCCTTTCAAAGAAAGGGAAGAAGAAGAATAAGAAGTAAAAGAACTAACAAGGTAAAAGTTTGATGTCCCTTTCTTTGAATAATATGTTGGAACTGTTTATTTGAATAGGTTTACTGTTAATAAGTTGCATTGATTGAGAGGTGAAACAAGAGAGAGAGAGAGAGAGAGAGAGAGAGAGAGAGAGAGAGAGAGAGAGACAGAGAGAATCCTGAGAGTTTATTTTCCTTCCCTATATTTCACTATTTCTTTGCCATAGTATTCCTGGAATTAGCACATAGATTCCTCCTAGAAAAAATTCTAATTTCTGGGTTGTTTTTTAACCTATTATAGTTATGGAAAAGTTGAGGCATTGACTGATGATATTGAAGAAGAGAGTCAGATTTTTGAGGTCTTGAGGATCAAAAAGATTATTGATAATTGTCAAGATGAGATTTGTCTTCATAACTTCTACTGAATCTTTCTCTTTTATGTGAATTTAATTTTCATTTCTGTATTTTGTTTCTTTTGAAATTTTTTTTTTGACTGATAAATGGGAGATTAAGCAGAAATTCCTTATTACATTCTGATCCCAGAGTGTGCAGAAATTCCCTATTACATTCTTATTGACAATTGTCAAGATAATGTTTGGCATTCTCTCTTTCTCTCTCATGAGAACATTACTGAGAAGGGTACAACTTCCTAAGAGTTTTTGAACATATATGTGATAACCCTGTTCCTTATCGTGCTAATTAATCCTAATTATGACTGTGATTATGTGTTTGCTATGATTTTGAGTGCCATTTATATAAATATATGTGGTTTTGAATTTTTATCGGTTCACCGTAAGAAAATTTGTTTGATTATACGCTTTAGAATTTAGATTGAAGGCCTTATCGGCCACAGAAACCGAAATTGATTGCGCCTTGGTGATTAGCGTAATTTTTAGAGCCTACGGTGAAATTTAATTGAAAATTTATTTGGGTCAAAATAATTAGATTCAGAACGATTAATTAAGCACTATTATTAACCTTAATTAATTTGATTAAGTGAGAGACTACAAAAGGGGCTCTATTACACTTATATTCACTTGTTTTGAGCTCAAAGCTGAAAAATCACTCTAAAGAGAGAGAGTGAGGGTCGGTTAGAGAGAGAGGGTGGAAGGATTGAAGCTTTGGTCTTGAAGCTTGGAAATCTTGAAGATTGACTCAAGGATTAACTTCAATTGTGAGGATTAAAGCTCCTAGGTGAGTAGTCAACTCTTAATTTATGAGTTGAGTATGTAATTTTGGAAATTCAAGTGGTATGGTAGCTCATAGCAAAGATTGAGTTGAATATGAAGTTAGAATGCACATGCATGCATGAAATTACTTTGAATCACCATGATTTTGCATAATCAAGCATGTATCAAGTTGAATATGAGAATATGAGTATTAGAGCATACATGCAAGCATAGTTTTGTTGATTTTCATGGTTGTGAGCATCAATGGTGTCATTTAAAATGGAATTGGAGTAAAAAATAAGCATGCATGTATAATTCAAGGGGTTTATGGAGTATGGGTATATGTATATTGAAATTGAATTTTGAAGCTATGTGTTTTGTCGTGACGAATTGAGGGTTGGATTATGATTTTGAGAAATTGACCTCATATTGCTTGTATACTCATGATATATAATGTATTTCCCTATTTTTGGTACCTTAATTCGAGCTTTAAAGCCTTTGAATATCGAATTTGAGCCTCAAGAATAGTTTTGGAAAACCCAAAATTTGGTATGTCCGCTCGAGCGGGGAAAGCGCCGCTCGAGCGTGAAATACGAGCTCCCAGAACTTTTTGCAGACATGGATGTCCGCTCGAGCGGGGAGATTCACGCTCGAGCAGGGAGGCATGTAGTGTGACCTTCAGCTCGAGCGTCCGAATTCACGCTCGAGCGTAAAAATAAGGTAACCAGTACTTTTGTAGACCATGAGGGTCCGCTCGAGCGGCGGAACCCACGCTCGAGCAGGGACCCCTGTTTCAGAAATTTTGTAAAAGTGTTCTGTGTTACATTTTCCGTTCTCTTTCACTTCTAAGTACTCTTAGGCATGCATTGAGCATTATGAATGAATTAAAAGGATAAGAAAGAAGCCTAAGAGGGATGTATGAATTAAGAACGGATTGAATCGTTTGTTACCCATATGTGTTATGTAATGTGTAGGGTCGAGCTCAAGGGTGAATCCACCGGCAGAACACTGTGAGTAATATCTTAATAAAGATATTTTGTCGTACGTTATTTGTCCAATTGCTTATTTCCCTCTAAGTCTTATAAGTTTGTTAATTTGAATTGTGGACAAATATTTGCTATGCCATATGGTTGGGCCAAAGGCCGTCTGACATGAATGAAAGAATGAATGGGCCGAAAGCCGTTTGACATGAATGAATGAATAAATGGGCCAAAGGCCGTATGACAAGAATGAATGGGCCGAAGGCCGTTTGACATGAATGAATGAATGAATGGGCCAAAGGTCGTATGACATGAATGAATGGGCCAAAGGCTGTTGACGCGAATGATTGGGCCAAAGGCCGTCGGACAGGAACGATTGGGCCAAAGGCCATCGGATATGAATGAATTGGGCTCGAGGCCATTTGATGTGTTTGGAACCGCAGTCACTTGACCTATATTTACATATATATATATACTAGATAAAAATATGAATTGGGCCCAAGACCGTCTAATGTATGTTGTTCTAAATACCGTTCGTGTATCTTCTTTATTTGATTCGCTCATGCTTATTCATGTGTCTGTAGGTGAGCCAAGGGAGGTCCAAACCCAGCCTCAATGAAGTTTGTGTGAAACAGTCAAGGTTTTGAAGAGTCAGCCCAAATATTGGTGAAAACATTAGATTACTTTTGTATATAAACTTTGGGTTGACCAACTTAGACTCAAATGATCTTGTATGTACAGAACTTTGTGTTATTACATATTTTGATATGAGTTATTAACATGTATGTAAATGGATTGCTATGATGTGCCATGTAAGCACAGCTCTATGGACAATTTGTAAGTTTGCTTCCGTTTGGCCCTTTACTCTGATGAGTTATGTCTTGTTTGGTTTGAGGCTGTAGATAATCCCTTGATTACTGGCTGGTTATGTCCTTAACCCATAGGGGCGGGTTCGGGTCATGACAATATATGAGTGTGGTCATTTATGGGTAGATTAGCTTTTAAGCTAGTAATATTTAGTAATTTTTATTATCAACTCAAATGCAAAGGATGTGATGTGAGTCTGGGATTAGAATGCAAAGGATATGCTCTCTGTTGTAGCTAAGAAATTAAGCAGAAATTAATGGCATACTCTATGTTTTTGGTGGATATGGTGGAAGAAATTACTTGAAGTAAGATTTCATTTCTTTTTATTTCTCATCTATTATTTTATTGTATTGCAAAGGATATACTCTCTGTTGTAGCTAAGAAATTAAGCAGAAATTAATGGTATACTTTATGTTGTTGGTGGATATGGTGGAAGAAATTACTTGAAGTAAGATTTCATTTCTTTTTATTTCTCATCTATTATTTTATTGGGTAGCATTGTCATTTATGGCCAGATTTACCATAATTACTTAAGTAGTTCTGTTTTGAGTCTACTTAAGATTGTATTTTTTCTGTGTTATGCTACTAATGCATGCCCTGGTTCAGAAAGATTGGCTTATGCTGTTACATAAGGCTGTTAAGTTGTGTTATTGCGAGGTTCCGTTGCCGTTATGAACAATTAATAGCTTGGAGTGAAATTAACAATTGTATTGGCTGTTGTAGTATGTTAACTTACAGTAATGATTGATTTATCATTCCTTGCAGGTGCGTATGGGCGTTATTTGTATGGATGTTTTGTGGAGCTCTAAAGTTCGATTTTTATGGACAACTTAGGGTCTTTTTTATCTTTCTTTTTATTTTATTTTATTTATTTTTATTTATTTTTATGGCTATTGTTTTTGTTATGGCTGTTGGCTGAAATTAACAACTGTGTGATACAATATTTTTTTCTTTTATTTTTCGGTTGTGTTGTTTGATTTTGGTTTAGAATAATCATGCAATGTTTGCCTGAATTTAGTCAATATATTGAAATAGGTTTATCCATACTATTGCTATTTTTCAACTTCATTACAAGTATGTTTTTTAATTAAATCTAACAGAATTAGCACAATCTCAAAAAAAAAAAAAAAGAGCTATAACGACGTTTGCCCAAACGCCACTATAGTGCTAACAGTCATATTTTTAAAATAGGAAAAACACTATCATGGCGTTTTTAAAACGTCGCTAAATATTAGATGACATCATGCTACTGTTATTTACAACATTTAGAGGTGTTTTTAACGCCGCCTATACAATTTAACAATATTTTGAAAGCATCATAACGCTAGAGTGACAGTCGCGTCTTCGGCGTTTGGTGCTAAACGTCACGAAAAGAATTAGCGGCGTTTTTTTACACCTATAGCGGCGTTTTTTAAACGCCACTAAATGTCCAATTTTCAGTAGTGTCGGCCACCATGCAGAAGCATCTACAGTGATAGTATTGATGGAAGAATAATTTTGTCTATTAAAAATTAATCATCATGTTTGGTTCCATTTTTCTAAATTCATTGTTTTGAAAATTTTGTAGTTTTTGTTTGGTTATATAGAAAATGGAATAAAGTTTTCAGAATCTTGGTACAACTTTTGGAGGGAAATTTGAAATTGCATAGTGCATTTTTTTTGAAAACCAAACATATATCATTTTCAAAACAAAGTTTTCAAATCGCTTTTCTAAAAAATAACTCAAAAAAATGAAACCAAATATAGTGAATAAAATTTAAAAGAATAAAAATTTTATTTAAGATTTAATGAAATATAAATTCACAAAATGAAAATTATGTTCTTTAAAAAAGTTTCTTGTGGACTTTACACAATAAAACTTTTATGCTGGGGTTTTTGACCAATTTTTTCATTTCTAAATATCAAATAAATTTTAAGCCTCCAACATAAATTGAAGCTTTTTTTTTTGGTAAATTACAAATACACCTCTGAGGTTTGCTTAAAATAAGAATTGTTCCCTGTGATTTGAAAATTACAAATACTTCCCTATCAGAATTTTTTATTTAACAGAATTAATTGAAAAAGTGAAATTTCTAACTATTCACCGATACATAAATAAAATTATCTGAATTATTAATTGAAGTAAAATTTTAACATTATTAAAAACTTTTAATTAACTTGATTTATTAATAAAAGGATCTATTTGGTATGAAATTGAAACCTTAGGGGCATAATGTAATTTTTAGAACTACAGAAATAATTTGTAATTTAAATAAATTTCAAGAGACGTGTTTGTAATTAATTTTTTATTTTTCAACCAAAATCTATAGTACAACCACCACCATTTGAAAAACTCCCTGCAAGTTTAAAACCCATACACAGTCAATCAAATTTCTCAACTTCAACTTCAACTTCAACTTCAACTTTGGTGTTCGAGTTTAACCATTAAATAATTCTTAGAGAATTAAAACACATAAAATAAAATGCAAAAAGGTTGAATACAATTCATGAGCTACAAGGTGATGGTGATGGTGATGGTGATGGTGATTGTGATGGTGATGATAACAACTTAAAATCAACAAGCAGGCAATGGTAATCCATTGAATCATGACATGATAATTATAAGATTGTGATATTGTTTAGAATTGATTTTTTAGTATTTTTTACCTTTAGAAAAATTAAAAAAGCTAATGTTGTAAGAGAAATTATGAAAATTAATTTTTTTTTTTTGGTTAGTAAAAAAATGGGTGAAACACCAATAAATATCAAATAATGATCTTATGAATTGTTTGGTCCTACATTTTTTCTTATTGACCCAAAGGTCTCATTCTAGTGTGAATTACATAAAGGACTAAGCGTAAACTCTCATGTATTATGTGTTGAAGGATAAATGTAGATTTTCTTATAATGTTAAAATTACTAAATGTAACACTTAAAAAAAAAAACACCTTAATGTACTTTTTCTAAAAATAACATTCTAATGTAATACTCAAAAAACGTAACACTCTAATGTAACATACTGAAAAACTGTGTACTTTCCTCAAACGTAACTGTGTAACATTTAAAAAAAAAACTATTTAGTGTACTTTTTCTAAACGAATGTAACATTCCTAAAAGACTCCTTATTGTATTTTTTCAATTGTTACACTCCAATCAATGTAACACACAAAAACTCCTTAATGTATTTTTTTTTCTTCTAAATATAACACTTTAATATAACACTAGACTAACATAAATGCAGATTTCCATGCTCGACAACCAATACTTCAGCCATCAATCCCCCCCAAAAATATTTTTCACACCTCACATTTCTATTCTCATCCCAAAAACGAATCAAAAAATTAAAAAAATAAATCACAAAAGGGTATTTACTTAAACTCAAATGGTACCAAATCAAATAAATACAACTTTTCAAAATAAAAAATGACTTAATTGATTAATATGAAGATTCTTTGAAGTAAATGGATCAACATTCTCCCATATGTGATTTATGGATAATTTTTAAAAAAAAAATTGATGTGACTTTTAGCTTTTTCAATGAGGATAAATAATTATTTTAGGTTTTTGACTTTTGGATATTTTTAATTAAAAAATAACTTGCCTTTATTAATTATTTCCAAACGTGGCCTACATTTGTTTGTTATTAACTTTCGGCATCAGAGTATTCTTTGAAAGTCAAGTCTTTGGGTAGGAATCGACCTAAGATTTTAATATGGGAATAATTACATTTTAGTGGTGTTTCTAAATTCATAGAAAAATTTAAAATGTCAATTATCAATATTTGTAAAGTAAATTACTGATCTGAAATTATTGTAAAAAATTTAACCTGAATTGAACTTTCTCCACTAATATATATATATATATATATGAACTGAGAGGGTAATTTTTGGTAAAAATTGGGCCGAGCTATGAGATGGGCTTTGCGGCCCAAAGTGCCAAAAGCTTGGTGAAAAGGCCGCAATGTTACTCCGGACTGGGAAAGGCCGCAGTGTTACTCCGGCCCAGGAGAGGCAAGTCTACTCCGGCCTAAGAGAGACAAAGTTACTTCGGCACAGTGACTGTAAAAGATACTTCGGTCCGAAAGTAACTTGGAGTTATACCGGTATTGGGGTTAGATCGGTCGAAAGTCGTTGGCTCGGTCCAAGACCGTACCATGGGTTCTACATGGAAAGCTGAGATAAGAAAGGGAAAACACAAGGACCGAACTAAGGATGAGTTCGGTTTATTCAGTGGCTCTGCATAGCCAAAGCTTATTTCGGTCATATAGTAGTTCGACCAAAGTAAAAACCATCCCACTTGGTTTAAGCAGTGGGGGAGGGTGTAAAAGGATAAGCATTATCCTTAGGAGTATGAATCCTAGGAGGACTCTGCATGGAGAAATACAAGTCCTACTAGGATTGTGCCACAGGAAACTTAGAAAAGCTCACAAACATCACCTTGGAGGAGGTAATTGAACACAAATTTCTCTAAGAACTTATAGCTTTGTCTATTTGTCAAGTTTTCTGACTTAAGCATCGGAGAGGTTTCCGGCACACACCCGCCGGCCAGCTCACGTTTGTGTTTTCAGGTGACAAAGCGATGTCGTACGGAGGAGCGTGGACTTGGTCAACAGGATTATACGAGGAGAATTATTTCTTCCCCGTACAATTGGCGCCGTCTGTGGGAACAAGCAGATAAGAACAAAAACCTCTTGACTAAGCTTCTCCTTTTCTCAATCAATGGCACACATTGAAGAACTACCGCAGTCCGCCGTCGACGGGCTAACTCTAGATGGAGGCGCAAGGCGTGAAGGATTGCCCTCTGTCCCTCCCATGGCGGACTTGGAGCCCCAACAACAAAACTCCAGACGGGGTGGTAGGGGAAGGAGGAATAACAGCCCTCGTCACTCTCAAAGTCCTGACAGGCAAAGGAGGAGGATTGATCCTCAAGCCCTGGACGATCGCGTAAAGGAGCAAGATGAACTAATTCGGAAGATGGCGGCGGACATGGAGGCATTAAAACGCCAGATGAAGACTAAAGATGTAGCGATAGGAGAGGGGCGCAAGCACAAGACGCCCCCTCGCCACTCAGAGAATCGTAGTAGGAATACTACACCCTCCCAAGGAGGGAGCAGAAGCCTCAGGACAGGCGACACTCATTCCTTATCTTCCAGGACTCGTCACTCCAGGTCTGAGAGGACGAGATCCGAAAGATCATACACTGAAGGAAGCACGTATTGGCCTTCACATTCACACCAAACCAAATCTAGACAAACAGAGCTGCCCAGGTCATCCGACTTACGAACCGTGCTCGAAGAAAAAGCACGATGCAAGGAGGATGCCAGGGCAAGGGATCCACACCGAGTTTCGGCCTTACAACGGTTGGCTCCTCGGACGCATGGAAGCGTCGAGGTTGGAATGCCAATACCGCGACCGGCCTACGAACCAACGGACAAAGCCTTGGCAAGACTACAGACTTCGCCGTTTGTTCCAGCAATCGAAAACGCGCCCCTACCATCAGGCTTCCTTTAGCCGAAATTCACTACATATGAAGGGAAGACGGACCCGTATTCACACTTGAGCCACTTTCGCCAAGTCATGGCTGTGTACAGGCGAAACGAGGCCTTAATGTGTATACTCTTCCCATCAAGCCTTGGCGACTTGGGCTTGACTTGGTTCGAGAAACTCCCTGAAGGCAGCATAGCCTCCTGGGCTCAACTAGCGGAAGCATTTGTAACAAGATTTCGAACAAACACTAAAACACCGGTGGAGATAGACCAGTTACTCTCCATCGACATGGGTGAAAAAGAGACCCTCAGATCTTACAACAGTCGCTATTGGGAGACATTCAACCAGATTGGAGACTGCCCCTCCAATCTAGGCATTGCGCAATATAAAAGAGGCCTACCAGTAGGGAACAGACTAAGGGATTCGATTACCATGACGCCACCCCTCACCATGGAGGCCCTGATGGAAAGAGTGCATCAGCACATCAGGGTAGAAGAGGATGGCGCACGTGCAAAAGCAAAATCTAGTGCAACCACGGTACCAGAAAAGAAGGCCTCAGCAAAGGTCAATACAGTAGATCGGCAGAATAAAAACGGGCGTGGCAGACGAGATAACGGAGAAGACCCAGACAAAAGATGGTTGAGAATCCGCACTGCCATAACAACGGTGTTCAAAAAACCAATATATCGGATTCTGAGCAAAATAAGAGACGAGCCTTTTGTCAAGTGGCCAGCCAAGCTGGGAGAAGCTCAGAAAGACTATGACGACAGATCACGGTGCACCTTCCACAAAGAAAAGGGGCACCGAACTGAGAATTGCACACCACTAAGACAACACTTGGAAGAACTGGTGGCAGCAGGCCACTTGGACAAATATATTGAAGTAGGTACACAGCCAGCCCCCCAAGATCATAATAACCCCAATGGGATGCCGATCAACGCCCCACCACAAGGCATCATCAATGTAATACATGGAGTCTTTGAACCTGAGCGTGTATACGAGCTTAGAGGATCAATCAAGAAGGCTGAGCACTTTAGGGAAGTATTAAGTGCCCAACCTGCCATCAAGAAAGGGAAGACAGAGGCAACAAACGTCATGTCTTTTTCGGATAAAGACCTGGATCGAATATACTGTCCTCACAATGATGCTCTGGTTGTCACTCTCCGAGTCAAAGATTTTGACGTCAAGCGGATTCTGGTTGACCAGGGTAGTTCATGTGAGATCATGTACTACGACACATTTAAACAACTGAAGTTGCAAGACAAAGACTTGGCGCCTGCAGTTTCTCCCCTGATTGGATTCAACTCCATGCCAGAGTGGCCTGTCGGCAAAATAATTCTTCCAGTCAGAGCAGGGAGTGTAACAAAACAAGTGGAGTTCTGGGTATTGAAGGTCCCCTCCACATACAACATCATCTTGGGCAGAACATGGCTGCATGCCATGCGTTCGGTAGCGTCATCATACCATCAGGTAATGCGGTTCCCCAACGACACCGGCATAATTGAAGAAGTCTATGGCGATCAGATCATGTCAAAACAATGCTTCGCCACAGCGAATGGAAGCCGAGCTGCCAAAGGATACGTTCATTCGGTGGAAGAACCAGAAAGTAATGAACTATTCGCAGACGTCGGCAAAACGGCGGATCAAAAAGCAGTGGAGGACTTGGTGGAGGTCAAAATAGATGAGAAGAACCCGGATAAGTTCTTCTTGCTTGGCTCATCGTTGTCCAGTGCTGAGAGATTAGAGGTCTTGGAATTCTTGACCTCTAACATCGAAGTGTTTGCCTGGACGCCGTACGACATGCCAGGCATTGATCCAAACTTCATCAGACACCAACTCAATGTCCACCCATCCGCGTGACCGGTCATTCAACGCACACGCAGATCGGCACTCCACCACGCCGAAATAGTGGCAAAAGAGGTAGGCAACCTGCTGGAGGCAGGAGCAATAAGGGAAGTGCACTACCCAAGATGGATCTCCAACACGGCCGTAGTGCCAAAAAAGAATGGTAAATGGCGTGTCTGCGTCGACTACAAAACTGTCAACAAGGCCTGCCCAAAAGATAGCTTTCCTCTACCAAGGATAGATCAACTGGTGGACCTAACGGCAGGGCATAACCGACTTAGCTTTCTGGATGCATACAGAGGCTATCACCAAATCGCCATGCATGAGCCAGACCAGGAGGTCACATCCTTCACAACACCAAGGGGATTATATTGCTACAAGGTCATGCCCTTTGGCCTAAAGAACGCAGGGGCGACATTCCAACGGATGGTCACCAAGATGTTTGAACCATTGTTAGGCAAAACAATGGAGGCTTACACCGACGACATGGTGGTCAAAAGCAAGAATGAGAATGGCCATCTTAAAGACCTAGGCGAGATGTTCCAGATCTTGAAGAAACACAAGTTGCGCCTCAATGCGTCCAAATGCGCATTCGGAGTTGGATCTGGCAAATTCTTGGGCTTCCTGGTGACCAACCAGGGTATAGAAGCAGACCCCTCTCAAATTAAAGCAATCCAGGAGTTGGAGAGACCAAACTCTGTCAAAGAAATGCAGCATCTCACTGGTATGGCGGCTGCGCTCAACCGGTTCATAAGCAGGTCATCAGACAGACTACGACCATTCTTCCAAGCTTTAAAAGCCAAGTTTGAGTGGGATGAAGAATGCGACCAAGCTCTGGAAAGCTTGAAGGAGTACATGTCTTCCCCACCACTACTTGTTACTCCAGTACCTGGTGAAAAACTCTTTTTGTACCTGGTAGTCTCTCAGCACGCAGTTAGCGCGGTGTTGGTTCGTGCAGAAGGAATACAACACTTGCCCATCTTTTATGTCAGCAAGACATTATTGGGAGCCGAAACAAGGTACTTGCCCTTGGAGAAACTAGCATTAGCATTAATGATGGCCTCTAGGAAATTGGCGCACTACTTTCATGCCCACACCATAGTCGTCCTCACAGCCTTTCCACTAAAAGCTCTGTTTGAAAGGGCAAATTTTAGTGGGCGAATTTTGAAGTGGGCAGTAGAGTTGGGACAATTCGACATCAAATTCCAACCCAAGACCGCAATAAAAGCCCAATCTTTGGCAGACTTCGTCGCAGAGTTTACTCCTGAAAGTCATCATATCTGCCCAGTCGACCTAACTAACACAACCGAACTAGGGACGGAAGTTGCCGCCGGAATAGCGCAACCCCTAGTAAAAGGTAGTCAATCAAGCACCAAGGCAGACCATACTAAGGACAACAAGGAAGAGACAAACAAAGGCTCACCAACAGTTCAAACAGAGGACGAAGGGCAGACAGCCAACATGGACCTTGAAGAAAACACCATCCTTGACCCCACGACATCATCTGACCCCTCCACTTGCTGGAAGTTATTCGTTGGAGAGATGTGGAAGCTCTTTGTGGATGGAGCGTCCAACCGGCATGGTGCAGGGCTTGGCATAGTCCTCATCTCCCCAGACGGCCTGGTTGTAGAGCAAGCAATCAACCTTGGCTTCCCAGCATCCAACAACGAAGCGGAGTATGAGGCGCTTCTCGCAGGACTCAAGTCAGCCTACTACCTGAAGGCCATCGAACTAATGGTATACAGTGACTCCCTACTGGTAGTAAACCAAATCTCTGGCGACTACGAAGCAAAGGATGACAGGATGGCCAAGTACCAAGAATTAGTCAGAACAGAGATCAAGAAGTTTGATGTAGTAAGGATAGAACATATTGGAAGGGAGGAAAACAGCCGAGCGGACGAACTAGCAGGCTTGGCCTCAATGGCAGATACATCAATCCCTCATCCATTACTCATCGACTACTTACCAAGACCAAGCATAGAAGACCCCGAAGCAGAAGAAGTATGTTGCGCAGAGCTAGGCCCCTCTTGGATGGATCCCATCATCCTGTTCCTAAAAGACGGCATCCTACCAGAAGAGAAAAAAGAAGCCAATAGAATAAGGGCAAAGTCACAGCGATTTTGGCTATCTCCATCTTTGGCATTATACAAGAAGTCATTCTCAGGGCCTTACCTAAAATGTGTTCATCCCAGCAAAGTGGAAGCATTCTTGTTCGAAATACACGAAGGGGTGTGCGGAAGTCACCAAGGGGGAAGGTCGCTAGCTTACAGGGCTATTTCGCAAGGATATTGGTGGCCATATATGCAAGCAGACTCAGAGAAATATGTGAAGAAGTGTGAGAAATGCCAAAAATTCGCGCACCAAATACATCAGCCAGCAAGAGAACTCCTACCATTAACTAGCCCATGGCCTTTCGCAATGTGGGGCATGGACATAGTAGGACCACTTCCAACAGCGCCCGGCGGCAGGAAGTTCTTCCTCGCAGCAACAGACTACTTCACAAAGTGGGTGGAAGCAGAAGCATTGGCATCAATCAAAGAAAAAGATGTAAAGAAGTTTGTTTGGCAGAACATCATCACTCGGTTTGGCATTCCAAAAGCCCTAATTTAAGACAATGGCACTCAGTTCGACGGCAGAATCTTCAGAAGCTTTTGTAAAGAGTATAAGATAGAATTCTACAATTCTACACTGGCATATCCACAGGCAAATGGGCAAGCAAAAGCATCAAATAAAGTCGTCTTGGATGGACTAAAGAAAAGGCTAAAAAAAGCAAAAGGCAAGTGGGCAGAAGAACTTCCTCATGTTTTATGGGCGTACCGCACCACACCTCAGCGATCAACAGGAGAAACACCATTCTCCTTAGCCTATGGAATGGAAGCAATAATCCCACTAGAAGTTGGCCTCCCCACAATTCGAAGCGAAAATTTTGATCCAGACTTGAATGGAGAAGCCATAGCTGTAGAACTCGACCTTGCAGAAGAAAGAAGAGAAAGAGCACTGGTTCACATCGCCTCATACCAACGAGAGTTAATCAGAAAATACAATAAGAAGGTGCATCCAAGACAATTCAAGATTGGGGATTGGGTACTGCGCAAAGTAATGGGAAACACCTCGGTACTAGGAGATGGCAAGTTAGGGCCAAACTGGGAAGGTCCTTACAAAGTGGTTGGGTTAGCAGGCAGAGGGGCATACCACCTAGAAGACAAGGACGGCAAAGCAATCCCTAGGCCATGGAACACGGCCAATCTCAAGTTATTTTACTTTTAGCTTTTCCTTTTCAAAAATGTGTAAATTTCTCTTTCTTCAATAAAACAAGCGATTCTTTTTCAGTATAAAATTGTTCTTTGTAAAAGTTAGCTTTAAGGTTAGGCACATTGCTAGCATTTTATTCTAAGATTAGCTGGAAAAACTAACTTAGAGGTTGGCTGGAATAAACCAACACTTATTACTCTTCAGCCGAAGTAAGTGCAAGGCTGAAGAGTGGTTGGCTGGAATAAACCAACTCTTGTTACTCTTCAGCCGAAGTAAGTGCAAGGCTGAAGAGTGGTTGGCTGGATTAAAACAACACCTTCCCAAGCCCAGGATAAGGATCCAGGCTGCAGGACGTTTGGTCGGAATAACCAAACATTATTCTAAGTTAGCTGGAAAAACTAACTTAGAGGTTGGCTGGAATAAACCAACTCTTGTTACTCTTCAGCCGAAGTAAGTGCAAGGCTGAAGAGTGGTTGGCTGGAATAAACCAACACTTGTTACTCTTCAGCCGAAGTAAGTGCAAGGCTGAAGAGTGGTTGGCTGGAATAAACCAACCCTTGTTACTCTTCAGCCAAAGTAAGTGCAAGGCTGAAGAATGGTTGGCTGGAATAAACCAACACTTGTTACTCTTCAGCCGAAGTAAATGCAAGGCTGAAGAGTGGTTGGCTGGAATAAACCAACACTTGTTACTCTTCAGCCGAAGTAAGGGTAAGGCTGAAGAGTGGTTGGCTGGAATAAACCAACTCTTGTACCCTTCAGCCGAAGTAAGCGCAAGGCTGAAGAGTGGTTGGCTGAATAAACCAACTCTTGTTTCTCTTTAGCCGAGGTAAGGGAATGGCTGAAGAATGGTTGACTCTTTTTACTCTACCAGCCGAATTAAGGGTATGGCTGAAGAAGTGGTTGGATGGATTCACCAAACCCTTTGTACTCCTTAGCCGCAGTAATTATGTCGGCTAAGGAGTGGTTGGCTGGTAAGCATAGTTTAAACAAGTAAAACCGAAATAACAGTTGGAATTATAGAAAGGCATTTCAAGTGTAAGCATAGACATCAACCGAAGTAAGAGTTCAAGCAAGTTTTTCATTTCATTAAAAGTCAAAATAGGAACATAGGAGGGGCCGCAGCCCGGTTACAAAGAAAAAAGGCAACAAAAAGAGAAAAAGTACAAAGTTAAGAGAAAAGATCTTCAATTTCGGCATCAAATGCGGCATCAGCATCAGTAGGAAGACCGGTTTCAGGCCGAAGCTCCGTATTGGCAACAAGGGTGGTTTCGGTCGGAACCACGGTTTTAGCTGGTTGTTCAATTGTTAGATCCTCCACCATGGGCTCCGACCGAACCACCTCATCGATGTTGACAACCGGAGTATCCTCAGAGGCAGAATCTTCATCAGAATCTAAGCCTTCAAGAAACTCCTGTTGCTTGGCATTCGCATACTCCAAGAGGGAGTTCGGTATGAAGTAGGCTGGAGGGTTGAAAATCTCGGTCTGAGGATCATGACCGAGCTGCTCAACGGCCCCCCTCCAGCCGCACTTAAAGAACAGATCTTTGGTGGCCTCACATTGCTTGGCAGAAGCATCTTCTGCCTTCTTGAAACCTTGTTTGCCGGCTTCCTTTACGCTCTCCTTTATTTCGGCATCTTTCTTTCTTTCAAGCTTCACCAGCTCGCGCAAGTATTTGTCCTTCAGAACTATGGCAGTCTTCTGCCTTTCTGCCTCTGCTGAACTAACTAGTCCGGTCAGCCTGCTGTTCTCAGCCTGCAGCTCGGCCATTTGCTTCTTGATGTCTTCTACCTCGGCCGACTTCAGTTCGGCTTCGGCCACTGCGTCCCTCGTAGTTTGTCTAAGTTCCAGCACTTTCTTGTGAGTGTTGTAGTTTTTTTGAATTGCCTGACAAAACAAGGACTTCTAATGAGCCGAAGTAAAAGCTTAAAAAACTAGACAGAAAAACGGACAGAGCTACTTACCAGGATCATGGACTTCGTTGCAGACCGAATGGACTTTAATTCGGTGTTTAGTTGCTTTTTGTGGTGCTCCATATCCTTGGGGAGGCACACACTCTTGGCCAGACTAAAGGCCAACAGGTGATCTTTTTCGGCGACAACCAAATCAGCATCTGAGACATCTCGGTTGTTGAATGTAAGTTTTGGTGCCCAACTGGTGGTAGTTCGGTCGTTGGGCTCGGGTTGGGGGCTCGGTGGCAGGACCGGTGGAACAGCAGTCTCATCTTCGTCAACCAAACTTGGTTCAGACTCGATGGTTCGTGTGCGCTTGGTTCGGCGCGATGAAGACGGCTGTTGAGAGGGGAGGGCCACAACGGCAGGCTGTGCTTGGCTGGGTGACGGTACTTCGGGCCTGCTTGTCTCGGTCAGAAGCGCCCTTAGTCTGTTCTTCTTGGCCATTTCCTCTTCAGCAGTTAGAGGAATTAATCTTATTTGTGGCAAGTTTGGGTTCGGCTCTGGAGCATCTTCGAGAAGAAAGTCAGTTACTCTTGCTTTTCGGCGACCACTATACCGGTAGGTCGGCTCAAAGTTTAGAAGCTTAGCCCAACTCCTTTCTTTAAACCGTAGTGCGGCTCGCAAAATCGCAAGGTTGGGATAGCTGTATAAAGAGCGGAGGTGGGCGAAATCTGCAAAAGAAGAACTGTTAGTTCGGTTGATAGACTAAAAACCAAAATAAAAATACAAGGATGAAGACCGAAGTCAAATTACCGGGCTCTCCCTTTTTCCAATTTATAGGTCGGCCAGGAATTTGGGCTTGAAAATCCTCAAAGTTCCCAGAGACCCAGAAAAAATCATCGTCATTAAGGTCTTTGTCCGGTGTGTATTTAACTATCTTCTCTCGGCGGCGGCGAATCCTAAGGTAATAGACCCACCCATCATCTTTTGAGCCGATGGAGTATTGATGGAAAATTTCGGCCAGGCCAAGGTTTAGTCCGGTTTGGTGGTTCAGTGCGGCTATTCCCATAATAATACGGTATGTATTGGTGGACAGTTGGGTGGGGCATAATCTAGTCTGCCTAAGAAATTCACAGATCAATGGTTGGACAGGAAACCGTAGTCCGGTTTCTATTATGGATTGAAGGGTAAAAGGGACGAAGCCTTCTTTTTCCCAGGGAATAACATCTTTTTCGGCCAACATCAGATGGACGTCATCAGGAATTTGGTAATCTTTCCTAAATTCGGCCATGCCACCAGGGGTCTCAACTAGATACCTATACTTACCCATCTGATGTATAATTTACTTATAATTTATATCGGTGCAAAAATCGTGCTCAGCTCGGTTAAGCACAAGAAGGAAGGCCTGGGCAACCTAAGTCTGCAAAGTAGAAAACAAAGGGGTTAAGCACAGATCATAGGATCGTGCTACAAATTAAAAGCAAGGTATAAGAGCCCTACTTCGGCCTCTTAAACTTATTCTACCTCGGTTCGTCGAAAGGTTTGGTGACCTCGGCTTGAGCAGGTTGCTTAGTAGACCGGTTCACCGTCTAGGGGCAGCTTTCTTAGTTCGGTCTAAAAAACTAAGAGAGTTGGCTTAGCCCCAAGGCCTAAATCGGTTAAACTATGTGTTTTGTTACTTCGGTTGAGCCTCTAGGGGCAGCTTTCTGAGTTCGGTTTAGAAACCAAGAAAGCTGGCTTAGCCCCAAAAGCTTAGTTCGGTTGAAAACCGAGGTTCCTAGTTTAATTTGTTCGAAACTTGGTGATCTTATTTTGGCCAAAATGAATCAGGAGTTGGTTATTTGAAGCCTACTGATTATTCCTACGAGTTCTTGTTCGGTTATTTGAAGTGATCTACCTATATAGGACAAACAGGATCCTAGTTCGGTTGCTACCCAATTTTGGATCTAAGGCTAGTTTTTTACAGAAGTTCATGTACGTATGAGCTCTGCTATTATTTTTTCATGAAAGTACAGAAGCGAAGCGACAAATGGAAGAAAATGTTTGCAAAAAGCATACAAAACAAAACTATACAGATACGAAAGCAAAATAAAGGAAGCAAAATGAGTCTACTTACCAGGTGGAAGAAGAGGGATCTGATGATGGGAAAGTGGCAGCAAAATCAGTTTTCAAAAGTAAAGGAAGAACACGAACAGCAAGAACACAGAGAGAGAAGATGAAGAGTAGTGAAGGTGAATGGTTCAAAGGCAGAATGAATGTTTTGTGGAAAGAAAGAGAGGGCGGGAACTGTTCAAAAATTACAAAACACGAAGACGTCGTTGACAGCTGCCTTCTATGAATGGGAGCATGCCGCGTGTATACGGAAAGGGAAGCGTTACAGTCGTGATTGAAGAGACGTTTTGACTGGACAAAGTGAAGCCCGAAGTAAATTTAGCTCGGCTGGAGAGGCTAAAGGGTTTTTAGCTCGGCTGGAATGGCTTAATAACTTCAGCACGGTTGGACTGATAATCCCAATCATGCTGTGCAGATGGAATTAAGGGGCAATTGAGAGGGTAATTTTTGGTAAAAATTGGGCCGAGCTATGAGATGGGCTTTGCGGCCCAAAGTGCCGAAAGCTTGGTGAAAAGGCCGCAATGTTACTCCGGACTGGGAAAGGCCGCAGTGTTACTCCGGCCCAGGAGAGGCAAGGCTACTCCGGCCTAAGAGAGACAAAGTTACTTCGGCACAGTGACTGTAAAAGATACTTCGGTCCGAAAGCAACTTGGAGTTATACCGGTATTGGGGTTAGATCGGCCGAAAGTCGTTGGCTCGGTCCAAGACCGTACCATGGGTTCTACATGGAAAGCTGAG
Source organism: Camellia sinensis (assembly GCF_055761805.1). Classification (NCBI taxonomy): domain Eukaryota; kingdom Viridiplantae; phylum Streptophyta; class Magnoliopsida; order Ericales; family Theaceae; genus Camellia; species Camellia sinensis. The sequence continues at coordinate 752,758 of NW_028128998.1, read as the reverse complement.
ATAAGAAAGGGAAAACACAAGGATCGAACAAAGGATGAGTTCGGTTTATTCAGTGGCTCTGCATAGCCAAAGCTTATTTCGGTCATATAGTAGTTCGGCCAAAGTAAAAACCATCCCACTTGGTTTAAGCAGTGGGGGAGGGTGTAAAAGGATAAGCATTATCCTTAGGAGTATGAATCCTAGGAGGACTCTGCATGGAGAAATACAAGTCTTACTAGGATTGTGCCACAGGAAACTTATAAAAGCTCACAAACATCACCTTGGAGGAGGTAATTGAACACAAATTTCTCTAAGAACTTAGAGCTTTGTCTATTTGTCAAGTTTTCTGACTTAAGCATCGGAGAGGTTTCCGGCACACACCCGCCGGCCAGCTCACGTTTATGTTTTCAGGTGACAAAGTGACGTCGTACGGAGGAGCGTGGACTTGGTCAACAGGATTATACGAGGAGAATTATTTCTTCCCCGTACATGAACATTTTTTATTTTATATAGCATTTCACTATAAGATCAATATCCATCGGCATAAAAGGTAAAAAATTATATGAAAACATATATAAATATGTTTCTTTGTAATTATACTCAGTTAAAAATATTACAATTGTAAGATAATCCATCTGTTAAAGTGGGGCTAACATCTTGAGTTCTACTTAACACATATTTTAAGCGATAAGCGTATCTCCAATCTATATTGTAGGCAATTCTGGGCTCATCACAGGTCATTTTTTAATGATTTAATTAATTTATGATGTTAGACCTTGTATATAGACGATTCACAAAAAATATTATATTGATCAGATAGTCATCTAATTTCAGTGTTTGTCTTTATAAAAATACTGTCTAGTCACAAAATCATACTTATTATCTATTTTTTAAAAGGAATACTAGATAATTAAATTATTTAATTACAATCTACAATTATTAAGTTATTTTTTATACACAAAGGCGTATAAACACTCCTCAGGGACCCGGTATTCAGTTTCTCGAGTCAAATTTGCCATCTCCACTTGGAATAACGAATTTGCAAAGGACAATGCATTCAATAGAAAAATCTTTAATTTTTTGGTGAGGAAAATAGGCAGACACTCATTTACTATTCCAAACACACCCATAATACATGTATAAATGGCACTATAGAGAGGTGAGTTGCGCATATTCTAAACCTCTCTTTAGTTCACAACAAAAACAGTGGAGGCTTGTTTGCATACATTTATGGCGGTTGTGTTGGTTTTGGAAGCGTCAATGGTCACTACAAGAATTCATACATTTGCCGACCACTTTTGCTGACCAAAAAAATTTTGGTCACAAAAAAATGACATTTGGCGACCAAATATTAATTAGTCGCGAATGATCATTATTTTTGGCGACCAAATATTATTGGTCACAGAAGGTTATATTTTGGCGACCAAAAAAAGAGTTGGTTGCAGAAAGTGGTATGGTTTTGCCGACCAACTACAAATTTGGTCGCGGAAGGTCCAGTATTTTTTTAGAACATCAATAAAAAATAATGACTAATCTGTAAATAACATCAATAGAACAAAGACTAATCTGTATTTAAAAATAAAGAACATCAATAAAAAATATTTTTCTTGTTTAAAAATAAAATAAAATATGTATTTGTGCTTTTCAACTAGGCAAAGCGCGGGACTCCACTTAAATTTTGAAAATTTCCGCTAAAACAAAAATTTTGAGACAAGAAACAGAGCGGACGTGGTAAAACATAAATTTTGAAAATTTTGACTCCACTTAAATTTTGAAAATTTCCGCCAAAGCATAAAATCTGTCTCAGGCAAAACCACCACCACCACCACCACCACCACCACCACCAATCCATCTTCAACTCTCCATCCTCCTTACTTACAGGTCCTCTCATTCTCTCTCTCTCTCTCTCTCTCTCTCTCTCTCTCTAACAATGGTGGACGTGGTTCAGTACAAGCTCGAGCACATGGTGGACGAGCTCGACGACCTCGAGCGCCGAGGACATCTAATTGCGACGCGAGATTGCAGAGATTGTGAAGCAGAGAAGGAAGTTCGAGTACAGGCTTAAGCGTCCGAGCCCTCTCAAGCAAGACTTCATAGCCTACATAGATTATGAGAAGCAGCTTAAAGCTCTCCGGCTACTCCGCAAGAAGGCTGTGGCACTGGAGCTGAAGAAGCAGAAGAAGAAGAAGCAGAAGAAGAAGATGAAGAAATCAGTTTCTGATTTCGCTGGAGTTTCGAGGATTCTGGAGATTTATCGGCTTGCAACGAACTGGTTTAAGGGCGATATTGAGCTCTGGTTTCAGTAGTTGGAGTTCTGTAAGGAACGCAAGAATGATATATTTAGAACGTATATATATATATAAATGCATAATTGTGTATTACATATGATTATATATGTTAATTGATTCTTTTGGCACTTGAAATAGAACATTTTCACTGTGTTGATATGATTTAGGTGCTTTTGTGATATGATTTAGGTGCTTTTGTGAACATTTTTACTATGTTAATTGATTTTTTTTGCACTTGAAATAGAAAATTAGATGAAGGAACATTTTGTGATTTCCAGGCTTTATATGCTTTGTTTGTTATTTGAACCATGGTAGTGAAGACATAACTAGCTGTTTCCATAGTTTTTTTTTCTTTTCTTTTCTTTCTCTACTGAGAGCATCTCCAACACTTGACCAATTCCTTCATCTAATTTGAGTAAAAATGGGCTTTTTTTGATATGAACTACTCCATTTCTTTCATCACATTTTCGGCAAAAATCAATTAACTTGATTGGATTTAGGTGCATGGTTTATTTCATGGGCAAGGTCTGAAATAGGAGGTTTGAACAAAAACTGATTGTTCTCCCAAAAAAAAAAAAAAAAAGATTTGGCGACTAAAAAATTAGTCGCAAATTCTACACTTTTGCGACTAAAATCATTGGTCGGTAATTTCTGACTTTTTGGCGACTAAGATATATGGTCGGCAAAATGTCATTTTTCGCGACCAAAATGTTCTAGCGACAAAATGGATTAGTCGCAGTAATGATATATTTAGCGACCAAAAATTTAGTCGGCAAATCCAACTTTTCCCGACCAACCAAAATTTTGGTCGTGAATTACTTTTGCCGACCCTCAATTGGTGACCAAGGTAGAGACCAAATAAATTGGTCGCGGATAACTTTTGACGACCAAAAATGAACTTTTAGCGACCAATTTTTTGGTCAGCAAAAGTGTTAATTCTTGTTGTGGGTTCTTGCTCCTAAAATTTGTCATGCAAGGCATATAATATGTGAATCAAAGCATGCAGTGGAGATGATAGAGGACTTTAGAGGACGAGAAGACAGAGAAACACCCAGTAGCACTACAGCCCCTGCACCTCGTTATGGCCCCTCTAACCATAATCCATAGTCCCCCTCCCCCACCTACAATTTCTTGATCTTCTATATGGGTTTTCAATTTCTTTAATCATAGAGAATTTGATCACATAACTGAATATAAACTCTCTGTATCCAATTTTATGATCGGATTCTATACTTTTAGAATAACTGTTTTCTTTATTAATGCAAATTCTAAATGAGTTCAGGTTACTCATGTTGTGAAGTAATCTTTCTTCACTACTGGCCTAGCTAGGAGTAGGAGCAAGAAAGCCAAAAGAGTTATATTGTTTTTGTTGTGATTTTCTATCAATATAAAATGAAAAAATATTTATTAAAATATTAAATTGAATTTTGTTCTTGGGAGCGGTCTCGTTAAGGCTCAATATTTTTGGGAGGTATACATGCATGGTTGACCTTAATGGTTTTTTGGAAAAACCATGTGTGATGTGATGATTATTTTGGATCATGTGATACATGTATCATTATTGCTTTGGGAGCAAACCAAGGTTCTAAATATCGGCCGTACCGGCCGGTTCGTACCGGAAAATGGGATGGCCGAGTCGGATACTCACCGGTATATCGGCGAGAATGAATTTCACGGCCGTATCGTCCGAGTCCCGGTACGTAACGGCTTGAAACCGATACATTGGGCGATACGGTCCGATACAGCTTGGTTGTCGCCGGTACAGATGAAATAAAGCGCAGAGAGCTGCTCGTCGTGGCTCCGATGCTGTTTCTGGTTTTGGATTGCTGGTCTTCGCTAAAGTGGGAGTGCAATTGTGCAACTATAAGGTTCACGACGAGGTCGTGATGTTCTTCGGCGGCATCCGGCGTGTTTCATAATCCTTTCTGGGTCATGCGCCATTGAAGCTTTGAGGCTACAACAGCAAGCAACCTTTATATTCATATTTTATATAAATGTCTAGTGATACTTTTGGGCCAAAATATTTTACTCAAGATAGTTGGTGGGTTGTTTTGGGCAATCTTGGCCCATATGCTTTTTAACCAACTCGTGGGTCTAGTTGGTAATACCACTGGGTTGGTGTACTGGGTATACTGTCTAGTTGGTATACTGTTGTGGGCCAAATTTGCAAAAATGATAAAATTGAGTTTTGGGCCAAATTTGCGACTTTGGTATACTGTCTAGTTGGTATACTATTGTGGATTTATTTTAAATCGTAGATAATTGTAAGTTATAATTGAGACTAAAATAAATATATATCATTTAGTTAAAAATGAGTTAAAAGTGCCCTTATATATCAAAATTTTGATTAAAATGTGACAAATTAAGGTTAAAAGAGTAAAAAAAATGTACAAAATTGAGTTTCAGAAGGATTGTTAATGATTTTTAAAATTTCACGGCCGCGACACCCAATTCCCGATACGTACCGGCCGATACTACCGATACCGATACTCCGCGATCGATACCGTTACGTTACCCGATACTGCGATTTAGAACTATGGAGCAAACACTGTTGGCATTGGAACTAGGCAGTAGCCTTGGGTAGGACTACCGACCTAATTATATTTGGGCCAGCAATACTACGAATATTGAAAATCGAATATAAAAATTATTTCATTAGATGACCGGCTAGACGATTAGAAAACACAATGACATCCATTATCGACAAACTTTGACTAGCCGTCCAGTCGGATGACCGGATGGACAATTTCCATGTTCAAATTTGAGTTTGATCCTTTGTGCACCCAAATTTTGTATTTGGACTTGCACTTTGTTTGATATGTGCAAGAGTTGTGGCAGATGGCTTCAGTAATTAATAATTTTTAGAATTCAATTTTTTGAAAATTTAAATTTTGTACTTTTTGAATTTTTTTTTTATAGTAAATTTTTTTAGTATTTTAAGTAATTTTTTTTACCTTTTAATTGTACTTAAAAAGTAAAATATTTATTAAAAAAATATTTAAAACAATCAATAAATATCCAAGAATACGAAAATGTATTGAATTTTCTTCTCTTTTTTTTTTTTTTTTGTATTTAATAAATTTTTTAAGATTTGTTGTCACAAATATTATGGTTTTTAATTGTATTCATATTAAATGTATGTAAAAAGCAAAAAATTTACTTAAAATATTTAAAAATAATAATAAATACAAAAAATAAAAAATTTAATTTTTTAAAAATTAAATTCAAAAAATTAGAACCAAACAACTCGACTGTCATTTTGGGGAAGGTCAAAGGGTGTTTTATTGTGCATCTCTTTAACTATTGTATGAGTAATGCTAGAGACCTCAAAAATTCTATCAAAATTTCTACCAAATGTCTCACGAGATCCACACAATGTGGGTCTCATGTGGGTTCCACATTCATGTGAGACATTTGATAGAAATTTTGATAAAATTTTTAGAGTGTCTAGCATTTTTGCTATTTTGTATTGTGTATAAATATGGATTTATGTGTTGATTTGAGAGTGAGAGAGAGAGGGGGAAGGGTGAGAGAAAATATTATAGGATATCGAGTGAGTAAGGATTCAATTATTGTAATATAGGATTCATTTAGTAGTGTGGGTTTTGAGTTTTTTTTACCATCTCATATGTACTTTCTATTTTTTATATAATGAATTTATCTCCCCCATAAATATAGATATTTAGAGCGAATCATATTAAATATTGTGTGTTTTTTATGCATACATATTTTTATGGGCATATTTCCATTTTCACATGCGTTCATATTTTTAATGGGGAATTTACTCGTAAGAGTGTTTTCAATTATAGGCAGGCAATAAGTTATGTGAAATTATTAAAGTAAAAATGACAATTTGGTGGAAATCCCATTCTCTTGAGTTAGTATATTCAATCAATGAGTTTGTGTCATATTTTCTTCAAGTTAGAAGATGTATTGGCAATTACACATGAGAGTTTGAAGGCTAATGGATACGGGAGGGATGCCATTGGGAAGATATTGTTAGTTTTTTTTTTTTTTTTTTTGGCAATCTTGTTGGATAAAATTTTATTTAGTTGTATTTTTATTTGCTTTATTGTATCTATAAGTTTATGAGAGTTTAGATGTGAATCTAATTCGAGTTGTGCTTGTGTAGAGAGTTTGTATTGACATTCCATATCTTGACTTAAGGATTCTTATTTGTCAATTTGCCGACTAAGCCCGGGAATCGAGCTGCCTGGTTAACTTGCGAGGGTCTAGGGGGTTTTTTAAAATTGAATCATAACCACAAATCAATATCTCGTGGGTTTTTAGAAATTTTCAATTAGTATTAGAGCAGGTTACTCAACCTTTGTTTTTCAAAGCTATGAGGAGTGAGATCTTATTTGATTTGTGATATTGGATTCAATTTGTGGGGGAATTCTACGGTGTGACTACATCTACTTGATGAATCCAATTATTGTTTTTAGAAACTTGGATGAGAGCATTTTTAAAGGTTATTGATGAAAAAGTTTAGCAATTCGTCATGTCTGGGTGGATCGAACCTACAATTACCGTTAATGGAATAATATTCCCCAAAACAATTGACAAATGGGACCCAACCGATTACTAAAATAATAGTTGGAATAGTAAAACTATAAAAGTCCTTGTTTTGCTTTGTCACACCCGAAAAGTTCAGTCGTATTTGTAATTGTGAAATCGCAAAAGAGGCATAGGATATCTTAGAAACTATTCATGAGGGCACTTTTTCGGTTTAACGCTCAAAACTTCAAAGGCTCACTTCTAGTTTTGAAAGCCTTTCCATAAAAAATAGTGAGACCTTTGATGAATTTTATGCGAAGTTGAGTGATATTGTGAATTCCAACGTTGATTTAGCTGAAAAAAATATCTGAATCCAAGATTGTGAGAAAAATTTTGAGATCCTTACCCGATCGATTCCAACCAAAAGTTACAACTATTGAGGAGGCTTAAGATATTGACAACCTCAAGTTAGATCATTTGGTTGAAAATCTCCAAACCTATAAGGCTCATATGAATTTTAAAAAGAAACAAAAAGATGATGTTACTTTTAATAATGCTCATAGAGATGAGAAGGAATCCCGTGAAGATTGTGAGTTTGATTCCAAGATTACGGATACTTTTGTAAAATGGTTCAAGAAGTCTTTTCGAAGATAAAACATAATCTTATGGAATCACCTCACAAATTCAAAGGAAAATAGAAACTCAAAAATTGATCCTACAATGGAGAAGAAGAAAGGAAAAATACAAGGGAATCCTCAAGGAGTTCAATGTTATGAATGCCAAGATTTTGGCTACGTTACTCAAGAATGCCCTAATTGGTTGAGGAAGAAGAAAGCCTTCGCTATCACTAAGGACAATGTGTCAGAATCTGATAAGGATGAAAGTGACAAGGAGGTTCAAGACAAAGAGGGGCATGAACAATTTCTTACTTTCATGACAGTTTCCGTAGCCAAGGGATGAATGGATTATGTTGAAGGGCAAGGTGAGTATGCTCATGGTCATAATGTATCCACCCGTTCTTACTTTGACAGATCTGAATACTTGTACTGGAGTGCTTGTTGGTATTTAATGCAAGCCTATGGAGGATCACAAAAGAAGGGTTCGAGATGCTATATGAACTTGATTTGGTAACCAACTTGAAAAGCTTGAAACCTCATGAGCAATGGAGTGAACTTGAGTTGCAACACTTTGGATACAACTCAAGAACATTAGAGGTAATTCAAGGTGCTATCTGGGAAGGTGAGTGAACCAATATTTCTCATTGTGAGATGCCCAAAGAAGCATGGGATTTGTTAAAGTCAATCTATGAGGATGCAAGTTCTAAGGGTGATTCTCATGGTAACTCCATCTCTCATGCATCGAATGTTGATTCTTTGGGTGAAGATTCATTTATTGGTAAGAGTGAGAATGAAAGCTCTACTTTTGAGTCTTCAAATGGTGGTAGAGAGTCTTCAAGCATGGAAGAAAAAATATATGGTTTAACTCTTCATAAAGCGTGTGAGATGTTGTATAAGCGGAGTTTTACCTTGACAAAGATAAACATCAACTTGTCCACCAGACTCAGGCTAAGTAGAGAGGGGAAAGAGAAAGTAGAGTAAGAGCTCATGGAAGCTCAAGCAGAAGTTAGTGTTCTTACCAATGAATTGAAGTCCTTGATCACCAAACTTTCCACTTACGAAATGGAAAGAAATTTATTGTTTCATGCCTATGATGTGTTGAAAGAGAAGATTTGTGCTCTTGAAAGAGAATTTGAGACTTTTTCAAACTTTGGGAAAGAGCTTGAAGTGAACATTATCTCCTTTCAGTTGGAACCCAAAAGTGTCAAGGCTTCAAGTGCGTAAAGTGTGGATGCAGCTCCTTATACTCAATACATGGCAAATGACAAAGGATAAGTTGGCATCATCAAACGACATGTCTTATCATCCAAAGCCTCAACTTCCAAGGATGAGAGAACTCAAGATTTCATGGCTAGAGGTAATATCATTTCATTTTCTTCTTTGTCTCATAATTGTGTAGCCAAGGGTAAATTCATTCCTATATGTCATCATTGTTGGCATAAGGGTCACATTAGACCTCATTGTTTTGAATTGCTTCAGACCAAACATGAAGCAAGGTTGTGTTTGCCTAGACCTAGGAATAGGAGGTTGGAAACCAAGTTGAGATGGGTTCCCATTGAAGAGGGAGGGAACCACAACATCAATACACCACCCAAGAACCGCAATTCTCACAACAATGTTCATACTAAAGCGGTTTAGTAAGAAAGCTTGAATTGGGTTAATTTGTTTATTCGTTGTTGTTTTTTTTTTTTTTTCATTTTGTTTTGAGTTTTCGTTTGTTTTTTTTATTTTTGGGTCTTTTGTGTGTGTTTGTTCATTTCTTTCTTGCTTTGTTTATCAAAAATTGTATGGTTTTACAAGCTTGAAATTTTTTAGAAGTTCTTGGTGCATATTGGAATTGATGAGAATTTCCAAGACTTGTTAATAAGTGTGTTATCTATGGTTATTACTCATTGTGTGTACTTTTGTTAGTATGTATCATTCTACACACCCTTTTGGATTAGCAAATATTGGACTCTTCTGTATAGGTGATCAAAGTTCTCTATGGACTTCTAGCGGTGTTTCTTGTGTTTTTCTTGAGAAATTGACCAGTGCTAACATGTCTTGGGTGATGTTGAGTCTCTTAACCCCTACCATCTTTTTGCACCTCCACGACTTAGCCCTCTATGTTTGTCTCAAATGGCATAAGGACAAAGGCTACCCCGGATTCACCAACCAGACTTCACTATGGTGGTGTTTGGGAACTTTATGTGTTGGGTTTTTTTTGGATTTTTTCCACTAAAAGACAAACTTTTTGCAAAACCAAAAAAAAAAACAAATCCAAACAAAATATCACATCCAGCCCCATAATCATTTTACTTTTTCTCTCACAAACATTACATCCAACCACAAAAAAACCCAACTATCTTTCCAAACACCAAAAAATTTTCTCCAATAATATCCTACAATTAAAAAAACCTACATAAAAACCCATTTCCCAAACACCCACTATCTTTTCCATCCTTCCCTGGTTTGGTTTCTATAGTCTTGAGCGTGAAAGCCACCGGTGAGTACACAAGAATATATTGTATTGTTTGAGGGAGAGCATTCACGTTTATTTAACAAATATCCCTTGATCGTTAGAGGTTTGAATTTTCTCAGTCATGCACAGATTCTCTTGTTGAAGGTCCAACCATCAGATCACTACTAGGATTTGAATCTAGAATTTGTCGAACTCCAAGAGACACACACACACACACACTTTTCTCATGGGATCTATATTTTTCACATGTTGCATTACATTCTTTCATGAGGAATCGTCTAGAGATTGTGCACATTATCTTTTCAAGTAATTATGTTTCTTGGATACTCATGTGTGTTTTGAGGTACAAATATAAAGATCCTTGCTTACTACATCATATTGAATTTTTTTCTTTCATTTTTTTTAGGAGCTTGTTAAGCATGGACTTACGTTGATTATTTTGGAATGGAGTTAAATACTTGTTGGCTTTCGTGTTGCTATGGAGTACTTATTTATCGCATGCTAGTGGTTATTACATCATCATGTCCTTACTTGTGTGACTTTTGTCCTTTTATTGATTGAGCTTCCTTTGACAACTTATGGAAAAAAACGAGGAGTATGTTTAAGGGGAAGATTTTTGAAGTGATGTTGTTGCTTGATAACATGATGCTCTGGTGGCACTAATAGCATGATGTTCATTTCAGATTTTCCTATTGTCATATGTCTCATGCTATCATATACTCTTGTGGTACTAATAGTTGTTTTTGCAGATCATGACCTTGAGAAAGTTGTTTTTGTTGGCTGTAATGGGCTGGGGTGATTAGGATTTTCTTTGTTAGGTGTGTTTTGTCACGGAATTTCCAAAGGAGAAGATTGTTAGGTTTTTTTTAATTGGCAATCTGATTGGACAAAACTCTATTCAGTTGTATTTTTATTCGCTCTATTATATCTGTGAGGTTGTGAGAGTTTGGATGCGAATCCAACCTGAGTTGTGCCAGTGTAGAGAGTTTGTTCTGACATTTCACATCTTGACTTGAACATTCATGTTTGTCACTTCACTGACTAAACATAGGGACCAAGTTGTCTTTTCTACGCTAGAGTGGTGAAGTTGTTCATCCAGTATCTCTACCTACATTTTGAACTTCTGGCAAACATATTTTACCACTCAAGTGGTGGATGTTGCGCTCTAATGGTTGACCTATATGTGAGCACCGCCTTTAGTCACACCGCTTGAGTGATAAAGTGAGCGCTTGAGCAGTCTTCATGTCTCTGTTTAGTAGAAAGTGCGCCGTTAGCTATTTTTAGGGTTTAGCTCATCCAATTCTCAGACAGAAGTAAAATACAAAGTGTTCTATATTGGAGGGTGTTTATATATGAGTTTTCTTGATGTATAGAAGGTGATCGATTGATCAATGAATTACATATTGACAAACATCAAAGGTTGTTTTTTCTTTCATTCATAAAACAAGAGTGATGTTTATCAGTGGATTCCAAGGAACTTAGGCTTGCAACTTTGGTGGATTCCGAAGTGACTCATCGTCATGGATTCTACATCGGAATTATGGATTCAATGTTGGGCAAAGTAATTCCGAGGTGAAGACGGTGGTAGAAGAGGCATATTGGGTTCGATTCAATTCAGGCATGGATTCGCTAGGTAATTAAGAGTTCTTGTGTGTAATTCCTTTTTGTCATCTTAGTGGATTGTTTTGTGGCTTTGACCCAAGGTTTTTCTTATCACAATTAGAGGAGTTTAATTTTGGTTTTGCCATATTAAATCGTTGGGCTGATTTGTTGTTGATTGTTTAATTGGAATTGCTAATCATTGTTTAAACTTGAATCATAATCACAAATCAATATCTCGGGGGTTTTTAGAATTTTTTACCATTGCATTGTTGATCCACATAGAGGTAAGCATGGTCCGGATTGGCTCACTTTGGGATAAAATCAGAATCAGTATGTTGTCTACGGTTCTATAAAACTTGGAACCAAATCAATCCATTTAAATCATGAAACCAATCTGAACCAAATCATTTAAATAGGGTTTGGCTTGATTTGGAACCACGGTTTCTCATAATCTGTTCACAAGAAAAATCATATAATATTTTCAAAAAATTCAATCTATCATAAATTTTAAAAATAATAATAACATGTCCACTAAATAAAAATATAACATTAAGCACATATTGTTCAATGCTAATCTATGATTTTTATTATTACATTAATCTGAAATGTTATGAATTAGGGTTTGGTTTTATATATAAGAGGGTATGATTGCATGCATCAGGATACATGGTATATATATGATTTAAGTTACATACGGTTCGGTTCGGTTCGATTCGATTTTAATCTAGAACCGTGAACTTAAATCTAGAATCGATCTGTCCAATTTTCCAAATTAGAACCGAACTATGGATTCAAAAAACTAAACCAAACCTACCAAATTAGACCGGACCGATTCAAATTGTGAAATTTTCAATTTCCTTACTGTAGCTGGATTTTCGTGCTTCTCAAAGGGGTTGAGTCTTCTCTGATATGATCGCCCTATAGTTCAGACTCTCGTGGTTCGGAATCTGGTTTCACAAGTGCAATGTGAAATAGAAAAAAATGAAAGAAATGAGACTCCAAATTCGAAAAATCTTTAGAAAGATCCATTAATCACAAGAAATGCCAAAAATGGATTGCATTGCCAGATTTCAGAGTCGCCACCTAAAATTTTAGGGATTTAGGAAACCCATGACTCGGGCCAAAGGCCACATGTTTGTTGTACCCAAAGTGTCTCGATTCAGGAACTTAGGTATGAGAGGAGAATGTCATGAATTAAGCACCCCTCTCACCCGATCAAAGATCGGCCTCTAATAATTATGATGTGATTTTTATAGAGATTATATGCTCTTGTTCTAATTTTAACATGCTAACATTTACTATATGAGACATACAAGTATAGATTGTTTCGCTTTCTTTGGAAATGACTTGATTTATATGATTTTCAAATGGGTTTTGAGCGCACACAACTCAAAATGAAAAAAATGAGCTCATGCGTACATTTGATCAAAATCATCCCCAATGCAAGTGAAATAACCTTCATTCATAGGCATTCAAACAGTTCATTTCGAGTAAGCACGTAGCCTTATGGTAAGATGCTAAGCATGGCAACAATCACATATATAATATGCTAAAGCCAAAAATGTTCACATACATGAAAGCAATTAGAAAAATGTATGACCCTAACAATGCACGTGACTAATGCAATACATAAAAAAAAAATGTAACTATTGGATTTGGTTTCTTAACATGAAATAGGAATCGATTCAAGGCATGTAGTAGCGCACGTATTCAAGGAAGTAAAAATGACAATGATAGTATGATGAGCCAAATCCTAATGCATGCAGAGATAGATGCAAATCATGGCGATCATAGAGAAAACATGATGCTATACAACTATAGTAAGTAAATAAAAGGGAGAAAGAAATGGGGGTTGGGAGACATACATCATATATTATAAATTTACCCTTGCACAAGAGGGTCCAAATGTCCTAATTAACTAATTATTACAAACACAAATGAAATAAACTAATTAATTATTACAAGTCCAAATGAAAGCAACTAATTAATTATAAATATGAATCAAAGGAGCTAATTTAAAGGAATTAAACGAAAAACGGGGAATCACATGTGCACAGGCAAGAACATCCTCCAAAAACCCCCATTGCTCACTACCAGAAGCTGCTCTGTTCACAATCTAGAAATAACTTTGTTTTGGGGCCTCAAGATCTTCTCTGTTTCACTGAAAAAGCACCATAGCCATACAAAAAATGGGGTCAGCCGACCATGAGAAGTGGTCGGTAGTATAGAGCTTTGGTCCGCCGGCCGGCCATTTATTTTGGGAAAAGATCTGTTGCCAACAAAACTAGAACTGGGCAAAACAAGAGGTTTCCAAAAGATGTTCATCCTTCTTTCTCTCTCTTGTCATGAAAAATTCTCAAGGAGAGAGTAAGTTTGCTTCACAAATCATCAAACATCCCAAGGGTATTCAAATGATGATTAGTGAATCAACGTGATGGAAATTAATGGATATAAAGCTAACTAAAACTAATTATGAAAGATACAATCAAAGATATGGAAAAAAACCCACTGAATCTCATAGAAAACAAGAACAAGTGAATACTCAAGCTTAGAGAAAATAGGTTTAGGAGGAGCCATTTGTGAAGGCAAAGCTTATGCACAAGAGGTTCCATCATTTAGAAAATCAAAGAGACTTTTCTTCCTCTCATGGAAGATGGATTGAGACCTCCATTTCCATGTTTCAAAGGAACTAGAAGAGAGTCTCTAATGGTCTTGATGAAAGAGCTCTCATGTTGCTTTGAAGCAAAAGCAAAACTAACTAAGTAAAAGCAAGAAATGAAACCAATGGAGAGATGGTTGCAAGCTCATCTTCCTACTCGTGGAACATGGATGAAACATCCATTTCCATGCTACAAAGAAAGAACTTGAAAAGAGTTTTGCAATATCTTCCAAGAAGAGAGATTTGAGACAAGAATCAAACTATCTATATAAGCTTTAAACATATATATACAGTTCACATGTAATCAAAATCTACCTAAAACGATGCTAAAAATGAAAAAAGAAGCAAAAACACGAAGAACAACAAGAGAACAACACTAGAGAACAAGCCTATGGAAGGGTGACCCTTTCACCTTCAACAAGGTTCAAATCACATTTTAAAGCCCAAAATATTCTGAAAAACACGCTTAAAACTAAACTTTTTTGCTGAAGATTCAAAAATTTGTATAGTATAACATGTCATCATGAAGTGTTTGGAATGAAGCACCCAAGTCATAGGGGCGGTCAAAATAGGGTGTCAACAGTTGCCCCTCTTTGATAGAGCTCGAAGTCATGAAATGACGTGAATGGATGTCAACGCCCGAAGACGACCCATTTGACGAGGCAGACTTAAGCAAACAAACAAAATGCAAATATAGTTGGTTGAACTTGAAAGTTGCCTACATATCTCTTTGCAAGGAATCAAACTAGCGTAGTTCATGGGCAAGATGCAAATGATACACAATGTAATGAAATAATCAAACCACAAAAAGTGCCTACCACACAAATATCATAAAGAAGTGGGAATGCAAACCAAACTATGTTTAACACAAAAAATGTGCCAACTCCCTTAAACCACAATTCTTGTAGAATAGGTGCGTACACATGCAGAACTATGCCTCTCACAGAAAGAGTACAAGTAATTGGGTGGTACGATATAGGTGAAGAATGATTTGTTAGGGAAAGATAATAATCCTAAATGCTGAATGTAACAAGACGAAGTACAATGTAATGGATGCAATGCATGAAGTGAATCAGGGGTGCAGACCAAACTATGTCTTACCTAGAAAAGGCATGGACATAAACCAAACCACGTCTAACACAGAAAAGGTGCTGACACCCTCACACCACAATTCTTGCAGAATAGGTGCGTACACATGCAGAGCTATGCTTTATGTGGAAAATAGATGAACATATTCCAAACTAGGCTTAACATGGAAAGGATATAGGTAATAAAATGGTATGATGTAATGAGTGTAATGGATAGTATAGTAGATGTATGCGATAGATGCTATATGCAAATGTGATAGAGGTACTAGATAATAGATGTGATGTAGCAGCTAGGCAACGACGCTTTTAGGAAGTAACTGGCAATCGAGGATGACTCACCTTATTCTACTAGAGATCTTCCTCATCTTTTTTTTTTTTTTTTTTTGAAAACTTCTTCATAATCTTTACGCGAAAACCACAGGTACTACTTTTCTCCTCAGCTGTGTTTGCAACTTTTCCTATTTTTCAATAGGGTGATAGACTAGGTTGATTCAGTATCTAGAATTGAGGTGTACACGCGCTACCTCAACCTATGCGGCTGCCATACAGATTTCAAGCCGAGGATACACCCCTGGGTATTCAAACCAGACTTTAGTCTCAAAAATTTCAAAGCTTTGCGTTCTAGCCCTTGGGCCACTTGAACTCTAGTTTCCACCGTCTCAGTTAGTCTCCTAAGAACTCACGACAAACACAACTAGGTGGCTATACCAGACCGCTTGAAGTAGTTTGGGTACAACAAATACCAAAGGAATTACATCTTTAGAGGATTTAAGGTTTCCTAGACGTAGTTGAGGTGCACATGACAATGCAAGGTGGGACGGATGCACAAATAATGCTACGTTGGTGGACAAGACAGTGCGATACTAGGTGAATGCACAAAATAATGCGATGCAAGTTGAATGCACAAAACAGTGCGATACAAGTTGCATAAGACAGTGCGATGCAAAGTGAATGCACAAAACAGTGCGATGCAAGTTGCACAAGACAGTGTGATACAAGGTGCACAAAATAGTGCGATGTGGGTGCACAAGACAATGTGGTGGGGTGAATGCACAAAATAGTGTTGTGTTGTAGACACCCCATTTTTGAACGCCTTTACGACTTGGACGCCACCAATTGCGCACCCAATGATGAATTTGTATATGCTTGTCAAATGCTCAAAGTCCTCAGCAGAATGCATTAGCTTTGATCCTCAAAACCTTTTGAACCTCTTGCCTTGTTTTTGGACCCAAATAGCAGTTTTTCAAGCCTAAACATCTTGGGACCTACAGACCCACTAGTGTGAACTGCCGGCCACTAGTGTCGACTGCCGACCATTAATGTGACCTGCCGTCCACTATTAGTGGCTTGCTGGCCACTTGTGTATTTTTTCAGATGTTTTTTTCAGCTGTGCCAGCTGTTTCCACAGGTGCATGCACCAGTCCATACGTGTTTGTATGGATATTTTTGAGGTCTCATGTTTTTCTATGTATAGATGACCTCCCCTTTGTTTTAAAGGTTAGAAAAAATTGGAGCAAAAATTTTTCTCTGTACAATTCTCTCTCTCTTGCAAGTTCTGCACTCTTTGCCTATGCACCCTAAACTAAACCTTGTGGTATTTGTGCTGAGGTGTTTTTGAGCTTGCTTTTAGCTCTTGAGGATGTGTATTTGTTGGTTTGCAACTCAAAAAGGGTATTCCTCTTCAAGAGGTATAATTCTTAGCTTGTTTCCCTTCTTTATTTGCCATCATTTATACCATTTTTGGACTGTTTTTTGGACTATTTTTACACTGAATTTTTGGGCTAAAACTTGTGGTTTAATGCCGTTAAGGGTGGAGTGGTGGATCACCCTTCTTTGCACTTAACTTCTTAGGCCTTTGCCCTTGTGTTGCCCACCTTTCTATTATCTTTTTTTGAGCTTTTCACTGCTGAATCTCAGAGTTTTTTTTAGAGGCAAAAATCATATTTTGAAGTCCCAAAAATGGAGGGGGTGGCCTCCATTCCTTGTGCTTGCTTACTAGTTTAACTTGCCCCATGTTGTAGCTTATGGTTTTAGTTATTTTCGTCTTAAGTCTAGCACTATTTTAAGACTATTTTTAGTTGTTCATTACATTTGAGCTTTATATTGCATGCTTGTAGTGTAATGGTGCTCATAGGTTTGGTGGTTTAGGCCTTAGCCACCAACCTATTTGAGTTGATAGTGTTTATTTCTTACTTTCCATACTTGTTTTTATCTCTAAACACCTCTGTAACCTCCCTCCTTTCTTGGCTTTTTCTTTGCTTTGAAAGTTGTTTCAAACTACTGGCTTGTTTAAGCTTGAGATAGAGGTATTGTGCTTAATAGTTTAATCCCTTTGGGGGTTCATTACCAACGGCATGATACTTCTCTCATGCCTAAAACAACATTTGGTTTGGTACTTCTCTCCATTAGTGGACTTAAAGCTCATTTTTGGACTCAATTGATTAAGGAATGGATGGTTAATTAAAATGAAGTAATAAAATTGGGACTAAAAGTGATACAATATAATAAAATCAACTTGGGTTCAATCGGACGTTAATTGAACCCATTGAGTCTTGAGTCGTTCCGTACTTGCTAGTGATGTAAATGGTTCAAGCATCAATGTCAACCACTTCCCTTGATCAATCCATGATAGGGAGGAGGTTTTGTTGGTCTTTTATTATGCATTTTATTCAAATTATGTCCCTTGATTCATAAGTCATCATGCAATGAAATTGCATCGGTTGATGATATGCGAATCAAGCCTACTCTCGCTTTAACCTGTTTGATGGTAAGGAGAGATAGGGTAGACAAACATCCCTTAAGAATACTTTGGTTTGTGCTCTGTTTGTCCTCTATTGCTGCAGGACAAAACCAACATTAGTGGCCGGTAGGCCACTTTTCTGGACAACAACCCACTATTAGTGGCCTGTCAGCCACTACTTCTGGGTTGCTTGCCATTTTTTCAAGGCAGGCAGTGCCTTTTTTCCAGTAGAGCAAAGCAGACGTTAGGGTGAAAAACAATGCATTTTTCCAACTATGACTGTGTAACAGAGGCATTCCGGTAGCAAAACGGAGAGAATTATCGGGGTGGAAATCTACATCCATGCATGTGTCGTCCCTCGATTCTTGAGATTTGTCAAGATGATGTTGTAATTATGCTTGGAGTAGAGGGCTTGTAACTAATTAGTTAGAATAGCTATGTGTTGTACTTATTTAATTAGCTAGAATAATTAGTTAATTTGTTATTGTAATAATTAGTTAAGTAGCTTCGCTAATTTATTCATTTGGGTTTGTAATAGTTAGTTAATTAGGTAATTAATTAGTTAGATTATTCATTCGGACCCTCCTGCGCGAGGGCAAACTTGTAATAATATTTATGTCTTCCAACCCCATGTCTTTCTCCCTTTTATTTACTTGCTTATGATGGTTAGTTTAGAACATCACTTTCCTTTTCGCATACTCCATGTTTGCATTCACTTGTCTTGCATGCATCGAGGCTTGGTTCATCATTCTAACAAGCATTGTCGTTTAAATGCTTCACTGAAAAGGTGCTTAAACTGCATGCTATCAAATTGACTCACATGTAATAATTAGTAGCTGAGCCTATTAGTTACATATCACATGTATTGTATTAGTCATGTTGCATTAGTTAGGGGCATGCATGTTTTCTAATTATTTTGCTTGTTTTGGCTCGCCTCAGAGTACTAGGTGAGTATTTTTGTGCTTTAGCATATTACATGAGTGTGATTGTTGCTATGTTTAGCATGCTTGCCATGAGGCTAAGTGCTTAATTGATATATCTGCTTGAATGCTTGTGGATGAAGCCTAATTCCTTGAACTAGAATAATTTGAGTAATGTACATATGCGATCACTTTTTCAAGTGGTACATATTTGAAACAATTTTCAAAACAAACATGAGATCAAGTGTTTCAATTTTTGCAATTTGGTCTACACTTGTGTGCGCATCACATAGTAATGTTAGCCTAATAATCGGAACAAGAGCATATAATCTAAATAAGATTCACATCATGATTAGTAGAGGCCGATTTTTGATCGGGCGAGCAGGGTGTTCAATTAATGACCTTCCCCTCTCATACTTAAGTTCCTGAGCCGAGATAATCTTGGTGATGATGGACACGCTGCCATTAGCACGAGTCATGGGTTTCGTAAATTTCTAAAAAATATTTAGGTGACGACTCTATATCTGGCAAAGCAGTCCATTTTTGGCATTTTGATTCAAAATCAATTTTTCAAAAGATTTGTCGGATTTGGACTCATTGGTGTTTATCTATTTCACATTGTACTTGTGAGATCAGATTTAGAACTGTGGGAGTCCGAACTGTCGGGCTAGTCATATCCAAAAGGAGCATGAAAAGTACAGCTACAGTTTCTGGCAACTCTGCTGGGGAAATTAGCGAACTTGATTCGAACTTCATGATATGAAATTTTATCTACACTTATATGTTCTTTGCATTGAATTTGCATTGGTATGCCTAAGTCACTGTGTTTGCTATCTGCTATTTTTGGACAGTTTGCTAGAGGCTTGCCCAAAAGCTTGCCAAAAGGCTAATCTGTCGTGGACTCTGCCATGATGGGAACACAACCCTTGGATATAGGTTACCGCTATACCATTTGATCCTCCTTTCATTTCTTGGTGTTAGGTGTGAGAGGTATATTATGTAGTCTTGCCGAGGTACCCTTTTGACCATTCGGCCTAGTTGCATATAGTAAAGCCATAATGACTGATCCAAACTAGGACAGGATGCTCACCCTAAATGCAGGATTCGTGAAATTGTTTTGTTTGAAATATTGAAACCTAGTTCATGACAAAACTAGGATAGGGTAACCCTACCCCCTCATTGGGGTGTTTTAGCTCTCTTTTAACTGGTATGTGCTTTACAGCGAAACTGTACAGGAATGTGCATAGTAGTTACAAATTTGGTATCTGCTTTGGGGGCAGAATTCAGTGTGGAGTACAGTCCTACTGCTTTGATCATGTCTGTGTTGATAACATCTTAACTGAGGTGCTGTGCGGTTTCTAATTGCTGTTCTTTTGCTTTATTTCTTTTGCTAGGTAGTTTAAAATCATAGCTTCAGAAAGTTTGGATATCTCCCAAGTACTCTGGACCTGAGTCAAAAGACTTTGTAAAGCCGGGGATCTTGTTCGAGGACAACCCGTGTTTACCTCACTCCCACCGGTTACAAGATGGAGGAGAATTAGGCAGAATTCACCAGTTCAGTTTTTGCAACAGTCACCCCTCGGCTCACTTGTGTCCAGCCAGGTTCAAGAATAGTCATCTACTTCTAGCCCAACACGAGATCAATTGCCTATTCCAATGACATAGTATCCCCCAATCAATATGGAAGAATTGATACATCATCTACAACAGATAGTTGAGACTTTACAGCAAGATGCCGCCCGCCAGGCTGAGGTCATGGCCCATTAGGCCGAGGTTATAACCAGGCTACAACAACAACCCCCCCAGTCGGTTGCGGCCTCTATATCCCATGCACCTACAACGGGTATCCCAGCACTCGGAGCCACCACTCATACTGCCAATGTTAAAGAAAACTAGGGCAATCCAACAGAGCCCATCCCAGCAAAAGCCTCTAAAACCCCTTTTTATTAGACCGAGTCTCCATTTGAGTTCGAGGTTGACCCAACTGTACTCAAGGTCAACAAACTAGAAAAGTTATTCAAGAGCGCACAAGGGGTTAACTTCATCTCGGACATAGAGGACGGGTATACTGATTCTGTAGTTACATTACCAGATCAGTTTAAAATGCTGCACATCGATCAATTCGACGGCTCCAGAAATCCAATGGTCCACTTGCATCTATTTTTAGATATCTTGCAGACAATGAGTTTAACTAGATTACAGAAGCTGTCTCTTTTGGTCGCACCATGTCGGGTATAGCGGCCATTTGGTATGCTAGGTTGGAAGACTCTATCAAACAGAATCGAGAGGAAATAGCTAAGGCCTTCATTGTGCAGTATTCGTACAATACTCAAATCGAGGTCACAACTCATGATATCGAGGCAACACGTCAAGAGCCGATGGAGGATTTCTCTAAATTTGTGACAAGATGGAGAGCTAAAGCCTCGATGATGACTACGAGGCCTTTTGAGAAGGATCAGATTAGGATGGTTGTCTAGAATTTACATGGAAAGCTGTTGCAAAAGATGATTGTCCTACCTCTGTTCATATTTACAGAACGCCATGAAATGGGACTGCAAATCGAAGATGCCATGAAACAGGTGCTTATTATAGATGAGAAGGAGCCGGCAAAATGGCCGTTTGTTCGTAGTTCCAATGCTGTTAGTGGTAGCACAGCTGTAAGGCCGTCAGATGTAAGTGTTGTCACCATAGCCAAGACTGTTGACCCCTTTGCTAACACAAGCTCACAAACGCCGTCCAACTCTACCCGACCCTAGAGGACTTTTAACCAACTTTACATGACTCTATCTCAAGCCATGAAGGTGCTAGTTAACAAAGGGCACCTCAAACCCTTAGAATCTTATCCATTTCTTGACCCTCTCCCACCCAAACATAACCCCGCAAAATACTATGCATTTTACCAACAGCATGGTCATGACACTGACTAGTGCTTTCAACTGCGTCATGAGATTCAAGATCTCATTGACAACAGGGTAATCGTTCTACCTTAGAAACCAAATGTAACCACAAATCCACTCCCAGCCCATAATCAAGTGCCCCTACCTAGAAATCTCAACCTGATCCACACACTGGCCACCTCTTATGACAGCAGCGTATATATTACTCCCTCTCACCTACCAAAACTGACGTTGTTCATTTTGGAAAGCGTAGATCTGTGCATGATGAACATGTCCAATCTTCAACCCAAGCCTGTGGTGATGAGACTTATAGTGGAAGGGGAGTCGACCTTGGAGGAAGGTACTAGTCCATTGCCAGAGTGTCTTGAGGACTTACCTGATAGGATTTATGATCCAAGTTGCTACATTGTGTCAACTGGCCAAATCAAGCGTAAATTGGTGTTGCCAACCTTGGTAGACGTTAATGTGTTCAAGGAAGATGGCCCGAGCTAGGGGTTGGATGATTTGGCAGATTTCAAAGAGGATTTGGATAACCTATAGTTCTTTGATGAGCAAGATCAGGAAGATGCACAGATCAGGTGGTTCAACTTGAATGGATCAACTGATAACACTGGATAGCTGAGTGATGAACCAGACAAAGAGGAAGAAATTGGAATAAAACAAGAGTGAAAAGAAGTAGAGATAACTGTAGTAGCCGGAAGAGCTGATGAGAAAGGAAAGCTGCCGAAGACAGCTGGTGTGGAAAACCAAGCCTAGGAAGTGGGGCGCTGTGAGCATTGTGGATACTGAACAAGAAACTGCACTAAGGCAGTTTGAACGAGAAAAGATTGAAGACAACCAGGAAATTGTAAATTCACAACACCCTATGGGGGATACCTATGATGTAAAGGTGATACAAACAGAGCCAGACAACTATTTGTTAGCCGCTGAGGGCGAATGATGGGATGATAATGATTTGCATTTGACCCACATCGACAAAGACTGGGGTGATTCCCTTCCAGACAATACGTGGTATACCAAGGAAATAGACCATCTGACAAGAAGTAGGCAGTACTTTAAACTGCCGCACTTGGATCAAGCGGAAGCATTTGGAAAAGACAAAGAGGCTGAGAAACAGAAAGAGAAACAACTAGAAGAAGAGGCAGTGTTGAAATAATTCAAGAAAATTCAAGCTGACATCTCAATCTGGGGTCTTCTCATGGCCTCACGAGTGCACCGGCAGGCAATGTTGCCGGTGATGGACAAGGCTAAATTGTCCATTGACACCATACCCAAACAGCTTATGGGATTGGTCTTTCCAAGTAGTGCCAGGCCAACTCTTACCTCCTCTAACAAAGACCTGCTGCCGGAAGTCTCAGCTCACAACAAACCGTTGTACATATCAGGGGAATGTAGGGAGAAATGGGTGTCGATGTTATTAGTAGATACTGGTTCGACCATCAATGTCTGTGCTTCTCGTACCGCATATGCAATTGACCTCAAACTAGCGGACTTTGTTTCCACAGCCCAAGTAATACGGGTGTAGACACCCCATTTTTGACTGCCTGCAAGGCTCGAGCGCTTTGCCCGATACGCTCGATGATAAAAGTGGTGTTATGCGTGGTTCGAGGTCTCAATGAAGGGGTTATGTTTAAGCTCCGAAACAATCCCAAACCTTCTATATTCACACTGTTTGTACCTCAGAAATCCATTTTTACACATTTTACCACCCTATGTTGAGTCTGAAGCAGAGAGACATGGGATCACATTGAGGCCTGACCGTGGCTATTTATGGCCGACCATGCCTTGCTAGCAAGAAATACTGTTCTACGTGGGAGCCCACCAGCTATCTATTTTTGAAGATATTTATGACATCTTTTGCTCAAATTCTATAAAAAAGAAGTTGTATCTCTGTTTTAAGGGTTAAAGAATTTCTAAAAAGCTTATACACCTTCTTAAGAGCTCTTTCTTCTTGTGCAAGCAACCTTTGAGCAAGCTTACCACCTTTAACCTATATCTATACACCATATACACCTTCACACCTTAGCCTCGGAACCTTGGTTGAGCCTTGAGCATCACAATTCAAGCTTGAGAGTGTGTTTGGACTTAGTTTGTTTCATAAACAAAGAGCTTACCTTTCTTGAGAGGTATAAGCTTTTTATCTCTTCATTTGCTCTCTTTGCTATCTCTTGCTATCTAGTTCTTGTATTCTGTATTGTTTTGATCTTCTTTCAAGTGTCTAAGGTTGGGTTTGGAGAGCTACCAAGGGGTAGAGAGAGTTAACATTCTTTCTTACACCTTCACCGATAGCTCAAACCCTTGTTTTACACCTTTTTTCTTTGCTTTCCAAATTGATTTTCAAAGTTTAAAAGAGGCTAAAAATCATGCTTTGAGGTTTCAAAAGTGAAGGGGTTAGCCACCCCTTCTTGTTCTTGTTTAGTAGCCTTGTTTTCTTTCTTTGTTGTTTAGATTTTTGGACTATTTTCATGCACTTTGAGCCACTATTTTTCACTTATTAGGGGTTGTTTTAGGGCTGTCCTAGGTTGTTTAATTGGTTCAAGCTTTAATTAGTTCATTTATTGTATCACAAGTCCTTATACATAGCTTGTTGCGTGTTGTTCTTGGCATTTCTTTGTTTAATTTCCATGTTTAAGAGCCTCATTTTAATAATCAACTTACCATTGATTTCTTTCATTTGAGAGTTGTTTCAATTGGTTGATGGTTATTCAAAACATGAACTATAGATCTATGCTTAATGGCTTAATCTCTACGGAGGTTCATTGTCAACAGCATAGTCTCTTTTTCATGTTGAAAATCACTTCTCGTTTGACATGTTTCTCACTTAATGGATGTAATCTTTAGTGGATGTAACCATCATCTTGGACAAATGGGTTAAAAATGGCAAAGACTAATGAATTTGGCTTAAAATGAACCAACCCACATAAAGAAAATGAGCTATATTGCTTGGGCTCGGCCGAACGTTATGCCAAGTCTATTGTGTCGAGTCGTCACACATCAATTCATGGTGTTTTGATGACCCTTGAAGCATCTTTACTCCCCCATTTTGAGCTCATTCCATGATAAAGGAGAGGGAAGGTTGTTATTCATTCCATTCATTGAATTTTGTCCAAATTTGGCCGAAATCATCAAGCAAACAAATTGCTCATTGATGGTTTTGGAAATGATTCCAACCTTCTCTTGAGGTTTTCCCATGACAGAGGAGTGTAAGAGGGACAAGCAGAGCTTAAAAAACTTTGTATGCACTGTTTTCACCCCCGAGCACAAAAATAGGGTTTTGCAAAAAATTAAGGCACAACCGGCCTTATTTGGGCTTGGTCGGGCTTCATTGGGGGCCGATCGGCCATCAATGTTTAGTCAGCAACATGTTTTGCAGCAAACAGAGGGCAATGGCTGAAGGTGAAACAGAATGGTCTGGGCAAATAGAGCAGTTCCTAGATGCTGCGCATGCGAGCATTGTGCATCCTTGTTTGATGATTAATCATTAATTATTGTTGTTATACCTAATTAATATATTGTTGTAGCCATTGTTTATTTGTAATTGTTATAGCTAGTTAACTTAGATAGCTAATCCATTTCTTTGGTATTCACTAGAATTTGTAATAAGTAGATAATTAGCTTAGCTTATTCATTCATTCGGTTTTGTAATAATTAGTTTAATTTAGATTTTCGAACATTGATTTGCACCCTCTTGTGCGAGGGCCAACATGTAATAAGTTATATGTCTTCTAACCCCACTTCTTTCTCCCTTTTATTTATCTTCTTATGATGGCTAGTATAGAACATCATTTTTCAAATTAGCATTCTTATGATTTGCATCCATTGTCTTACATGCATCCAAGGTTCGGCTCATCATACTAACCTAATGTCAATTCAAATTCATTGTTTTTATACGTGCTTTATCACATGTTTTGAATGGAATCATATGCCATGTTCATAGCCGAGCCTATTAAAATTGCATACTTGTATTTGTTGCATTAGTTATATTGCATTAGTAAAGAGCATGCATATTTTCTGATTATTTTGCTTTGTTTTGGCTAGGAGTACTGGGTTAGCAATTTTGAGTTTTAGCATCTTGCATAAAATGTTTGTGTTATCATGCCAAGCATATTTTCATAAGGCTAATTGCTTAAATGATATACATATTTGAATTCCTGTGAATGGAGACTAATTGTCAAAATTGGGACAAATTGGTTAAATGTACAAACTCACTTTTTCAAGTGACAAGCATCAAAAAACAAATTTCAAATAAACATGAAATCAAAGCGTTCCAACTTTTGCAAATTAGTCTATACTTATGTGCGTCACATAGTAATGTTAGTCTAATAACCGGAACAAGAGCCTATAATATAAATAAAAATCACATCACGATTAGTAGAGGCCGATCTTTGATCGGGCGAGTGGGGTGCTCAATTCATGACCTTCCCCTCTCATACCTAAGTTCCTGAGCCGAGACACTTTGGTGATGATGGATAAGTGGCCTTTGGCATGAGTCTCGGGTTTCCTAAATTTTCCAAAAATATTTTGGTGGCGACTCTGTAATCTAGCAAATCAATCCATTTTTGGCATTTGATTCAAACATCGATTTTCCAAAAGAATTGCCGGATTTGGACTCTTTTTGTGTTTTCACTATTTCACATTGCACTTGTGAAATCCGATTCAGAACCACGGGAGTCTGAACTGTAGGGCTAGTCATATCTGAAAGGAGCACGAAAAGCAAGCTACAACGGGCATATGATAACACGAGTAAAGAGGTCATGGGCATAGTGCAAGTCAAAGTCCAAGTGGGCCCAACTGAGTAAGAGGTCGAGTTTCAGGTCTTGGATGTACTGGCTACCTTTAATTTGTTGTTAGGGAGGCCCTGGTTACACCATGTGAACGCTGTCTCCTCCACTCTCCATCAGATGTTGAAGTACCCTCATGGGGGATGAGTGGCAATTGTTTTTAGGAATTCATCCATTCATCCGCCATCAGAGGTGACTATGCCAGTACTAGAGATCAACCATGGCAGGGAGGATGTATTCCTCTTAGGATTCACTCTGGCTGAAGCCTGAGTAGTGCAAACCATCCTGACCACAAATGAAGGCATGTATGTCAGCGCCCGGTTCGTCTATTTCATGAACAAACTGCAGCATGTTCCAGGAATGTGACTTGGAAGGAGTGATTGGAAAGGTGTCGCAGCGCTAATAGATGTGCCACATAACCCACATGCTTTTGGACTGGGCTATATGCCCACCAAAAAGGACTGGATCAGAAAGAGGAAAGAAATGAGAGGCAGAGCCAAGGCCAAGCAAGCCGAAAAACATTATGAACTCATCCACAGGCCAATCCAGGGGACACTAAATGGTCGTTTTGTTCGGAAAGGAGAGGATTTCCCTTTTTATGGCTTTCCTAGGCCTTGGGTAAATTCCTTAAAACAACGTGTCCTCCCCGAGTTTGAGATCTTCTTTGATCTTCAGCTACAGGATAGTGATGATGAGGAAAGGGTTGAACCAAGTATCAAAGATGAATAGAGCACGGAAGGTGACTCAGATGGCAGTGAACCTGGAGTATGGGCAGCACTGGCTAGTCTATTGATAGATCCTGCAGCCGACCAAGAGAACTTGGAAGATAACTTTACTGTCTCCATGATCGGGAAAGAACCGGGTGTGAACCTAACCAATTGCATTTTAGATGTATCAGGGGCACCATCTCTTACCTGGCAGTTAGAGGAAGGCTATCTATTCAATTCTGAATCAGGTGATGAGCTAGAATCTGATTCCACTAAGTCTGTGGGGCTGGGATCAAGTTCAAGTTCTTTTGAGTCTGAGTCTAGTATTTTTGGGGGTGGTAACCAGGATACCAAAGTCATGTCTAGGTCTTCATTCAGCTTTTCTTTTGAGTCTGTAACTAAAGATCTGGACCTTTTGAATGAGAACTTTGCAGATTCTGTGTACTTTTCTGTGTCGTTGGTTTATTGTATTGACTAAGATTTTCAAAATTTTAATGAAAACAAAGGGGAAAAAATTTCTCTGGCTTTGAAAAACTTGATTTATCAAGAGGAGGAGAGGTTTAATAAACCCTGTACTGATGAAATCATTGTCATTAATGTGGGTATTGAGAAGGATCCATGCTTGGTCTAAATTTGGTCCACGTTGTCTTCGGAGGAGCGCGAGCGTATAATCGTCTTATTAAAAGATTTCAAAGATGTTTTCAAGTGGTCCTACGAAGACATGCCTGGAATCGATCCTGAGATTGTATAACATCGAATCCCTCTTGACCCTGAGGCCCGACCAGTCAAGCAGAAACTACATAAAATTCATCCGAATTGGGCTCTGAAAATCAAGGAAGAGGTCACCAAGCAGATCGAGATAGGGTTCTTGTTAGTATCTGAGTACCCGACTTGGTTGGCCAACATCATCCTAGTGCCGAAGAAGGATGGTAGAATTTGAGTGTGTGTAGACTTTTAGGACTTGAACAGAGCCAGTCCTAAATATGACTTTCCTTTACTGCATATTGATGAGTTCGTGGACTTCACTGCGGGCCATGCATTGCTGTCATTTATGGATGGGTTTTCCAGGTACAACCAGATTCTGATGGCGCCTGAGCATAGAGAGAAGATCGCATTCACTACGTCGTGGGGTACCTACTGCTACCGGGTTGTGCCGTTTGGTTTGAAAAATGCTAGAGCTACCTATCAGAGGGCTACGACTACTATTCTGCATGACATGATCCATAAAGAGGTTGAAGTGTATGTAGATGACATGATTGTCATGTCCAAAGAACGAGAGTGCCACTACACCGCCTTTGAGAAATTCTTTCAACAAATCAAGGAATACAGATTAAGGTTAAACCCGCACCTTTGGCATAACAACAAGAAAAATGCTAGGCTTTTTGAGCACACAAAGGGGCATTGAAGTAGATCCTTCCAAAATCAAGGCTATCCTAGAAATGAGACCACCAAGGATTGAAAATGAGGTGCATAGCTTTCTGGGTAAAGTGCAATTCATAAGACGGTTTATTTCCGAATTAACCTTGACTTGTGAACCACTATTTGGTCTCCTAAAGAAAGGGAATAAATTTCGATGGGATGACTAATGTCAGTTTGCCTTTGAACATGTTAAGCAATACCTCCAGAATCCCTCTGTGTTGTTGCCGCCAGAGTCGGGGAAGGCATTGGTTCTGTACTTGTCAGTAACAGACACGACCATGTGATGCATGCTCGCTCAGGAATCTGAAGATATGGTGGAGAAAGCCATCTACTACTTGAGAAAGAAAATGTTGGATTATGAGACCCGATACACTGCTTTGGAGAAAGCTTGCCTAGCATTGGTATGTTCTACCAGGAAGTTAAGGCACTACTTGTTAGCTCACTCTGTAATCCTAGTTTCGAGAATAGATCCCATCAAATATTTCTTTGAAAAACTAGCACTTACGGATAGGCTGGCTCGATGGTTGCTTATTCTCTCCGAATTTGATCTCAAGTATGTCACCTAAATAGCCGTCCAATTTATCATCTGCGAGGGTAAACTGTATAAAAGAGGTCATTGGGAATGCTTAAGTTGTGTGTGGAAGGAGAAGAATCGAAGCACCTTATGGAGGCTATCCACGACGGAGAATGCGAAGCTCATATCAATGGTGTGATGCTAGCTCAAAAGATTCTCAAGCAGGGTTACTATTGGTCCACCATAAAAGAAGATTGTGTTGGTTTTGTACGGTGATGCCACAAATGTTAAATTCATGCCAGTTGAATGAATATTCCGCCGCTGAAGCTTTACAACATAACTTCGCCATGGCCATTCTCAGTCTCGGGAATCGACATTATTGGTGCAGTCTCGCCAAAAGGGTCGAATGGACAAGAATATATCTTGGTGGCGATTGATTACTTTACAAAGTGGATGGAAGCTCAATCCTATGCAGTGTTGAAGGCATCGCATGTGGCCAAATTTATCAGAAACAATATCATCTGCTGGTACGAAGTCCCGAATGTGATCACATTAGATAACGACTCCCACTTCAAGAAAGAGGTGATAGACTTGTTGGAGAAATACAACGTGACTTTTCATAAGTCATCCACATACAGGCCAAAAACCAATAGAGCTTTTAAAGCCACCAATAATAATATCAAGAACATCCTACAGAAGATGGTTGAGACCTACAAGGATTGGCCGGATAAACTGTCATTCGCACTCTAGGGCTACAGGACCTCAATTCAGACGTCCACAGGACCAACCCCATATTCTCTCGTCTACAAGATGGAGGCTGTTCTTCCAATTGAAATTGAAGTCCCATCGTTGCGAGTTATGGCTAAGTGTGAAATAGTGGAGGCGGACTGGCAACAGAGAAAATTTGAGGAATTGATGTTGTTGATGAAAGGATGCTAAAGGCATTATATCATGTTTAGGGATACCAGCACAGAATTACGAGGGCTTTTAACAAGAAAGTTAAGTATAGGAATCTCAAGGAGGGAGATATGGTACTGAAAGACAACCGAGCTCTCATCCATGACCCTATGGGCAAGTTCAGACGTAATTGGACTGGTCCTTACATTATCAAAGCTATCCGGTCAGGAGAGGCGATTATTCTCATGGACCTAGATGGCCTAAAATGTTCACAGCAGATCAATATGGACAAGTTGAAGAAATACTACCCCTGAGAGGCTCGCTAAGCCAAAAACTCAAAAGGGCAACCTAGGCAAAAGTTAAAGCATGAAAAATTAAAAATAAAGAAAAACTGAGCTCACAAGGTAGAAAACCCTAAAGGGCGACTTTGGAAAAAGTTAAAGCGCAAAAGGAGAGAGTTAATACTCGAGTAAACCTGAACCGAACTATGTAAGGCGTGATTTCCATTTTCGGGATACGTAGGCAACCTCATCCTGAAGTTTGACCGTAACCATCTCCAACTCAACTGTCTTGTCTATTTTCCTGATTAGGTTATCTATGTTCATCATCTGTTAGTTTGGTTGTGATCTTCATTTTGATAAGAAAAGTTGATTACAATATGGAGCAGTAGTGGTATTCAATTAGAGGCAGTTATGATCTTTTGATTCGGAGTTGTACATCTTGAGGATTGATTATGTGTGTGTCAAGAAGTGATCATTTTTAAAATAGTTTTGGAAAGTTTTAATAAAAGTAGATTTTGTTCAAAATTTTACCGTTTACAATTTAGAACCAAAAGGAAAATTTTTAGTGCTAACAACCTTAATTCCATTGATTTCAACATAAAGTTCTCCAACTCTTTGATACAAATCAAAGTTTCTTTTACATCATAAAACTTGAAAAGAAAAGTCAAAGCAATAAACTAGGGGCATAGGTGAGTCAGGTGCTCTTGCGTCCTTTGCTCGTGCTTGCGGAAGCTTTTGTAGCTAAAGTGGGCCTGATTTGTGCCTCATCCTCGAGCCAAGCCAAGCACTCGCCATAAAGGGCACAATTGAAACTAGGGATAGGGGCCAAAAGCTCTCTCGTCCTCCAGGCGGTAAGATATCTAGCCAAGTGTGAAGCACAAATTAGGAATGAAGCCGGATATTCTACCCCCTCCTCTGGACAGGTCTGATCATGTCCAAACTGGCATTTGAACTGGAAGGGAAAGTAGAACACGCAGTGGGTGAGGCCAATCAACTGTATGCCAGGTAGCCGAGTCATGTTGTAACTCATTTCAGTCAGATTGAGCCAGGGGTAACTCCAAACTATGTCAGCTGTCGACCTGTTGCACATCCAATTGCACCACCATCCCTCATTGGGAAAGTCCACTAGTCGCTGGAGGAAGAAATAAGCTCGAGTTGAATATTTGGGGCAAGGGTCTAGCACCTTCAGCTTATCCATGAGCCATACCTGGGAAGGGATGAAAAATATAAGAGATTAAAGAATAGAAAGATATACGTGGAGAGAAAAGTAAAGAAAGGGCTTTGAGAGGAAATAGAGTATGAGTGCCGAGTGATGTGCGAGGAATATATGAGAAAGGGTGGAAAACAATACCTAAGGAAATAGTGGACTCCCCGCAAACCTGGTGGTCTCTCGCCGATGAAAAGTATCTAGGCCTGTCAGGGTCTCGGCCAGCATCAAACCAATGCAACTCTTACATTTTTCAGACATTGGGCCACTTCAATCAACCGAATGCTGGTTCCACCATAACTAGAGGCAAGAAGAAAATGTGCAAGCATACATAAATAGAGGGCATGTTACCGAAAACCTCACCAAAAAGGTCTCCTCTGTCACCGATGTCAGAAAATTGATGAATTAAGCTGGGTATGTCTAGTTCTCCACCATGGGCCAAAAATAGAGCTTCGTGCAAAGCCCATACATCCGTCCCAAAGCTTGGGCGTGGCCAAAATGGGGCAAAGGTATGATTTCCTTATTGCGCTGTGTTTCCATCAATGCGAGAAATTTTTCAAGAGTCGGGCACATTTCTTGTGTTTCGAAGCAAAATACATGCGTAATTGGGTCCCAACATCGAGTCGCGACATGGAGGAACAGAAAGCAAAGTGGAGTATGGCTTAACGAGAAAAGTGCGTTTATGCCGAAACCTCATAAATTTACCTTTTCCGTGCTTCTCCAACCCGTGAGCTATCCAACCCATGAGCTTCTCTACAATAAATTTCTTCATTTGTGGAAGAAACAGCAGTAAAAATGAGGTTCTGGCGAAGAAATCACGAACAAATACCTTTTATAGAAAATAAGGCTGTGAGTGGAGGCCAGTTGTCAACTGTCTGGTGGATTCCTCACAAGTGGCCGACAACACACTTCTTCTGGCCGGCCACTTGTAGATAGCCCATTTTTTACGGCCTTTATGACTTGGACGTCATCGCATGCACACCTGATGATGAGTCTACATGCTTTTCAAGTGCTCGAAGTCCTCAGCGGAATGCCACAGCTTTGAGCCTTTTAAGCCCTGCACCCCTGTTTCCTCATTCTTGGACCAGACCTTGGTTTTTCAAGCCTGGAGCTTCTGGTGGCTTGCCTGCCACCTTTTTGGGCTGCCAGCCATCACTCTTGGTTATAGGCCACTGATGTGGCCTATTGGCCACCAGTGATGGCTGGCCGGCCACTAGTGTGTTTGGCAGATATATTGTAACAACTGTGCCAACTGTTTGCACAGATGCTTGCATCTACTCCCATATGTAGGGATGGATATTCATTATAGGAATTCATGTTTTCTATATATAGGAGGTCTCCCTCTCATGTTTTAAGATTAGAAAAATTTTAGAGCAAAATTTTTCTTCTCTCTCTTCCAAATTTCTACACTTTAGCCCACATATCCTTAACCTTTGCCTATACACCCTTAACCAAACCTTCTCATCTTTGAGCTGAGGTACTTTTGAGATTTGTTTGAGCTCTTGAAGGGTGTGCTGTCTTGATTTGTTGCCTAGAATTGGTCTTCTCTTCAAGAGATATAAGGCTTTGCTTGTTGCTTTGTTTTATTTGCCATTATTCTTAATATTTTCCAATTTTTTTTGGGGCTATAAAAAGTCTATATTTTTGGGCTGAATCTTGGGTTTTAAGGCCATTAAAGGTTGAGGGTGGTTCACCCTTCTTTGCACCTTGTTTTGGAGACCTTTACCCTTGTGTTTCCTATCCCTTTACTATATGTTTTTGAGCTTTTAAATACTGATTTTCAGAGTTATTTCAATGGCCAAAATCATGTTTTGAACTCCATATTTGGAAAGGTTAGCCTCCCCTCCTTGTGTCTTACTTACTAGCCTAACTTATGCTATGTTTTAGCATATTAATCTAGTTTTTTTTTAGCTTAATTCCAACATGTTTTAGGATTGTTTTAGACCTGTTTTAGCACTGTTTTTGTTTGATAGTTGCATTTGAGCTTTGTTTTGCATGGTTATAATGTAATTGTCCTCATAAGTTTGGTGTTCTAGGCCTTAGACACCATCTTATTTGGGTTGATTGCATTTATTTATGGCTTTCCATACTTGTGATCACTCTTAATCACCTTTGCAACCTCCCTCATTTCTTGAATTTTGTCTTGCTTTGAAAGTGGTTCAAACAACTTGTTTGTTTAAAACATGAGATTGAGATGTCATGCTTAATGGTTTAATCCCTTTGGGGTTCATTACCAATGATATGATGTCTCTTTTATGCCTAAGACAACACTTGGTTTGAGCCCTCTTTCCATTAGAGGACTTAAACTCACCATTGGACTCGATGAATTAAAGGATGGTTGGTAATTAAAATGAAGTAATTAAAATGGGATTAAAGTGAGTAAGATAATAACTTAGTTTTGTGTTCAATCAGACGTTAATTGAACACATGGAAGCTTGAGGCATTTCATAGTCATTAGTGATGAAATGATTCAAGTTTCCAAGGTCACCATTTCCCTTGATCAATTCATGAAAGGGAGGAGGTTAGAGTCTTATTTTGTTGCATTCATTGAACTTGCATACTTTGGTTCATGAGCTATCATGCAATGAAATTGCTTGAGTTGATGGTTTCTGAACCAATCTTACTACTCCTTTGATTTGTTCATGAAAAAGAGGGGTGGGTTGTGTAAACAAACTCTTGAGAATACCCTGTGCATACTCTGTTTGTCCTTTGTTGTAGCAAGGTGAATTGGGCAGCAATGGTCGGCAGGCCACTTTTCATGGGCGGCAGGCCACCTTTGATGGTTAGCTAGCTATCACTAGTGACCGACAGACCCTCACCACTAGCCAGCCGGCCAGTGATGCAAAATTTAGTAGTGTGTTCTTTGAGCAAAACAGAGCCATTCTGGAAGTGGGCAAAGGTGTTAGTGTTCTATTCTGCAACAAAGGCCTTCTGGAAGCAAAACAGCAGCTTTTGGGTGGAAACCTATTTAGTTCAAATATTTGGCAAAACAGCATTCCTTGCACATCGAACCTATTTAGTTCAAATATTTACATTTGTTGTAATTAATTAGTTGTAGCTAGTTTATCTTACAAAGTGTTGTAATTAATTAGTTAGTTAACTAGTTGTTTTGATCCATTACTTAGCTAGAATAGTTAATTTAGTTGTAGTAATAATTAGTTAAGTAGTTTAGCTAATTTCATTTGTTTTGTAATAATTCGCTTAGTTAATTAGTTAGCTAGTTGGTTCATTCAGACTCTCTTTCGTGAGATCGTAATGTAATAATGTGTATGTCTTCCAACCCCACGTCTTTCTCCCTTTTATTTACTAGCTTATGATGGTTAGTTTAGGGACATCACGTTTTGTTTAGCATACTTCATGCTTGCATCCATTTGTATTGCATGCACCAAGGCTCGGTTCATCATTCTAACTTGTATTGTTAGTTTAATACTTCTTTGAATACGTGCTTAGACCGCATGCTATTTAATCGATTCACATGTCATTTGGCCGAGCCTATTAATTGCATATCGCATGTGTTGTATTTGTCATATCGCATAGTTAGGATCATGCATTTTTCTAACTCATTTCTCTTTTTGGCTTGGAATACTAGGTGAGCCTTTACTCACTTTAGCATATTGCATGTGGTTGTTGCCATGTTTAGCATGCTTGCCATGAGGCTAAGTGCTTAAGTGCTATAAACTATTTGAATGCCTGTGGATAAAGGCTTATTGCTTGAATTGGAATAATTTGAGTAAATGTTTATATGCGATCACTTTTTCAAGTGGTACATATTCGAAACATTTTTCCAAACAAACATGAATCGAGTGTTCCAATTTTTGCAAAGTTAGTCTATACTTGCGTGTGTGCGCATCACATAGTACTGCTAGCCTAAATAAATTGGAACAAGAGCATATAATACATAAGATTCATATTATGATTCGTAGAGGCCGATCTTTGATCGAGTGAGCGGGGGTGCGAGCGTGGGTGCTCAAATACATTCATAACCTTCCCCTCTCATACCTAAGTTCCCGAACCGAGACAATCTTGGTGATGACGGACACGTGACCTTTGGCATGAGTAATGAGTTTCTTAAATTTTCCCGAACAAAAATATTTAGATGGCGACTCTATATCTGGCAAAGCAATGTATTTTTGGCAATTTGATTCAAAATCGATTTTTCAAAAGATTTGCCGGATTGGGACTCTTTGGTGTTTATCTATTTCACATTGTACTTGTGAAAATAGATTCAAAACCGCGGGAGTCCAATACTGTAGGGCTTATTTCGACTTCCAAAAGGGGGCGCAAAAAAGTCGAGCTACACTACCCACTTTTAGTGGCCGACAACCCACCTTTTCTGGCCTGCCGTCCACTTGTGGGTTTGGCAGTTTTGGCAGTCTAGTTTTGTCTTGGTCTTTGTGTTTTGAGGTCTTGTTTTGAGTCTTTTGGTTTTAGTAAGTGTGTATATCTGTGTTTGAGTTGTTTTTGCTTTGCTTATCGAGTTGTATTTTGTATTTTGGTCGTTGGTTACCTCATTACCCAATTAAGAACATCGTGCCAATACAACTTTTGATGTTTGGTTTCAAATTCAACTCTATTTTCCATGTAAATGCGGTTCTTATGATGTAAAACAATAACTCTTTTCATAAAAGTATAAGGTTTTCCCTAGATCATAGTTTTTACAAAAGAGTGTACAAGTTTTTAGAAGCAAAATTAAAAGCCTATCTGAAGCTATACATATGTTGAACTACTAAAATAAAAGAAATTAAGCAAAAAGTACAAAAATTGGCCCTAGTCATCTCAAGCTCGAGAGGCCCTCTTCGTCCTCTTCCTCGGAGGGGACTTAGGGGCACTGTCTCCGTCAGCACTGCTATCAGAATCAAACTCTGAGCCAGAGTCGGTCTCATCATCTCCGCTCCCTGACCCCGAACAAGCATCATTGCCTCCGCCTTCAGACTTAGAGTGTCAACTCACTACCTCCTCCTCCTTAGAGTTGTGAGTCTTGATATCATCGCTGCTCAATACGAGCTCGGATTTGTTGTTCTAGCTTCGAGCACCCCTGTCTCTGCCTCGACCCCAGCACTCATCTCGGTCACGTGCTGGGTCCTGTCTACCTCTCCTCCCTACCGCTGGAGGAGGTACCGCTGCTGTTGGTGTCCTCAGTACGGATAGGGTTTGGAAACAAGTGTCCACATATCAGATACAATGTATGCATGCGGAATGAGTGCAAAAGATACTGAATGACTACAGTGTGTTAGTGCAGTAAATCAGTGTAGCGTGGAGTGGTGTAAATGTTACAGTATGCATGTCAGCATATTAGTGGGAGTGTGATAGTGTGGTGTATAACAGTACAAGATAGCAGTGAAATGTATGTGGAAAGCAGCAAAAAAAAAATACCTGGATTCCATGGAGATCAAGCAATGTCTCTCTCATTTGCACCATGCCAATCAGAGAAACAACTAGCTGGAGCAAGCCCTCTGTGTACTGGGTCAGTGCCTGCAAGTGCATCTGAATGATCAGTATCTGGAATAATTAATATCTAGAAAGGGAGAGTTCAGTTACAAGCTGTAAAGTGTGGTTTATACTGAGGTCCACCATGGGCTCTGATGCCCAGCCTCGGGTGGCTCTATCGGGATTTGATAGGCTGACCTGGTTAGCCGCCAACATGTAAGCGCAGTCGAAATCACTAGCTAACTAGCCGCCTGCATAACGGAAGGGGCCTCTCCAATACCGGCCTCGACCTCCTGAGCAGCCACACCCGCCAAGGGAGCACCTACTGCATCACTTGTGCAAATGCCCGTCAGAGGAGGCATGAGATGAGTCTGGATGAAAGTCGAATAATCGCCATTTGCTCTGAAGTAATTGGCATCTAGCCCCACCATAAACTGAATTATCAGCTATCCTCATGGATACCAGAGGTACCATAGGGACGACTAGCATGGGTGAGCCCAGAGTCTGGCTTATGAAACGCTCACCTAAGAACCAGGCATGAAAAACTAGGCCCTCCAACAAAATTCAAAATCGGGATGTGGCCTAAGCCCCGACATACTGGTCCCTCACTCTAGCCGGCATTGTCGCCCAAGGCTGCTATATAATCTGCAAACAAAGAATGTACAGGTTGTTAGTTACCGTCAGTTTTCGAAGTATGAATCAAAACAGTAATGAAGCAAAAATGACTGTAAGTTTCAGATTACCGTATCAAAGTATATGTGATAGAAGGCAAAAGTCATGTTACACGGCTCTGGCGCTGGCATCGGCCGTCGTATCGCCGTGAGTAAGGTACAACGGGAGGAATCTCCTCTACTAGCTCTGGAGCCAGGGCTGGGAAATAGGCATAAACCCATAACTGCAAGAAAAACACAATGCATGAACAAATATAAAACAGAAAGTGCAAAGCAGAAAGCACAAGTTATGAACAGATGTTGAACATAAAGTACAAAAGCAGAAACGGGTGGTGCATACCTCCCAGGCTCTCCAGTAGCCTCCGACCCACTCTCCCCTCATGCGAGAAGTGGAGATCATGTAGCCATAGAGTGTGGCGAGGCCAGCTCCACCCAGTTGTAGAACTGAACCTAAGGCAATGTCACGAGAACACTCAATAAGTACAAGCCTACGATGTTCCACCTGCTCGCAAAAAAGATGGTACCGAGTAGGAACATCAAGAAGGCCCGGACATATGCTCTACCGCCTCCGGTGTTTCAGGCTCGCTCTTGTGAAAGTGCTCGGTTAACCAGCTGTACCTCACCATCACCGGCCTATATAGAGATAGGCGCGCTGCAAGCAAGTAGATCCATGCTGCCTTCCACTCGCCCATGTCCATGTCAAAGAGGATCGGGTCACCCCTGTAGACTCGACTTTCTTTGCGGCCCCCCTTTTCAGAGTGGCTCGAATTGGTCCTACAGTTCGGACTCCTGTCACGGTTCTGAATCTAATTTCACAAAGTGTAATGTGAAACTGATAAACACCAAAGAGTCTAATCCAGAAAATCATTTTAGAAAATTGATTTTGAATCAAACAATGCCAAAATTGGACTACTTTGCCAGATTACAGAGTCGCCACCTAAATATTTTATTTTTGAGAAATTTAGGAAACTTTGACTCATGCCAAAGGCCATGTGTCCGTCATCACCAAAGCTGCCTCGGAACGAGAACTTGGGTACGAGAGGGGAAGGTCATGACATGAGCACCCCCGCTCGCCCGATCAAAGGATCGGCCTCTACTAAACATGATATGTTATTTTATAAACCTCACGTGTTCTTATTCTGATTATTAGCTAACTTTACTGTGTGTCGCACACAAGCAAGTATAGACTAAATCGCAAGACTTGGAACAAATCAACTCATGCTTGTTTTCGAAAATGATTTGAAAGTGCCACCCTCAAGTGGGCTAAAACACGGATTTGCCACCCTCAAGTGGGCTTAAAACATGATGATTTGCCACTTCGCAAAGTGAGCTTAAAACGCACATTTGATGAATTGTCCCAATTCAAGCAATAAAGCTTTCATCCACAGGCATTCATGCAGTTAAGCATATAAGCACATAGCCTCATGGCAAGCATGCTATCATGGCAACACTCACACTCATGCAAGTATGCCAAAGCGTAAAAGCTTGCCAAGTACTTCAAGCCAAAACAAAAGCTAGTCAGAAAGCAATGCATGATTCTAACTATGTTAGGATGCCTAATGCAACACATGCAATAATGCAACTAAATAGGTTTAGCTACCTAAGATGGCATATGAATGCAACACTTTGATATAATGCTTTAAACACGTATTCAAATAAGTATTGAAATTGCAATGCAGTTTGAATGATGCATCGAGCCTCGGTGCATGCAAGACAAATGAATAATGCAAACATGCAAGCATAAGGTATGCTAATCAAAACGTGCTCTAATCCAACCATCGAAAGCAGTTAAATAAAAGGGAGGAAGACGTGGGGTTGGAAGACATGAACACACGTATGCACATTTATTACAACATTGGACCCTCGTGAAGGAGGGTCCGAATGAATAAGAGCTAAGCTAACTAACTAATCTAATTAAACTAATTAGACTAATTATTATACAGCAAATTGAATAACTAGTAAGCTACTTACTAATTATTATAACACTTAACTAATTAGTACACAAATTAATCAAATTACAAAACCAACAAATACTAACTAAACATGCAAAACAAATGTTCAGACTACACTGCTTCAGCTCTGCCTCGAGAAGCGAAGGATGCATGCATTCGGTTTTTCACCTCGAAAAGCCCACCGGTTTGCCCTTGAGAGGCTCTGTTTACAGGGTTATTCCAAGAACTTTCTGCTCCACCTTACTAACTCGCTGCTGAAGAATGCACCAGTGGCCTGCCGGCCATGATTGGTTGCTGCCGGCCATCTGCCGGCCAAAGAGAGGCACTGCCAGCCAAAGATGAAGCACTGCCGTCCATCAATAAGCCACTGCCGGCGACTGGTGTGCTGAATCACCAAACTGCAACAGAGCACAAACAGAGGAAAAAAGTGGTTTTTCTAAGAACATGTTTGTACTGTACCCCTCCTTATCATCTCAAAACATCAAAGGAGAGGCACTCTTGGATCCAAAACCACCAATCAAGCATTTTCAATGCATGATGGCCAAAGATCCAAGTTGTACACTTTCAATAAATGTACAAAAACAAGACTCAAAGGACCACCACCCTATCATGCATGATCAAGGGTGATAGAGACTAAGGAGATTGGCTCATTTCATCACTTTGAGTATGAAGTGGACCAATCTACCTTGTGTTCAATATAACGTTCGATTGAACACATGCAATGCACACATAACATGCTTATCTTGGTCATGTTTTACTTGATTCATTTTATTTACTCATTTTAGCATTACCAAACCATTCTTTAATTGGTTAAGTCCAAGATGAGTGTCCTCTAATGAGAGAGGGGTCAACCAAAGGATGGTTTAAGACATGAGAGAGATCATGCCTTTGACTAATAGGAACCCTCAAAAGAGAGTTAAAGCCATTGAGCACAAGCTCTATCTCAAGCTTAAACACAATCATAAGGTTAACCAACCCTCAAAACAAATAGAAAAATGAAGAAATGGGGGAGGTTGAAGAATTTTTAGTGCTAAAATGGCATGCTCAAGACACTAAATCATGCAAGCAACACATGCAAGACATGCTCAAAAGCCAAAAGCATTAAAGCTAGTGAAGAGCACTACACTAGAGGCATGTAATATCAAGCTCAAATGATCAAACCAACTCAAAACAGAGCTACAACATGCCAAAACAGTGGTTATAACATGTTGAGAATGAAGCATAAAAGACTAAAAAAATATGCTCACATTGTTGGCTCACAAACAAGACACGAAGCATAACTCTTAAAAGCAATGAAAGAGTGGAATATGTGAGAGTGTGACAGAGATATATGCACTGAAATCATGTGTAAAATGATGCTACAACATGCAGTCATCTCATGCACAACATGTTAGAGGCCTTAAAACACAAAGCGAGTAAAGGCCTTTGCACTACAACCATGCAAGATAAAACTCATATAACCAAGACAACTCAAAACAAAGCTAAAGCATGCTAAATCAGTAACAAAAACATGCTGAGATCAAGTCTCAAAAAGGTTAAAAAAACATGCTCACATGTTAGGCTATCTACATTTGCAAACAAGACAAAAGGAGGGGAGCCCACCCCCTCATATTTTGGACCTCGAAACATACATTTTACCACTGAAATTCCCCGGGAATTCAGTGGTTAAAAGGCCAAGAAAAGTTGTTTTAAAAGCTTTGAAAAAAGGCTCAAAAGGCTTCACAAGCCAAAGAGCAAAGAGGAGGAGACTACCCCCTAACTAAACAAGACTCAAACCACCATTTTAAAGCCTTAAAAAATAGAGTTTTTAGAGTTTAAAACCAACCTCAAAGCAGCATGCAAAGGTGGCCAAACAATGAATTAAAACAAGTCTTAAAAGAGGTAAGTCTTTACCTTTGAGCACAACACTAAAACAGCCAAAAGTCTGAGCCAAAACCAAGCTTAAGACCTCAAACAAGGCCTCCAAGAACCTCAGCTCCAAGGTGAAGGTGTTTGGTCAAGGGTCTCTTTGCAAGAGTCTAGAGAATTCTCACTTTCAAGCACAAAATAAAGAGAGAGAGGATTCTAGAGAAAGAGGGAGAGAAATTTTGCTCACAAAATTTTTGTAACCCCCTACATGCAAGAGGATGACTTCTATATACAGAAGATACAAAATTCTCTTGAAAAGATCCAACCATGCACGTGCAAGAAGATGCTCCAATCTGTGCAACAGTTGGCACAAAAATATCAAAAAATATCTACTGATGCATTGGTGGCCTGCCGGCCATAGTGATGGCCGGCAGGGGCTCATTAATGGCCAGCAGGGCACATCAATGGCCGGCAGGCCAAAGTCCATGGCCGGCAGTGCCCAAAAGTGGCCGGTAGTGCACCAAAAACAACATACTAGAAGGACCAAGACATGGTCCAAAAACAAGACAGAATTGATACAGGGTTTGGAAAGCTCAAACCTGTGGCATTCCGCCGCGGAATTCGAGTGCTCGACGAGCAATCAAACTTGTCAATGGATGTACCTGCAAGAATATCCAAGTCTTGAGGATCGTCAAAAATGGGGCATCTACAGTTGCCCCTCTTTGACAGAACTTGGAAGTCATGAAATGACATGAGTGAATGTCTAAGCCCAGAGACAACCTATTTTTGATAAGGCCGAAGACTTAGATAGAAATTCAAAATAACAATATATAGATGCGCCCGTAGGCTGGGGCAAGAATGCAAACGATATACACAATGCAAGCACATAACTTATGATCATCCAATGAGGCTGTAATGAAGCATCTAGATGCAAGTGTTATGCAAGGAAATGCTAAAGCAAACTCGTACACAAGCAAGTAATCATGAACCAAACCACATTTC
This sequence comes from Camellia sinensis, assembly GCF_055761805.1. Classification (NCBI taxonomy): domain Eukaryota; kingdom Viridiplantae; phylum Streptophyta; class Magnoliopsida; order Ericales; family Theaceae; genus Camellia; species Camellia sinensis. Next base: position 710,304 of record NW_028128998.1, on the reverse strand, counting down.
ATGCAGAAAGGATGTAAGACAATTATGCAACCTTAACTGCGCCTCGCGCATAAAAGGTAAAGAACAACAACCGTAGGCCGCACCCGAGGCAGTAAACAAGATCCCAACGCATGGTACACTCGAGGAAAGAAGTGGTGTGAACCTAAGGACACATCCTAAGGTTCTGAGCCACAGAGAACAGTGATAGCAATTGAAACACATCCAAATATTATGCAATCAAAACAAACAGCGATACAAGCATCGGAATCCGTCCAAATGCATTTAACCAAAGCATCCTAACGCGCCACATGCGAGATGGAAAAGGGAGCGGTGCAAACACTGGAGGGTGGTATAAACATCGGAGCACGTTCCAATGTTTCGAACCAAAACAGAGTGGTATAAGTGTCAAAACATGTTCCAAACAGTTCTAACTGGAAGGGAGGTATAAGCGTCGGGCACACGCCCAAATGCTTCTAACCAAAAGGGTGGTATAAACATCAGGCACACAACCCAATGATTCTAACCAAAAGGGTGATATAAATATCGAGCACACAACCCAATGCTTCTAACCAAAGGCAAGGTGTCGGTGTAAACACCGGGCATACCCGAATGTTTCTAACCAACGCAAGGTATAAACGTCGGGCACACGACCCAAACGCTTCTAACCAAAGAGGTGGTATAAACACCAGGAGTACCCGAGTGTTTCTAACCAAAGAAGTGTCGGTCTAAACATTGGGCATACCCGAATGTTTCTAACCAACGCAAGGGCACACGACCCAAATGCTTCTAAGCGGTGAGGTGGTATAAACACTAGGAGTACTCGAGTGTTTCTAACCAAAGAAGTGTCGGTGTAAACACCGAGCGTACCCGAATGTTTCTAACCAACGCAAGGTATAAACGTCAAGCACATGACCCAAACGCTTCTAACAGGAAAAAGGAGTTGGTGTAAACACCGGGCGTACCCAAATGTTTCTAACCAACGGGGGAGTGGTGTAAGTACTGGGCGTACCCGAATGCTTCTAACCAAAAAAAGGGTATTCAAAGGACAAGAATGATCTCACTTGGAGTTCCTCTAAATGAACCGTACATAAAATATCGTGCATGCACGAAAAGAAAACTTAACAAGTACAAAGCAATACAAATGCATATTCCATGCGAAGCGAATAACCGCAACACAATGTTAAAGGCATGCTTCATACACAACATGCAAGAGACGAAGCATGTTCTAAATAATCAACGACGCATATTTAATGCAACATGCATATTTTTATGCAATCATGGTGACGCATGTTCCATGAAACAATTCACAATGCATAGTCTATTTAACAACAAAATAGCAATGTATATTCTATTCAACACATTTCATGCGACGACAAAGGCATGTCGATAAAGACGACTCAAAAGCAACTTCCGATTTAGCTCTCGGAAGAGTTGCAGTATGTTAAAAAAGGATACACCTTGTTCAAGTTGACGAATGATGACCATTGCGCACTGGAAACACAATTTTGAGCCTCCGCGAAGACACTCTAAATCAAAGTTTTCACACCTCTTGCATTTCTTGAAATCCAAGGACACAGATCAAAGAAAAAGAGGCAAAGAAAGCTTGCGAGACCCTGTCAGCCATCAGGGGAGGCCGCCGGCCCCCTGCCGGCCACCAATACAATAGTGCGGGCCATCGATGTACCCCTGCCGGCCATTGATGGCAGATTGGGGCAAATTTGTCCTTTCACCCTTGGGTCTTTAAAAACAAGTGATGGAACAGCATTTCCTCAAAAACCCTTGCACAAAATTCTTCTCCCTTTCTCTCTAGATGCTCTTTTTCTCTAGATCCGTGCATTCCATGCATTTTCCAACACCCTAAAAACATTTTCTTCGCTAAAACCCTTTAGTTCTCTTCACTTTGAATCGACCAGTATATGGTTTCAACGCTTCTTTCTTCACTTTCACCGTTCTAGACTCATTTCCCTCGAGTTTCTCCCAAGGTTAGTACACTTTCCCAGGTTTTGACTTTCTTTGACTTTTTCCTCTCTCCTAAGGTTGACTTTTTCAAAGTTTCGCCATTTTCCTTCATTTTGCTTCATTTTTGCTTCTCTTGCACCTATTTTAGATGGCAGATGATGTCCCTCATGACGGGGCCCTCCCCGCACTTCCTCTAATAGAGTTTGCAGCAGACTTTAAAGCCGAGCCAGACGCCGAGCTGAAGCCATTACCACCGAGCATATGCCCTTTTGACCCAGCGAGGTACCACCCTCAGACTCACATAGTACCTATCGTAGGGGGCCTCAAAGCCTTCACTGACTTCGCTAAGGATGTACCAAATGACCTTCTTCTGAGAGAGCTAGTATCTCATTTGTCGGCCATTGCTGTAGAGATACGAACACTATTTTTCTGCAGTATTACCCTTAACTGTTTGCATTTCTTGCACTATTCTGATCTGATTGCATCTCATGCATTGTCTTGATCTGACTGTAACTCATAGATTACTGCTTTGAATGCAACTGTACTTTCATTGCTTGATCTGATTACATCTTATGCATTGTTGCAGGACGGATCCCGCTCTTTCAGAGGCTACAGTACGACGACCGCTTAGGACTGGTACGTTGACCTCCCAGCTAGGGTTCGCGACATTATCGATGAGACAGGCTTTGGTCTGTTCTGCTCTAGCTTGACGCAAGTTGTAGTGAGCCGTCCTCTCTTAGGTGCTTTAGTGGAGAGATAGTTGGACACCACCAACTCTTTCTATTTCTCCACCACGGGGGAGATGACGATGACTCCCTATGACTTTGCCATGGTCACTGGCTTAGGTGTAAGGGGCGATCTGATCCCTCTCGACCCTGATATGGGAGAGTGGGAGGCAGCATGGGCCGCACTGCTTAGGGCACACCCACCGACACTCCAAGCATGCATGGTCCGGTATAGCTGGTTCGAGGAACAGTATAAGGGGTCTGAGCCCAAGACAGTCGATGCGACAAAGCAGTATGCCAGGGGCTTCCTCATCTTCTTTTTCGGTACCACCTTGTTCTTGAATAGATGGAATACTATAGGCCTATATCTGCTGAGCGCCTTGGTAGTCCTTCAGCGAGTTCAGTTCTACGACTGGGGCGGAGCCGATCTCACCACTTTGTATGGATACATGAGCTCATCTTCTCACACGAGTGGGAGCTTGATCGGCAGCTACTGGCAGGCTTGGGAGGTACACAACTTAGTTCCTCCTTCTCACTTTACATTTTTTTCTTAGCACTTCTTGCTTTACATTTGTTCAGCACATGTACTTTCTACTTTGCATTCTCTGTATCTGCTCATATACTGCATGCTTTCTTCTTTGTATTTTTTGTATCTGCTCATACATTGTATTGATCACATTTCCTTGCAACTGTGGATGTACGTGTACTTCCCGGCTCTTGCTCCAGACCCTATAGAGGAGACTCCGGCGACAATCCTATTTTCTAATGTATACGACAGCTAGCTCCACCGTAGAACCCGGGAAAACTTCATGTTTTTCCGCGAGTACTTTGATGTGGTTACGACGCATGAGGTAACCCAAAACAAAGTTTATTCTGCCTTTCAATCAACTTGATACACTCATTAATCAATTGACATCAATTAATCATCTCTTTATTCTTTTATTTTTATATCGTATGGCAGCCGTGGGACGTGATACCATCAGGGCTCCGAGCCCAGTATGACATAGCTAGGGTCATCACTCACTGTCATATCCTTCTTGAGGGCCTGATCTGCCGTACCTGGTTGTTGGGTGAGCATTTCCCACGCCAGACTTTAGGACTGTCTGCTCCATTCATTCTGATGGCACCTGTAGCGTCCATGAGAGAGACACACAGACTATCTGTCGACCAGGTGATCCAGTTCATGGTAGGGTTGGAGGCAGACTACTTCCGTGTAGAGGGTAATTACATGACCTTCATTCAAACACATCTGATGTCGCCTCTGACCAGTGTTCATGGAGGTGAGGGAGCGAGAGCTCCAGCTGCGAGAGAGAGAGGCGGAGGGGCCAGAGCGACTAAGACTCGCGGCAGGAGTTATTCTGGGGAGAGACAGAGGGTAGGATGGCCAAAGTTGGCTACTACACTAACTTGCTGCGGACGTTCTGGGGAGACTTATCAGATTCCCATTGAGCCAACACCAGCTGGTCACGAGCTCATCGGAGTTCGAGGCCCGACCCCGGTATGTACTGTACTTCACATTTTGCACATTTAGTTCATTTCAATTATGCTTTATAGACCACTGATCATCTCAAGACATTGACAAGCATCCATAGAGTACACCGGGCAGGCTCTCGAGCTAGCGGCTTGTCTGATGGGGATGGTTCAGACGAGCATGAATCTGCTCAGCTTTTACAGGATTTCGGTAATTTCCTTCAATTTGCACTTCATGCCATGAAATTCTCTGCAGACGCATTAGCATTTTAACTGTAACCTCCTATAAACTGCATTGATCTTATTCATTGCATCAAAACACTGCGTAGATACTCTGTTTCCATACACTGCATACATACAGTGCATTTGATATACTGCACAACTAATGTATTCCGACAAACTGCCCTTTTTAGATCCCTTTTCAGACCCCAGTTCCATCGGATGCCCCAACAAGAGCAGCAAGAGGACCTTCAGTACCTCCTCGAGCAGCATGGAGGAGAGGGAGACAGGCTCCTGCACATAGTCAAGGTAAAGCTAGGGGCACCCACAGCAAGAGTGGGCCCTCAGAGCCCATCTTAGGTGACGATGATGATGAGACGAGCGAGGGTGAGGAGGCTACGAGTCCACAATCGGAGTTATCTGAGAGTGGAGACAGCGACGCCAGCTCGGATTCTGCTAGCAGTGAGGTTGGAGAGGCTGAGGAGGCCTCCGGTTCAGACTCTGATTTAGATTCAGATAGCAGTGTCGATGGTGACAGTGCTTTAGAGTCCGCTCCGCCGAGGAAGATGACGAAGAGGGCCTCTCGAGCTTGAGATAGCCAGCGCTCTTCTAGATACTTTTTTGTTTTGTTTTCTTTTTGCTAGTAGTGTTAGCACATTGTACAGCCTTAGGTAGTTTTATTTTCTTTGAAAACTTGTACTCTTTTGCAACAAGAAACCATGATTGGAATGAAAACTCAGCTTTGGTTTAAAAAGTGTTACATTTTGCATTCTAAGCATCACACAACATCGCACAGCATGAAAACGAGATCAATCTTTGTTGAAAATTGCACATCCAAAGTGCATTGTCTTAATCAGGTAATGAACTAACTAATAACTGAAAAAACAATACAACTCGATAAACAATCATGAATACAACTCGATAAGTAAACTGTAACAACTCGATAAACAAAAACAGCTCAATAAGCAAAACCAGACGGTTACAACTTAAACAAACATGCTCAAGGCCGAAAAGAACCAAAAACAAGACTTCAAAAGGTGCCAATAACATAATACAGTTGCTAAAAACAACAGAATCTTCACACAGGAGATCAGTGAGCAAGAAGGGGAGGCAGCCGGCCATGGGGAATGGCCTGCCGGCCATCAATATGCCCTTGCCAGCCATTGATAAGCCTCTACCGGCCATCAATAAACCCCTGCCGGCCATCAATGAACAGAACCTTTGAAACATTGACACCTAGCCTCCACTCACTGCCTTATCTTCTACAAAAACTCCAGCTTCGTGGTTTCTTCATTTCAGCTCTATTTTTGCCCAAAATGGAGCCATTCTTCGCCGAAAAACTTTCAAATTAGATTGCGACTTTGGATGGCTCGGAAAAGTTGAATTTCTGAGGTTAAGTGATAAATGCACTATTCCCGCTAAGTCGTACTCCTCTGTGTTTTCCATTCTTCCATACCGCGGCTAGATGTTGGAATCCGGTAACACATTTGTTTTGCTTCAGGGGACAAGAGATATGCCCCACATTCGAAGAATTCCAAGCTTTGATGGAATCCCTGCGCGATGAGGAGATCTTACCCCAGTCTCGTTTTGTCCACATCCAAGCTTTAGGGCGGATGTGTGGGCTTACTTTACACGATGCTTGATCATTAGTTCACAATGGAGAATTGGATATTCCAAGCTTGATTCATCAGTTTTCTGATGTTGGCAACTGTGACGACCATCTTTGGCAAAGCTTTTGGCAACACGCCCTCTGCTTGTGTATGTTAGCTCATTTCCTTCTTGCCCCTGGCTTTGGAGGGTCTAGCATTCACTTGATAGAAGTTGCCCAAGGCTTGAAAGAGAGCAAAAGTTGCATTGGCTTGACACTAGCCAAGGCTTTGATGGGCTTGGATACTTTCCATTGCCGGGAGACAACCAAGTTTGCAGGAAGTCCACTACTGTTGCAGGTAATGTTTCCCACCCCTCTCACATGTGTTTCACACATCACTCGGCCCTCAGGCTCTGTTTTTCTATCAAAACCCTTTCTCACTTTTCTCTCCACATACATCTCTCTATTCTTTAATCTCTCTTATTTTTCATCCCTCCCCAGGTATGGCTAATGGAGAAGTTGAAAGTAGCGGACGCTTCTCCTGCATATTCAGCGCACGGCTATTTCTTTCGCCCACGGATAGTCGATTTCCCGAACGAGGGATGGTGGTGCCACAGGATGTGCAACAGGTCTGCTGTTGACATTGCTTGGCATTGCCCCTGGTTTGATCTGCCTAAGATGAGCTACAGCATGTCCCGGCAGCCTGGTATTCAGTTGGCTAGCTTGACACGCTATGTCTTCTATTTCCCATTTTGATTCTGGCGTTAGTTCGGACATGACCAGACTTGCCTGGAAGCGGGGATAGAGTATCCAGCTTCATTTCTAATCCGAGGCGCATAGCTAGCTCAGTATACCACTACATGGAGGACTAGATAACTTCTGGCTCCCGCTCCCACTTTCAGTTGCGCCCTTTCTGGAGAATGCATAGCTTGGCTTGAAGATGAGGCGCAAACCGAGCCTACTTTGGCATCTGAAGCTTCCACAAGCTCTGGGAGGGGGCGCAGGAACACCTGGCTCAACTATACCCCAAAGTTATTACTTTAATCTGTACTTTCAAGTTTTCCTGTTGAATGTAATAAAAGGTAACTTCAATTTGTATCAAGAGTCGGAGAACTCTGTATTGAAATCAATGAAATTAAAGGTTGTGGGTACTGAAAATTTTCTTTATGGTCCAAAAATGGTCTACGTTGTAAAAAGATTAATTTGAACAAAATCAACTTTTATTAAAACTTTTCAAAACTATTTTCGATATGGACCACAACTGGACACACTCGAAATCTATCCTTGAGATGTACAACCCCGAATCCAATAACTAGAAAGTTGCCCCTTGTTTGAATAGCACTGCACTGGAGATCACAACCGAACTCTTAGATGCAGAAAAAACAAAGATGGTCAGAACAATCACATGGACAGAGTTGATTTGGAAGTGTTTATGGCTGGACTTCAGAACGAAGTTGCCTACGTATCCCAAAGATGGGAATCAAGCCTTACGTAGTTCGGTTCGGGTTCACTCAGGTTTTAGCACTCTCCTTTTACGCTCTAACTTTTACTAAGGCCGCCCTTTCTCGGTTTTCAACCTTGCGAGCTCAGTTTTTCTCATTTTAAATTTTTTGTGCTCTAACTTTTGCATAGGTCGCCCTTTGGGGTTTTCGACCTAGCGAGCCTCTCAAGGGTAGTATTTCTTCAAATTATCCATGTTGATTTCCTGGGAGAATTCAAGGCCATCTACGTCCATAAAAATGACAGCTCCACCCCGACCAAATAGACTTGATGATATAAGGACCAGTCCAATTGGGTCTGAACTTGCCCCTAGGGTCATGGATGGGAGCTCGGTTGTCGTTGAGCACCGAATCCCCTTCTTTTAGATTCCTAGACTTAACTTTCTTGTTGAAAGCCCTGGCAATTCTTCGTTGATAACCTTGGACGTGGTAGAGTGCTTTTAGCCTTCTCTCGTCGAACAACATGAGTTCTTCGAACATGCTCTGCAGCCAATTTACTTCCACGATTTGGCACTCAACCATTACCCGCAGTGATGGAACCTCAACTTCAATTGGCAGAACAGCCTCCATCCCATAAACTAGAGAATACAGAGTTTCCTAGTAGAAGTTTGAATTGATGTCCTGTAACCCCAAATAGCAAATGGCAGCTTATCTGGCCAGTCCCTGTAGGTTTCCACCATCTTCTCTAGAATGTGCTTGATGTTCTTGTTGGTAGCCTCAATAGCTCCGTTGGTTTGCGACCGATATGTAGATGACTTATGAAAAGCCACATTGTATTTCTCCAACAAGTCGATCACTTCCTTCTTGAAGTGGGAACCATTATTCGAAATGATCTCATTCGGGACACCATAACAACAGATGACATTGTTCCTAATGAACTTGGCTACGTGTGACGCTTTCAACACTGCGTAGGATTGGGCCTCGACCCACATTGTAAAGTAGTCTATTGCCACTAGGATGTACTCATGCCCGTTTGACCCCTTCGGAGTAATTGTCCCAATAACATCAATCCCCCAGACTGAAAATGACCATAGTGAAGTCATGTTGTATAGCTTTGACGGCGGGATGTTCATCCAATTTGCATGGATCTGACATTTGTGGCATTGCCGAACAAAGCCAATACAATCATCCTCCATGGTTGACCAACAGTAACCCTGTCTGAGAATCTTCCAAGCTAGCATCACTCCACTCATGTGCGATCCGCACTCTCCTTTGTGGATGGCCTCCATCAGGTGCTTCGACTCTTTAGCATCAACACACAGTTTATACATTCCTAGATGGCCCCGTTTATACAATTTACCTCTGCAGATGATAAACTGAGCAGCCATTCATCGTATCGCCCTCTTATCTTTGGCATTTGCCCCTGGTGGATAAGCCTCCTTTTCCAAGAAGTTCCAGATGTCATGATACTAGGGGTTCTGATCTTGTTCTTCATCTATTGCGGCAATTAGCTCGTAGGCCGGCACATACCTCTGTTCAATGATGATTGGACGTATCCGGACTCCCTAAGGGATGTCTATCATGGAAGATAGAGTTGATAAAGCATCAGAGAACCTGTTGCTCTCTTTTAATAGGTGCGTGAAGGTTAGCTTTTCAAACCTAGGAATTAGAATGTCCAGGGTTTGGTAATAGATTTGCATCATTTCTTCTTTAACCTTCTAGTCTCCTTTTGCTTGAGACACAAACAGGTTCGAGTCCCCAATGACGTCCAACCATTTTGCCCCTAGTTCCAGGGCGGCTTCCAAGCCAGCGATACATGCCTCGTACTCTGCTTCGTTGTTTTATACTTTAAACCGGAGTTTGAAAACTAATGGTATGTGGGAATTGTTGGGTGCTATCAACAACACCCCTATCCCATACCTGTACTGATTAGACGCTCCGTCAAAGTACATAGTCCAAATCTCTTCTTCGACCTGCAGAATGGTGGGAACATATACTCTACTGCTTCGTCTCCATCCACTGGGTGATCGGCTAAGAACTCCGCTACCGCCCTCCCTTTCACCGACTTGCGAGTCATATACTTCAAATCAAATTCAGAGAGAAGAAGCAACCAATGGGCTAGCCTACCCGCACGCGCTAGTTTGTCGAAGAGATATTTGATAGGATCTAATCTCGAAACCAGAATTACAGAATGAGCTAACAGGTAGTGCCTCAACCTCCTGGTAGCCCATACCAAGGCTAAACAAGCCTTCTGTAGCATAGTGCAATGGGCCTCATATTCCAGCATCTTCTTGCTCAGATAGTAGATAGCCTTCTCTACTTTATCCTCAAATTCCTGCGCAAGTATGCTGCCCATTGTCGTGTCGGTTACTGATAGATACAAAATCAACGGCTTCCTCGGCTCTGGTGGTGACAACACGGGTGGGTTCTGTAGATACTGCGTAATCTGCTCAAAAGCAACTTGGCATCGGTCATCCCATTGGAATTTCTTTCCTTTCTTCAGGAGACCAAATAGTGGTTCACAAGTCAAGGTTAATTTTGCAATAAACTGTCTTATGAATTGCACTTTACCCAGAAAGCTTCGTACCTCATTTTCAATCCTTGGTGGTGGCATTTCTAGTATGGCCTTGATTTTGGAAGGATCGACTTCGATGCCCCTTTGTGTAATCAAGAACCCTGGCATTTTCCCTGTTGTGACACCAAAAGTACATTTCTGAGGATTCAGTCACAACTGATACTCTCTGATCCGTTAGAAAAATTTCTTCAAGGCTGTGCGGTGGCCCTCTCTTTCCTTGGACTTGACAATCATGTCGTCCACATACACCTCAACCTCTTTGTGGATCATATCATAGAAAATTGTAGTTGCAGCCCGTTCATAAGTAGCCCCAGCATTTTTCAGATCAAACGACATCACCCTATAGCAGTAGGTTCCCCAAGGAGTGGTAAAGGCAGTCTTCTCCCTATCCTCGGGTGCCATCAAGATCTGGTTGTACCCAGGAAACCCATCCATAAATGAGAGCAGCACATGCCCACGGTGAAGTCCACCAATTCGTCGATATGCGACAGTGGAAAGTCGTTATTCGGACTGGCTTTGTTCAGATCTCTGAAGTCCACACATACCCGAATTTTGTCATCTTTCTTCAGCACCAGAATGATGTTGGCCAACCAAGTAGGATAGTCAGATACTAATAGGGACCCTGCATCTATCTGCTTGGTGACCTCTTCTTTGATTTTTAGAGCCCAGTCCGGGCGTATTCTCTGAAGCTTCTGTTTGACAGGTCGGGCCTCAAGGTCAAGAGGGATCCGGTGTTGTACAATCTTAGGATCGATTCTAGGCATGTCTTCGTAGGACCACGCGAAAACATCTTTGAAATATTTTAATAAAGCGACTAAGTGCTCGCGTTCCTCCGAAGACAATGTGGACCTGATCTGGACCAGGCACAGATCCTTCTCAGTACCAACATTAATTGAAGTGATTTCATCAACCAAAGGTTTTACAAACCTCTCCTGCTCTTGATTAATCAAATGTTTCAAAATCGGAGGATTTTCTCCCTCGTCATTTTCATCAAAATTTTGAAAGTCCTGATTAATGCAATAAACGAGTGGCATAGAAAAGTACTCAGAAACTACAGCGGTACCATTCTCATTAACAACTTCTAGTTCGTTTGATTCTTTGGTTACAACCGACTCAAAAGAAAATGAAAAAGACGACCTGGACAAAACAATGGCATCTGGGTTATCAACCCTGGAAATACCGGACTCTGACTCAGAAGAACTAGAATCTGATTCTGACTCCACAGACTTTGTGGAATCAGATTCTGGTTCGCTACCTGACTCAGAACTGCTGGACAAAGAGCCTTCCTCGTACTGCCAAACGAGGGAGGGTGCGATAGATGCATCCAGAATGCCAGAAGAAGGGCCCACAGTCATTTGATCTCTAATCATGGAAACAGAGAAGTCATCCCCCAAGCACTCTGGTGTGATCTAAGGATCTGAGAGGAGACAAGCCAGCGCTGCTCCTATCTCGAATTCTGTGCCATCGAACTCATCCTCTTTGCACTGTTCAGCCTCAGCTGGTAGGTCAGTCTGCTCTTCTGCAACTTCATCCCCTTACAACTGTAGGTCAAAAAAGATCTCGAAGCCGGGCAAGCGCCGCTTCTCAGAATTCAGCCATGGCTCCAAAAAGCTGCAAAACGGAAAATCTTCCCCCTCTCAGACAAAGCGGCCGTTCAAGGTTCCTTGAATAGGTCTATACACTAGCTCGTAGTGCTTCCCAGTTTGCATAGCCTTGGCTTTTCCGACCATTTCCTTTCCCTTCCTTATCCAGTCCTCTTTGGTAGGTGTGTAACCTAGACCAAAGATATAAGGGTTGTGCAGCACTTCGGCCAATGCAGCGACGCCCTTCCGGCCACTCCTTCCCAATCTCATTCCAGGTACATGTTGAAGCTTATTCATGAGGTAAACGGATTGTGCACTGACACACAGTCCCTTATCAATAGCTAGAATATCCTGCTCCACCCAGGCCTCAACCAAGGTGAACCCAAACAAAAAGACATCCTCCTCGCTGTGTACAATTTCCAAGACCGGTGTAGTAACCTCCGGCAGCAGATGTATCAAAGAATTCCCCAAAACAATAGATATCCCCTTCCTGTGGGGGTACTTCAACATCTAGTGCAGAATAGAAGAGACAACTTTTACTTGGTGCAACCACGACCGTTCAAGGAGTAAATTAAAGGTGGCTGGAACATCCAAGACATGAAATTCAATGTCCTGTTGCGCTGGACCAACCTGAGTTCTAACCCGACCTTTCCCCATGACTTCCCGACTTGTATTGTCATAAGCCTGAATCACCTAGGCTGTTGGTGCGAAATCTACCGACTTGAAACTGATAGCGTAGGCCGTGCATGACAGACACACATTAATTGCAGATCTCGTATCAACCAAGACAACTGGTATTCACTTCTCCTTACACTCCAAAGAGATGTATAACGGCTTGTTGTGCTCAGAGCCCTCAAGCGGTAATTCTTTATCTGTGAATGTCAAAGTTAGTGAGGCTCCACCTGGGAACACCAGTCGCACTAACTACTTAGGGGTTGTTTCAATAGAGAGCTTAGCCTTATCCATTGCTGATAGGACAGCTTGTCTATGGACCCGTGAGGCTATAAGCAATTCCCAAATAGAGATGTCTGCTTGAATTTTCTTCAACTACTTTAGTACAGCTTTGTAGACACCCCATTTTTTACCAACCTTAAGACTCAGACATCATCGTTTGAGCTCTCGATAATTGCGCATGCTTGTGCTCGTTTCGAGTTTCTGGAGGTTTCGGTTGGGTGTCTTGCCTCCGGGCCTTTGAACTCTTTATGTTTTGGCTTGGTTTGTGGACCAAGCCTTGTTGATCTTCCATGGAGGGAGGGAGAGGTTTGTAGACCACCTTTTTGTGGTCGTAGACCACTTTTTCCTTTTGGAGACTAGTTTTTGGTTTTCAGAGCCTTCGGTCGCGCGCCTTGTCTCGTGACCTCTTAACGTTCTCCTTTTGGCCTGGTTTTGGGACCACACCTTGTTGCCTTGGTCTTGAGGGACACGGAGGTCTTGGAGACCAGTTTTTGTGGTCGGAGACCACTTTTGGTGCCCGTAGACTAGTTTTGTGGCTTCCGGCAGCGTGCCTTGACCCTCGGACTCTTGTCTTGCATTCTTTTTGGTTTGTTTTTGGCACAAACCTTGTTTTCCTTGCTTGGAGGGTTGAATAAGGGTGGGAGACCAGTTTCTCTCCCTGAAAACCACTTTTCTTCTGGCCAGCCAGTTTTCTGGTCGGCCAACTAGTCTTCTTGGTCTTTGGACCATCAAAAGTGGTCTCCCACCACACCACCAGCTTGCTTTCATGGTGCAGACCACTCCTCCCCTTGGCCGACCACTTTGTCTCCTTGGAGACCACTTTCACTAGCTGGACGACCACTTTAAGTGGTCGGCAGCTTTCTTGCAGTTTTTGCAGAGTTTGTGGATGCCAGCTGTGCCAGCTGGAATGCACAGATTGCATCCTCCATACACGTGTATGGAGGGATTTAACCAAGCTTCTAGCTTCTCCAAGAAGCTTAAAGCTTAGAGTTCTATAAGAGTGAGGCTCTTCCTCCCTTCTCCAGGTTCAGAAAAACTCCATTAGAGCTATACATATATCTCCCTCTCTGTATCCCTCTCTCTCTCTATATATTGGTGCCTTAAAGTGTGTTGTTTCTTCACTTTTGCACTACAACTCCTAGCCACACACCACCATCTCTGAGCTGAGATTCTTGGGGGTGGTATTTGGATCATAAAAGCTGGTTTTGGGCTGAAGAAGGTGCTGTTGTTGCAGTGCTTCAAGGGTAACCCCTTTTTTCCCTTTTTAAGCTTTGTTTTGGTTACTCTCCTAGCCATCTTTGCATGCTTTGTTTGGCTTACTTTTCAGCTGTAAAAAGCTTTATTTTCCAGTGTTTCAAATGCTTGTTTAAGGTCTCTTTGGTGTTGGGGTGGTCCATCCCCTTTTGTGCCTCATTTTGCATTGTTTTGAGCTCTTTTTAAGCCTTTGAGATAACCTTCTCTTGGCCTTTTAACCACTGAAATCTAGTGGATTTTCAGTGGGGGAAATATGGTTTAGAGGCCTGAAATGAGAGGGGGTGGTCCCCCCTTCTCTTGTCTTGTTTGTATGCATAGAGGGCCTATCAAATGAGCATGTTTTTACACTTCTTTGTGGCTTTGTTTAAGCTTGTTTTTGTGACTTTTGGGACCAGATATGACTCTGTTTTTGGCTGGTTTGGTTGTCTCTTGAGTGGTTCGTACACTTGTAGTGTAATTCCACATTGCTAGCCTAACATGCTCTATACTTTGGACCATCATTCTAGCCTATTTTGACTACACTCCAGCATGATTTTATCCATGTTTTTCCATGCTTAAGCTCTATTTTAAGTATTTTGGGTCATGCATGCTTTGCTTTGTATAGCCATGGTGCAACCTTGTTCATTAGTTTTGAGTTTCAAAGTCTCTAGCATGCTTGGAATGTGATGTTTGCATGATATAACCTCAGTTCTCACACAATTTCAGCACATTTCATTGCCATACTCTCACTTTTTTCACTCCTTCAAAGTGCTTGAAAGTTGTGCCTTCATGCCTTGTTTGTGAGCCAATGTGCATGCATGTTTGCCTAAGCTCTTGAGCTCCATTTCAGCATGTTCTTGACCCTTAACTTGGCATGTTTAAGCTCTGTCCAGAGCTGGTTCAGTGGTTTAAGCTTAGTATTGCATGCTCTAGGCCTTCTAGCATGCATCACTTGTGTTGTTGGGATGATTTGACATCATTTAACACTTCATTTCAGAGCATGTAGCATTGCCATATTTGCATGCATGTCACTCTTTAATTGCGTCTAAGAGTTGTGCCTTTTTGCCTTGCTTGCAAGCCATGAGTTGAATGTGCATTCCATGCTCTTTGTGCCTAGGTTTTGTTGAGTTTTGGCCACTATTTTGAAGTGCCTCAGGTCTGTCCATGTTTGGTTTGGCCATTTGTGCATTGTCTTGCATGCTTCACGTATGATGCACTTAATTTGCCTTGAGGCCTTAGCTTTCAACTTTGCCATGCATGCATTGTTTGCATGATAGAATCTCGAGCATGCCATTCTAGCACTCATAGAAGAGCATGTTGCTTGCATGTTGTTACATAGCATTGCATATTGTTATCTTGCATTTTGGTTGCATGTTGCATTGCATTTTGTTTGTGTGCTCATGTTGCATTAGCATTGTTTGCATGCCATTAGCATTGATAGGTTGGGCATATTGCATGCATTGCATTGTGTTTGGATGGGGCTTTGATCCAAACATGAGAAACGAGGGACGTTTCATACTTGAAGTGATGAAACGTGTCTCAATTCTCGGTCGCCGACCCTCTTGATCATGTATGATAGAGGTCAAGGCTCTTATGTGTTATTTGTGCATTCATTTACATTAAAATGTGCAATCTCGGCTTCTCGACTATTGTGCATTGCGATGCTCGGTTGGTGGCTCGAGAGTCAAGAACTACACTCCCTTGAGCTCATGAAATGATAGGGAGGGTAGTCATGCACACATATCTTGCAAATACACTATTGTTCCCTTTCTTGTTCTCTATTGCAACAAAATGGGACTTGGCAGGATTTTCTGGTCGACAGACCAGAAAAAGTGGCTGGCCAACCACTTTTTATGGTTTGCAGCAAATTTGGGTGGTCGGCATGTGGTCTACACCACCAAAAAGTGGTCGGCCATGCTCCTGGAAATCTCCATGATGGCGTAAAAGCTATCTGGAGGCCCTTGCAGTGTTTTGAAACCAAATGCAAACAGAGGCAAGTTGGGGCATATAGATGGATTTTCGAGTGAAGCGACTGAGCATGCATCCTTTATCGATCAAGGCAAAGCTGAGGCAACCTACTTCATATAGTCTACATGTTTAGTTAGTTGCTAACTTAGTTAATTTGTTAATTAATTAAAGTTGTGTAATAATTAGTTGTAGCTAGTTATTCAATTTGTTGTGTAATAACTAGTTTAATTAGATTAATTAGATTAGTTAGGTAGATTAGCTTAGATTAGCTAGCTTAGTTTAATTGGAACAATTCATCGAAATGCAAGTTTTATGCCCACTTGAAGTGGCAAATCACCATATTTTATAAGCCCACTTGACGGTGGCAAAATCCGCGTCTTAGCCTACTTGCGAGTAGCACCTTCAAACCATTTCCAAACAAGCAAACATGAGATATTTTGTTCCAATTTGAGTAATTCAGTCCATACTTGTATGTTGCGCGCATCACATAGTAATTCTAAATTAATAATCGGAATAAGAACGCATGTGTTTTCAAAAATAACATATCATGTTAGTAGAGGCCGATCCTTTGATCGGGCGAGTAGGGGTGCTCATTACATGACCTTCCCCTCTCGTACCCAAGTTCCCGAGCTGAGGCAACTTTGGTGATGACGGACACGTGACCTTAGGGACGAGTCAGGATTTTTTAAATTTCTCAAAATAAAATATTTAGGTGGCGACTCTGAAATTTGGCAAAGCAGTCCATGTTTGGCACTTCTTGATTAAAATCGATTTTCCAAAACAATTTGCCAGATTTGGACTCTTTGGTGATTTATCAGTCTCACATTGCACTTCGTGAGATTAGATTCAGAATCGTGACATGGGTCTGAACTATAGTAGCTAAGAACAACGATTCGCGCCTTCGCACGTGGAGCAGAGTTCCGGGCGGTCTACAAGTTCCTCCTCTAGCAGTTTATCTTTCTGTTTCTCTGTTTCCTTGTCTTTTCCCGACGCTTCCGGTTTGTCCAAGTGTGGGGGCTTAAAATACCGCCCACTCCGAGTCATGTGATCAACTTCCTCGGTATACCAAGTATCATCTGGTTGATTCTGTCCCCAGTCCTCATCAGTATGGACAAGATGCAAATCATTGTCTTCCCACCACATCTCTTTAATAACCGACAAACAACTGTCTGGTTCCGCCGTAACTCTTATCGTGTTCACAACACATTCTATCTCGCAGGACCCTTGGCTTTTCTATCCCTCTGATTAGTCTCTGTCCTTTATTTCTCGAACCGCTTTAGCGTGGCCTCCTGTTCTGTGTCAGCTGTACACAAACTGCCCAATTCCTGAGCAAAATTCTTAGTACCGGTGCTCTCCGACAACTTCCCCTCATTGCCGACCCTTCCAGCCATTGCAGACGTTCCTATTTCTAACTGTCCCTGCTTTGGTTGAGACCCCTCATCAACATCCAGCTCATTACTAAGCCACCTTGTATTATCCGTTGCTCTGTTCGCATCAAACCAACCAATCTGTACATCCCCCAGATCCTGTTCATTAAAGAACTGCAGGTTACTAATATCCTACTCAAGCTCAGCTAGATCATCCAGCCCCTGACCTGGCCCGTCCTCCTGGACTACATTAACCTCTATCTCCATCGGTAATTCCACCATCGGCTTGGCCTGGCTAGTTGGCACGATGTAACAACAAGGGTTGTATGCTTCCTTAGTTAAGTTCACAAAGCCCTCATGCATGCTTTCTTCTACCATAACTACCACCACGAGTTCAGGTTGAGATAGGGATGTGCTTATCATGCACAAGTCTGTGCTTTCTGAGATGAACAGCGTTAGCTTAGGGAAGTGAGAGGGAGTGATGTATATGTCGGGGTTGTATGGGACGGCCATTGTTTGGATAAGGTTTACTTCCCTAGGTAGATAAGGGGGTTGGTTATGTGGTGGAAGGGGATTTGTAGTGGCGTTTGGCTTTTCAGGAGGTGTTATTACTTTGTTGTCAATGAGATCCTGAATCTCATGACGGAGTCTAAAGAATAGGTCGGTATTATGACCATGCTGCTGATGGAAGGCGTAATACTTGGCCGGGTTATGTGTAGAAGGGAAGGGATTAGGCAATGGGCGTGGTTCTAGGGCTTCAAATGCCCCTTTCTGATCAAGACCCTCAAGGCCGCTGATAGAGACATGTAGAGTGGGGTAAAAGTCCTCTGGCCTCTGGGTGGGTACTTTACAGGTTGAGAGGTGGCTCCAGATGTACCGGTAAAGGGTGTGGCTATTTTTGGTGTGGTGGTGACCATACCCACATCAGAAGTTCTTGCAACAGCATTGCTACTTGTAGCCGCATTTGCACTGCGTGTAAACGCCCGCTTGGGCTGCTCCTTTTCATGGTCAATCAGACCCTGTTTCATAGCATCTCCTATCTGTACCCCTATCTCATGAAGATCAACAAATATTGGAAGCGGTAAGACAATCATCTTCTGCATCAGCTTCGGTTGTAGATTACGAACGACCATTCTTATCTGGTCCTTCTCAGCTGGCCTGATGGTCATCACGGAGGCCTTGGCCCTCCACCGAGTGACGAAATCAAAAAAGCCCTTATTCGGCTCTTGTCGAGTGGCCTTGAGATCACGAGTTGTGACCTCGATTTGGGTGTTATAAGAATATTGGGCGACAAAGGCCTCGACTATCTCTTCCCAACTCCTTTTCACAAAATCCTCTAATTTAGCATACCAGATGGTCGCAATACCTGACAAGGTCTGACCAAAAGAGGGATAGCTTCTGCAATCTAGTCAAGCCCATTGGGCACAAAATATTCAAAAATAGCCTCAGATGGACCATAGGATCGCTTGAGCCGTCGAAGGTCTATGTAAGGCATTTTAAATCTATCCGGCAATGTCATCGCCAAATTTGTGTAGCCGTCCTCTATATGTAATTAACTTCTTGAGCTCGTTTGAACAGTTTCTCAAGCTTGCTTACTGTCTGAAGGGTGCTGATCTATCTAACCAGGTGTATACTCTCGGTCTGAGGTGGGAGCAGAAAATTGGGCCCAACTGTGCACAGGTGAGGTAGACAATGACCGCTGAACTGGCGACTGTTGTACCGGTGATCTATGCCTGACTGCCCTCCATCTCGTAACCGGGGGTAGTGAAGCAAACACTAGTTGTCCTCCAATAAGATCCTCAGATCAGTAAATCCTCCTTACTCTGGTCCAGAGTGCTTGGCGGGTATCTGCCTCGTCGGAAGCAATTGTGAAATACTACCTAACAAAAAGAAAAATAAAGCAAAAAGGAAATAGCAATCAGCAAACACACATCACCTCGGCTTAGATAGAGACAACACACAGGTGAAATCATAAGCTGGACAATCTGTACTCAAACATTGATTCTGCTCCCAAACTTCTGCTTGAAAACTGATATTCTCAAACTGATGCTCAGACTTGCAACTGATACATACATTCCTGCAGAGACACACCCTAACAGCACATATCAAGGAAATGAGAACCAAAACACCCCTATGGTGGGGTAAGGTTTCCTTGTCCTAGTTTCGTCAGGAGCTAGGGATTCACTACGCACGCATGCGGTTTCAAACAATCCTATATTCGGGTGAGCAACCTATCCTAGTTTGGAATAGTCTCTATGGCTTCCGATATGCAACTAGGTCAATTGGTCAAAAAGGGTGCCTCAGCAAGACCACCTAATATACCTCTCGCTCCTAACACCGAGAAGTGAAAGGAGGATCAAACAGTACGTTGGTAGTCCAGATCCAAGGTTTATGTTCCCATCGTGGTAGAGCCTACAACCGATCAAGCTTATGGCACGTTTTTCCAAGCAAGCCTCTAACAAACCGTTCAGGTATAGCAGATGGCAAACACTGTGACTTAGGCGCACCAAATGCAAATGCAATGCAAAGAAACACATAGACATAAATAAAACAACATATCATGAGTTCAAGTCAAGTTCTCTAAATCCCCAGCAGAGTCGCCAGAAATTGTAGACTCGACTTTCTTCGTGCCCCCCGCTTTTGGAGTGGCTCGATTGGTCCTACAGTTCGGACTCCTATCATTGTTCTGAATCTAATTTCACAAAGTGCAATGTGAAACTGATAAACACCAAAGAGTCCAATCTGGCAAATTATTTTGAAAATTTGATTTTGAATCAAATAATTCCAAAATTGGACTGCTTTGCCAAATTACAGAGTCGCTACCTAAATATTTTATTTTTGAGAAATTTAGGAAACCCTGACTCGTGCCAAAGGCCACGTATCCATCATCACCAAAGTTGCCTCGGCTCAGGAACTTGGATTGAAACAGTTGTGGTTTTCACGCTTTTGTGTTTGTTTCTACTTTGAGCCTGTTGTGCCAACAAACTTGAATGACACGGCAGTGCATTTCACCTGCTCTTCTGTGCCTTCAAATCATTGCATTGACCTAAGTTTTTCAAAACTTTTTGAACATTGTGATGAAAACGAAGAGGAAGGAATTCCTCAGGTTTTGCAAAATTTGATCAATTGAGAGAAAGAGAGGCGTGCTAAGCCCTTAATGAATGAAATCATGCTTGTTAATGTGAGTACTGAGAAGGATCCTGGCTTAATCCAGATTGGTTCTACATTGTCTTCCGCACGAGCGATTAGTTGTTTTCCTAAAAAATTTCAAAAAATATTTTGCGTGGTCCCGCGATGACCTGTGTGGAATCGCTCTTGAGATTGTGCATCCTAGGATCGTTCTCGGCCTCGAGACTCGACCCCCTCTCTTTCAAACCTTGAACTTAGATCCAGAATGTCCAACGGTCGACCGTCAAAGAAGGCCTGTGTAGCCAAATCAAAGGCAACTCTTGGACTAGAGGGAAGAAGGTCAGATATGATCAAAAGAAAGCTTGCAAAGCTGGATGAGAAGCACCCCTCAAACTAGGGGCAAAAGATGTCAAATAATGCGTTCGAAGAGTCAAAGATGAAGATCGGCAAGAATGCCAAATCCCAGAAGGGAGAAAAGAAGAAAGTATTGCTGAAGGACAACCGAGTTCCATTCCACAACACTGGAGCCAACTTAGCCCCACATTGGATGAACTCCTACATCATCAGCAAACAGAAGCCACTCTCCTACATTCAAATGACTTCAGGATCTCAAAACCATTTGACAGGGACAAAGCTACACTTTTACCCTTGAGAGGCTCGTTGGGCCGAAAACTCGGAAGGGCGACCCAGGCAAAAGTTTGGGCAAATGAAAAAAAAGAAAAGAAAAAGAAAAAAAAGAAAAATGAAGAAAATGCGAAAAATAAAAAAAATAGAAAAGATGAAAAGAAGCAATGAAAAGAAATGAAAAGAAAAGAAAAACACAGCTCGCAAAGTTGAAAACCCGGAAGGGCGGCCTTGGCAAAAGTTAGAGCGTAAAAGGAGAGGTTAATACCCAAGTGTACCTTAACCGGAAATACGTAAGGTTTGATTCCCATGTTTGGGATACGTAGGCAACTTCATTCTGAAGTCCAGCCATAAACACTTCCAAATCGATTGTGTCCATGTAATGGCTCTGATTATCTTTGTCTTCTCTATATCCGAGAGTTCAGTTGTGATTGCCACCTTGAGAACTGGTTACAGTGTGCAGCGGCACTATTCAAACAAGGGGCAACTTTCTGTTGCCATTCAGTGTGCTGTGGTACTATTCAAACAACGGGCAACTTTCCGTTGCCGTTCAGTGTGCTGCGGTGCTATTCAAACAAGGGGCAACTTTCTGTTGCCATGCAGTGTCATTCAGACAAGGGGCAATTTTCCATTGCTTCCGATTCCAGGTTGTGCATCTCAAGAGTAGGTTCCGTGCTCGTTGAGCAGTGGCCGTTTGGAAAAACAATTTTTGAGAATTTTTACGGAGGTTGATTAATTCTCTCGAAAATTGCTCCATTTTTCCAAAACTGGACAATTTCTTGGACCCAAAAAAGGAAAATTTTCAGTGCTCATAGCCTGACTTGCATGATTTCAAATCAGAAAGTTGAACAAGTATGTTAATGTAACTCTCATATTGATTAAAATTGTTTTAGTAGAAAGCAAAAACAAAATAATGAACTAGGGGCACAGTTAAGTCAGGTGTTCTGCCTTTTCCCTATTGTTACCACACTTGCCAGAAAGGGCACTCTACCTGCCAGAAAAGGGCACAACTGAAGTCAACAACAAAGGGTTGAAAACTCTCTTAGCCTCCAACCAGCGAGGTATCAGGCTAAGTGCGAAGCACGAACTGGATTGGATCAAGATATTCCACTCCCTTGTCTGGACACATCTGATCATGTCCAAACTCCCCAACAGAGCATCGTCAACCGATGTCAGCTGCAAATTGGCTACACACCCAGTTGTAGCGCAACCCATCTATGGGGGAAGTTCACTGTTATGAGCAGAAGAAGAAGAATTTAGCGGAATGCTAAGGACAAGAGCCCCCAACTTTCTGCTTATCTGTCAACCACCCAGGGGAGGGATAAAAAAGAAGAGAGATTGAAGAATAGAGAGATGTGCGTGGAGAGAAAAGTGAGAAAAGGGCTTTTCCAGAAAAACAGAGCTTGAGGGCCGAGTAATGTGAGAATCACAAATGAGAAAAGGTGGGAAACAATATCCGGAAAAACTGGCTCCTCGATACTGAGAGGTGTCTCGTCTTTGTAACACATCTGAGTGTTGTGTGCGTGTTTTGTTTGTTTCGATTCTTGTTTTGAGTCATTTCGAGTGTTTCTCAATGTGTTTAGGTTGTTTACCTTTTGCTTTCCTTTGTTAAGTCGTTTTGGCTACGGTCGGTCGTAGGCTCAATGCCCAGTTGAGAACTCATTTCTCGATTTCAAAAAATCGTTTTGTGCTTTGAGTGTTGTGTCATTCTCCACATTTGCGCAAAACAAGATTTGTTCTTTTATAAAACTGCAGGGTTCAACCCAGGTCATGTCAGAACAGTAGAACCAGGACCTGTCTGAAGCTACATAGGTTCCGGACTGCAAAGCAAAAGAAAAGAAGGAAAATCGAAGCATCTTAGTGTGTTTCAACTTTAGCTAGTTTCGTCACTACAGAGCTGCATGTTCAGAATGAGCTATGTGCCAAATAAACCGAGTACTGTGTTATGAGCTGTGTGTTCAGAGTGAGCAGTATGTTGTATGAGCTGTGTGTTCAGAATGAATAGAATACTGTGTTATGAGCTGTGCGTTCAGAATGAGCAGTGCGCGGTACAAGCTGTGTGTTCGAAGTAAACAGAATATTGTGTCAACTGTTTCAATGCCAGAACGGCGATCAGAAGTGCTCTCCCTGAGCATCGTCCCTATCAAAGGTACCTTGGCTATGTTTGCAATGAGTTCCTAGGAGATCAATTGCGTTGATGGAAACTAGAGTTCGAATGGTTATTGCCTAGAACACAAAGGTTTGGAATTTCCGATACTAAAGTCTGGTTTAAATACCCAGGGGTGTGTCCCCGGATTGAAATCTGTATGGAAGCCCTATAGGTTGAGGTAGTGGGTATGCATCTCAATTCTGGATACTGAACCAACCTAGTCTGTCACCCCGTTGAAGAATAGGGAAAGTTGTGAATATGATCAGGAAGGAAAATGGCGTCTGTGGTTTCCCTAGCAGATGTTGCTCCTTGTCAGCATTTCAGGACCTTTGTACTGTAAGTTAAAGGTAAGTGTTCGAAGAACACAAGGGGAGATCCCCGTCGGAGCAGAGCGATTCACCGCCACCCACCTCATGAGGTGCTTTCTAAAGCTCCACTTTGTCTGTTTATTGCATTCCTTAAACATCTTGCATTGTATTGCATTCTACCTGTCAGGTTTCTTTCATGAATGGCATTGTATGTACTATTCGTTCGGACAAGTTCCAGTTCAGTTTGACTGATACCTTCCTCCTCTCGCGTTTGGCGCGCGTTTGGATACCTTTTCCTCTCTTGCGTGTGATACGCTGA
Source organism: Camellia sinensis (assembly GCF_055761805.1). Taxonomy (NCBI): domain Eukaryota; kingdom Viridiplantae; phylum Streptophyta; class Magnoliopsida; order Ericales; family Theaceae; genus Camellia; species Camellia sinensis. The sequence continues at coordinate 686,716 of NW_028128998.1, read as the reverse complement.
GAGATTTTCCCCTTCCTCTCTTGCGTGTGATACGCTGAGAGATTTTCTTTTCCTCCCTTGCATGTGATACGCTTAGAGATTTTCTCTTTCCTCTCTTGCGTGTGCTATGCTCAAAGGTTTTCTCTTTCCTCTCTCACGTGTGATATGCTGAGAGATTTTCTCTTTCCTCTCTTACATGTGATACGCTAAGAGATTTTCTTTTCCTCTCTTGCGTGTGATACGCTAAGAGATTTTCCGCTTCCTCTCTTGCGTGTGATACGCTGAGAGATTTTCTTTTTCTCTCTTGCGTGTGATACGCTGAGAGATTTTCCCCTTCCTCTCTTGCGTGTGATACGCTCAGAGATTTTCTCTTTCCTCTCTTGCGTGTGCTACGCTGAGAGATTTTCTCTTTCCTCTCTCGCGTCTGATACGCCGAGAGATTTTCTCTTTCCTCTCTAGCATGTGATACGCTGAGAGATTTTCCCCTTCCTCTCTCGCGTGTGCTACGCTGAGAGATTTTTCCTTTTCCTCTCTCGTGTGTGCTATGCTGAGAGGTTTTCCCTTTCCTCTCTCGCGAGTGCTACGCTGAGAGATTTTCCCTTTTCCTCTCTTGCGTGTGCTACGCTGAGAGATTTTTCCCTTTTCCTCTCTCACGTGTGCTACGCTGAGAGCTTTTTCCCTTTCCTCTCTCGGGTGTGCTACGTTGAGAGATTTTCCCTTTTCCCCTCTCGCGTGTGCTACACTGAGAGGTTTTCCCTTTCCTCTCTTGCGTGTGCTACGCTAAGAGATTTTCCCTTTTCCTCTCTCGTGCGTGCTATGCTGAGAGGTTTACCTTTCCTCTCTCGCGTGTGCTACGTTGAGAGATTTTTCCCTTTCCTCTCTCTCGTGTGTTACGCTGAGAGATTTTTCCCTTTTCCCCTCGCGTGTGCTACGCTGAGAGGTTTTCCCTTTCCTCTCTCGCGTGTGCTACGTTGAGAGGTGTACCTTTCCTCTCTCGCGTATGATACGCTGAGAGATGTTGCTTTCTCCTCTCCTGCGTGTGATACGCTGAGAGATATTGCTTTCTCTTCTCCTGCGTGTGATACGCTGAGAGACGTTGTTCCGTTTGAGGCTTTGGGTGTTCCCGGTAGTCGCTTTTGGCCTTTCTTTGCATGAGACGTAGCGAGAATTGTATAATTTTCTTACATCATTTCTGCATGTAATGTAGTTTGGTTCGTATTCGCTTGCTTAAACTGTTGCATTTATTGTGTATATTTGCTTCGTTACAACTTTCTTTGCATGATCATAAGTTATGTTCGGCTTTGTGAATGTCATTTGCATCTTGCCCCAGCCTGCAGGTGCATCTCTTTATTATCTTGCATGTTTGTCTAAGTCTTCGGCCTTGTGAAAAATGGGTCATCTTTGGACTTTGACATTCACTCCCGTCACTTACGACTTTCAAGTTCTGTCAAAGAGGGGCAACTGTAGACACCCCATTTTTGACCGACCTTAAGACTCAGATGTCATCGATTGAGCGCTCGGTGATTTTGCATGTTGTGCTCATTTAGAGGTTTCGGAGTTTTGGCTGAGGGCCTTGCCTCCGGGCCTCTGAATTCTTTTGTGCTTCGGTTCGGTTTGTGGACCGAACTTTGTTTCTCTTCCCCAGAGGGAGGGAGAGGTCTTGTAGACCATCTCTTTGTGGTCGTAGACCATTTTTTGTGGTCGTAGACCACTTTTCCCGTTTGGAGACTAGTTTTCGGTTTTCAGAGCCTTTGGTCGTGTGCCTTGTCTCGGGACCGCTTAACGTTCTCCGTTTGGCGTGGTTTTGAACCACACCTTGTTGCCTCTGCCTAGAGGAACACTGTGGTCCGGGAGACCACTTTTCTGGTTGCATGCCACTTTTGATGCTCGTAGACTAGTTTTCGAGGCTTTCGGCCGCGTGCTTTCTCTCCCGATTTCTCGTCTTGCATCCGTTTTGGTTTGTTTTTGGTACAAACCTTGTTTTCCTTGTTTGGAAGGTGGTACAAGGGTGGGAGACCACTTTTTCTCCTTGGAGACCACTTTTCCTTCTGCTAGCCAGTTTTCTGGTTGGATAACTGGCTTGCTTGGTCTTTGGGCCACATTTTCTGGTCGGCCACCACACCACTAGCTTTCTTTCATGCCCTGGACTCTCTCTCACCATGGCCGACTAGTTTATGTCTTGGAAGAGCACTTGAAGTGGTCGGCCGACCACTTTAAGTAGCAAGCCGACCACTTTAAGTGGTCTACTGCTTTTTGGTACCTTTTTGGAGATATTTTCCTCCAGCTATGCCAGCTGGAGGGCATTTGGGCTATCCTCCATACACGTGTGTGGAAGGATTTGTTTGAGGCTTAGCTTCTCCAAGAAGCTTTTCCTTTTAGTTTCTATAAGAGGGAGTCTCCTCCCTCCTCTAGGTTCAGAAAAATCACCTTTGAGTGATACATATAGTCTTGTATCTATATTTCCTTGTTGCTTCATTTTTGTGCTTCAAAAGTGTTGTTTTGTCTTAGTTTAACACACAAACACACACTCAAACACCTTCCTTTGGTTGCTGAGGTGCTAAGGGGTTGTTTTTGGTGTTCTTGGACTGGTTTAAGGTCAAAGAACTTGCTGGAGTTGTAGTTGTAAAGGAGGTCTTCGAGGGTGAGCATTTGACGTTTAAATCCCCCTTTCTTGCTTAAACTTTTATCCCTTCTTGCATACATTTTTAAGACTAACTCTTAACTAGAAAAAGTTCTATTTTTTCATGCTTAAAATAGTTGTTTAAGGTCACTTTTTCGTTTGGGGTGATTTACCCCCTCTTAGGCCATGTTAGGCCTTATTTTGAGCCATCCCTTTAGGCGCTTGTTGAAGCCTTTGCATGACCTTTCTACCACTAAAATCCAGAGGATTTTCAGTGGTGGAAAGGTGGTTTTAGTGTCTTAAATTAGAGAGGGTCACCCCCTCTCCTTGTATTGTGTTTACTTGCTTTACATGCCTCATGTTTGAGCACCTTTGTTAAGCTTATGTTGGCCATATCTTAGCTTGTATTTGTGGTTAGTTTACTGAGGCATACCACTATTTTTTATTGGTTTGGTCACTCCATGCATGGTTAATACACTTGTAGTGTAAATCTCTTAAACTAGCTTTGTATGCTTCATGAAGTAGCATGTCATTATAGCTTGGTTTGCGTCCATTTCAGCATGTATTTGGTGTTGTTTTACCATGTCAAACCTCTGTTAGGGTTTGGTTTGGCCACTTCTTGCATGCTCCATGCACTTGTAGTGCAATTCCATGAAATAGCCTAACATGCATCATGTTGTAACATGTCATTTTAGCATGCTTTTGGCTTAGCTTTGAGAAGACTTTGTTCATGTTTTAGCATTTTTAAAGTTTGATTTGTGTTGTTTTAGTCATACATGACTTGTTTTGTATAGCCTTGGTTTAATCTAGCTTGTTAGCTTTGTGTATTGAGTCCACTAGCATGCATTACTTGGCCTATTTGAATGATTTGGCATCATTTCATATGTGATTTCAGTCCATGTTTCATGGCCATGCATGCACATTTGTCACTCATTGAATGCGTTGGAGGGTTTGCCCCTCTATGCCTTAATATGAACCATTGCGTATGCCTTCATGCCTAAGCTTGCGAGCTATCATTTCAATGTGTTTTTGGGGTTATTATGCCATGATATAACTCTGATTTTTGTTACTTAAGACATCCCATGCTTGGTCTTAATTGGTGTAGTGTAATCTACCTTATTTGCCTTGTATGCATCATGTCTTATGCCCTTCATGATAGCTTGTTTTGGCTTCTTTCCATGCATGTTTTAGACTCATTTTAACATGTTCTATGACTATTTTGGGTCACCATGGTCACATGCTTCATGTTTTGTATAGTTGTAGTACAAGTGCCCTTGCTTGCTTCAAGCTTTGAGCACCATTGCATGCTTCATTTGTGTTGTGTACATGATTTGGCTTTACTTAACATGACACTTCAGAGCATATAGACTTGCCATGTTCTTCCTTCATTCACCCTTTAAATGCCTCTAAGGGTTGTGCATTTGTTGCCTAGTTTATGGCTTAGCTTGTATGCTTGCATGCCTAGGTATTTGTGCCCTCATCTCAGCATGTTTAGGTCCTTATTTTGACCTAATTAAGCTCTGTCCATGGTTGGTTCATGCATTTGTGCCATGTATTGCATGTCCCTAGAGTAATCCTCCTTGTTAGCTTTCATGCTTTAGGACCATTGCATGCTTTACTTGCTTTGTTTGAATGATTTGAAATCATTTCTTACTTCATTTCAGTGCACTTACTGTTGTCACACTTGCACATTTGTCACTCTTTGAGCACTCTTGAGAGTTGTTCTCTTAGGCCTCTTTGATAGGCCATTGCATTATACATGCATACCTTGCCTTTTGTGCCTTAATTTCATCACCAATGATCACTAATTTGGGCATGGCTGAGGTCTACCCCTGTTGGTTTAAGTCCATTGATTATGCCATGTATATTGCATTAAGTATGCCATATTGTTTCATTGCATTAGGTATGCCATCTTGCATTGCATTGCATTGTGCATGCCATGTGGTTATTTACATTGCGTATGCTAAGTTGTTCCTTGCATTGAGTATGCATGTCCCTAACATTGTTCATGCATGTGTTAGCATTGTTTGCATGCCATTTGCATTGGTAGTTTGATCATGTTGTATTGCATGTTGTTGCATGCCTGTCCCTTGCATTGTGTATGCCATGTAGTAGCATTTTGCATGCCATGTTATGTGTTGCATTATGTTTGGAATAGGTGTTAGCCCAAAGTCGGGAAAAGAGGGACGTTTCATACTTAAAGTAATGAAACGTGTCTTAATTCCCGGTCGCCGATGCTCTTGATCATACATGATAGAGTTTTAGGCCTTATGTGTTTACTTGTGCATTCATTTTACATTAAATTGTGCAACTTCGCCTCTCGGCCATCATGTATTGAAATGCGCGATTGGTGGCCCGAGGGTCGAGAACTACACTCCCTTGAGTTCATGGCATGATAGGGAGGGTGGTTGTGCACACATATCTTGCAAATACATTGTCATCCCCTTTCTTGCTCTCTGTTGCAGCAAATTGCAGTTCAGCATCAACAACTGGCCGACCACTTTTCTGGTTTTTCAACAACCAAAAGTGGTCGGCAGGTGTCTGGAGAGACCAAAAGTGGTCGGCCACCCTCCCATGGGTTTCCCTAGGTAGAGTTTCATCTTTCTGGAGATTGGTGCAGAGTTCTGAGGACAGGTGAAAACAGAAGCAAATCGGGGCATTACATTGGATTTCCGAACGAGGCGACTGGGCTTGCATGCATTCCTCTCCCTCTGAGACTCCTGATTTACTGCTTTCCTTAGCTGCCATGCTTAGATAGCTAGCTTTTCTTTGGTTTGTACTTTAATTAGTTAATGCGTTAGCTATTCAATTCGTTCTGTAATAATTAGTTAACTAGGATTAGTTAATTAATTGTGTTGTAATAATTAGTTTAATTAACTTGGATTAGCTAGTTAGCTTCTTATTCGGTCTCTCCCTCGAGAGGGCCAATTGTTGTAATAAGTGTGCGTGTGTGTGATGCATGTCTTCCAATCCCCATTTCTTTCTCCCTTTTACTTAACCGCCTACGATGATTAGTTTTAGAGTATATTTCATTTAGCATACCTTATGCTTGCATGCGTGCATCCATTCATCTGTATTGCATGCACCGGGCTCGGCGCATCATACTAACTGCATTGTACTTTCAATATATTATTTGAATACATGTATCAAGTTGTATTTCACATGACATGATTAGAATAGCCGAGCCTATTTTAATTGCATTTTCGCCTGTGTTGCATTAGCCATCTTAACATGAACTAGGATCATGCATGATTTCTAACTAGTTCTTTGTTTTGACTCGGAGTACACTGTGAGTGTTTACGCTTCAGCATGCTGCATGTTTGTTAATGTTGCCATGTTAGCATGCTTGTCATGAGGCTAACTGCTTATGTGATTAACTGCCTGAATGCCTGTGGATGAAGGTTGGATTACTTGAATTGGAGCAATTCATTGAAATCTGTATTTTAGCCGACTTGCGAGTAGCAAACTTCAAACTATTTTCCAAACAAACGGATATGCGATGCTTTGTTCCAAATTACGGGATCTAGTCTATACTTGTTTGTTATGCACATCACGTAGTAAGACTAGCTAATTAATCGAAATAAGAGCACATGTGTTTTCAAAAACAAGATATCATGCTTAGTACAGGCCGATCTTTGATCGGGCGAGGGGGGTGCTCATTGCATGACCTTCCCCTCTCATACCCAAGTTCCCAAGCCAAGGCAGCTTTGGTGATGACGGACACGTGGCCTTAGGCACGAGTCAGGGCTTCCTAAATTCTCCCAAAACAAAATATTTAGGTGGCGACTCTGTATTTGGCAAAGTAGTCCATGTTTGGCACTTCTTTATTAAAAATCATTTTTCCAAAATGATTTGCCGGATTTGGACTCTTTGGTGATTTATCGATCTTACATCGTACATTGTGAGATTAGATTCAGAACCGTGACATTTGAATCCGAACTGTGGTAAGCCCAAATGAACAAAACGGGATTTTCCCGAGACGTTGGCAACCCCAAAAGAATTTTGAAATGGTCATAGACAACTTTTGCAAGCTGAATCATGTCAAAATCATCATAGGGGTGAGCTCACTCTAACCTAGTTGAAAATGCCCGACAAATGGCTTCGGATTGAGAGAAAGATTGGATTCATCATGCCCCTTGTTCAATTGATGACCCAATCAGATGTACTAAAAATTGCCCCTAGTGTCCAGTCACTGGCCACCATTTGCAGGCACGTGTGACGGGAATCATTAGATCTTGGAACGATTGCCAACCAATTAGACTTATGCTTCTTTTCTATCTCGGCATGTTGAGAACTTACTCCAGTCTCCTCCAAAGTACTAACGGATTCCTCATATACACTTTGCAACGATCACTGAACACGATGCCCCTTGTATGGGCACTCTCAATTTGTTTATGAATTCCACACATGGACTTGTTTTTGAGTTTGGAGCGAACATTCGTGTATGAAATTTGACCATACCACTCTGTTGAACTTTAAGCGACAGACACGCTAGGGCGACTCAATAAAGAGCGCAGAATGAGATAAACACTAGGCACAACACGACAGAACTCACAACTAATCCAAAAACAGAAAAAGACTCAAGGTAACTGATTATTCATAGTGCCCCTAGTATTACTTAGGCTCCCTTTAGAACTCAATTTTGCAAAACGCGAGTTTCGATTCCTTTTTTTCTCAAGTTAGAGATCCAACTGATAAGTTCAAGTATTGAAAATTTCTCCACTTGTTGATTCAAGCTAGTTCTTTCTTACCCAACGCAAGTATGATATGCGCAATAGTCAGTGTAGCTCATGGATTGATGCGAAGCTAACAACGTGAATTGGGGGCAAGATGATTGGGCCGAGATGGATGAGATGGAAGGTTGAAACTGAACTTCAAGATGAAGCTGCCTACATATCCCAAGAATGTGAATCAGGCCAACATAGCTCATGGATAAGGTTCACTAGGGTATTGACACTCTTTTTTTGTGCTTTAATTTTTGCCAAAGTTGCCCCTTTGGGTTTTCAACCTTGCGAGCTCTATTCGTTTGATTTCTCATTTTTATGCTCTAACTTTTGCCTAGGTTGCCCTTTCGAGTTTTTGGCCTAGGAAGTCTCTCAAGGATAACATTACAACATTTGCGGTGAATTTGATCAATGGCCCTAACGCTGAAACTGGTTTCACCTTGATTTGAGCTTGGTTCTCCATTCTCTTATGCATGTCTTTATCCTTTCTTTCGCTCCATTTGCAAAGTTGGTTCTTCTCACAATGTGGAACCTCCTCACATTCGCTACCTCGAATTCAGACAAAATTTCCTTTCCTTTCATTCCAACGAACACCCCTGCCTTGATGGTTAACTTTTTTCTTTTTTCCTATTTTTTCTTTTCTCTTCTTTATTTCTTTTCTCCTTATTTTTGATATCTTTTTTTCCCTTTCTTTTTCTTTTTTTCTTTTTTCCTTTTTTGTTGTATCATTTTCTTTGAAGTAATGAAAACACTAGCGGAGGAATTCTATGTTTGTGAGCTCTGAAAGTCGTCTTGTGCTTGCCAAAATGATCACCTAAAGGTGAAGAGAATCTCCAGGACGGTTTAGAATACCATGCATAATTCTGAATCTATTTTCGCAAGTTTGAAAAAGAAACAACTTAAAATAATCATGAAGGACTTTACGACGACAATCCAAAATCCACTCAAATCATTTAGGGGATCCTTTTCAACACTCAAGCTTATTAACGGAATCTCATTCAAAAAAAATTTCTAAAGTTTTCCCATTTTCAAAAAGGTCACTCATGAATTACTATAGGCACGATAAAATGATCAAAAATTTGACTCCCACTTTCTTTATTGAAACAAAATGAAGACCCCAGGGTACACGAGAGCGACTCAAAGGAAAAGACTCAACTGACACAATGACGCAAGAAAAGACAAAGAAAATAAAACTCTAAACTCGATACGTAACTCAACTATTTACAAGACACGACTTAAAACAAAATCAGTATCCTTGAGACAAAAGGGGTTTTCACTCTCCAAGTCCATCTAAGATTTCATGAAAAACTTCAAGTAGTCCATGGGAGGGTCCAAACCTACCTTCATCTCAGCAATACTAACATCCACACCCAGTAGGATTGATTTCAAACTGTCAAATTGGGTCTCATATATTGAGCCTCACAATTATCCTAGTAGTCCCCACATATCTCCTTAACCGTGCTAGCTAGGGTCAAGGTTGGTTGTTGGCAAGCCATGGATAGGATTTATGTTATGGGATGGCAATCTATTGCAGTCACGGAGAGATTTATTGAGAACTTTGGGATTTTTAGGTAGGATGATGACCTCATTGTCAATCAAGTCTTGAATTTCATAACGAAGGCGAAAGCAATGGTCAGTATGATGACCGTACTACTGATGGAATGTGCAATGTTGGGTAGGGTTGTGTCGAGGTGGGAGAGGGTTAGAGAGAGGTCAAGGATTGAGAGGTTTGAGATACCCTCTTTTCATCAATGCTTTCAAGGTGCTGGTTAGGCTCATATGGAGATGGGCGAAGGTTCATTTTTGGGAGTAGAAAGCACCTGGTTTAGAAACATTGGCAAATGGGTTGGTGGGTGTTGGCTGGGTATTCATAGGCCTAGGACTGGAATCAGGATGGGTGTTTTTGGTAAAACATCTCTCCTCATTGTTTAGCCTTCTTTTGTTTGCTAACCTGTGAATCAAAGTACCCTCAATCTAGCTTTTCACATTGAATTCATCCATAGTAACCTCCATTTGAGCATTAGTGCGTTAAGTGGCAAAAGTTTCATCCACAACCCTTTCAACAATTGTAAGGACTCGCCATTTGTTCAGACCTTTGGTCCTCAGAGCTTCAACAACCCATCAGAGATGTGCACAAGGGTCCATAGTCACTCTAGACTTATTCTTGTTAATTGCTTCAGCCCTGTCAAAGAGTCACACTAGAAGAAAAAACACTTTTGGCGACCATCTATTTTTTTTTTGGTCGCAAATAGTCCACTTTTTGCGACTAAAATTTAACTTTTGGCGACCACAATTTTTTGGTCGCGGAAAATCACCTTTTGGTGACCAAAAAAAAAAGTTGGTCGCGGAAAGTATACTATTGGCGACCAAAGGCTTTTTTGGTCGCGGAAGATCACCTTTTGGCGACCAAAAAAAAAGTTGGTCACGGAAAGTATACCCTTTGGCGACCAAAAAAAAAAAGTTGGTCGCAGAAAGTATACTATTGGCGACCAAAGGCTTTTTTGGTCGCGGAAGATTACCCTTTGGCGACCAAAAAAAATAGTTGGTCGCGGAAAGTATGTTATTGGCGACCAAAGACTTTTTTGGTCGCGGAACATCACCTTTTGGCGACCAAAAAAAAAAGTTGGTTGCGAAAAGTCTACTATTGGCGACCAGAGGCTTTTTTTGTCGCGGAAGATTACCCTTTGGCGACCAAAAAAAAAAATTGGTCGCGGAAAGTTATGGCGGGATAAATTTAAAAAAAAATGATACTACAGTAATTACATGCTATTTTTCTATTTAGGCATTAAAAGTTTTATGAAATAATATATAACCCAATTTTTATGGGTTATATATTTTTTTTGTCAAATATGAACAAGAAGTATGTTATTGGTAGAGTGGCAGAGTGGATTGGGTGTATGATGACTCCTTGGTCAGGAGTTGAAGTCCCAGGGAGCACAAAAAAATTATTTTTTTTGGGTCAAGGCGCTGACTTTTGGCGACCAACTTATCTTTGGTTGCTAAAAGTTTACTTTTGGCTAATATGAAATGGACTTTTCGCGACCAAAAAAGTTGGTCGCGAATGGTCACTTTTAGCGACCAAAGGCTTTTTTGGTCGCAGAAAACTATCTGTGACGAGGCTTTAGCAACCAACTCGCGACCAACATATTTTGGTCGCGAAAAGGTTTTAGCGACCAAATATGGTACTTTTCGCGACCAAACATGTTCATCACGGAAAGTGTTTTTTCTAGTAGTGTCAGATGGCTATATCTAGGTTGAACATTGTGTCTAATTGGGCTACCCTTCTATTACCACCACCAGTCTCCATCTCACTTTCCGATTTTGGGTTGACCCATTCCTCTTTCAACTTGTCCCAGGATTGGGGAATTCTTTGACAAGATCAAAACCCCAAATGTTAAATCTGCCACCATTCCTTGAAGGTCTTCAATCATTCTCAACATCTCAACAGTAGTGGGTTCGGCCATTTGGCTCTCTTCGTGTATCCAAACCGAATTGGGTGTATCCATCATGCATAAATCGGTGTCTTCAAAAATGAACACCTCTGACCTAGGCAAATGGGATGGAGTGATGTATATACTGGGGTCGAAGGTAGGAGGTAGTACATAGATGAGGTTGAAGTGAGGAAAGGGTACTTAGTTATGGATGAGAAGTGAGTTAGTGGTAACATTAGGTTCTTGAGGTGGAGCTATTGTCTAGTTGTGGATGAGATTCTAAATCTCATGATGAAGGCGGTAGCAACGATCAGTGTCATGATCGCACTGCTGATGGTATGCACAGTATTTGGTGGGGTTATGTCTAGCAAGGAGTGGGTTAGGAAGAGGTCAAGGATCAAGGGGTTTGAGATGTCCTCTTTCCATCAGGACTTCTAGTCTGTGGGTTAGGCTCATATGGAGGGGGGTGGAAGTTCTGCGTTGAGCTCAGGTTGGCCGGCTATTTATAGGTTGGTATTGTCAAAGGAGTCAGCAATTTTAGGATCGGTGGCAACGATATTGATTTCAGTGGGTTTAGGAATAGTGCTACTGCTAGCATTGGTACTCCTGGAAAACACCTTCGTTGTTGGTTTGCTTGTTCTAGGAATAATCCCTTTGTTAATTGCGCTCTCAATCTGAACTCCCAATTCATGCAAGTCTTTAAAGGTGAATAGTGGGATAACTATTATCTTCTGCAACATATCGGGCTCAAGATTCTACACTACTATCTAAACTTGTTCCTTCTCCAGGGGCCTGTTAGTCATTCGTGCGGCCTTCGCCCTCTATCTCGCAACAAAGTCTATGAAGAGTTCTTTCGGATTCTGAGAAGTTGCCTCTAGCTCGCTAATTGTCACCTCTATCTGAGTGTTGTAGGAATACTGGTCAACAAATCCCTCAACTAATTCTCTCCAATTCTACATGGTCGAGTCCTCTAGTTTCGCATATCAGGTGGCCGCCGCTTCTGATATAGTCCTCCCGAACAATGACAATTTCTGAGTCCGTGTCAAGCCTATTGGTTTCAAGACATCTCCAAAGAGATCGATGTGGACAATCGGATCCCTACTTCCGTCGAACTTGTCAATATGCGGCATCTTAAAGTTCTCTGGCAACCTTACAGAAGCCTCAGTGTAACTGTCTTCGATGTCCGGGATTGAGTTAAAGCCTTAAGACTTTTTAATCATTTTTTCAAGTTAGAAGACTTTTATCATGGTGAGATCAAAATCGTGGAGAGTTCCCCCGTGGGGCTGTGCCAGAGGCCTGAAAGCTTGAGCTTGAGCTAACACCTCTTGGGGATCCATGCCTGGAGATTTTCTGCTAGCGAAGGTGGATCGAGGTTCGGCATGGTAGCAGGGACTAGATCTGTGGTAAATGCCCCAGATGGGCGTTGCATTTCAACAATGGTCACTAGAGCTTGTTAAATGCACTAGGCCAATTGGTTAAAAGGGTACCTCAGCAAAATTACATAATATACCTCTCACACCTAACACCGAAAAGTGAAAGGAGGATCAAGCGGTACGGTGGTAACCCAGATCCAATGGTTGTGTTCCCAACGTGATATTGCCTACATCCAACTAGCCTTTTAGCAAGCTTTGGCAAGCCGTCCAGGATATCAAATGGTAAACACAATGACTTTAAGAGCACCATGCAAATGCAATGCAAAGAACATATATATGTAGATAAAAGTTCACATCATGAAGTTCAAGTCAAGTTCTCTAATATCCCCAGCAGAGTCACTAGAAACTATAGCCGATTTTTCGCATTACTCGGAGGGGTTTGGTCTCCTCGGGTACGATAACCCTATAGTTCGAACTCCCATGGTTCTAAATCTGGTTTCACAAATGCAATGTGAAACAGCAAAATGAATGAGAGTCCAAATTCGACAAATCTTAGAAATCCATTAATCATCAGAGATGCCAAAATGGACTGCATTGCTAGATTTCAAAGTCACCACGTAAATATTTTTGAAAAATTTAGGAAACCCATGACTCATGCCAAAGGCCACTTGTCCGTCATAACCAAAGTGTCTCGGCTAGGGAACTTAAGTATGAGATGGGAAAGTCATGAATTGAGCACCCCACTCACCCGATCAAAGATCAACCTCTACTAATCATGATGTGAATTTTATGTACATTATATGCTTATTTTCTGATGATTAATATACTAACATTACTATGTGAAGCAAACAAGTATAGACCTCGTCACTTACTTTGGAATGCTTTGATTTCATGCTATTTTGGAAGAGTTTTTGAATATGTGCAACTTAAACAAACAAGCTCATATGTACAATAATCAAAGTCATTCCAACTTAAGCGAAGTAGCCTTCATCCATAGGCATTCAAAAAAGTATTTCAAATAATCACGTAGCCTCATGGTAGTATGCTTGACATGGCAACATAAACACACATGTAATATGCTAAAGCAGAAATGCTCACCTAGTACTCAACTGAGGCAAGCAAAGGAAAAGAGTATAGTTAGAAAGATACACGATCTTATATGCAAAAATGGCTAGTGCAACACATACAAGAATGCAACTACTAGGTTCAGCTTATTAACATGACATATGAATTGATTCAAGGCATGTGGCAGCGCATGTATTCAAGTAAGTAAAAATGACAATGATAATATAATGAGCCAAATCCTAATGCATTCAAAGATGGATGCAAATCATGGCAATGATAGAGAAAACATGATGCTATACAACTATAGTAATCAAGTAAATAAAAAGGAGAAAGAAATGGGCGTTGGGAGACATACATCACATATTACAGATTTACCCTTGCATAAGAGGGTCAAAATGTCTTAATTAACTAATTATTACAAACACAAATGGAATAAACTAATTAATTATTACAAGTCTGAATAAAAGCAACTAATTAATTACAAATATGAATCAAAGTAGCTAATCTAAAGCAATTAAAGAAAAGGTGGGGAATCACATTCGCACAGGCAAGAACATCCTCTGCAAACCCCCACTGCTCACTACCCAAAGCTGCTCTATTCACAGTCTGGAAATAACCCCATTTTGGGGCCTCAAGATCTGTTCTGTTTCACTGAAAAAGCACCACAACCATACAAAAAATGGGGTCGTTCGGCCTTGGGAAGTGGTTGGCCATACAGAGCTTTGGTCGGCCAGCCATTTATTCTGGGGAAGGATCTGCTGCAATCAAAACTGGAACAGAGCAAAACAAGGGGTTTCCAAAAGATGTTCATCATTCCTTTTCTCTCCTATCATGTAAAATTCTCAAGAAGAGAGTAGGTTTGCTTCACAAATCATTAAACATCCCAAGGGTATTCAACTGATCAATAGTGAAGCAACGTGATGGAAATTAATGGATACAAAGCTAACTAAAACTAATTATGAAAGATACAATCAAAGATATGGCCAAAACCCACTAAATCTCATGGAAAACAAGAGCAAGTGAATACTCAAGCTCAGAGAGAATAGGTCTAGAAGGAGCCATTCTTGTTGGCAAAGCTCATGCACAAAAGGTTCCATCATTAAGAAAACCAAAGAGACTCTTCTTCTTACTCATGTAAGATGGATTGAAACCTTCATTTCCATACTTCAAAGGAACTAGAAGAGAGTCTCTAATTCTTGATGAAAGAGCTCTCATGTAGCTTTGAAGCAAAAGCAAAAGCAAAACTAAACTAAGAGAAAGCAAGAAATGAAAGCTATGGAGAGATGATTGCAAGCTCATCTTCCCACTCATGGAACATAAATGAAACATCTATTTCCATGCTATAAAGAAGGAACTAGAAAAGAGCTTTGCAGTATCTTCCAAGAAGAGAGATATAAGACAAGAATCAAACTACCTATATAAGCTTTAAACACATATATACAATTCATATGTAATTAAAATCTACCTAAAACAGTGCTGAAAATGAAAGAAATGAAGCAAAAAAGGAAGCAACACTAGAGAACAAGCCTATGGAAGGGTGGCTAACCCTTCCATCTTTAACAAGGTTCAAATCACATTTTAAAGCCTAAAATATTCTAAAAAATAGTATTAAAATGAACAACAAGAAGCTTAAAAGGAAAGGAAATGGAAAGAGTTGAAGAATCAACCTCTAGAGAAGAGGAAGAGTTTCTTGGTTCACAAACTCCAATCCAAGCACTCTCAAGTATAATAAATTATGTTCAAAACCTCAGCAAAAAACTTTAAGTTCAAGCTTTAATGGTGTATCTATAGTGTATCTATATTTCAAGAGGGTAGAGAAGTTTTGGGATATTGTTCTAACCCTAAACTCTGAGGTGAGGTGTTGTTTTTATAGAGTTTCTACTGCCTTTCAACATAAATATCTTCAAAAGAGGGCAGTTGGCCAAATCTCATGCATGGGAGTAGCTGCTTGCTGCAAAATATTTGGTACACCAAACATGGCTGGCCAATCATTTGTACGGCTAGCCCACAAAAAGTGGCCTGACGGTGATTTTCAGTTTTGCTGTTTTTTTGAGTGATCAGGTGAGAGAGAGAGAGAGATAAAAAAAAGAAAAAAAAAAGGTCTTGGTCTAATTAGGGTGCAAGTTTTGGGTTTGACGCTCAAAACTAGACTCTTTTGCTGAAGATTCGAAAATTTGTACAATATAACATGTCATCATCAAGTGGGTGGAATGAAGCACCCAAGTCTTAGGGGCGGTCAAAATAGGGTATCTACA
The DNA here is from genome assembly GCF_055761805.1 of Camellia sinensis. Lineage (NCBI taxonomy): Eukaryota > Viridiplantae > Streptophyta > Magnoliopsida > Ericales > Theaceae > Camellia > Camellia sinensis. The sequence continues at coordinate 671,269 of NW_028128998.1, read as the reverse complement.
CTTACTCAGCCCTAGATGTCAACATGGTTGAAGCACTGGGAGTAATTAGGCGTTTGCTCTTGTTTGTCTTTTGTAGTGTCCAATTTTTGTTTGTTTTTGTTGCTTTGTGTATTAGACTTTTGCTCTTATTATTTTTTGTTTGTTGGTTGGTTTCCCACCAATTTGGTGATGTGCTACAATATGACTAAATTTATTTTGTGGTGTCAATCTAGTTAGGAATGCTCAATATTGCTATGATATTTTTTGCATTTTATAGGCAAGACCATCTTTAGGCATAAATCGAGGAAGTCGTTACTTTGGGCCCCAAAAAATTGACTCAATAGAAAGGTCTTAAAATTTTGTTAACTATTATATTAGCTTGTAAATATATATGTAAATATATATATATATATATCTTATCGAAATTTAAAGGGTCTCAACAAAATGCAGTTATGATTTAAAGCTAATTGATAGTTGATGTGGTAAATTTTTAAAACTAATAGATAGTTGCTTTTAACTGAAAGAAACCAAAATACTTATTGAGGTTGGGAATTGTTTGAAATTATTTAATAGTTATTTTCTAAATGCATAGATTTTGTATAGAATACGATTTACTATACTACTTACATTTGTTCTTTTCAAATTAAAGTTGATTAAATCTTATCTTTGCTCAACTATATCAAATGAAATATTAAATGGATTAGCAATTTTATCCATCAAAAATGATTTAGTTTATAATTTGGATTATGCAATCTATATCAGTAATTTTACAGCTTAAAATGTGAGAAGAACGATATTTAAGTGATTTTTGTTAAAGTTTTTTTAATTTTTATTTGATACTTCAGTTTAGATTATTTTGATCTTCTTTTTTTTTTTTTTTTTGTAAACTTTAATGTATATTTAAGTAAATTTTAATAAATGTATACTAAAAGTAACCTATTCACAAGTACTGTCAAATATTTTTTTTAAAAATAGACTCATAATTATTATTTTTTTAAATATGTGTGAAAGGCTCCATGTTAAAAATTCCCTTTGAGTCCCAAAAAAGTCAGAACCAACCCTATTTATGGGTGTTTATTTGACCTTTTGATCTCTTGAAACTATGCGAAAACGATATAGTTCTCATTGAATTGGAATTAATTATGGCCATTGTTTTAGAAATTTCTAATATTTCTATCTGTTAACGAAATTTTATATTTAATAAATAAATAGTAAAATTTTACTTTGAACAAAAGTAGTGGAATTTTTCAGTAAAAAAAAATTCTACTTGCATGTCAAAATTGAAATAAGTTTATGACAACAATAACAATGTGAATAAAGGTGGTGGTGGTGATGGCGGCGGCGATGATAGTAGTGGCGGTGGCGGTGGTAGTGGTAGTGATGGTAGTGGTGGCAATAGCATGATGCTGGTGGTTGTGGTTAAGGCTGAGTAAGGAATCCGTAAACTCTGCAAACCGATCTGGTATAGTCTAATCTGGTAGGTTTGAATTAATTTTTTGAATCTATGATTCTATAATGTCCTGAAAAAGAAGGGACCACTAGAGCAGTGAAGCCCATATCTTCGTTGTAGGTCTAAAATTCTGGAAGGGTGGGTTCTTTACTCGAGCGATCTATTTACTACTTGAGTGGTTCTTGCTCTCACACTGCTTGAGCGGTGGATTGACCGCTCGAGTGGTCTATTCAGAGTTAGTTTATTAAACATCGACTTTTGCTCATTTTTTTCTCACTTTTTCATTTCCTCTCTCCCTTTATCACCTATTTTTGAAAAACCATAACCCAAAACTCTTGATTTCCTTTATTTTTACTATAGATTCACCTTAGATATTCCAAGATAAATGAAGAGTAAAGTTAGATCAAGGTTTTCACTAATTGTTTCACATTTTCTTCGAAGTTTTTTGTTGGGCTTCCGTTTCCTTGTCTCCATTCTTGAGGTAAGGATATTTTTAACTTAGTATATCTATGATTTTATATATATATGTGTGTGTTTGTGTGTGGTATTTTCTTAGTTATAGTGAAGTATGAGATGATTTTGTTATAAAAGATGACCTTTGATGAACAAAAATGGGGCATACACCTAATTTTTGGGACAGATAATGAATATTTCTTATTGATTATAGATGTTGATAATAGATATTGGTTCTTAAAGAGAAAAATGGAAAGGGGGGGGGGGGAGCCACAAATTTTTCAAAACTCTAGTTGTTAAACTTGAATGGATAATGGGGTTTAGTTCAGTTGGCTCTTAAACTTTGAAATTAGGTGTATGATTGTTACAAATATGTTGAGACATGTAAGTTTGGATCATCTTGGGAAAATGTGTTGAGCTAGATGAATATTGAAGTTGTTGAAATGGGAGATTGGAGAAGATTCTTTTGTTTCTTACTATTGTTGAATCTTACTTATAAATTGAATAAATCTTAAATAAATTGGGATTTGCAAATTCATGCATCATATGTACTATGGTTTTATTTTTGTGATCCTACAATCCCTTGAATTTTTTGAAAATGTTGAAAGGAGGTAAATAATGTATGAGTTCGGGTAGTGAGTCGGGTTTTGGAAATGAATTGTGTATGGTATTGCTACCCGCGCAGGGAGTCAATGTGTCTAGTTGCCCTGTCTTAAGCTTTATCGCCGGATAAATGAGGGAAAATATTTTTGGGTGTCCACGAACCCATTATTTCAAGGGTCAACCGGTGTGAAAAAACATGGTTTTGGGTGTCCACAAACCCATAGTTTCAAGAGATGGCAAATGTGGAAGGGAAAAAGGTTTTGGGTGCCCATTACCCTGCCATTTTTAGAGTCGACAAATGTGAGAATATTTTCAATATATAAATCTATATATGTATGTATGGTTGTACGACTCTTGCTGGGGACTTCATCGTGCATTCACCACCCAATGGTTGAAAATGATATTTTAAATGAAAATCATGCATTGAGTATCATTGATTTTAAAAGAGAAAATATAGATTTTTCTTAACACGCGCATAGCATTATCATATGTATCTCGATCATTTCTATACTCTATTAATAGTATTTCTACTGGCATTAGCTCACCCCAAATTAACAATATTTTAAGAATTGATGGTGTGACTTCATCCAAGTGACTTGGCGGTAAAAAAATTTTGAATGGAGTACGAAGTCTCAATGGATGTTACTTGTTGAAACTCCAAAGATATTTTGTGGTTTGGGATTGAATGTCCATTTTTGTGTAATCAAGTACTATCCTTGAAAATAAGTGCGTCATTAGGACACTATACTTTTGTTTTCTCTTACTCTTTAACTGTTATTATTCATGATTGTATGTTAATGAATATTTCATTTGGAATAGTTCAATGAGAAAGAGATTTTTTTTGAGTAAAAGACTATGTTCTTTAATGGTGTTCATTGTAATAGTTGGAAAATATGTAATGGTTTTAATTATAAAATGGATGATAAATTTTGGGGTGTTACAGGTTCGGTTCTGGATTGAAAAATTAAGGAATCGTGTTTTGAGGATCGGTTCCGGATTACACTTCACAGTTTTGGAGTAGAACCAATCCGGATCGTATGCAACTTAGGCAATATTCATATCATAAACCCCTGATAGATACTATCATACCTCTTATATTCATATCATACACTTGTGGAATTTGTTGTGAAATTTGCTTCTAGGAAATTGTTGTTGCACGATGGAATTTTGTTGCTATTGGTTTTTTCTTTTTTTTGGAATTTGGTGATTGTTGTTGTTATTGTGAAACTAGATATTATGTTTGTTTAAATTAATGGTGGAACAATATGCATGCTTATGTGTTGAAAAATTGTGAAATGAAAATGTTATATAATTTTTCTTTGTTAATAGATTATGTGAATCCGTGATTCCAAACTGAACCAAACCAAACCGTATTTAAATAATCTAGTTTGGATTGGTTCCACAATTTAATTGGATTTGACAAGTTCCAATTTTTATAGAACCGTAGACAATGGATTAATTCTAATTTTACGTAAAACCGAATCAATCTGGACCATGCTCATCCCTAATTGTGGTGGTGGTGGTGGTGGTAATAGTCAGTTTATAATAATATATATCGATACATATGTTCACGATTTATAAATTCAATCAGAATTAAATAAGTTTCATATAACTTAAATTTTTTTTCATATTTAGCTTACATTTTAAGAGACACTTAAATTTTTAAGTAATATCAATTATGGTTATCAAACAGACTTAATTAATTATTACTTAATACATTCAATTTTAAGTGATAAATTAGGTTAGCCAACCCCCCCCCCCCCCGGTACATAGATCATTTACAAAAAATATTGTTTTGATCCGTTAGTTGTAGTCATATATTTTCTAATGTTTGTCCTTATAAAAATACCACTGATTATCTATTTTTTTAATATAATTAAATTATGAAAAATGAGATACAAATCTATTTTCTAGACACACTTTCTCTATCTAATGATGTGTAAATGAGATTATTGATTGATAATTAGGGAAGATATGAGAGAGAATTGCCTTAAATATTTTAACCAAATATCACATCATTGAGTTTGAAAAGTAAATCTAATTTTTTAACCTAAGTAACATCACTCCTTAAATTATTTAATTACAATTATTAAGTTGTTCTTTTAGGGTTTAGATTATCTCAAGTTGATGGTCTCGACTTAAGAGAATCCACCCCCGTTTTTTATACCTGGCCCACAACTGTTGTGTCCACAACCCATATGTTAATGGGTTTTTGGGTTTTGACCAATCAACAAGCTTGTACAGATTGGACTTATTTAAAAAAATTAAAACCACTTTCCACTCGTAAGCCCAAATTTTACGAGTTAAAATCAAACTGAATCGTGTTACACATTTTTTATTAGACTTATATTATTAAATTATGCACATTTATTTTTTTCTTTTTTAATAATTCATATGATCAAATTAACTAATACTATTAAAACAATCAAATTAAAATTTAAATTGAAGAAATTAACAAATTATGAAAATGTTATATGTAAAAAGTTAAGAGTTAGAAAGCTATTATGAATCACTGTCAAATTCAATTTTAACAAATTGTGTTTTGTGTTTTTTTTTTTTTAAGTACATTTTACAAGGATAATATGAGTTGTCAAATGTTATTTTTTTAAAATGAATATTATTGATTTTAATAGATTAAAATTGAATTTAATAGTGTTATTTTTTTGGATAATATTCTATATGTTTGGTTTGGTTTTTATGAGTTATTTTTTGGAAAAGTGATTTGAAAACTTTATTTTGATAATAGATATATGTTTGATTTAAAAAAAAAAAAAAGCACTACGCAATTTCAAATTTCTCTCCAAAAGTTGAGAGAGAGGGCTTGATATATTGACCAATTAAAAAAAAAAAAAATTGTCACATTCTGAAAAAGATTTCACATCCCAAAAGTTTGTCAAATTTCCCTTCAAAAATTGTACTAAGATTCTGAAAACTTTATCCTATTTTCAAAATAACCAAACAAAAATTTCAAAATTTTCAAAAAAATGGGTTTAAAAAAATAGAACCAAACATGGTTATTAATTTTTTTTTTTGGACGGGATAGTTTGAGTTGGGCTTAATAAGATGGTTGAATTGGATTTATTCATACGGGCTTGTACAGGTAGGATTCATAGACGGGATCATATTTCATACCTTTATCCAAAATCTTAAATAATCTTTTATGGAATAGAACAAACTGAACAGTTAAACAAGTTGAGACAACCCATAAAACGAGTTGGATAATATTAAATTTTTTATCCGTGAATCATTTGATAACCCCCATCCGCATAGGCTTATATAATAAATGAGTTAAATTATTAAAATCAAACACTCCTCACGGACCTGGTATTCGGTTTCTCGATCGAGTCAAACTTTCCATCTCGACATTTGCATTCAATGTTAAAGTGTTTGGAATGCTTTTCAAATTATAATTTCATCTTTTTATTTACGTTTGACGTTGTTTATGATTTTTCAAAGTTAATTCACATTCCATTTTAAAAATTTTGTCTTATGCGAAAAAATTTGAGTTAACCAGTCGTCCCACCGGACGTTCCACCGGTTGACTGGAACAGTATATATATATATATATATTTTTTTTTTACAATTGACACATGTTAATTTTTATATATTCAAAAAAAATATTTTCCAAATTTTTGAATTTTTTTATGAGTTTTAATAAAGTTTTGAATTGTGTGTTTGGTTATAAGTTGCAAGTTTTTGTATCAAATATTATGTCAAATCAAAAATTCCCCACTCAATTCATAACTCTTTCACCAAACAAATTTTCCGCACTCAAATCATAATTCCAAAACTCACAAACTCAAAATATAACTCCTACTCTCAAATCATATTTAGAAAACTCTACCAAAGGCAATCTTAATTTTTTAGTAAAAAAAAAAAAAAAAAAAAAAAAAAGCACAAACTCATTTACATTTTCAAACGTACACGGTTTGATTTATAAATTTTGAAAGAAATTCAAAAAGATAAATAAATATATATATAATATAAATGAAATATAATTATATTTTACACATTTCTTTGTCTTTTTTTAATTTTTTTAAATCTCCTCACAAATTCATAAACCAAATACAATGTGTTTGAAAGTGTAAGTGGTGATTGTAGTATTCATCCGAAATTTGTGCATGACCCTCTCTATGATCTTGTTGTTCCAAATCTCCATTGCAGAGAAGTACCTAGAAACAATCAAGATCTCAATAGAAAATCGAACATCTCAAATTCTAGTATCTTTTCTACTCAGATAAATTACATTTTTTTACCTTCTAATTTTTACCTGAATTTCACTTTAGTCTCCTATTTTTATTTTTTATTTTTTTACTTGGTTAGTCCCTCATCTTTCAGTTATAAAAATTAAGTTTTTAAAGTTTAACTCAAATTTCAATTTTAGAATTTGAGTAAAAATTAAAATATGAATGGTCAAAATAAAATTTGAATGATAAATTTTTTTTTCTTTGATGACGTAGCCATCATGTGAGCACTTTAGTCTTCAATTTTTATTTTATACCGTAAGTTGATGAAATGACTAAAATAAAATAATAGTTAAAATCTAAAAACGTAGTTATTAAAACATATGAGACCAAAATATATTCAAATAGAAATTGAAGGGTAAAAGTTTAATTTACCCTTTGTAACATGCCTAGGGGGTAACTTGGCACTGAAGAATCACCTAAAACTGAGTCCGAATAAGGAAGATATGCCCGTTTGAAGTCAAGCTTAAGAGTATATTTTGTTGACCTAGCCCAAGACAAAAACAGACCCTTTTTTTTGGGAGGGGGGGTTTTGGTTCAGTTGGGACACCCAATTGACACATTTTCTAATATATTCTCCACCAAATACATATACACTCAGCCTCCATTATTTAGTGCTTGATCCATTGGACATAAGGCTCCACTTTTGTCTCCCATTAGCTTCATTAGTGCTCCATTATCTTCCTTTATGCTCTATTTTATCTTCCACCATGTCTTCCACCATTTTTCCACTCGCTTAACCTATATGTATATATTAGATTATTGAGAGGATGAGGAGGAAGATAGATTAAGAAGTGAACATTTGAGCTACAGAAAACAGGGGAAAAAATAGAGAAAGTTGAGTTTTTGAGTTAAAAATACTCCTATCTTCCATATACACCCTATACATTCTATACAAACTGAAATTCCATCTTTTCTGCATCCACAACTCCAAAAATTCTAAAATACTTGAATTTCAGTAGCTTTGATCAAGAAGAAGAGTGGGTGTTGGTAAAATTGAATAAAAACAGGAGAGATAATCACTTTTCACTACACACACCTCCAAGCCATCATTCTAGCAAGAATTCCAAGCTTTCAAATTGAGGATTGGGAATATAATTTATACACTTGATGGTGATCAACATGAAGTTTGGAAATCATGAAGTTCATCATTTCTTGAAAAGGTGAACTTTCAATTTATTTCATTTTCTTGCATTTCTTACTTATTTTCCTCTTTTACTTTAATTTCTTGTTGTATTATATATTATTGTAATCTAATTGAAAGTGGTGAGTTGAGACTCCCATATATATATTTTTTAGTTCTGTTTTTGTTGTGGAAATCTAAGCAAACAGAATTTGGTCGAGCCTACCGGGCTACCCGGCCCGTTAGTTGGTCGGGTAGCCACCTAAACCTGCGACCTCTAGGAAAAACTAGGCAGCCTTCCGACGTTGAGAAGATCAACCTCCAATGGTCTTTGAGGCGCTTGAAGTTGCTATTTTGTTATTATGGGGGCCGAATATTGGGGCACGTAAAGAGGCCGAATAGTCGGACCTGGAGAGTCAAAATTCATATATTGCATTTGGCCCCCTCTTATGCATGCAAATCCAGCAGTACCCTATTCGGCCAAATAACCAGTTGAGTAAGGAGCCGATTGAAGAGCGGTTTGCAATAAAAGGAGCCGAGTAAATAGTTATACGACGAATTGAAGGTGGGCCCAGCCCAAGGAAGAAAAAGATATAAATAGAAGAACATTATCCAGAGAGAAGTATGTGAGAATTAGTATGCTTAACTTAAGATACAAGCATTCAAGAGAGTATACACTGACTTATCCATCGGAGTGCTGATTCCAGCACCCCCGACCGGAGTGTTCATTCTTTTTCAGGTTACTAGCTGAGGATCACGAGCGTCCCATTAGATCCATAGAGTATTTCCAAACCACTTCACCAAAATAGGTGCCGTCTGTGGGAATACTCAACTACATCCATGGCGGGCGTAACGGAAGATCCTCCGATAGTCGCCGACGAAGCCAACCAGAGAGATGACCTCACTCCAACGAACATGCTGGGACCGGAGAACATCACCGCGAGACGCGCCTTCAACTTCAACTCCGTTGCCCATACCTCACCCTGAACTTCAGCACATGAGACAATGCAACCGATCATGGAACAAGCGAAGCAAAACGAACAGAAGTTGGAAAACATGATTGCTGAAAATGAGCGCCTCCGGTAAGATTTGGCTTTGGAAGTGGAAAAGTCTAAACAAGTCACGTGCCAAGATCCGGGACAACCTTTGAGAGCGGAGGGTTGAAGACCTCGAGTTCGGAGACAAGATAGTGACAGTGACTCTGACTCATTATCCCCGGAGCCCAGAAAGAAGAGACGACTCAAAACTACCAGTTCCGCTGAAGAGAGTCCACGTGTAAGGCATAAGTGAAGACGAAATGGTTCAGACGAAGAAGACCAGCACGATCCCTTTGTGCGATGGATAGCAAAGGCAGTATTACCCAAGAAGTTCAAGGCCCCGTCGTTCACCCTGTACGACGGGAAATCAGACCCCACTGATCATAACTGTCATTATATGCAAGCCATGACACTGCATGCAGATGACAAGGCCCTCATATGCAGAATATTTCTGAGCAGTTTGGGACCATTAACCGTCAGATGGTATTATAAGTTGGAGCCGGCGTCGATTAAGAGTTTCCATCAATTACAGAAATCCTTCAGGGCAAGATTTATCACCAACAAGGTCCAGCCGACGCAAGCCAACTCTCTATGGGCAATGTAGATCCAGCCAGGAGAAACCTTACGAGTATATCCGGCATGCTATTGTGAGTGTTTTAATCTTATCGATGACGCTTGCAACGACTCCATGGCCATCACCGCCTTTAAAATGGATTTGCATCCTGATAGTGCTCTCCACAGTTCCTTGACTAGAAGGCCTCCCAAAACAGTCTGGTCGTTGATGAAGAAAGTTGAGGAATACTACAAAGTGGAAGATGACGCCCTGCGGGTTAAAGCCGGGAACAAGGGCATCGAGCTAAACGAGACAAGAGACGGGATTCACGCCGATCAAACGACCAATGTTCCCACCGAGCTAATGAACAACTTCAAGTAGATAACAAGCGCACAACGCGTGCGAACAAGAAATATACGGAGTTGTCAGAGCCAATCAGCATGGTTATGTCTAAAGTCTAACACCTTCCGTTCTTTAAGTGGCCGTCCAAAATGGTGGGACCTCCCGACACGAGACGACATGATAGACGATGCGAGTATCACAAAGACCACGACCATGATACTGAGAGTTTTTATGCATTGAAAGATCACTTGGAGGAACTGGTACAAGATGGTCGGCTAAAATAGTACGTCCGAAAAGGCAACTCAACCAAAGAAATATCCTTACGGCAGGATTCACCCCCACTCGGCATGATCTGCATGATCTACATGATATACAGCTTGCTAATGGCTTCCATTGTGCAAATGATTCATTCGCATCCCGACTTTCAAAATCAACTCGCTCCGGCCAAACGGCCCCATAAAGCTGGAAGCATTGCTTTTGATGATTCAGATTTGGCCGGAGTGACACTTCCTCACATCGATCCCTTGGTAATCAAGTTACGCGTAAACCGATTCACCGTTGAGCGCATACTCATTGATCTGGGGAGCACATCAGAAGTCATGTATTACAAGACTTTCACTAAACTTGGCTTCACCGAATCTGATCTTTCCCCAGCTCCTTATCCACTATTCGGCTTCAACGCTAATCCAGAATACCCGTTGGGTAAAATCACACTACCAGTTCGAGCTGGCTCGAGAACAGTGGATGCGGAATTCTTGGTTGTCAAGCTGCCTTCGCCGTATAATCTCATCATGGGACAAACTTGGCTATACACCATGCAGGCCGTGCCGAGCACCTATCATCAATTCCCGACTGATTGCGGCGTTGAACAAATCCGCAGTTCCCAGAAATCAGCACAAACATGTTATCTCCTTACCGCGAAGACATCAAGAGAGCTGGAAGTGAATTCTATGGAGGTTCCAGATTGAGAGAGCCTCGACGATGTTGGATGGCTTCCAAGTGAAAAGGCCACAGAAGCCCTGGATCGAGTCAAAATTGCCAGGAATCCGGACAGGTTCTTCATGATCGGTGCCTCCCTGAATGAAGTCGACAGAAAGCAGCTAATTACCTTCTTACTCGGCAACCTGGACGTATTTGCATGGTCGCCGTATGAAATGCCGGGGGTAGATCCATTTGTCTCTCAGCATCGTTTAAATGTTGACCCCAAATGTAAGCTGATTATACAGAAAAGTCGGTGATTAGCCACAGAGCACACTGTCGCCGTTGTTGAAAAGGTTGACCGACTGCTTGACGTCGGGGCAATCAGGGAAGTGACCTACCCTACATGGCTCTCGAATACTGTGGTTATGAAGAAGAAAAATGAGACTTGACATGTCTGCGTTGATTTCACCAACCTAAACAAAGCTTGCCCCAGGGATTGTTTTTCCCTCCCCAGAATAGACCAACTTGTAGATACGATGACACGTCATAAGCGTATGAGCTTCCTCGATGCCTACAGAGGCTATCATCAAATTGCCATGCATCCGGAGGACCAAGACAAAACCGCATTCCTCACCCCAAGAGGGACCTATTGCTATAAGGTTATGCCTTTTGGGCTGAAGAATGTAGGGGCAACTTACCAAAGACTAGTCACTATCATGTTCAAGGAGCAACTCGGCCACACTATAGAAGTATACATTGACGATATGGTGGTCAAGTCCAAAGAAGAGCAAACTCATCTAGCCGATCTGGAAGAGACATTCGGCATTTTACACAAATACAGAATGAAGCTGAACACTTCCAAATGCACATTTGGGATCGGCTTCGGAAAATTCTTGGGTTATATCATCAACCACCGAGGAATCGAAGCTAACCCGAGGCAAATCAGAGCAATCTTGGAACTCGGTTCCCCTCAATCGGTCAAGGAGGTTCAAAAGTTGATAGGGATGGCCGCTGCACTCAACAGGTTCATCAGTCGTTCCACGGACCGCTGTCGACAATTCTTTCATACCCTATGGCAGGGTAAAGCTTTTGAATGGACCCCTAAATGCAAAGCCGCTTTCAACGATCTGAAGACTTATCTTCAATCAGTTCCATTATTGACAACACCATCGGCAGGCGACCTGCTCATTTTATATCTAGCCGTCTCTAACCGGGCCGTCAGCGCCGTACTGTTAAAGGAAGAGCTTAGGGAGCAGCGACCCGTGTATTATGTAAGCAAAGCAATGGTTGATGCCGAAACACGCTCCCTCCCGTTGAAAAAACTCATCCTAGCCCTTGTCATGGCAATAAGAAAACTGATGGATTACTTCCAGGCGCATAGCATCGGGGTACTAACAGATTACCCCTCCGGCCAGTACTATGTAGTGCAGAAGCATCAGGGCGCGTTTCAAAGTGGGCTCTCGAACTCGGCCAGTACGATATTCAATTTCTGCCTAGAACCTCAGTCAAGGGGCAAGTGCTTGCTGATTTTGTGGCCGAATTCACGAGGGCCCTTGCCGACTTCAAGTATGAACAAATTCAACTTAAGCCAAACTGGAGAATTTATGTTGGGGACATTTAGCAGTTGTATTGCGACGGGTCATCCAACCAAAGGGGTAGTGGAGCCAGGGTAGTGATCATGTCTCCTGATGAAGCAATAATTGAGCAGGTCGTCAAACTCGGCTTTGAAGCATTAAACAATGAGGCCGAATATGAAGCCCTGCTAACTGGCTTGCGGAATGCACATCTATTGGGTGCTCGGCGTTTGCTTGTATTCTGCGATTCGAAATTGGTGATCAATCAGTTAAAGGGGGAGTATGCGGCGAAAAATGACCGTATGGCAGCTTACATAAAAACGACAAATTCCTTGTTGGCAAAATTTGACCACCATGAATTGAACCAAATAACCCGTGACCAGAGCACACATGCAGACGCCCTGGCTTGCTTAGCCTCCGCCATTAACTCAGAGATTAAACAGACCATTGAAGTAGGTTTCATCTTAGAGTCGAGCATTGGCTCTTCGGAGGAAATCCAGGTCAATGTCATAGAGTCAAGACCGAGTTGGATGGACTCCATTGCTGCATTCCTGTTTTCCGAATAGCTCCCATCGGGCAAGAAAGAAGCACACAAGCTGCGAAACAAAGCCCTGCGATACTACTTGGATCCGTAAGGAAAGCTTTACAAAAAATCCATTTTTAGTCCATACCTAGAATGCGTTCATACGGATAAAGTCGATGAACTCCTAACAGAAATACATAAAGGTTGCTGTGGTGCCCATTATGGCGGGCGCTCCTTGGCTCATCAAGCTGTGACGTAGGGGTATTATTGGCCAACAATGAGAGCCGATGCCAAATGTTACGTGAAAAAATGTGAATAGTGCCAGAAGTTCTCTTCTTTAACCCATCTGTCTGCTGAGGAGTTAAACTCTATAACCAATCCTTGGCTGTTCACCCAATGGGGACTTGACATCGTCGGACCATTGCCTCGTGGCCCGGGCAACAAGCGATTTTTGATTGTCGCGATAGATTATTTCACTAGATAGGTAGAAGTTAAGGCACTAACGCACATCTGAGCTACCGACGTGAAGCGTTTTGTATGGAGAAATATCATAACACGGTTCGGCATTCCAAGAGCATTTATATCAGACAACAGCACCCAGTTTGATTGCGGTGTCTACCGAGAGCTATGCAGCAAGTATGGTATCCGACCCTATTTCTCCACCCCGGCGTATCCACAAAGTAATGGCCAGGCGGAAGCCTCCAACAAAGCCATTTTGGATGGCACCAAAAAGAGGCTGGAGAAAGCTAAAGGCAGATGGTCGAAGAATTGCCGAGTGTATTATGGGCTCATCGCACTACCCCGAGACGGTCCACCGGGGAAACACTGTTCGCTTTGTGCTTCGGAACGCAGGCAATCATCCCCTTGGAGATCGGACTCCCGACCTTGAAATCAAAAGTTTTTTATACGGGCCGAAACAACATGATGCTGGCCTTGGATTTAATTCTGGTTAAAAAACGAAGAAACTGTGCCCTTGCATCCATGGCACGATACCAGCAGCAGCTTGCCAAGTCATATAACCAACGTGTTCAACTACGACGCTATGTACTAGGCGAATTTGTCCTGAAAAAAGTGCTTCTAGCTACCAGAAAGTCAGCTGAAGGAAAATTGGGTCCTAATTGGGACGACCCCTACCAGATCGACTTAATCGCGGAAGCGGGAACTTATTGGCTCAATGACATGTCTGGCAGGAATCTACCATGCCCTTGGAACTCCACGCATTTGCGTAAATTCTATCACTAAACCCGACTTGTGGGGCATGATACATGTTTTGAATGATTCACCATGTACGGATTTCACTTTTGCAATGCAAAGTCTCATATTCTCTCATTATGAAATTCAGTTCAAAAGTCTTTCGAATAAAGCCTCCGAATTCAGAGCGCCCTTCATGGATATCACAATTGGCCAAGTAAAAAGCCTCCGAATTCGGAACCCCATCCGTACAGGTCACGTTTGGGCCGAATAAGCCACCGGATTCGGAGCGCCCTTCGTGGATATCACGATTGGACAAATAAAAAGCCTCCGAATTCGGAGCGCCATCCATGCAGGTCATGTTTGGGCCGAATAAGCCTCCAAATTCAAAGCGCCATTCGTGGATATCATGATTGGTCAAGTAAAAAGCCTCCGAATTCGGAGCCCCATCCATGCAGGTCACGTTTGGACCGAATAAGCCTCCGAATTCGGAGCGCCCTTCGTGGATATCACGATTGGCCAAGTAAAAAGCCTCCGAATTCAGAGCCCCATCCGTGCAGGTCACTTTTGGGCCGAATAAGCCTCCAAATTCGAAGCGCTCTTCGTAGATATCACGATTGGCCAAGTAAAAAGCCTCTGAATTCGGAGCCCCATCCGTGCAGGTCCCGTTTGGGCTGAATAATCCTCCGGATTCGGAACGCCCTTTGTGGATATCACGATTGGCCAAGTAAAAAGCCTCCGAATTCGAAACCCCATCCGTGCAGGTCACGTGTCAGCCAAATAAGCCTCCGGATTCGGAGCGCCCTTCGTGGATATCATGATTGGCCAAGTAAAAAGCCTCCAAATTCGGAGCCCCATCCTTGCAGGTCACGTTTGGGCCGAATAAGCCTCCAGATTCGGAGCGCCCTTCGTGGATATCACGATTGGCCATGTAAATAGCCTCTGAATTCAGAGCCCCATCCGTACAGGTCACGTTTGGACCGAATAATCCTCCAAATTCAGAGCCCTTCATGGATATCACGATTGGCCAACTAAAATGCCTCCGAATTCAGAGCCCCATCCGTGTAGCTCACATTTGGGCCGAATAAGCTTTCGGATTCGAAGCGCCCTTCGTGGTTATCACGGTTGGCCAAGTAAAAAGCCTCCAAATTCATAGCCCTATCTGTGCAGATCACGTTTAAGCCAAATAAGTCTCAGGATTTGGAGAGCCCTTCGTGGATATCATAATTGGCCGAGTAAAGCATTCAAACATTCAAAATGAAACGCTTCATTAGGTTAAGCCAGCAAAAACCATGCAAACATAAATTAAAGCATACAAATATTCAAAATGAAATGCTTTATTAAGTTGAGCAAGCAAAAACCATATAAACAAGTTGAAGCGCGCAAACATTTAAAATAGAGTATTTTATTAAAATAACCAATAAATACATAGCTGACACCCAATCTGTGTTGGAGCGTTTACAATATGTTTAAATTCTATTTGGCGTCACCCTCGTCATTGCTCTTCTCAATTTCGAAAGCGCCGAAAAGAAAATGATGACGTTGGTATAATGGCGACGCCAATTTAACTCCTGCTTCTTGGAGAGCCTCTGCGGCTTGTAGAGCCTTCATCCACCCGTGCCTAAAGCCCCGATTCTCGCATCGGCATACCTCCTCTGCGAGTTTCTCCTTAGTCTTGTCTATCCCGACTTTTCGGCCGTCGTGGAAGCCCTTTTCATAACCCATAGACCTTGCATTCTCTACTGCAAACATGCTCACCATATCTCGATCGACAATCGCATGACTTATCAGCCGTTGGGTCACTCTTTTCTCCACGACCGAGTTAGATTGTCCGGTCGCGCGCGGCACGGTAGTTTGGGCATTCCTTAGCTCACGCTCGACCTTCTCTGCACGAGCCTCCAAGTTTCGAATCCGTTCGTCCTTCTTCTCTATCTTCCGCCGCGCGGCGCGCAGACGCATGTCGACTTCATAGGCAGTATACAACCATTTCACTGCTCCATGGGTGCCCTCTCGAAACACTTCGAAATCCTGTCGACCAACCATCGACTGCAGAACTTTCGGTGGAAAAATCTGTCGAGCGAACTCGAGTGCTACACCTGGGTCGCGAACAATAGAGTCCACTTTCGTCATCGGTTTATTCCCCACAAAAATAGCAAAACTCAATGGTCGCGGCGTCGCATCGGACTCATTTCTCGGTCGCGGTCGATGGGAGCTGCCCCGTTGCTATTTTTCCCTTCGGGGTGATCTGCTTCAACGACTTGGGGGCTGACGTTTCTCACGCTCCCTAGACGTCTTACTTCCCGTGCATGTTGGCTCGCTGCTACGATTCATTTCAGTGTCAAGTTCAACCAATGTCCGCCATTCTCCTCTGTTGTTGAAGAATAGTTTATTTGACATTCGCACTTATCTAATCTTTCGCAACAAATTGGTTTAAATTGAGTCTGAACACAATAAGTGGAGTTACGGGCGTGAAGAACCCACCCCATTTATTCCTAATGCTTGTAGCGCCCCCAAGGCAATTTCATTAATGCTAAACTCCAAAAGCCTGATACCGATCGACGTGTGCTGCAGCCACTCCATGAACTAATGATATTCAGCTTTCGGAGTCCATACATTGGCTGGGGCAAAGGCAGATTTATTGATCTGATCGGCTAAATATCTACGTCCGATGTCGATCGACATGTGCCACAGTCACTCCATGAACTAATGATATTCGGCTTTCGGAGTCCATTGGCTGGGGCAAGGGCAGATTTATTGATCTAATCGGCCAAATATCTAGGCCCGTTGCTGATCGACGTGTGTCGCAGCCACTCCATGAACTAATGATATTCGGCTTTCGGAGTCCATACATTGGCTAGGGCAAGGACAAATTTATTGATTTGATCGGCCAAATTACCTAGGCCCGATGCCGAGCGACGTGTGCCGCAGCCACTCGAACTAATGATATTCACCTTTCGGAGTTCATATGTTGGCTGAGGCAAGGGCAGATTTATTGATCTGATCGGCCAAATATCTAGGCCCGATGCCGATCGACGTGTGCCGCAGCCACTCTATGAACTAATGATATTCGGCTTTCGGAGTCCATTGGCTGGCGCAAGGGCAAATTTATTGATCTGATCGGCCAAATATCTAGGCCCGATACCGATCGACGTGTGCCGCAGCCACTCCATGAAATAATGATATTTGCCTTTCGGAGTCCATACATTGGCTAGGGCAAGGGCAGATTTATTGATCTGATCGGCCAAATTACCTACGCCCGATGCCAATCGACGTGTGCCGCAGCCACTCCATGAACTAATGATATTCGGCTTTTGGAGTTCATACATTGGCTGAGGCAAGGGAAGATTTATTAATCTGATCGGCTATTCGACGACATTACTAAATTACCTAGGCCCGATGCTGATCGACGTGTGCCGCAGCCACTGCATGAACTAATGATATTCGGCTTTCGGAGTTCATACATTGACTGAGGCAAGAGCAGATTTATTAATCTGATCGGCTATTCGACAAGGATAAATTACTAAATTGCCTGGTTATCTAATCGACAAGTGTACACGAGTATTTTATCCAAAGTAGCAAAAAGCAATACTATTCATCAATAGCAAAATTAAGCATAAATAATAGCAAAGTACAAAAGAAATTTTCATTAGTAAATTGGGCACAGATTAAACGAAAAGCTACAACAATACATTCAAAATCCTTAGACAAAAACAACTAAAGTGTTGCCCTAATCAATCCTCGGAGTCAGACTCCAGCGACTCAACATCCACTTGCTCGTATGGAATCGGCATAGCCAATGTCACGTTAGCAGCAGCAAGGGCTTTGAGCCAGCCGTGTTTGAATCCCCGATTCTCAAATTTGGGGACTTCTTCCACATAATTTACGAGGGCAGGGCCTTGCCCAGCCTCGTACGCTTTGGAAGCCTCAAAGTCGGTTACTTCCTTCGCCTTCTTCGATTCTTCCAAGTCAGCCTCCAGTTTGGGAATCGCCTCTTGGGCTAACTTGAGCACATCTTCGCTCGTGTTTGCCCTCTCCTTGGTAGCCAATCTAAGCTGGTTTGAATTTCTCGCCCTTTCCATCTCGGCCTCAGCCCTTGCACCTTCCATCTTCGCACTCACTGCTTCGAACTCAGCCCTGCTCCTCTGGTCCTCAACTTCCATTTGTAAACGGCTAATTTGTTTGATGGCGTCATGCTGGCGACGGCCTATCTCGGCTATCCTTCCAACCGTCTACAAAATAGGAAATTAAAACCAAAACAATATATGCATAAAAGGGAAAAACAAGATGAAGTTATATACCAGAAGAGCCGATTGAGCGGCTAATGTTATTGCCAACAGATCTGCCTCCGTCCGGAAAGCCGCCTTGTCAGCTGGCAATGAGACCGATGAAGCCATGCTCAACGCCACGGCAGGGTCTTTCATAGCCGACGCGTCAGAGGAGATCAGCATGTTTTTTATCTTTGGTTGAACGAAAAAAGCTAGAACCACATCCGACTCCTCTCAACGCGGCCGTTTCTCAATTGGGTCTTCTTCAGAGCTGGCCTCAACCTCGGCAGGACATTTCTCCACCATTCGCTCAGCCACCTGATCCACCTTCACAACCGGCTCCGATTCGGCATTTCGGGTTTGAGCCGTCTCCTCATTGATAACAGGCAGAGAGGGCTTAGCATCCGTGGCAGGTGGCACTTCAGATCGAATGGCCTCTGCTCTCCGCCGCGCGGCCATTCTTTCCACATTTTTCTTTTTGGCGAGTTGTGTGAGTGATAACCCGGCCATATCTTCGGAGCACGTGCCGGGAAGGTCTTCTAAACTAGTAAAGATGTCATCGAAGGGAAGGTCCCCTAGGCCCAAAGTGGACGGAGGGTTGGCTGAATTGAGGTCGGCTTCCTCAAAGGCCAACTTCAAAGCCTCGTCTACTTCGGCATCGGACTGGTCTGACTCTTTAGCGACCTCCTTAGCTACTTCCGCCCGCTCCGAGTTAGATCCGTTGAAACCAACTTGCCGCAAGTTTTTGAAGTTGGTTAAAACAAGAGCCGTCAGAAACTCTTCACCCCTCGGAATTGGGATATTTTCTGCCGCCGAAAACGTCGTATAAGTCGGCTCGTATCGAAGAAGAATGTGGGCCACCCTCCCTTGTTTTTGAAGGCTTGGACGACCAAAGTATTTGAGCGCGACTTTAATTTCCGTAAGAACGGCGTCGTCGGTTGAAATCAAAACTTTCTTCAAATCATTTCCTGCACAAGCAAAACCATGAGACCGCAAAAATAAAGCCTTATAAATATAAGAAAAATAAATGCAAGGAGCTATACGGCCACCTGGTTCGCCCCTCTGTCTAGGAATAGGATCTAGGCAGTCCTCGCCTTCGCCGAACTCCCAGTTGCCTCAAACAATGACCATGACATCATCGACTCGCTTGCTAGAGTTGGAAAGCATAGTCACTAATTGATGGTTGGTGTCCTTGGCCCTAAGGAAGTAGCGTCCATGCCGACCAAAAGACTTGGCGAAGGCATAACAATGCCGAACAGCAGGTACGCCGAGATTAATCCCAAGGCGACAGTTTAACTCTATAATCCCCAGTACGATTCTAAAAAAGTTGACATTGGGTTGGGAAGGGATTAGACCCAATGGCGAAGGACAGCCCTAAGGAAAGGGTGAAGGGGGAAACAAACTCCGCCCTCTGTGATTGATAAGAGAGGGAAGACGATTGTGCTTTCATCAGCCCTCTCCATATCAAGGGTGCCATCTGTCACAAGTGATAGACGGACGTCATCAGGAATAGAAAAATTGTGTCGAAAGCCAAAGATTCGATCCACGGAGAGGAGGTCTTTTAAATGCTTTGCCATTTTCGTTAGCCTATAAGAGTATGCTAAACTAAAAAGAAACCAAGGAAAGGGATTCAAAGCAGAGAGGAAGAGAACTTACAAGAGACGGGGAGGACAATGAAGGATAAAAGGAAATTGCAGAGGTGAGTCGGAAGGCAGTCCAGAAACTTCAAGCATCCAAAAATGTGTATGTATTCGAAAAGACAACAACATTTTAAATCACAATAAATTGAAGTGTACGAAGGGGCGGGAAGTTGAAATGATGACCGAAAGGCGTGTGCTCTGACATCCGCGTTGAAATGAGGTCAGCTGCCAAATTTCAACTCTAACTTTTCGAGTTCAAAACCAAACACACCAGCTAACTATCATTAGTGAAGTGTTTGGGGGGCAATTGTGGGGACCGAATATTAGGGCACGTAAAGAGGCCGAATAGTTGGACCTGGAGAGTCGAAATTCATATATCACATTTGGTTTCATCTTATGCATGCAAATCCAGTAGTACCCTATTCGGCCAAATAACCAGTTAAGTAAGGGGTCGATTAAAGAGCGGTTTGCAACAAAAGGAGCCGAGTAAATAGTTATATGACGAATTGAAGGTGGGCCCAGCCCAAGAAAGAAAAAGATATAAATAGAAGAACATCATCCGAAGAGAGGTATGTGAGAATTAGTATGCTTAACTTAAGATACAAGCATTCAAGAGAGTATACACTGACTTATCTGTCAGAGTGCTAATTCCGGCACCCCCGACTGGAGTGTTCATTCTTTTACAGGTTACTAGTTGAGGATCACAAGCGCCCCATTGGATCCATAGAGTATTTCCAAACCACTTCACCACAGTTATGTTTATTTTATATTGAGTGTTTGTTAGGATTTTTATATTGTGTTGTAATATTTATTCATTTCCCTTGAATTTATAATAATAATTCCCCGCCCCCACTTCTTATCTATCCTATTCTTTAATCGCTTTCCCTAACTGTATATTTGTATATATCTTGCATGTCATGCATATCCATGCTTTTACATACATGATTCACGTCTAAATACAGCTAAATTTGCATCTTTGTGCTTTAATTGATTATTACATGATTTTGTGTACTGTCGTATGTTTTGCAATATTTCACATGTCATGTTTTAGAAGCCGAATCTTTAGAACATTCTTGTGTA
Organism: Camellia sinensis; assembly: GCF_055761805.1. Classification (NCBI taxonomy): domain Eukaryota; kingdom Viridiplantae; phylum Streptophyta; class Magnoliopsida; order Ericales; family Theaceae; genus Camellia; species Camellia sinensis. The sequence continues at coordinate 650,291 of NW_028128998.1, read as the reverse complement.
TCTATTGCATTAGGATTTCATATATAGAATCGTGCATATTTTACTAATTTTGTTTTGAAGCTATTTACGGGACGTTAGTAAATATGTAAGTTGTTATGCTTTAGCATCCCGCTTACATATAATTTTAGACCTTAAAACCCTATTTTCAAAATATTTTTCCAAATGTTTCTACGATGTTCCAAGGCTCTCATTTTGATTAAAATATTACACTTTTCAGTAAACCAAGTAAGGATCAACTGGAAATAAATGAAAGAGAGGTGAACTCTTTGAAAAATATCTAAAAATATCTTCTTTGTAGGTTTGGAGTTGAAGGAAATAGGAGGGGATGAAAGAAAACTGGTTTAGAAAATGGATAAGCATAAAATCATTAAGAAATAAATGAATAGCCTTCACTAAATTAGGCATATCTCTTTATACACTTGGAATTTAGATGTGAAACCACCACCATTGGAAAGTAGACTTCTGGGGCTTCAATTTAGATTCAAGAATTACTTAAAACCAAATCCGAATAAGAGAGATATGTCTGTTTGAAGTTGGGCTTAAGATCAGATTTTGTTGACCCAGCCAGAGACAGCAGCAGACCCCTTTTTTTTTTTTGGTTCGGTTAGGACACCCATTGACCCATTTTCTGATATGTTCATCACCAAATGCGTATGCACTCATCCTCCATTATCTAGTTCTTGATCCATTGGAGATAAGGCTCCACTTTTGTCTCCCATTAGCTCCATTAATGCTCCATTAGCTCCATTATCTTTCTTTATGTTGTATCTTGTCTTCCACCTTGTCTTCCACCATTTCTCTACTTACTTAGCCTATACGTATACATCAGATTGTTCAGAGGAAGAGAAGGATAGATTACGAAGATAACATTTGAGCTAGAGAAAATAAGGAAAAAAAGAGAGAAAATTTGAGTTTTTAAGCTAAAAACACTCTTATTTCCATATACACCCTATACCTTCCATATAAACTGAAATTCCATCTTTTCTAGAGACAAAACTCCTCCAAATATTCTAAAATACTTGAATTTTAGTAGATTTGATCAAGAGGAAGAGTGGGTGCTGGTAAAAGTGAACAAAAATAAGAGAGATAATCATTTTTCACCACATACACCTCCAAGCCATCATTCTAGCAAGAATTCTAAGCTTTCAAATTGAGAATTGGGAACATAATTTATACACTTGAGGGTGATCAAAAGAAAGTTTGGAAATCATGAAGTTCTTCCTTTCTTGAAAAGGTGAATTTTCAATTTATTTCATTTTCTTGCATTTCTTACTTATTTTGCTCTTTTGCTTTAATTTCTTGTTATATTATATATTGTTGTAATCTAATTGATTCCACAACTAAAATAGAAGTAAAAACAATATGTATGGGAGTCTCAACTCACCATTTTCAATTAGATTACAACAATATATAATATGACAAGAAATTAAAGCAAAATAGCAACATAAGTAAGCAATGCAAGAAAATGAAATAAATTGAAATTTCACCTTTTCAAGAAAGAATGAACGTCATGATTTTCAAACTTTCTTTTGATCACCTTCAAGTGTATAAATTATGTTCCCAATCCTCAATTTGAAAGCTTGGAATTCTTTCTAGAATGATGGCTTGAAGGTGTATGTGGTGAAAAATGATTATATCTCTTATTTTTGCTCACTTTTACCAACATCCACTCTTCCTCTTGATCAAAGCTACTAAAATTTAAGTATTCCAGAATTTTTTGAGGAGTTTTGGGTGTAGAAAAGATGGAATTTCAATTTGTATGGAAGGTATAGGGTGTATGTGGAAGATAGGAGTGTTTTTAGCTAAAAAACACAGGGTGTGTTTGGTTTGCTTTTGAGAGAGTGATTTTCAAAAAAAGTTTTGGGGAGAGAGTTTGGAAATTTTTTTTGTTTGTTTGATTGTATATTTTGAAATTGATTTTAGAGTTTGAGAGTTTGGGATGATTTAATATTTTGTTGTAATTGAGTAGATGTGTGTAAGATAAAAAATGATTGAGAATGAGAAAGGAAAAAGAAAAAGTGATTGATTAATGTGTAAGAGAGAGAAAGTGATTTTGAAAATTTTTCGAGAAAAATCTCAAACCAAACAATTTTTTGGAAATTTTTTTCCAAAACTTCTCTCTCAAAGCTAAACCAAACACACCCTCAATTTTTCACTCTTTTTTTCCCTCTTTTCTCTAGCTCAAATGTTCTCTCCTTAATCTATCCCCGTCCTCCTCACAACAATCTGATGTATACATATACACTAAACAAGTGGAGCAATGGTGGAAGACAATGTGGAAGACAAGATAGAGCATAAAGGAAGATAATGGAGCACTAATGGAGCTAATGGAAGACAAAAATGAAGCCCTATCTCCAATGCATAAAGCACTAGATAATGGAGACTTAGTGTATATGCATTTGGTGATGAATATTTCAGAAAATGGGTCAATGGGTTGTCCCAACCCAACCAAAACCAAAAAAAAAAAAAAAAAAAAAAAAAAAAAAACACAAGTATGATGTTGTTTTGGACCAGGTCAACAAAATCTGCTCTTAAACTCGACTTCAAACGGGCATATCTCCCTTATCCAGACTTGATTTTAGGTGATTCTCGAGTCTAAATTGAAGCCCCAGAAATCTATGTTCCGATGGTGGTGGCCTCAAATCTAAATTCTAAGCGTACAAAGAGATATACGTAATTTAGTGAAGGCTGACCATTTCTTTCTTAACGACTTGATGCTCATCATTTTCCTAAACCAATTGTCTTCCGTCCCCTCCTATTTCCTTTAACTCCAAACCTATAAAAAAGATGTTTTTAGATATTTTTCAAAGAGTTTACATCCCTTTCATTTATTTCCACTTTATCCTTACTCGGTTTACTGAAAAGTGTAATATTTTAATCAAAATGGGAGCCTCGGAATATTGTAGAAACATTTGAAAAAATATTTTGAAAAGAGAGTTTTAAGGTCTAAAATAGTTAAGCCAAAAATGTGTGAAGGTTGGAATTAAAACTCAAATTCCATCTCTCTTTTGAGAATTCTCTAAGAAACACATTCTGATTGTCATCATCGGGTAATTAACAGAAAGTACCCAAGTCTTAGGGTCGGTCAAAATGAGGTGTCTACAATTGCCGATCAAAATGGGTTGTCTACACCCTCTAATTATACCACATGTATAAATGGGCACTATAGAGAGATAAGTTGTGCATATTCTAAACCTCTCTTTGTTCACAACAACTACAATGAAGGCTCGATTGCATACACTTATGGTGGTTGTGTTGGTTTTGGGTGTGTCAATGATTCATGCTTCTGAAATTTGTCCTCAAGGCATATAATATGTAAATCAAAGCTTGCAGTGAAGATGGAGGGCTTTAGAAGACGAGAAGGCAGAGAAAAACGTAGTACTAGAACTACACCCCCTGTACCCAGTTACAGTGGCTTCTCTCACCAAATTCATAGTCCCCCACCTGTAATTTCTTGATATTTTATGAGTTTGTAATCTCTTTCATAGTATAAAATCTTCTATATGAGTTTTCAGTTCGGTTTAGGATCGAATTTTGTACTTTTAGAAGAATTTTTTTTTTTTATAAATCAAATTTTAAATGTGTTCAGGTTACTTAGGTGTTGTTTGATAAAACTGAAAACTGAAAATTAAGTATTGAAAATTGAATGTTGAATATTTTAAGTTGAAAAGCTGTTTGATAAAAATTTAAGTGCTAAATTAAAAATAAGATATTTGATATGTATAAAATCAAATTTGAAATTTATTATTTTTTAATTATATATTTTAATAGTTATATTGTGATAATAGTGGTGGTGGTGGTAGTAGTGGCAGTGGCATACTGGTGGTGATGGTGATGGTCACAATGGTAGTGGTAGTAAATGATGATATTGTTTATGACAATAATGACAATGGTAGTGGTGGTGGTAACGGTAGTGATGATGGTGATAGTGGTTGTAGTAATGGTGTTAGTAGTGGTTGTAACAGTAATGATGGTGGTGGCGGCAGTGGCATGGTGGTGGTGGTGGTCGTGGCGGCGGCAGCGGCGGTGGTTGTGGGTGGGGGTAGTAATAGTGGTGTGGCATAATGGTGCTGATGGTTATAGTAATGGTAGTAGTGGTGGCAGTAGCATGGTGGTAGTAGTGGTGATAATGGTAGTGATAGTGGTGGCGGTGATGATAGTAATAGTGGCGGTGGCATGATGGTGGTGGTTATAGTGGCGGTGGCGGTGGCGGCGGCATGATGGTGGTGATACTGGTAATGGTAGCGGTGATAGTAGTGGTGGTAGTAAGTTTATAATAGTGTTTATTAATATTATGTTTAGTATTTAGAAATACAGTCAGAATTAAGTAAGTTTTATATTATTTAAAATTTTCTTAAATTTTAGTTCACATTTTAAGAGTCACTTAAAAATTTAAATGATATCAATTATGGTTGTTAAACAGACTTATTTAATTATTACTTAATCAATTCAATTTTAAGAACTGAATCATATTATCAAACACTCCTTAGTTGTTCTATAGCTCTTGTATTTTTCCATGGATCTAAAAAGACTGTGCCTCTGCTACATAGTTGATAGTCATTTGTAATGTACCTATTTTGTAATGGCATGCCATGAATAAACAAGAGATGGTATCCATCGAATCATGACTTGATATTAATTATTGGATTGGATTATAGTCTCTGCTCATGTTTAAAATTTGAATTTAAAAGTCATGTTAGGATTTACGAGACTGTTGGCTACATATTTTGTACGAGCCAGTTACAATTCGACGCGTGGCAAAGTAAGGGTAGTACGGGGAGACCATTCAAATCTTCGATCCTGATCGTACACGTGGCAGTTAGTATTGGTTGTTATGAGATCTGAGTAGCAGTGGATCAACAAAGAGATACAAGGTGATGTGGCATCAACAGTTACTCACATTTAAATTCAAATTTGGGAGGGAAGCCTAACTGCAAGTGATGGCGTAGTGGGGCTAATCTTGAGGCTACACGATCAGCGATCATGAGGGAGCAGTTCGACGGTTGGGAATACAGTTCGACGGTCATCTTTGAGCAATATAAATAGTAGAGAAGGCCCTGGAAAAAACCCCCAGACTCAAATCCAAAAAACCAATCTTATTCTACTTTACTTAGTTTTACATACCATGTTCTTTACATTCCAGTACTTTAAATTTTGCACTGCACTTCATTCATAGGAGTAGTTTCAAGTAAATTGTCGCTGTAAACCTCTGCGAAACTAAGTTCGAATCATTGTAAGTTTTTCGTTCTAATGAAATGCTTCAGATTTTCTTTATTTGATTAGTATTCTGTTTAACTTTTCCTAAATCAAGCCACCAGTAAAAGTCCTCTTCATTGAGGCTGAGAGAACTAAAACACAATCGTCTGATAATTGGTTGGCAATTAAATTTCTGTAAGGACTAATTGATCCTTGCTGGCACGCTCGCAATTACAATAATAACCTTCGAAAGCCAAAAAATCAATATATATTTTTGGCACGTCCAGTGGGACGAAATTGGAATGGCTAGACGTAGGAGACAAGGAGAAAATGAATGCTTGGAAGAAGGCATGGAATGAGAGGTAGAGATACCTAATCTAGAGGATAATGTGATAACACATCCTGTGGAAACTCCTATTTTATCAGAACCTATGGTCGAACAGACCAGTACTTTAGAGCAAATACCATACGTTCATAATATTGGACGAGACCAAGGAATTGGACCATCCACTGTCCCATCTACTCAGCTAATGAATCCATGGGGTGGCTTAATAGATGCAATGGGACAGCAATTAATGAACACAATGGAAAGGTGGGCAACATTGGAGGGTGACCCAACCTCATCGCTGCTGGCCATCTTTCGAGAGGCCCAAGACGTATTCTTGTTTGTTGCTGTGGCGAGGGACGAAGAGATAGCCGTCTATGGCGCTTGACTCGCCAGATGTTAACTTGACGATCTCTTCATCAATGCATTTTTTCAAAGCCATGGTTGGGCTTATACGATCACTGGCAAGCACTTTGAGAGAAGAAGAAGCCATTGGTAACAAGCAGCAAGGAAGAGGCAAGGAAGATAGGGTTAACAGAGGAGAAGGGTTTGTGTTTTGAACGAGCGAGTAATTTCAGAGCACGAAATAAAAGGGTTTTTAAAAGCCTGTGTCTGGAAAATATATCGCGTAATTTATTAAGTACTAAAAGTAAGAATACGAAGAATTCCCTTCAATATCGATACTTTTGGAGGGAAAAACACAGCCCAGATGATAATACCATCTTCGAAATAAAATATTTGGCTTCAAAACCAGTGTTTGGCGCCAAAATTCAAATAACAACGGCTTTGAAACTACGAAGCCGTCTTCGAAGCACATTCCATACCTAATGGGTGCAAGAATACTCAAGTATTCATTTATTTCAAAGGGATTAAAGACCTGTTTTAGGTTTACTCAATAAAAGTAATGTTCTTCGATGCAAAACTAGAGATTCCTTAAGAATGGAAATTGGTATTCAAAACATCAAAACCAATAGTTGGTTTATATATTCCAAAAAATTTGTCTTTTAAAACTAGAACAGTGCAGCCCTCAAAAGGAGCTTCCATATTTTTGAAATTATGAACTGTTGTTCAAAGCAAAAGGATCAATTTAAAACTGATTGATCATATTAAATCATTGACCATATGCTGGTTATGGTTGAAACAAGTTTTGAAGGGTAGGGTCGTTAGATTCGAAGAATGGATCCTGAATAAAAATCATAAAAAACTATCAACAGCATTCCATAAATTAGAAAAGTTCATGGTCGTTTTTGTTCATTTAAATCGATTGAGTCCAGGTTCGAAGGATAAGATTGTTCAGTTCGAAGCTCTAAAGTTGCTTTTAAAGACAAATGAAGACAAGATCAAACCATCCCAAACAAAGAAAAGTCTTAGTGGTATTAAAGCAAAAGTAGTTACATCGAATGGCCCTATTTGGATATAAACTCAAGCTCATAAAAATAGGGAATGGAATAAATAACAAGATCATGAAATTTAGTCCAACAATGATCAATGAATTTCTGTTCTTTCTTTATTTTGTCCTCTATTTTTCTAACATTGGCTGCATGAGATGATGTGCTCTCACTTTGTAAAAGAGTTCTTCAGCCTTTATTTCGAATGCTGTTTCTTTCAATCCTTGTTCCAATTCGTCTATCTCTAAGTCATCCCAGTACGCAGAATCTTTATTCTTGAAATCGTCGAATTCTTCAACGAAGTTCTCTGCTTCGTACTGGGCATGAATTCGAATGGACGAAAGTTGGTCTAAAGATTGTGTGATGGCCATAGAGGTCTGATGCCAGTAGAGAAGCGATGGAAGTTGGTCCAAAAACATGTGAAGCTCTGCTTGGGCGAGGGGATTGAGAACATGACCCCGAGTCAGAATATCACAAGCCCATCGAAGGTTCTTGAAAGGGACTACATCCTCAAGAACATTGAATGGCAAGTGAGAAAAAGTCGCGAGTAAAAGTTGAGCTTGCTTCCGCTCAGCTGGAGTAGGGGAAGATGGAGGCTTGTAAGGTGGAAATATCTTATTTGCGGAGAGGGCAAGCCTCAATCTCTCTATCCAGCAAAGATTTAGCGGAGGAGAAGGTGTGGATGCTTCTATTTTAGGAGGTGGAACAAGGGCAGAAGGAATAAGGGCATTAATATAATCGAGCCAGTCAGAAGAACAAATCTTCGCCTTCTGGGCTAAGAATGATGGATTGTACCCTTGTGCCTCTTCTAGGCGTTGGGCGGCGTGCACTATCTTTGTAGGCATGGAGGATGTATACCATGCCACAAGTAGATTCTCCTCCAAACTGCATCGATGGTCAATGGGCACATAGGGATAGACCACCGAGCTTCGTGCATAAGAAGGGAACTCTAATGGGTCAGTAAATTCGACAAAGTGATGGTTGATTCGTTCCCTCAAATCACAAGCCTCGGGTTTTGACCAACTTGTCCAGTTGGAAGCACCAGAAGAGGAAGGAGTCGCAGCCTTGTCCCATGCAGAGGATTGTGAGGAAGAATTTCCCATGTCCATATTTGCAACTTTTTGAATTAAAGGGTTGAGAGCAGTTTGTTCATAGTCCAAGGGTGAATCAAAAGAAAAAGAAGAACTTCCCATGTCCATATTTGTGAGTTTCTGAATCGAAGGATTAAGGGCAATATGTTCGAAGTCCAAGGGTTGATAATTTGCAAAGGCATCCATGACCTGAATATAGAAAGGTGGATAAAGGTGGCTAATTAATGCATAGACGTTCTTTCGAGGAGGAACAACATCGTCATATGACTCTTCGTGTGCTCGATCATTAGAGGAAAAAATTAATTCGGCCATGAAATGTATCAGTCTGTTCGAATGCTAAGGTGGTGGGAGTGTTCAAAGGATTAAACGAGAGTTTAATACAGATAGTGAGTGACAGTTGCATTTCTGGGAAAATGCAAAACCCATGCACGTTCTAAGATGTGGGAAAAAGACTTTGATCCACTAATATTACCAAGTGTTGGGTATATTAGTGCGGGGAGTAATGTTGGCTACATATTTTGTACAAGCCAGTTACAATTCGACGCGTGGCAAAGTAAGGGTAGTACAGGAGACCATTCAAATCTTCGATCCTGATCGTAGACGTGGCAGTTAGTATTGGTTGTTATGAGATCTGAGTAGCAGTGGATCAACAAAGAGATACAAGGTGATGTGGCATCAACGGTTACTCACATTTAAATTCAAATTTAGGAGGGAAGCCTAACTGCAAGTGATAGCGTAGTGGGGCTAATCTTGAGGCTACATGAGATGTTATTGCAAAATCTTTGTCCCAAATCTACATCAAACTAACTAATTTTATTTTTTTAAAGAGTATTGCAGCTAATTAAATCATCAAAAAAAATTAATTAGTTTGACGAAAAAAAAAAGCACTTGAATTTGTACTAGCTACACTTATTGAGTCGAAACCATCAAAACTAAAATACTTAACTTCAATAGCTGGTTTGATGGAGCTAGAGTTCGATGATTTACTCACTATTTAGTTTAAAAAAAAAATAACTAATTTGATAAAGATGCTCTAAGATCAATTTTCATTGACATAAAAATTGAAAAATAATATGAAAACATATAAGAATAATATGATTTTTTTGTGTAACGCCCCGAAATAATTACAATAATCCATCCACAACATCAATAAACAACAACAACGATAAAGTAACTATCTTCCATTATGTCTAATGGAGTTTACAAAAGAAAACATATGTGGTATACATTCATAATGCCTGGCCCTGAATCTATAGCATATGTTGCGAACTAAAGAAAAGAATGGAAGTTAAACAAATAAGAAATGCCCTAAGGGCTTATAGCTTTTCAAAACGATGCTTGGTTACAACAAAAGTGGACTTAAGTCCAATACAGTTTAAGTCCTTGGCTTGTACAAAATAAATATAGCATATAGACAAAAGAAGCTCTAACCCCAAATCCTCCCAAGCTATTGCATTGGCGGAGGCATATCATCAGCACCTGAAATATTTTTCCCACGTAAGGTGAGCCAAAGCCAAGTAGAGATAATCCACCATAGTATATGAATTTTAACAAAGCTATAAGGTGAATGCATATGCAATGCAGGTTCCAAACCATTTTATAGCTCTTTCCAAAACCATGTAATGTTGAATTAATATCATGATTCATAAATCAGTTCATTTACAATAGAAAATAGACAAGTGAATCACACTTTGGAATTTCAAAATAATGCAACGTTTCCCGAAAATTTCGTCCAAAGGAAACCATAAACCAAGACCCATGTAAACGTAAGCTACACAAGCACTACTATTGCCATTTCACGAAAATTTCATCCGCGGGATCGGCACCAATGTATACATGCGGTTTTCGAGACTTTCATCCTGGACACACAGGCCAACTTATTTGATGTAACAATAATTGCTTCCTAGATTCATTCACATTCTCAAAACGGTAACATTTCCAAGGTATAAGCATGAGATGATGCTCAATGCAAATGAATGAGAAAATAGCTTCAATTCTCCTAATCCATATGCAATTTTTACAACAATCATAGCTATCCTCCACCAATATCCTAAAATAGATATTTCTAAACAGATAATTCATAGTCCATAAAGATAAGCTTTCCAAGTTTCAAGAGGTGAGTGATAATGCATATTCAACTCTACCATCTTCTTCAATATCAATCCAATTTCATAATCTCAGCATCAATTTCATAATTTATATAGAATCACATTTAAGGCATTTAGGGTAAAATTCCCTCCCTTTCCAAAATCAATCCCAAAGATGAAAATTAACTATTCTTTCCCAACTCAACATTATTTTCCATATCAAAATCCATTTTAAGATTCCATTTGAAAAACCCCTTTTTTGATTTTTTTACCCAAAACCCTAGATTATTTCAAATTTTTCAAAAATCTCAATATTGTTTTAAAATAGCAAATAACTAAATTAAAACTCATAAAAAGTGTGGAAAGTATCCCCATCTCAAGCTTAGAAGATGATTGAAGGGAGGATGGAAACTCAAAGATGTCGAAAATCAACTTTGCTCCGATTAGAACGATGCTCTCGTCAAGCTTAACCATTTTAACAAAGGGACACAGGTGAAAGGATTGACGGATTTATGTACATTCAAGGGATATAGATGAGTTTTAGAGAGAGTGTGAGAGAGATATTAGGGTTTTGAAATGTTTAGAAAGAGATAGATAAAAAAAAGTGACTCAAAATGGGTTGTTTACAAACTGATATACGCACAGTTCGCTTGAGCGCAAGATGTTTCGCTTGAGTGACCAGATACAATAAGTTATCGCTCGAGCACATAATACAAATTCCTAGTAGTTTTGCACATAGAGGTCGTCGCTTGAGTGCAAGAAACTTCGCTCAAGCAAAGAATACAAACTCTCATTATTTTTGCAGACTGACAAAAGTATTGGAGGTTCACAAAGATCACTTGAGCGCAAGAAGTGGCGCTCGAGCGAAGGAACAAAAATCTAGACAACAAAAATTTGAAAAACAAGCCGCCAACATGTTCCAAACGCAATCAACACAACCCAAAAGCCAAACTCAAAAGGATACAAGTGGAAACACGACATGGATAAATATATATGACAATAAAATTCGGATTCAAAACATTAAATGTGTCGAGTTTAAACCAAGATCACGATATTTTGTATCCACATGGAGATACAAAATATAACAATTTTATGATATACCATTTACTAAGGAATCTTAAGTTGTGTTTTCAAATAATATTTTTTAATAAATGTGATCAAATAACTTACCCACTCCTACTCCACCTTCTTTTCTCTTCATGCTAAGGCTTGTAATTGATACTCAAAATCTTAAATTGCATATTTCGCCTCTCATGTTTTATAGATATAAAGGGGTGTCTATTTATTTTATTAAAAAAAACAAAAAACAAAAATAGCGGTGAGCATGCATAATTTTAAAATGAATGACAACTGGATAATTCTATTTTCACATATTATTTACTCTCTGTATACATATTTAATGAATTAATTTTTTTTTTATAATTTTACCATTAAACAAAATGACTAACATAGATATCAGTACACATATTAATCCTTAAAATTAAATTTTCTTAATATGCATCTTTTATATGGAAATTTTCAATACACATTTTCATTTTAAAAAATACACACATCAGACTTACTCTTTATTTTTATTTTTTTCTTTTTTCTTTCTCACTCCCTCCATTGATTATTGTTCACTTTACTATCCCTTCATTGTTTCTCATAGATTTGACCGATATTGCTCAAATGTTCACTTCATATCCATGGCTTATAACATTGTTCCGTTACACCCCACCATTATTATTGATTTGTATGATGGAGGATTTACAAAACAATGAATGTTTAGATGTAGAAAAAAAACCGATTGTTAACAAAAAAATTAGGCAATGAATTAGTGAGTTTTTTGGTTCGTGAGTTTTTTTTTTTTTTTCATTATCGCGATTATTATTCTAAAAATCAGTTATGAAAATGTTGCACCTAGACGAAAATTAACTTTTGAAAACATTTCATATATTCGAAAGCCAATTTAAAAAATAGTTATAAGTCAAAAATTTATATTTGGTTCGAAAGCACAGAATCAAAAACTATTGTTTGATTCAGTTGTTGATTGTCGAATTTGTTTAATGTATTTGGATAACCAGTACCAGATTATTTCCATCTCATTGCTAGTCAATATGGAACGAATAATGAAAATAGTATAACAATAACTTACACTCAATTGGTTTTGAGTTTTGAAAAATAATTTTTAAAAATTTCAATCCATATTCTTTTGTTTTAGTAAACATTTTTATTATCCTAATTTTTTTTTATTCACTTAATTTAGATACACTTAAAAAGCATACAAAAATATAAAAATTCAATACATATTTTTTATGTATTTATTATTTTTTTAAAGATTTTTGGAAGATAATTTACTCTTTAAATGTATCTAAATTAATTGATTCTAAAAAGTAAAAGGTTGATTAAATATGTAAAAAGTTTACTAAAAACAAAAAAATAATAATAAAATTTTAAAATTAACGAAAATATTTTTGAAAACTTAAAACTAAACAGAGTATTAGTTTTTGAATAATAATAGCAAAATAACACAAAAAATTATTGATTTAAATTTTTTTTTTGCATACCTTAGTAAATATGGTCTGAAAATTGCTAGTGGTGTAGTGGGAGTTTATATTTTATGTGATGTGTGTACATAATGTGTTGGAATTTTTGTAAACATTATGTTCTGGGCATATTTGGAACATTTTGTGTGTAGGATGAGTAAAACAAAAGATAAACCAATTCATTAAGTGCGTGCACTGAGAAAAATGTTCACATAGTGTAAATAGTGTGTGGAAATAGAATTACTCATGACAATTGGAACAAATTACACTCTAGTCCCTGTACTGTAGTCCTCATGTCATTTTGATCCCCATGATTTTAATTGTCTCAATTTTGACCTTACATTTTGAACTTCGTCTCAAATTGGCCAATTCATTCTAACTGTTAGTGTTTATGTATGAAAAATGTGCACATGAGCAATATATGTCATGTTTTTAGAGGCAAAATTGCAAATTTGATCAATCCAACTCACTAATCATTTTTTATCAAAAACCCTAACATCATATTCAATTGGATTAAATTGACACAAAATTTAAAATTAAAAATTAAAATTAAATTAATTAAAACTGTAGAAATCAAAACAACACAACCAACAATACGTATGAGCTACCAATGTAATTTAGCCTAACAACTAATACAAGTAAAAAAAAACTTTTGTTTGGACATTCAAGTCTCTATGCAATGCTTATGAGCCTTATGCCATAAAAACTGGCCACCAACTCTTTGTCGCTATTTATAGGGGGCTCAAGTCACTTTTTTTTTAATTTATTTATCGTCAAAGAAATTATTTAAGATAAATTACAAATGTACTCTGGAGATTCACTTAAACTACGGATTGCCACCTATAATTTTGGAAATTATATTACACCCTTCAAGTTTTTAATCACATAACAAATGGTCCCCTTTATTAATAAATCATTAAGTCAAATAGTATTTTTAATGATATTAGAATTCAGAAATATATTTTAATTAACAATTTATGTAATTTTATTAAGAGAGTAATCGTGAATTTTATTTTTTCTGTTAAGTCTGTTAAATAAATTTTTTTGATAAGTGAGTATTTGTACTTTTCAAAATCACAGCGGATAATTTGTATATTAAACAAATCTCAGGAGATATATTTATTGAAAAATCTAGAAATCCCCTAGATATTGATTTGTGATTATGTATCAATTTTAACTAATAAATATCAATCCCAATCAAACAATCAAGAGAAATCGACACAACAATTTTAACGCGGAAAAACTATAATTGAAGCGCCTCCAATTGTAATAAAAAAATCACGGGTAAAAGCCACAAAACAATCCACTAAGAAGATATAAAGGATTTACACAACTGTACTCTCAATTACCTAGCAAATCCATACTCGAATCGAACCGGCCCCTATGTGTCTCTTCTAGTCCTGTCTTCACATCGGAATTGTTTTGCCCAACGTTGAATCCACAACGCAGATGTCGAATCACGACAATGAACCATTCTGAAATCCACCAAAGCTTCAGGCTCAAGTTTCACGGAATCTACAAAAGAACAACTCTCTCTTTTGTATAGAATAAACAAACAATCCTTTGATGTATACTTCTTAAACTATGAGTTGAATACTCAATCAAACATCAAAGAAAATTAGCAAAATAGCTCCAGATATAAACTCTAATATCCAAGAAGAAGATCTGGAAGCATAACCCTAAAAACAGATGAAACCACATATTTATAGAAAACTGATCCGCGATCTCCGCTCGAGCGCATGAATGGCCGCTCGAGCGGACCTCACTCAAGCGCAGAAAAGTTCACTCGAGTGTAAAATCCCAATTTCCAGTACTTTTGCAGACAGGTCAAACTTTTAGGACCAAACGTTCTCTGCTAGAGCACACAAACAGCCACTCGAGCAGACAAGCAACTTCGAGCGCATTTTTTCATTTTGCATCGGGGGTGCAGCTCGATCCCCGACATAGTCAGCGAAATGGCAAATATGAAAGAATTAACATCACAAACTTCTCTGCAAAGGTACAATTCGAGTTGGATTCGCATCTAAAACTCACAGCTTCATTGAAATAAATTATCGAAAAAAATTATAATTTAAAAGGGTTTTATCAAACGGTATTGTCAAGAATAAAAACCTAACATTTATAATTTATTCAAATATTTACTAAATGGAGTATAAAAATTACATCAAGATAATAAAAAAATAGGATAGAAATAACATTGTTATATAGGATATCCCAACTAGATTGAGGTGCTTTTCCTTCCACTTGTTTTATTGCATCATGTTGCTCTCAGTCGATTGGGTAGGAGGAACTCCTGTTGGTGCCAATCTAAGATTGAGCAGGACATGGCAACTAGTGGTAAACAGGGTTAAGTTGAAATTGGCATCATGGAAGAAAAGGTTACTCTCTTTTGGAAGGCGATTAACTCTAATTAAATCAGTCCTATGTACCTTGCTGATTTATTTTATGTCAATTTTTCAGATTCCAGTGGTAGTGGCAAAATAGATTACAAAAATTCAGAGTGCGTTTCTTTGGGCGGATAATGAACATGGAAAAAAGATGCATATGGTAAAATGGGAAAAAGTCTCTAAAAGTACAAGGGCAGGAGGCCTTGGGATAAGGAAGATTAGAGTTGTGAACATTACATTGTTATTAAAATGGTGGTAGAGATTTACGATGGAGAAAGATTGTCTGTGGAGAAATTTTATTTGCGATGTTCACAAAATTGATGCGAGATGTTGGTTACCAGTTCAATCTTGCAATGCTTTTGGAGTCTGGTCGGACATCTCTAAGGTATGTGTTCATTGGCCTGAAGTGTTGTAGACTGCCCGAACTCCGCCCCGCACGAGGGCGCAAATCGTTGTTCTTAGCTACTACAATTCGGACTCATGTCACGGTTATGAATCTAATCTCAGAAAGTACAATGCAAAACTGATAAATCACCAAAGAATCCAAATCCGGCAAATCGTTTTGGAAAATCAATTTTAATCAAAAAAGCGCCAAACATAGACTGCTTTGCCAGATTTCAGAGTCGCCACCTAAATATTTTGTTTTGGGAAAATTTAGGAAACCCTGACTCGTGCCTAAGGCCACATGTCCGTCATCACCAAAGTTGCATCGGCTCAGAAACTTGGGTACGAGAGGGGAAGGTCCTGAAATGAGCACCCTCACTGATATGTTGTTTTTGAAAACACATGTGTTCTTATTTCGGTTCATTAGTTAGCTTACTATGTGATGCGTACAGCATACAAGTATAGACAAAATCGCTCAAGTTGGAACAAAACATCTCATGTTTGTTTGTTTGAAAATGGTTTGAAGTTGCTACTCGCAAGTAAGCTAAGTCGCGGATTTTGCCACCCTCAAGTGGGCTTAGAAAACATGATGACTTGCCACTTCAAGTGGGCTTAAAACTCGTATTTTGATGAATTGTTCCAATTCAAGCAATCTAATATTCATCCACAGGCATTCATGCAGTTATATCAGTTAAGCAAATAGCCTCATGGCAAGCATGCTATCATGGCAGTCACTTACACATGCAAGGATGCTAAAACATAAACACTCATAGTGTACTCTGAGCCAAAAAAGAAGCTAGTTAGTAATCAATGCATGATCCTAGCTATGTCAACAATGCCTAATGCAACACATGCAAAAATGCAGCTAAAATAGGCTCGGCTATCTAGAATGGCATACGAATGCAACACTCGATAACATGCTTTGAAACATGTATTCAAGAAAGTGTATTAAAATACAATGCAGTTTGAATGATGCACCGAGCTCGGTGCATGCAAGACGAATGGATGATGCACGCATGCAAAGCATAAGTATGCTAATTGAAACATGCCCTAAACTAACCACTGAAAATGGGTAAATAAAAGGGAGAAAGACGTGGGGTTGGAAGACATGCATCACACAAAAGCACGCTTATTACAACAGTTGCGCCCCCTCGATGGAGGGTCCGAATAATAAGCTAACTAGCTAATCTAAGCTAATTAAACTAATTATTACAAAACATAACCAATTAACTAACAAGTTAACTAATTATTACAAAACAGGATAATTAGTTAACTACACTAGCTAATTAAATACAAATGAATAGCTAATCGCATTAACTACTTAAGTACAAAAACCAATGCATTAGCTAGCTTAAGCAAAGCAACTAAGTAAAGCAAATAGAAGGGGCCTTGGAGCGAGAACTGCATGCATGCTCGGTCGCCTCGTTCGGAAATCCATCGTGATGCCCCAACTTGCCTCTCTTTGCATTTGTTCTTAAAACACTATACAAGCTTCTAGATAGCTTCTACTCCATCATGGGGACCTCCAGGAAGGTTGCCGACCACTTATCAGTGTTGTAGACCACCTGTCGACCACTTACATTTGCTATAGACCAGAAAAAAAAGTGGTCGGCCAGCCACCTTTACTGGTCGGCCGACCAGAAAATGCTGCCACACTTCAGTTTGCTGCAACAGAGAACAAGAAGGGGCACGACAATGTATTTGCAAGGTATGTGTGCACAACCACCCTCCCTATCATTTCTCAAGCTCAAGGGGGTGTGGTTCTCGATTCTCGAGCCACCAATCGAGCATCGCAATGCACGATGGCCGAGAAGCCAAGATTGCACAATTCAATGTTAATGAATGCACAAATAACACATAAGAGCCTTAACCTCTATCATGCATGATCAAGAGGGTCGGCGACCGAGAAATGAGGCACATTTCATCACTTCAAGTATGAAGCGTTCCTCGTTTCTCATGTTTGGATTAACAATCTATCTAAACACAATGCAACACACATAATGCAATGCATGCACAAGATTCTATCATATGGACAATGCATGTATGGCATGTTTAAAAGCTAATGCATCAAAGCTAGTAAAACATGTTACACACAAGGCATGCAATACGATGCTCAATGGACTTAAACCGAATATGGACAGACCTATGAGGCTCCATAACAGTGGCCAAAACACTCTTAAAAGATGGCATGAAAGGCTAGGAAATGCATGCTCATGCATTGACTCACCAATTAAGCATAAGAGCACAACTCTCAAAAGTGCTCAAGGAGTGACAAATGTAAGAGTGTAGCCACACTATAAGCACTGAAATCATGTATGAAATGATGCCAAATCATCCAAACAACACAAGCATAACATGCTAGAAGGCCTAAGGCACAAAGCTACCAAGGAGGACTATACAAGAGGCATGCAAAGCATGGTACAAATGATTGAACCAACCATGGACAGAGCTCAATTAGGTCAAAACAAAGACCAAAACATGCTGAGATGGGAGTTCAAAGGCCTAGGCATGCATGCATACAAGTTAGGCCACAAACAAGATAATAATACACAACCCTTAAAGGCACTCAAAGAGTGAACGAAGTGAGAACATGGTAATGCTATATGCTCTGAAATGTCATGTTAAATGATGCCAAATCATGCACATGTCACAAATGAAGCAAGCTATGAGGCTCAAAGCTTGAAACTAGCATAGGCACTTGCACTACAGCTATACAATACATGAACCATATGGCCAAGGAAACCCAAAACAGTCCTAGAGCATGTCAAAATGATGCTAAAACATGCATGGACTAGAGCTAACACATGCTAACATGAAGGACATGAAGCATGGAGTATGCAAAGCCAAAAGGGAGGACTACACTACACCTACCAAAACCAAGCATGAGATGACTTCGCCAACAAAAACCAGAGTTATGGCATGTCAAAATAACACCAAAAATGGGCTAATACCAAGTCAACACATGCTAGAATAACAAGCTCACTCATTAGGCATGCAAGGCTAGCAAATGGGATTTACACTACAAATGTGAGAAGCAAATGAGGGATGCTCTAACCAACTAAAAATAGAGTTGTATCATGGAAAAATATGACCCAAAACACACTGAAATGGTGGCCCAAACGCCTAGGCCACATGGCATACACAATGGCTCATACTTAAGGCATAAAGCACCAACCCTTCAAAGCATTGAATGAGTGAAAGATGTGAGTGTAGGCGCGCCCTTGGGCTTCAATGCTACAGTTCAGACTCAAATGTCACGGTTCTTAATCTGATCTCACAATGTGCGATGTGAGATTGATAAATCACCAAAGAGTCCAAATCCGGCAAATCATTTTGGAAAACTGATTTTTGTAAAGAAGTGTCAAACATGGACTGCTTTGCCAGATACAGAGTCGCCACCTAAATATTTTATTTTGGGAAAATTTAGAAAACCCTGACTCGTGCTTAAGGCCACGTGTCCGTCATCACCAAAGTTGCCTCAGCTCGGGAACTTGGGTACGATTGGGGAAGGTCATTTAACGAGCACCCCTACTCGCCCGATCAAAGATCGGCATGTACTAATGTAGACGTCCCCGAATGCCCAGGGAGGACGGGTCCCATTCCGTTCATTTTGGGCTCACTACAATTCGGACTCTCAAATTGTCACGGTTCTCAATCTGAACCAAAGAGTCCAAATCCGGCAAATCGTTTTGAGAAAATAGATTTTTTGTAAAGAAGTGCCAAACATGGACTGCTTTGCCAGATACAGAGTCGCCACCTAAATATTTTTTATGGAGGACTTTAGGAAACCTTGACTCGGTGCCAAAGGCCACGTGTCCGTCATCACCAAAGTTGCCTCGGCTCGGGAGCTTGGGTATGATTGGGGAAGGTCAGCTATGAGCACCCCCTCTCGCCCGATCCGAAGATCGGCCTCTACTAACCGTGATATTCGATTTTGAAAACGTTTATGTGTTCTTATTCCGGTTTTTAGCCTAGAATTACTATGTTATGCGCGCAGCAATCAAGTATAGACCAAATCGCCTAAATTGGAACAAAACATTTCATGCTTGTTTTGAAAATGGTTTGCTACTCGCAAGTAGGCTAAAAATGTAGATTTCGCCACCCCCAAGTGGGTTTTAGAAAAGATGGTTTTGCCACTATCTCGTGGGCTTAAAACTCGCAGTTTTAATGCATTATTCCAATTTAGGTAATTCGACCTCCACCCACAGGCACTCAAGCAGTTATATCACATAAGTAGCTAGCCTCATGATAATCATGCTATTATGGCAACACTCACACACATGCAAAATGCTAAAGCATAAAAGCTTACCAAGTATTCCGTGCTAAAACAGAAACTAGTTAGTGAACATGCATGATCCAAGTCCATGTTAAATGGCTAATACAATGCATACGGAATGTCACTAGAGTAGGCTCGGCTAGTCTATAAATGATATGTGAAAATGCACAAGCAGCATATATTCAAGTTAGATTTGAAATACTTATGCAGTTAGTATGATGTGCCGAGCCTGGTGCATGCAATACTGATGAATGATGCACGCATGCATAGCATAAGGTATGCTAAATTAAACGTGCCCTAGTACTAACCATCAAAAGCAGGTAAGTAAAAAGGAGAAAGAAGTGGGGGGTTGGAAGACATGCACACACGCACCCACACTTATTACAAATTTGTCCTTGCTCGGAGGGACCAAAAGAATAATACAATTTAACTAACTCACAAGCTAATTAAATATTACAAGCCAAATAAATCAGCTAAGCAATTTTAACTAATCTATTTAAGCAATAAACAGCGTCGGAAAGTGGGTCCAATGCAATGCATGCTCGGTCCTGCTCGGAAGTCCATTGCCATGCACAAGCTGCCTCTGTTTTCCCTCCTCCGCCCCTCTGAAGACTGCCAAAGTCTCAGAGTTGCTTCTATATGGACACTGGGAAACACCACCGGCTGAGGGAAATGATCACCAGCCATGGAGAATGGGCATCGGCCACAAATTAATCCATCGGCCGCTTATGGATGGCCGGTTGGCACTGTACATGGCTGGTTGGCCAAAACTTCTTGCAGAACCTGCAGTTGACAGCAGCAGAGGGCAAAGCATAGCATGGCAATGCATTTGAAGCAATGTATGCACCAACCACACTCCTTATCATGTGTATGACTCAAACGAGGATGGGCCTCAATTCTTGGACCACGAATCACGCATTTCCATGCATGATGGCCCAAAGAATCAAGTGTGCATTTTGATTTCCAACGAAATGCAATGCACATAAACAAGAAAATGGAACTCAACCTCTATCACATGCAATTCAAGAGGCTAAGCATGCATGCTAATGCAATGCAACTTAGGCATAGAAGTTAAGTATGCAACATGGCAATACAAACAAGCAATGATGTTAGGCATATAACTCAAGGTACACAAGCATGCAAATATGCTAGTTACTCAAGTATGCAAGTATGCAAGTATGCAAAGCATGCAACACGTTAGGCAATTCCAACTAAGAGAAATGCATGCCAAATGCAAAGTCACTTAAACATGCCACAACACATGATAGGTCAAGCATGCAATCAACACACAAGGTAAGCATGTCACAACATGCAAGAATGGACTTAGACTAATTTAGGCAGCCCTCAAACTAACCTAAAGCAGTGGCCAAAGTGCTCAAACATGAGGGCCAACACACACACACACACACGCACATGTTAATGGGCCACCACTTAAGCACAAGGAGGGACTTTTAAGTACACTTAAAAGGGGAACAATATGGGCAGTTATCATGCACATTAAGCTCTAAAATCATGTTGTAAAATGATGCCAAATCAATTTAAACGAGGGCCATCAAAGCATGCAAGCAAAGCCAAGGCTTAAGGCAATCCAAAGGGTTATTGAACCACCCTTAACAAAACCAAACATGGCATGAATTGAACAACTAAAATCAAATTTCTAGCATGTTAAAAAAAAGCCAAAAGACCACTTAGATGGCATGTAAATGACTTATACATGGAAGCATACGCAACGACCAATCATGGAGCATGGGGCATAACCTCTTGAAATATCAAAGGGGCCATGAAATGCAAGCATACAAGCATGCTAAGTGGACTGAAATAGCATGGAAAGCAGTTCCAAACCACTGAAATGATGCAAGCAACGCATACTACACATTCACACGCTTGAGGCTAACAATCCAAGATGCAAAGGGACTATGCCATGCATGTCTTGGTCGACCAAAACAGTCAAGGACAGACCTTAAGCATAGCAAAACAAACATAAAAGCTTCACAAAGTTAGGCCTAAACATGCTTGAATAAGGGCTCAAAGCATAGGACATGTTAAGGCTAGAACAAGGCATTACAAGGCATGTATGCTAAGCAAGCATGGTGTACCAAAACCAACATACAACAATGCTATATTATGACATAATAAGCATGAAAATCAGTCAAGGCATGGTCAATACACACTCAAACTATATGCTCCCTCAAGAGGCTAAAAATGGCCCTTTTCAAGGACAACAAGGAGAGGAGGGTGGCCCTCTCCTTCTTGGGATCTCAAGGCACCATCCTCACCACTGAAATCCCTCAAAATTTCCGTGGTGAGGAGGCCAAACACAATGGTCCCGGAGCTCAACCAAAATGGCACAAAACAAAGGCCAAACAAGCCTTAAGAGGGGTCAAACAACCCCAAAGCTTAGAGCACTCTTAAACAACTATTTAGAGGGCCCAAAAATAGAACTTTTATGTGTTATACACTCAGCTCAAAAATAGATGCAAGATAGGTAAAGAAGCTATGCAAAAATGGGGAAAAAGGGACAAGTTTCTTACCCTTGTAGACCCTCTTCACAAATGGTGGGCCAGCAGTCTCCTTAGGTCCAAACCAGCTTCAAAACTTCAAAAATAACCCTCTAGAACCTCAGCTCGAAGAGGATGGTGTAGTAGTAGGTGTTTGTGTGCAATACTAAGGCCTAAAACACACACAAATACACCAAGAAAGAGAGATATAGAGATAGGATATATACAAACCCTCACCCTAGAACTCAAAGCTCTGAAAAATAATGCCTAATTTGTCTCTCCTTTTTGTTCTTCTTGTTCTTCTTCTCCTCTCTCTCTTCTCTCTCCTCCTTTTTTGTTGATTGATATAGCTATATATCAATCTGCAGCTTCCTCAGAGCACCCACGTCTAGGTATGGGCTGGGGTATGGCCTTGAGTGACAGCTGCCAGCTGTACTTGGCCAGTCGGCCATCACATTTGGCCGATGGCAATAAAACACAGTCGGTGGCCTCAAGCCATGGCCGGTGGAGTGTGGGGATGGCCCAAAAGCCATTCCCTGCCCTCCAAAGCAGAAACACAAGTGTTTGGTGCAAAACCAGACACAAAACAGTCGAGTCGAGAGACCCTGAGGCAAGGCGCGCAGCCGAGGCCTCTGGGAACTCAAGACGAACACAAACAAGGATGATCACCGAGTGTTCAAACGGTGACGTCCAAGTCTTGAGAACGATAAAAAATGGGGTGTCTACAGTTGCCCCTCTTTGACAGAACTCGAAAGTCATAACAATGACGGGAGTGAGTGTCAAAGCCCAGAGACGACCCATTTTTGACAAGGCCGAAGACTTAGACAAGCATGCCAGACAATAAAGATATGCGCCCGAAGGCAGGGGCAAAATGCAACAGACAATGCAAGGAGCCGAACATAACTTATGATCATGCAAAGAAAGCTGTAACAAAGCATAACATGCGACAGTTTTAAGCTAGCATACACCAAACTACACTACAATGCAGGAAGGATGTAAGAGAATTATGTAATTCTCATTGCGTTTCACACGGAGAATACAGTACCTGCGCGGTTCGTCTGGTTGCACCAGTCTCAAATGAACCGTACATACAATATCGTGCCTGCAAAGAAAGCAAACTTAACAAGTACAATATTGTTAGCAATATGCACAACATGCAAAATTATATGCGATGTATACAAAACTATGTATAATAATGCAAATGAAAATGCAATGCAATTGAATCATGATCAAATCATGAGCGGTTCAAAACCGCACAAATGTCAAATAGATTGATGGAGATGCAAAGTCCGTCTACCATATAAAAGGTGCCACAACCCTTAAACCAACATACCAACGTGGAATAGGTGCGTACACATGCAGAACTATGAGTGATGTAGACGGACACAAGAATAAGTAATTGGGTGGAATGACATAAGTGGGGAAATGACCTGCTGAAGAAAGACCAATGATCCTAATGCTAGACGCAACGAATTTACACTACAATGTAAAATATATACAATGGATATGGCGCACGGGCCAAACCGTATCTTGCCTAGGAGAGGCATGTACATGTACAAGCCATGTCTAACACAGAAAAGGTGCCGCAACCCTCAAACCAACATACCAACGTGGAATAGGCGCGCGCACATGCAGAACTATGCTTCGACATGAAAAGTAGGGGCACATACGAGACCAAGCTTAACAAGGAAAGGCGCAAGCCATAGATAAAAGTGATGCAGGGAATGCACGCAAGCTACAATGTAATATTTACAAATATGCAATGGATGGATGTAGTGGATAAGGCCTACGGCCAAACCGTATCTTGCCTAGGAAAGGCATGTACACAGACAAACCGCATCTAACACAGAAACGGTGCTGCAACCCTCAAACCAACATACCAGCGTGGAATAGGCGCGTACACATGTAGAACTATGCTTTGATGCGAAAAGTGTGGGCACATACCAGACTAAGCTCAACATGGAAAGGCACAAGCCGTAGATGGGGGTGATACAATGAATGCACGCAATCTATGATGCACTATTTACAAATATGCAATGGATGGATGTAAATACAATATTTACAGTAAGATGCATGACCTATGCATTATTTACAATGGTATGCATGACATATGCACTATTTACAATGATGCATGACATATGCACTATTTACAATGAATGCATGACATATGCACTATTACATATGCACTATTTTTGTTTTTGAAATGCAAATGCATGATGATGCATGATTTTGGAATGCGTGACGACGCGCGGCCTTTGGGATGCATGACAATGCATGTGAACCCGAATGCGCAACCATGCACGCCGTTCGAAATGCATGACAATGCAACCGAGCGGGTTTAAGGTCTCGCCAGACCGGGCAAGTGCATGAATTTTGCTATTTTGAATGCATGATTATGCATGATTTTGAAATGCGTGACAACGCACGGCTTTTGAGATGCATGACAATGCATGTTGATGCGAGTGCATGACAACGCACGTCTTTTGATATGCATGACAATGCACGTGAACTCGAATGCGCGACCACGGGCGCCGTTTGAAATGCACGTGAACTTGAATATGTGACGACGCGAATTGCTTGAAGTGCATGGTAATGCAACGTATCAAAGGTCGTTCGGGCACGACAGCCGCCGAAGGACTTACACCTTCAGAGGATTTAAGGTCTCCTAGACCGAGCGTATTTAAGGTCTCGCCAGACCATATATGCATGCAAAATACAATGAGATGTGCATAACAGCACGATGCGTTGGACAACGCGAGTGCACAAGACAGTGCAATGCGCAAGAGGGCAACTTTCGAGTTTTTGTAAATGACAAAAGGATACGTAAAGGATACACCTTGCACGAATTCGAGTGTCACGCACAGAAGACACGGTCCGAGGTCAAAATGGAGGGCGGTTGAGCTTCGGAAATGCCTTTTCCTGTACTATCTTGAGCAATTAAGACCCCAAACTACAGATCTGACCCAAACAAGGTTGTAGGAGGCTCACCGGCCGGAAGAGGAAGCCACCGGCTGTCCACCGGCCATCAAAACACATCACCGACTTAATATTTGGCCGGCCGGCCAAAAATGCAGCCGGCAGGCCAAAAATGCCTGAATCGGGGCAGTTTTGTCTTTTTGGCTCGGGTCTTTTAAAATAGGGTTCCAAACCCTATTTTTCTTACTTCCTCTTAGCCGAAATTTTCTCCTCTCTCTCTCTAGAGTATTTTCCCCTCTTCCCTTCTCCGTTTTCCTTGATTCTCGCGCCCTTTTCAACGTTTGATTTGCGAAGTTCTTTGCGTTTCGAACATTTTCATCCGATCAAAACTTTGTTTCGGTGTATTTTTTTCGATTTCCGCCTCTTGGGGTTTGTTTCCTCCAAGTTTTTCTTGATTTCCGTACATTTTCCACATTCCGGCTTTTCCGACCATTTTTCGCCCTCCCGGGGTTGACTTTTCGGTTGACCTTTCATATTCTAGGCCGATTTTCTCTCTTCCGACCATTTTCACACTACTTTTGACATGGCCGACAATATTCCACAGGGCGGGACTCCCCCGGACCACGAGATGGACCCTGGGGCCGAGCTCCTCCCCTTGAGCGTCCGCTCGTTCGACCCGGCGACCTACCGGCCGGCGATTCACATCCTGCCTCCTGATAGACTGCGCCAATTCAGGAGTTTCGAGAGGGGCGTGCCTCCAAAGCTCCTCTTGCGCGAGCCTACATCTCATTTGTCCTTCGGCGCTTCCGAGGTAACATTCTTCCCTCTGCTTTACTTTCTGCAATGTAGAACACTTAGCTGCCATAACTGATTATGCTCTTTAACTGCTTAGCCCAAATGCACTGAGGCACTGTACACTGTAATCGACCATGAACACACTTGCAACTGATATCTGTTTGAATCTGGAAAACGTGCACACACATTGCACTTGCCCTGAACCACTCAAACATACTGACACATCAGTCATTGTAGTTCACTACGAGCACACTGGCACCCGATATCTGTTTGAATCTGGAAAACGTGCACACATGCTATATCTGTACTGAGCCATACAAACATACTGACACATCACATGTTGTAGTTCACTGCCAAATCTAAATGCTTTTCAAAACTGTACTTTAGCATTTCTTTGCCGTTGTCTGCTTGAAAACAGGGAGATTCCCGTACCGTCCAGGGGTATGGGAACATTGCCGCTCGCGATTGGTACGCCGAGCTACCTGATGCGGTCCACCACATCGTGGACCAGGCCGGTTTTGGTGCATTTTGCAAAGGGCTTTCCAGACTGACGACGAGCAGGCCTCTCCTTGCCGCCCTAGCAGAGAGATGGTGGGACACCACCGACTCGTTCCACTTCTCCGCTGTGGGAGACATGACGATGACTCCTTACGATTTCTCGATGCTCACAGGCATCGGGGTAGGGGGTGATCCGATCCCCTTTGATGCTGATATGGACGAGTGGACGGGTGCTCAGATTCATCTGCTCGGTGAGGTGCCGCCTCTTGCGCGTCCCAGCTTCGTCCGATATTCATGGTTCGAGGTCCAGTTCAGGGTCCAGCCAGCTTTGACCAAGGAGGCTCTGATGACCCAGGAGGCAGTGGAGCAGTACACCTGCGGCTTTCTGATGTTTCTGCTGGGGACTACCATTTTCGCCGACCGGGAGAACACTATACCCCTCTGCCTGCTTAGTGCACTTGTGGACGTCAGGCTGATCTTGCACTACGACTGGGGTGGTGCCGCTCTGGCCACCCTCTACGGGTACATGAGCTCAGCTTCCCGCGGCAATGGACAGTTGCTCGGGGGCTATTGACGCGCTTGAGAGGTACATTTCTTTTTCTGCTTTACGTTTTCTCTATTCTGTACACTGCACACATTGTGGTCTGCTTTATACTGACTGTATACTGTACACACGGCACACACATACTCAACACACTGCACACGGCTCTGCTATTTCTGTTTTATTCTGCGTCCTGCTTTATCTGATGATCATATTGGCATGCGGTTTGCAGTTGTGGGTCTACGCTTACTTTCCCAGGTTAGCCCCAGTACCCGACGCGGAGACCCCTCTTGTCGTCCCGTTCTAACGCCGCGTCGATGGGAGGTGCGTGCGGAGGCCCTGGGAGACATTCATCTTTTTCCGCCGCTACTTTGACACTATTACCCCCGCAGAGGTATGTTCAATTTTTAGAGTTTTATTTAAGCTTCGCTTTACACTGTATTTTCAATAACAGTAGGTAGCAAACTGCATGTCATTTTCAGGTCACCTAGCAGCCTTGGGCTCCACTGCCAGTCGTGACCCGGGATTGGTTTGCCGGTGCAGAGGAGACTACGCGTTTTCGGATCTTGCTGGAGGGCCCAGTCTGTCGGGCTTGGTACCTGGGTGAGCGTTTCCTACGCCAGACCCTGGGGTTACCAGAGCAGATAGTCCCGGGTCCACCTCCTGCCCACATGCGGGATACCGAGAGATTCACCACCCAGGAGATGGCCGATTACACGATCAGCTGGGACGCGAAGAGCTTTAGGGGCAAGGGCGACTACACCGAGTACGTCCAGACCTACATTATACGGCCTCTGAGTGGCGGCCGACGAGCTGAGAGAGGGAGACCCATGGTGCCAGCAGCTGGAGCTGGAGTAGGAGCTGGGGCAGGAGCATCGGGGAGAGCTCGGGTCTGCGGCAGGGGCGGAGCTCAGAGTGGGCGGGGGGCTGGTTGGCCTGCACTGCCCACTTTACTATCATATAGAGGGCAGGGTGGGGCGACCTACCAGATCCCCTTCGCTCCTCCTCCGGCTGACCACAAGTTGGTCAGTTTCCATGACTTGCCTCCGGTATGTATTACTACACTTTATGCATCTTGCATTGGCATTTCATTTCAGTTTATTTGATATTCCGCAGAATACTGATGCATCTGATACTTTTGCAGGCTTCTTCCGTGTATACCCGGTAGTCCTTGGAGCTGAATGCCTCCATGATGGGGATGTTGTAGCGGACATTCGACCTCCCAGCCCTCTATAGTATTCCGGTATGTTCTTCTGACCACGGTCTCAAACCATACACATAAACTGTTTCACATAATTTGATGCACAACACGACACTTGATAAGCTGCTCACGGCATTCATACATTGTACTCATACACTGGATTCTGCACTGACGAACTGCTCACGGCATTCGCACACTATACTCATACACTGGATTCCGTACTGATAAACTGCTCACGGTATTCGAACACTGTACTCATACACTGCATTTTGCGCTGATAAACTGCTCACAGTATTCACACACTGTACTCATACACTGCATTCTGTAGCATACTGATGCGTTTGCCGTTTGTGCTTTTCAGCCTCCCTTTCAGATCCCTACCGCAGGAGGTGCTCCAGTTGGACCCTCTGTTCCTGCCGGAGGAGATGGTAGATTATACCCCCGCACCAAAGCGGGACGCACCCATGTCGGGAGTAGCTCACGGGCTCCAGTTCCAGACGATGACGAGTCTGAGGTGGAGACAGAGGCGGAGGTAGAGTCGTCGGAGGAGGAGACCGAAGACGGCTCGGGCTCAGACTCAGATGACGATGCTAATGACAACGCTCCTGGACCTTCGTCCAGGAAGAGGACGAGGACGGACCCCTAGACCCGAGGCCTTTTGACATATCCAGATTTTTGCTGTTTTTCTTCTTTTTCCTTTTTCTTGTATTTTCTTCTTGTTGGTAGCTAGAGTACTTTGTACTGCCACAGGCAGGTTTTTGTTTCCAAAGCTTTGTACTTGAAATGATGATGAAATGAAATGAAGTAAACTTTTTTATCTAAAAAAAGTGTTATATTTGTACATTTCATACTCTGCATCGCATTGCATCATATTACACCTCAATGTAAATGAGATTGATCTCCTGTCTGAAAACCAAACACTTACATTGTAATAATCAGATAACGAACCAGCCAATCAGCGAAATAACCCATATGAACCACTACTCAGTCCGAACACTCGGCTCACACTCTACTGGGGATTAATCTGCATACAGCCCACAACACTGCGCTTGGTTCATTTTGCACACAACGGATCCCGAACAATCAGCCCAAATCTGACAAGACGGACTATGAAGGTTGAATCTACTAAAGTCGAAACACACTCAGATGCCCCAAATTGTCCCCTTCTCTTTTTGCTTCGCATAAATGTGGAGAATGGCACAGCACTCTGAGCACAGATGACCGAACACAGCGAAAATGATTCAACAAAAGGTACATGACCTAAACATATCAAGTAACACTCGAAAAAGACTCAGAATGAAGGTTGAAGTAAACAAAACAAAAGACACGACACACAGACGCGTTACAAAAATGAGAAACCTCAGAAGTCGCGAGGAGCCAGTTTCTTCGGGTATTTCTTCCCACCCCTTCTGATTTATGATTCTCACATCACTCGGCCCTCAGGCTCGGTTTTTCTCTCAAAACCCTTTTCTTACTTTTCTCTCAACTTACATCTCTCTATTCTTTATTCTCTCATTTTTATCCCTCCCCGGGTTGTTTAATGGATGAATAGGAGGTTGTGGGTTCACACCCGATATGGTTAGCTCACGGCTATTTCTTCTGGTGGATAGAGTGCCCTGCTGGCAAGTATGTTGACGATGGGGGAAAGACAGAACACCTGACTTGACTGTGCCCCTAGTTCATCACTTTGACCATTCTTTTGCTTTGGTTTCCTACTAAAACAATTTGACCAAAATGAGAGTCGGATTAACATACTTGTTCGATTTTTGATTTAAAATCATGCAAGTCAGGCTACGAGTACTGAAAATTTTCCTTTTTTTGGGTCCAAGAAAATGGTTCGGTTTTGGAAAATGAAATAGTTTTCGAGAAAATAATCAAACTCAGTAAAAATTTTCAAAAATTATTTTTGCAAACAGTCAATGCCCAACGAGCATGGAACTTACTCTTTGAGATGCACAACCTTGGATCGGAGGCAATGGGAAATTGCCCCTTGCTTGAAGGACGCTGTATGGCAACGGAAAGTTGCCCCTGGTTTGAAAGGCGACTCATGGCAACGGAAAGTTGCCCCTTGTCTGGATGATGCCGCAGCATATTGTAAACAGTCCTCGCTCGTGATGATCACGACCGAACTCCCTCGGACACAAAGAAGACGAAGATGGTCAAAACCAATATATGGACACAGTCACTTTGAAAGTGTTGGTGACTGGAATTCAGGACGAGGCTGCCTACGTACCCCAAACATGGGAATCGCAGATGATTGAAACCATTACATGGACTTAGTCGCTATGAAAGCGTTGGGGGCTGGACTTCAGGATGAAGTTGCCTACGTATCCCAAACATGGGAATTAAGCCTTTCGTAGTTCCGGTTAAGGTACACTCGGGTATTAACCTTTAACTTTTAGGCTCTAACTTTTGCCAAGGCGCCCGTTGCGGGTTTTCGACCTTGCGAGCTTTATTCTTCTTTTCTTTTCTTTTCATATTTTTTTTTTCTCTTTTTTTTTTTCTTCTTCTTTGCATTTTTTTTCGTTTCTTTTCTTCTTTTTCTTTTTTTCATTCTTTGCATTTTTCTCTTTTTTTTTTTTTTTTTTTTTGTTCTTTTTCTTTGCTCTAACTTTTTCCTGGGTCGCCCTTCCAATTTTTCGGCCCAGCAAGCCTCTCAAGGGTAAAAGTATAGCTTTGTCTATGTCAAATGGTTTTGAGATCCTGAGGTCATCTGAATCCAAGAGAATGGCTGATGTTCACTGATGATGTAGGAGTCCATCCAATGGGGGGCTGAATTTGCCCCTTAGTGTTGCGGATAGGAACTCAGTTATTCTTCAGCAATACCTTCTTCTTTCCTCCCTTCTGGGATTTGGCACTCTTGCCAGTCTTCATTGGTTTGCAGGAATGACTCATCTTTCGCTCTTCGAGCACAATCTGACATCTTTTGCCCCTAGTTCAAGGGGTGCTTATGATCTAGCTTTGCAAGCTTCTTTTGATGACATCTGATCTTCTTGATCTGACTTGCCCCTAGTTCGAGGGCTGCTTCTGATCCGGCCACACAGGCTTTACATGGTGGTTGACCGTTGAACATTCTGAATCCAAGTCCAAGGTTTGAAAACAAACGGATTGAATCTTGAGGCTGAGAGCGATCCTAGGCTGCACAATCTCAAGAGCGGTTCCACGCAGGTCTTCACAGGACTGCGCAAAACATTTTGTTTTTTCAAAGTTTTTAAGAAAGCGATAAATCGCCCGCGCTGAAGACAGTGTGAAACCAGTCTGGGTCAAGCCAGGGTCCTTCTCAATACTCACGCTGACAAGCATGTTTTCAATCATTAAGGGCTTAGCACGCCTCTCTTTCTCTCATTTTGATCAAAGTTTGTAAAACCCGAGGAATTCCTTCCTCTTTGTTTTCACCGCAGTGTTCAAAAAAAGTTTTGAAAAACTTAGGTCAATACAATGATTTTCAGGGCACAAGAGAACAGGTAGAATGTACTGCCGTTCCATTTAAATTCTCTGGCACAACTAGCTCAAAATGGAAATATGATAGCCGCAGCTGTTTTATTCAAATTTTCTGGTTGCAACTGGCTCCATGGCAGAGACAGACCCAAAAGAAAGCAAAAGGGGAATTTACAAAACAAAAAGGGTGTTCAAGGAAACAACCCCGAAATCACCCGACATTCTATACAATGGGACTGACTCGCTACAACAAGACAGACCCATAAGCAAAAGGACTGGCTTAAGACAATGAGACAGACTCAAAACAAAACAAAAGACTGACTCGACACCCAAGCCAGAATTTACAAAACTAGCATTCGCAGATGCTCAAAAAGTGCGTGCCAGACGCCACATCTTGAAATAAACCGAGTGCCGCCCGCAGGTGGTCCAACCCCTGATCACAAATTTGCATTATCCTCGAAGTCCAACAGCTCAGTGGTGACAGACTTTGCTGAGGTAGGTGGGAGGATGACCTCATTGTCGATCAAATCTTGCACTTCATGACGAAGGCGGAAACAACCATCGGTACTGTGACCGGACTGTTGGTGGTACGCGCAGTACAAGGTAGCATCATGTGAAAGAGGGAGATTCTTCAGGAGAGGCCGAGGCTCGAGGGGTTTAAGATGTCCCTTTTTAGCCAAAATTTAAAATGCCCTAGACAAAGGCATGTAGAGGGCGTGAAAGACTCTGCGCCCTCGAGGCAAGTACTTTGAAGTCTGAGGGTTCTTGCTAGACGCACTAGCAAAAGGGTCGGCTGGCACTGCCTTGGCTTTCTGATCTTTTCCTGGTGCAGGGTTGGGAATGACAGGAATTGTCTTGGCATGACGGGGCCCATCCCGATTTTCTTCCTGGCTTGAACTGCCTTCGGTTGGAGTGGGGACAGCATCATCCATAGCTTTAGTCATGACTACAGACATCTTCTGCTTCTTCATCCCCCCGGCTTTCAGAGCCTCGACTACCCACAGCAGTTGTTCAATGGGATCGGCATCTGCCTTCATTTTGTTCTTGCCTCTGACCTCATCCTGATTGAGGGTTTGGGTTGATGTTGATACGTCATTGTTATAGTTGGAGGCCACCTCGGGTTGGCTAAGTTTGATCACAATCCGTCCCAACAGTGGGGGCTCCTGTGGTACAAAATTCCTAGCATACGGTGCGGCTGGTGGCGAAGCTGACATTCCGTAAGCGAGATCCGCCACGGACCTCTGGAGGTCACCTATCATTCCCATCAATTCGAATGTGGTGGGCTCACGAGCCTGATACAACTGGGGGGTCCAGACTGGGTGCGCGACAGGCGACCTGGGTGGATGTGGTACATCGACATTGGTCTCGCTTTGCAGAGTGATTCCTTGATCTAATGTAGCCGTCATAACCACAATCTCCTCTGAATTCTGCATCATGATAAGTCTGCTGTACTGAACGGTGACTGACGGATCAGATATATGTCTTGCCTGAGCAAGGGGGGATACTAGCTACTCTGTATCAACTCTCTGAACTGAAAGGAAAAACAAGCAGCGTTTCAGCCCAAATGGATCAAACACAAATGTAGCCGAACAACTGTATTCTACTGCTGACCATTGTTGCCCGAAATCACTGCCCCCGAAATACTGAATCGGATACCCACAGATATAACTGATTCTCATAAACTGATACTGGCGCCCTCAGGCCTGATACTCAAACTTGCAAACTGATATGTACGTTCCCTGTAGAGATGCACTCTAAAAGCACATAGCAAGTAAAGAGAGCCAAAACACCCCTATGGAAGGGTAGGGTTTCCCTGTCCTATTTTTGTCAGGAGCTAGGGTTTCACTATGCACGTAGCAGTTTTCAAACAACCTAACATTGAGTAAGCAACCTATCCTAGTTTGGAATAGTCACTATGGATTTCGATATGCACTAGGTCAAATGGTCGAAAAGGGTGCTCCAGTAAAACCGGGGTTTGTGCTCCCATACTGTCAGAGCCCACAACCGGTCAACCTTATGGCATGCTTTGACAAAGTCAAGCCTCCGGCAAACCGTTCAGGAATGGCAGATGGAAAACACGGTGTCCTAGGCGCACCAATGCACATGCAATGCAAAGAGACACATAAATGAAATCAAAACAGGATATTACG
The DNA here is from genome assembly GCF_055761805.1 of Camellia sinensis. NCBI lineage: Eukaryota > Viridiplantae > Streptophyta > Magnoliopsida > Ericales > Theaceae > Camellia > Camellia sinensis. Next base: position 616,595 of record NW_028128998.1, on the reverse strand, counting down.
AGTTCGAGTCAAGCTCTCTAAATCCTCAACAGAGTCGCCAGAAACTGTAGACGTCCTCGAACGCCCCGGGAGGACGGGTCCCGTTCCGTTCGCTTTGGGCTCACTATAGTTCGGACTCTCAAATTGTCACGGTTCTCAATCTGAACCAAAGAGTCCAAATCCAGCAAATCGTTTTGAGAAAACAGATTTTTTCTAAAGAAGTGCCAAACATGGACTGCTTTGCCAGATACAGAGTCGCCACCTAAATATTTTTTATGGAGGAATTTAGGAAACCCTGACTCGGTACCAAAGGTCACGTGTCCGTCATCACCTAAGTTGCCTCGGCTCGGGAGCTTGGGTACGATTGGGGAAGGTCAGCTATGAGCACCCCCTCTCGCCCGATCCGAAGATCGGCCTCTACTAACCGTGATATTCAATTTTGAAAACGTTTATGTGTTCTTATGCCGGTTTTTAGCCAAGAATTACTATGTTATGCGCGCAGCAATCAAGTATAGACCAAATCGCCTAAATTGGAACAAAACATTTCATGCTTGTTTTGAAAATGGTTTGTTACTCGCAAGTAGGCTAAAAATGTAGATTTCGCCACCCCCAAGTGGGTTTTAGAAAAGATGGTTTTGCCACTATCTAGTGGGCTTAAAACTCGCAGTTTTAATGCATTATTCCAATTTAGGTAATTCGACCTCCACCCACAGGCACTTAAGCGGTTATATCACATAAGCAGTTATATCACATAAGCAGTTATATCACATAAGCAGCTAACCTCATGGTAATCAAGCTATTATGACAACACTCATACACATGCAAGGTGCTCAAGCATAAAAGCTTACCTAGTATTCTGTGCCAAAATAGAAACTAGTTAGTGAACATGCATGATCCAAGTCCTGTTAAATGGCTAATGCAACGCATACGGAATGTCACTAGAGTAGACTCGGCTAGTCTATAAATGATATGTGAAAATGCACAAGCAGCATATATTCAAGTTAGATTTGAAATACTTATGCAGTTAGTATGATGTGCCGAGCCTGGTGCATGCAATACTGATGAATGATGCACGCATGCATAGCATAAGGTATGCTAAATTAAACGTGCCCTAGTACTAACCATCAAAAGCAGGTAAGTAAAAGGGAGAAAGAAGTGGGGGGTTGGAAGACATGCACACACGCACCCACACTTATTACAAATTTGCCGTTGCTCGGAGGGACCAAAAGAATAATACAATTTAACTAACTCACAAGCTAATTAAATATTACAGGCCAAATAAATCAGCTAAGCAATTTTAACTAATCTATTTAAGCAATAAACAGTGTCGGGAAGTGGGTCCAATGCAATGCATGCTCGGTCCTGCTCGGAAGTCCATTGCCATGCACAAGCTGCCTCTGTTTTCCCTCCTCCGCCCCTCTGAAGACTGCCAAAGTCTCAGAGTTGCTTCTATGGACACTGGGAAACACCACCGGCTGAGGGAAATGATCACCGGCCATGGACAATGGGCATCGGACACAAATTAATCCATCGGCCACATATGGATGGCCGGTCGGCACTGTACATGGCCGGTCAGCCAAAACTTCCTGCAGAACCTGCTGTTGACAGCAGCAGAGGGCAAAGCATAGCATGGCAATGCATTTCAAGCAATGTTTGCACCAACCACACTCCTTATCATGTGTATGACTCAAAGGAGGATGGGCCTCAATTCTCGGACCACCAATCATGCATTTCCATGCATGATGGCCCAAAGAATCAAATGTGCATTTTGATTTCAAACGAAATGCAATGCACATAAACAAACAAATGGAACTCAACCTCTATCACAAGCAATTCAAGAGGCTAAGCATGCATGCTAATGCAATGCAACTTAGGCATAGAAGCTAAGTATGCAACATGGCAATACAAACAAGCAATGATGTTAGGCATACAACTCAAGGTACACAAGTATGCAAATATGCTAGTTACTCAAGTATGCAAGTATGCAAAGCATGCAACACGTTAGGCAATTCCAACTAAGAGAAATGCATGCCAAATGCAAAGTCACTTAAACATGCCACAACACATGATAGGTCAAGCATGCAATCAACACACAAGGTAAGCATGTCACAACATGCGAGAATGGACTTAGACTAATTTAGGCAGCCCTCAAACTAACCTAAAGCAGTGGCCAAAGTGCTCAAACATGAGGGCCAACACACACACACACACACACACACACACACACACACACACACACACACATGTTAATGGGCCACCACTTAAGCACAAGGAGGGACTTTTAAGTACACTTAAAAGGGGAACAATATGGACAGTTATCATGCACATTAAGCTCTAAAATCATGTTGTAACATGATGCCAAATCAATTTAAACAAGGGCCATCAAAGCATGCAAGCAAAGCCAAGGCTTAAGGCAATCCAAAGGGGTATTGAACCACCCTTAACAAAACCAAACATGGCATGAATTGAACAACTAAAATCAGATTCCTAGCATGTTAAAACAAAGCCAAAAGACCACTTAGATGGCATGTAAATGACTTATACATGGAAGCATACGCAATGACCAATCATGGAGCATGGGGCATAACCTCTTGAAATATCAAAGGGGCCATGAAATGCAAGCATACAAGCATGCTAAGTGGACTGAAATAGCATGGCAAGCGGTTCCAAACCACTGAAATGATGCAAGCAACGCATACTACGCATTCGCACGCTTGAGGCTAACAATCCAAGATGCAAAGGAACTATGCAATGCATGTCTTGGTTGACCAAAATAGTCAAGGACAAACCTTAAGCATGGCAAAACAAGCATAAAAGCTTCACAAAGCTAGGCCTAAACATGCTTGAATAAGGGCTCAAAGCATAGGACATGTTAAGGCTAGAACAAGGCATTACAAGGCATGTATGCTAAGCAAGCATGGTGTACCAAAACCAACATACAACAATGCTATATTATGACATAATAAGCATGAAAATCAGTCAAGGCATGGTCAATACACACTCAAACTATATGCTCCCTCAAGAGGCTAAAAATAGCCCTTTTCAAGGACAACAAGGAGAGGAGGGTGGCCCTCTCCTTCTTGGGATCTCAAGGCACCATCCTCACCACTGAAATCCCTCAAAATTTCAGTGGTGAGGAGGCCCAAACACAATGGTCCCGGAGCTCAACCAAAATGGCACAAAACAAAGGCCAAACAAGCCTTAAGAGGGGTCAAACAACCCCAAAGCTTAGAGCACTCTTAAACAACTATTTAGAGGGCCCAAAAATAGAACTTTTATGTGTTATGAACTAAGCTCAAAAACAAATCCAAGATAGGTAAATAAGCTATGCAAAAATGGGGGAAAAGGGACAAGTTTCTTACCTTTGTAGACCCTCTTCACAAATGGTGGACCAACAGTCTCCTTAGGTCCAAACCAGCTTCAAAACTTCAAAAACAACCCTCTAGAACCTCAGCTCCAAGAGGATGGTGTAGTAGTAGGTGTTTGTGTGCAATACTAAGGCCTAAAACACACACAAATACACCAAGAAAGAGAGATATAGAGATAGGATATATACAAACCCTAACCCTAGAACTCAAAGTTCTGAAAAATAATGCCTAATTTGTCTCTCCTTTTTGTTCTTCTTGTTCTTCTTCTCCTCTCTCTCTTCTCTCTCCTCCTTTTTTGTTGATTGATATAGCTATATATCAATCTGCAGCTTCCTTAGAGCACCCACGTCTAGGTATGGGCTGGGGTATGGCCTTGAGTGACAGCTGCCAGCTATCTGCAGGGATATTTGTTGAAAACCATACTTGGCCGGCCGGCCATCACATTTGGCCGATGGCAATAAAACACAGCCGGTGGCCTCAAGCCATAGCCGGTGGAGTGTGGGGATGGCCCAAAAGCCATTCCCTACCCTCAAAAGCAGAAACACAAGTGTTTGGTGCAAAACCAGACACAAAACAGTCGAGTCGAGAGACCCTGAGGCAAGGCGCGCAAGCGAGGCCTCCGGGAACTCAAGACGAACACAAACAAGGATGATCACCGAGTGTTCAAACAATGACATCCAAGTCTTGAGGACGGTCAAAAATGGGGTGTCTACAACTAAGCATGATATCTTGTTTTTGAAAACACATGTGCTCTTATTCCAGTTAATTAGCTAGAATTACTATGTGACGCGCACAGTAAAACAATTATAGACTAGATCGCCTAATTTGGAACCAAGCATCGCATATCCGTTTGTTTAGAAAATGATTTGAAGTTTGCTACTCGTAAGTAGGCTAAAATGTGGATTTCAATGAATTATCCTAATTCAAGTAATCCAACCTTCACCCACAGACATTCAGGCAGTTAATCACATAAGCAGTTAGCCTCATGGTAAGCATGCTTTCATGGAAAAACTAACACACATGCAGCATGCTAAAGCGTAAACACTCACAGTGTACTCTGAGCCAAAACAAGGAACTAGTTAGAAATCATACATGATTCTAGTTCATGTTGAGATGGCTAATGTAACACATGCGAAAATGTAACCAAGATAGGCTCGGCTATCCTAAGATTGTCATGTGAGATGTAACTTGGTACATGTATTCAAATTGAAATTGAAATACAATACAGTTAGTATGATGCACCGAGCCCGGTGCATGCAAAACAGATGAATGGATGCACACATGCAAAGCATAAGGTATGCTAAATGAAATATGCCCTAAAACTAACCATCGTAAACGGTTAAGTAAAAGGGAGAAAGAAATGGGGATTGGAAGACATGCATCACACACACACAGGCTTATTACAACAATGTGCCCTCTTGAAGGAGGAACCGCATAAGAAGCTAACTAGCTAATCTAAGCTAATTTAACTAATTATTACAAAACGAATTGAATAGCTAACGCATTAACTAATAAAGGGGTACAAACCAAAGCAAAACCTAGCTATCTAAGCATGTGGAAAGCAATAAAAGCAGGAGGTTCCCAAAGGGAGAAGATTGGATGCATGCTTGGTCGCCTCATTCGGTAATCCAATGCGATGCCCCGATTTGCTTCTGTTTTCATTTGTTTTTAGAAACTTGCACCAAGCTCCAAAAAGATAAAAATCCACCTTGGGAATCCAGTGGGAGGGTGGCCGACCACTTTTGGTCTCTCCAGACCCCTGCCGATCACTTTTTGTTGTTGAAAACCAAGAAAAGTGGTCGGCCAGCTACTTTTTCTGGCTAGCCGACCAGTTGCTGCTGCCAGACTCCAGTTTTCTGCAATAGAGAGCAAGAAAGGGCATGGCAATGTATTTGCAAGATATGTATGCACAACCACCCTCCCTATCATGTTATGAACTCAAGGGGGTGTGGTTCTCGATCCTCAGGCCACCAATCACGCATTTCCATGCATGATGGGCGAGAGACAAAGTTGCACGATTCAATATGAAATGAATGCACAAGTAAACACATAAGGCCTAGAACTCTATCATGTATGATCAAGAGCATTGGCGATCGGAAATTAAGGCACGTTTCATCACGTTAAGTATGAAACGTCCCTTGTTTCCCGTGTTTGGACTAACACCTATTCCAAACACAATGCAAGCAAGCATGGCGTACACAATGCGAATAAACTATATGGCATACTCAATGCAATGTGACATGATTAACTTAACAAAGCTAATGGCATACGAACAATACTAATGCATGCATGCACAATGCAATGCTACAAGGGAAACTTAGCAATGTTAGGGACATGCACACTCAATGCAAATATCAGTTAGCATGCACAATGCAATTATGTGAACTAAGCATGCACAATGCAAAGTACAAGGCATACATAATGCGATGAACAATGTGGCATACTCAATGCAATATACATGGCATGTTCCATGGACTTAAACTAAAAGGGGTAGACCTCAGTCATGCCCAAATCAGTGGCCATTGGTGATGAAATGAAGGCACATAAAGCAAGGCATGCATGCACAATGCATTGGCCATCAAAGAGGCCAAAGAGCACAACTCTCAAGAGTGCTCGATGAGTGACAAAAGTGGAAGTGTAACAACACTAAGTGCACTGAAATGAAGCAAGAAATGATGCCAAATCATTCAAACAACATAAGTAAAGCATGCTAGGGTCCTAAGGCATGAAAACTAGCAAAGAGCAACTCAAAGGAGGCATGCAACACATGACACAAATGCATGAACTAAGCATGGGCAGAGCTCAAGTAGGTCAAAACAAGGACCTAAACATGCTTAGACGAGGGCTCAAAGGCCTAGGCATGCAAGCATGCAAGCTAAGGCCATAACAAGGCCATAATGCATAACACTTAAAGACATTCAAAACATGAATGAAGTGGGAACAAAAGCATGCTATAAGCTCCAAAATGTCATGTTAGATGATGCCAAATCATGCACACGACACAAATGAAGCATGCAATGGTGCTCAAAGCTTGAGGCAAGCAAGAGCATTTGTACTACAAGTATACAAAACATGAAGCATGTGACCAAGGCGACCCAAAAAAGTCCTAGTACATGTTAGAATGAGTCTAAAACATGCATGGAAGTAGGCCAAAATATGCTAGCATGAAGGGCATGAAGTATGGTGGATGCAAGGCAAATAAGGCGGATTACACTACACCTATTAAGACCAAGCATGGAATGACTTAAGCAATAAAAATCAAAGTTATATCATGACATAATAACCCCAAATAAACACTGAAATGAGAGCTCGCAAGCAAAGGCATGAAGGCATACGCAATGGTTCATGTTAAGGCATAAACGGGCAAACCCTCAAACGCATTGAATAAGTGATAAATGTGAATGCATGGACATGAAACATGGACTGAAATCACATAATAAATGATGCCAAATCATTCAAATAGTCCAAGTAAAGCATGCTAGTGGACTTGGTGTACAAAGCTAACAAGCTAGATTGAACTATAGCTATACAAAGCAAGTCATGTATGACCAAGACAACCAAAATCAGAGCTAAAGCATGTTAAAGCATGGACAAAAGCTTCATGAAGTTAAGCCAAAAGCATGCTAGAATGACATGTCACAACATGATGCATGTTAGGCTATTTCATGGAAATGCACTATAAGTGCATGGAGCATGCAAAGGCTAAGCAAACCAAACCAAAACAGAGTCATGACATGGAAAAAAAATCACCAAAAACATGCTGAAATGGAAAGAAAACAAGCTAGAATGACATGCTACTTCATGAAGCGTACAAAGCTAGTTTGTGTGATTTACACTACATGTGTATTTGCCATGCATGGAATGACCAAGACAAGTAAAAAGAGTGGTATGCCACACAAAAATAACCACAAATACATGCTAAGACATGGTCAACATACACTTAACAAAGGTGCTCAAACATGAGACATATTAAGGCATGTAAAGAAGATACAAGGAGAGGGGATGGACCTCTCCTTCTTAGGACCTTAAAACACCATCCCCACCACTGAAATCCGGAAGGCCAATACAAGGTGGTCCCGAAGCTCACAAAAAAGGCTCAAAAACAAGGCCAAACAAGGCCTAAGAGGGGGTAAACAACTCCAAACACAAAAGTGATCTTAAACAAACCTTTTAAGCATGAAAAAATAGAACTTTTATCAGTTATGAGCTAAGCTTAAAATAGTATAAAAGATATGCTAAAAGCTTAAGTAAGAAAGGGGGATTTAAAGGTCAAAAGCTCACCCTTGAAGACCCTCTTTATAACTGTAACTCTAGCAAGTTTTTCAAGCTCAAGTCAACCCAAGAACACCAAAATCATCCCCTAAGCACCTCAGTAGCAAAAGGATGGTGTTTGAGTGTGTGTTTGTGTGTTAAACTAAGACAAATCTACACTTTTGAAGCACAAAAATGAAGAACCAAGCAAGATAGATACAAAACTATATGTATCTCTCTAAGGGCAATTTTCTGAACCTGGAAAAGGGAGGAGAAGCCTCCCTCTTATAGAAGAGAAAAGCCAAAGGTTCTTGGAGAAGCTAAGCTTGAATGCCATCCCTCCATACACGTGTATGGAGGATGGCTCAAATGCTCTCCAGCTGTGCCAGCTATCTTAAAATATCTCCAAAAAGGTGCCAAAAAGCAGCCGACTACTTGAAATGGTTGGCCTGCTTTTAAAAGTGGTCGGCCGACCACTTTAGGTGGTCAACCAAAGCAAAAATTGGTCGGCCATAGGTGGGACAGGTCAACACACTAAATGCAAAGTGGTGGTGTAGTGGTCGACCAGAAAAGATGGTCCAAAGACCAAGAAAGCCAGTTATCTAACAAGAAAACTAGCTGAAAAAAGGAAAAGTGGTCGACCAGGAGAAATACTGGTCTCCCACCCTTGTACCACCTTCCAAACAAGGAAAGCAAGGTTTGTACCAAAAACAAACCAAAGCGGATGCAAGACGAGAAATCGGGTGGCAAAGCACGCGGCCAAAAGTCCCGAAAACTAGCTGACGAGCATCAAAAGTGGTATGCAACCACAAAAGTGGTCTCCCAGACCACAGTGTTCCTCTAGGAAGAGGCAACATGGTGTGGTTCAAAAACCATGCCAAACGGAGAATGTTAAGCGGTCCCGAGACAAGGCGCGCGACCAAAGGTTCCAAAAACTGAAAACTAGTCTCCAAATGGAAAAAGTGGCCTACGACCACGAAAAGTAGTCTACGACCACAGAGAGATGGTCTACAAGACCACTCCCTCCCTCCGGGAAGGGAAAACAAGACTTGGTCTGCAAACCGAGCCAAAGCACAAAGAGTTCCGAGGCCCGGATACAAGGCTCTTAGCCAAAAGTCCGAAACCTCAAAATGAGCACAACATGCACCATCACCGAGCGCTCAATCGATGACATCTGAGTCTTAAGGTCGGTCAAAAATGGGGTGTCTACAGTGAGGGCATGACAATGAAACATGCTTTGAAATATCATTCCAAATGACACTAAATCATGCAAATAGCTCAAGTGATGCATACTAGTGGATTCAAAACTCAAGACTAGTGAGCTAGAATGCACTATTGCTATACAAAGCAAGGCATGCATGACCAAAATAACATAAATCAGACCTTAATCATGGTAAAACATGGCCAAAAGCTTCTTTGAGTTGGGCCAAAATCATGCCAGAATGACGGTCAAAAGCATGATGCATGTTAGGCTAGTGAATGGAAATGCACTACAAGTGTGTGGAGCATGCAACCAATGATCAAACAAGCCAAAAACAGAGTTAAAGCATGTTAAATAATGGCCAAAAATAGGCTGAGATGGAGCCAAAACAAGCTTAACAAACATGCTACTTTGGTGAGCCATCAACACAAGCAAACAAGAGAAGAGGAGGGGGGACAACCCCCTCCTATTTGGGGCCTCAAAACCACCTTTTCACCACTGAAATTCCTCTAGAATTCAGTGGTTTAAAGGCCAAAAAAATTTGGTTTGAAAGGTGGAGAAAGATGCCTCAAAAGGCTTTACAAGCCAAGGAGCAAAAGGGAGGAAACACCCCACAGCCAAACAAGGCTTAAACCACCACTTTTAGGACTGAAAAATAGAGTTTTCTTCAGTTCAAAACCAAGCCAAAAACAGTTGAAAGGGTGGCAAAACAAACATGCAAAGTTGGCCAAGATAGTATACAAAAATGAGCCTAAAAGAGGGATATGCTTACCCTTGAAGCACAGCTGGAAAATAACCAAAATTCTAAGCTAAAAACACCTTAGGAGCTCCAAATGATCCTCAAAGAACCTCAGCCCAATGATGATTAAGTTTGATCAAGGATGCCTAGGCAAAGGAGAGGTATATCTCCAAGTATATCTCTTGCATGCACACAAGGTCAAGAGGGAGAGCCAACTAGAAAGAAAAGCTGAATTTTAGCTCTGGAATTTCTAGAGAGAGAGGAATTTTTTAGAGAGAGTGGCTCCCAAAATTGCTTCAATGTTCTTCTCATGCAAAATGGGAGATATGGCTCATATATAACAAAAAGCAAAAGTTGGTTCGAAATATCTGAGTTTGGGAATATCTGGAGGTTGTGGAAAACAGTTGGAGAGAAAATATCTTCAAAAAATCTGAGTTTGGGACCTACAGACCAATTTTCTGGTCAGCTGACCACTTTTCTGGTCAGCCAGCCAGTTTTCCTGGTCGGCAGGCAAAACTCTGCTTTCTAGGTCCAACTAAAAATGGCCATAACTCCTTCATCTGGACTCCTTTTCAGGTCATTCTTGTGTCCAAATTGAAGCCCCGAAAGTAATATTTCCAATGGTAGCATCCTTGCATCAAAATTCTAACTGTGTAAAAAGTTATGCCTGTTTCGATGAAGTCGCTTAGTTTCGATCCTTCCCGGATTCATGCCGAACTTCTCCCAAACTAGTTTTCTTCTCTTCTTTCCTCTTTTCTTCAACTCCAAACCCCTAAAAAAGGTGTTTTGAAAGATTTTTCAAAGATTTCATCTTTTTTTCATTCATTTCCACTTTGTCCTCGCTCAGTTTACCGAAAAGCGCAACATTTCACGAAATGTGAGCCTCGGAACATTGTAGGAACTTTATTTTCAAAAGTATTTTGAAAGAGAGGGTTTCAAGGTCTCAAAATCTTTTGATCAAGATCATTTTAGTCCAAAAGGGGTATGAAGTTGGGATTTGACTCTTTCTTTGCTGAAGAAATCGAACCCTTGCACTGCACAACTTTCACCACCAAGTAAACCATCAACGGTGCCCAAGTCTTAAGGACGGTCGAAAATGGGGTGTCTACAAGTGTTTACTACTTTCTTGAATAATATCCAATACAGCCTTGGTAGAGGAAATAGGATGCATTTTTGGAACGATGGGTGGTTAAGGGAGGGAATTGTATTACGAAACACTTTTCCAAGACTATACCAGATCAGTTCTAATAAGGAAGGGAGAGTGGAAAACTTTTATGGTCTCCGTGAGTGAAAGATATGAATGGAATGTAGAGTTTCGAAGACCATTGATGGCTTGGGAGGAAGAACAGGTCACTATGCTAAACAATCTCTTAATGGGGGTTTCAGAGATTAATCAGAGGGCGGATGATACAATTAGATGGAAGGCTGCTACCTGCGGTGTTTATTTAGTGGCATCAATGTATAATTGTGTTGATGCCAAGATAGGCTCTTATATGGAAGTACCAAAATTGATTTGGAGGAATGGAGCACCACCATCAGTCAAGTTTCTTTGATGGTTGGCATAGAGGGGTAGAGTTAAGACCTCGGATAGGCTTGCTAGGTTGGAGATTCTTGACAACCATGATGATGGGCAATGTAGATTTTGTGGCATTGAAAATGAATCTTTGGAACATGTCTTAATCTGGTGCGAGAAAGTTTGGAGGATCTGGACCGCAATTTTGCGATGGTGGGGACTGTCGTGGGTGGTTCCTGGTTCAATGACTATGTTGCTTGAATGGTAGATGGGTCAGAAATTTAGGAGGAAAAAGAAAATAGTGTGGGAGATTATTCCTTTTACTGTCATGTGGTCGATTTGGAAGTTGAGAAATCAATGTATTTTTTAGAACTCCCAACTGAATTGGGAGGAGTTGTTGGATTTAATCAAGTTTCGCATTTTTTTTGGGCCTCATTGAAATGGGATTGCAGGGGTTTTTCTTTAAATCAGTTACTAAGCATCCAATCAGGCATATCGAGGTGTTTAAGTTAAGGTTGCTGGTTTTTGTAGACACCCCATTTTTTACCGTCATCAAGACTTGGATGTCATCGTTTGAACACTCGATGATCATCCATGCTCGTGTTCGTTTTGAGTTTCTGAAGGTCTCGATTGCACGCCTTGCCTTGGAGCCTCTCAACTTGTCTGTTTTGTGCTTGGTTGTGGACCAAGAGCTTGTGGCTTTATTTCTAAGGGAAGGGGGTGGCTTGTTGGCCAGCCCTACAATCCATCGGCCAGGCCTCATGCCTATCAGCCTTTCCTTCTTTCCATCGGCCATCAGTGGTGGCCGGTCGGCACCTTTAATGGCTAGTCGGCCATTTTTTTGGCCGAGGCCCCTTTTTCTGCTTTTGCAGATATTTTTCTTCCAGTTGGTGCCAGCTGGTGGTCACTTGGTGTATCCTCTCTACACGTGTATGGAGGGATTTTAACAAGCTCCTAGCTTGTTCAACAAGCTTGGGACTTGATTTTCTATAAGAAGAGAGGTCCCACTCCCTTTTCAGAGGTTCTGAAAATTTGCATTAGAGATATCATATCTCTATATATATATATATATTTCTTCCTCCCTCTCTATATTTGCCCTAGTTTGTGCCTTAAAGTGGTTTTTCTTCACACTTTTGCACTAAAGCACCTAGTGAAACACCTTCACTACTGAGCTGAGGTTCTTGTAGGTTGCATTTGAGTGGTTTAAGCTTGGTTTTTGCCTTTGAAGTTGCTGTCCTAAGGTGGTTCTTCAAGGGTGAGTCTCTTACCTCTTTAAAGCTTTGTTTTCATAGCTTATTTGGCCCTATTTGCATGCTTCTTTTGGCTTAACTTTCAACTGTAAAAAGATTCATTTTTAAGTATTAAAAGTGTTTGTTTGAGGCCTCTTTGGTGTTGGGGGTGGTCTATCCCCTTTTGTGCCTTGTTTGGCCTTGTTTTGAGCCATCTCTTTTAGGCCTTTGGATCACCTTTGTTTGGCCTCTTCACCACTGAATTCCAGAGGAACTTCAATGGTGGAAAGTGTGTTTTGAGGCCTCAAATAGGAGGGGGTTGTCCCCCCTCCTCTTCTCTTGTTTGCTTATGTTGTTAGCTCATCAAAGTAGCATGTCTTTCTAGCATGTTTTGGCTCCATCTCATCATGCCTTAGGCCTTATTTTAACAAGATATAGCTCTGTTTTGGCTTGGTTTGATTACCTCTTGCATGCTTCTTGCACTTGTAGTGCAATCCTCCTTATAGCCTTAACATGCATCATGCTTTGGACCATTATTTTAGCATGCTTTTGGCTCCACTCCAAGAAGCTTTTACTCATGTTTTGCCATGCTTAAGCTCTGTTTGAAGTTGTTTTGGTCATGCATGCCTTGCTTTATATAGCCATAGTGCAATCTTGTTCACTAGCTTTGAGTTTCCAAGTCACTAGCATGCATTACTTGGGCTATTTGCATGATTTAGCATCATTTGGTATGTGATTTCAGTGTGTGTAGTGTGGTCATACTCTCACATCTTTCACTCTTTCAATGCTTTGAAGGATTGGTGCTTTATGCCTTAAACATGAGCTAATGTGTATGCCATCTTGCCTAAGCTTTTGGGCTACCATTTCAATGTGTTTTGAGTCTTATTTTTCCATGATACAACTCTGTTTTTGGTTGTTTAGAGCATCCCTCATTTGCTTCCTACACTTGTAGTGCAGCCATGCTCATTGGCCTTGCATGCTTGGTGTTTTGGCTTACCATGCTAGCTTTGTTTGGCTTCATTCCATGCATGTTTTAGCCTTGTTTTGACCTACCTTGGGACTATTTTGAGTCATCTTAGCTCTTTGGGGCTTGATTGATATGGCCATGGTGCAAGTCCCTTTGCTAGCCTTAAGCTTTGAGCCTCTTAGGATGCTATGCTTGTCTTATGTGCATGATTTGGCATCATTCCTTACATGATTTCAGAGCATGTTTCATTCCCACACTCTCACATTTTCCACTTCTTCAATGTGTTTGAGAGTTATGTCTTCATGCCTTGTTTGTGAACCAATGTGTATGCATGCTTGTATTTGCTTTTGGACTTCATTTTCTACATGTTTTGGCCATTGTCTTGGCATGCATGAGGCTTCTTTGAGGTTGGTTTGGTCCGCTGACTATTGCATTACATAGCCCTTGCCATGTTCATGTTGTTTGCATGTTGTTGCATTACATTATGTTAGCATGTTGTGTGTGTTGCATTGTGTTTGGGTTGGACGTCAATCCAAACACGAGGAATGTCGCATGTTTCATACTCAAAGTGATGAAACGTGCCTCGTTCCTTAGGTCATCGACACCTTTGATCATGCATGATAAGGTGGAGGTTCATCGAGTCTTATGTGTTATTTGTGTGTATTCATTGACATTGATTTGTGCAACTCGGCCTCTTTGGCCATCATGCATTGAGATGCGTGATTGGTGGCTCGAGAGCTGAGCACTACACTCCTTTGAGCTTAAGACATGATAAGGAGTGTGGTTGCACACACATTTTCTTGCAAATACTCTGCCATGCCTCTGTTGATGTTCTGTTGTAGCAAAAGGAGAAATTGCAGGAAGCAGTGGCCGACCGGCCATCAGAGCTACCGACTGGCCATCTAGTCTGCTGATCGGCTATCAGAATTGGCTGATAGTAATAAACTCTGGCCGATGGCCATCCCTCTTGGCCGACCATCTCTCAAAATGTCCATAAGGTGGATCAGAAGCATCTTGGAAGTTGGCATAATTTTTAGAAGTCCAAGACAGTGCAAACAGAGGCATCATGAGGCACGGCAGTGGATTTCCGAGCGAAGCCGACCGAGCATACATCTCTTCCTTGCCCGCGAGGCCATTTCACTATTTAGTCATTCAATTTGTTGTGTAATAATTAATTAGCTAAGTTAGTTAATTAGTTTGGTTTGTAATAATTAGTTTAATTAGCGTAGCTAGTTAGCTTATTATTCGGACCCTCCGTCGAGAGGGCAACTGTTGTAATAAGTGTGTGTGTGTGTGTGTGATGCATGTCTTCCAACCCCATTTCTTTCTCCCTTTTACTTATCTGCTTTCAGTGGTTAGTTTTAGGACATATTTCAATTAACATACTTATGCTAGCATGCGTGCATCATTCATCTGTTTTGCATGCACCAGGCTCGGCGCATCATTCAAACTGCATTGTATTTCAATTCCTATTTGAAAACATGTATCAATTGTCGCATTCATATGCCATCTTAGAATAGCCGAGCCTACTTTAGTTGCATTTTGCATGTGTTGCATTAGGTATTGTTGACATAGCTAGGATCATGCATTGATTACTAACTAGCTTCTTTTTTGGCTCGGTGGTCACTGTGAGTATTTACGCTTTAGCATTCTTGCATGTGTGTAAGTGACTGCCATGATAGCATGCTTGCCATGAGGCTAACTGCTTAAGTGATTAACTGCATGAATGCCTGTGGGTGGAGGCTTGATTGCCTGGGTTGGAACAACTCGTTGATTGTGAGTTTTAAGCCCACTTGAAGTGGCAAAATCATGTTTTTCTAAGCCCACTTGAGGGTGGCAAATCCGCGTCTTAGCCTACTTGCGAGTAGCAACTTCAAACCATTTTCGAAAAACAAACATGAGTTGTTTTGTTCCAATCAGCATGATTGAGTCTATACTTGTATGCTGTGTGCATCACATAGTAAGCTAGCTAATAAACCGGAATAAAAGCACATGTGTTTTCAAAAACAAGATATCATGTTAGTAGAGGCCGATCTTTGATTGGGCGAGCGGGGGTGCTCATTTCAGGACCTTCCCCTCTCGTACCCAAGTTCCCGAGCCGAGACAACTTTGGTGATGACGGACACGTGGCCTTAGGCACAAGTCAAGGTTTCCTAAATTTCCCAAAACAAAATATTTAGGTGGCGACTCTGAAATCTGGCAAAGCAGTCCATGTTTGGCACTTTTCGATTCAAAATTGATTTTTCAAAACCAATTGCCGGATTTGGACTCTTTGGTGATTTATCAGTCTTACATTGCACTTTGTGAGATTAAATTCAGAACCGTGACAGGAGTCCGAACTGAAGTATCTAGAACCATGATTCGCGCCCTCGCGCGCGGAGCGAAGTTCGGGCGGTCTACAGTTTTGCTGTTCTGTCGAGGTGTTTAAGCTGAGGCTGCTGGTTTTGCTATTTTGGTTTTGCTAGTATTGCATGTTATCAGCTAACTGGTTTTGGTGCTGGTATTGAGGTGTTGCATCTACTGTATGTGTGCTGTTACGGGCAACCTGTTGCTATTTGGTTTAGTGCTGCTAATATGCTTCTATTGCTGTTGTTATGCTGTGGAAGGGAGCTTTTCTCTTTTTGGTTGCTATAGTTTACTCGGTTTCTCTTTGTTTTTGATTGTTGTTGGTTGGTCTTTCACCAATCTCGAGTTTGTGCTAGTGTATGATTGCACTATCTCTCCGGTGCCAACCTAGTTGGGATCGTTGAGTTATAGCTATGATGCTTGTTTGCACTGCCTTGTTTTATTGATGTAAGTTTCTCATGTATTTGGCTCTTCATTAATAAAACTTTCTTTTGTTGATCAAAAAAAAATTATGACAAAAAACCTAACACTCTAATGTAACACTCCAATAACGTAACACTTTAATATAACACACTAAAAAAAATTTGGTTTACCTTTCCCAAACGTAGCAACGTAACACTCAAAAAAACCTCTTTGGTGTACTTTTTCAAACATAACACTCTGAATATATATATATATATATATATATATATATATATATATCTTAGTGTACTTTTTTTTCAAACATAACACTTCAATCAATGTAATCCCAAACGTAACACTCTAATGTAACATACTTCAATGTAACACACAAAAATACTAAAACGAATTCCTTAGTGTATTTTTTTCAAACATAACAGTCACAGTTTGAAATTGTACATTTGTCATAAACTTACTAAGGAATATTTGTATTCCTTTTGAAATGGTTTGAAGAATCTTATATTCTTTTGTTTTTTAGTGTTACATCGGAGTGTTATGTTTAAAAAAAGTACACTAAAGAATTTATTTATTTATTTTTGGTTATATTGGAGCTTTATGTTTGCGAAAAGTACACTAAAGAGTTTTTTTTTTTTTTTTTTTTGTGTTACATTAAAGTGTTGAGCTAAAGAATTTTTTTAGAGTGTTATATTGAAGTGTTACGTTTAAAAAAAATACGCTAAGAAATGTTTTTGTGTGTTACATTAGAATGTTGTATTATTAAGTTTTTGTATGTTACATTAGAGTATTACACTAAAGAGTTTTTTTAGAGTATTTTATTAGAGTGTTACATATAGGAAAAATACACTAAGAAATTTTTTGTGTTACATTAAAATGTTACACTAAGAAATTTTTGTGTTAGAATGTTACACTAAAAAGTTTTTGTGTTACACTAAGGAGTTTTTTTAGAGTGTTATATTAAAGTGTTACGTTTGAAAAAAATATATACTAATGAGTTTTTTTTTTTGTGCATTACATTAGAGTGTTACAATAAGAAATTTTTTTGTATGCTACATTATAGCGTTACACTAAGGAGTTTTTTTGGAGTGTTATATTGGAGTGTTACGTTTAGAAAAAGTACAGTAAGGAGTTTTTTATTTGTTATATTAGGGTATTACCCTAAGATTTTTTTTTTAGTATTACATTGGAGTGTTACGTTTGAGTATTACATTGGAGTATTATAGTTTGAAATTATATATTTGGCCAAAACTTATCAAATAGTTTTTGTACTATGTTTGAAATATTTGAAAATCACATATCCTTTTGGAATGTTTGAATATTCCCATATTTTAAGTCATTTTTGTATACTTTCTGAAATGTTTTCCAAATAAAAAAGATTTTTATACAAAAATTCATCCCAAATTTGATTCCATATATTGTGTACCTACCTTTCTAGCACAAAAGAAAAAAAGAGAAGAAACATAATAGAAATAAGGATATAACCATAAATCTAATTTTTAAATAATATATTAAATCTTTCTTTTCAAATTTAATGGGACTAATTGGTCTATAAAAATATTCTCAAGACTAAATAGATCACCATTCCTTAAGATGGAAATTATAGGTAAATTTTCCTAAATTTTAAATAGTTATTTTATAAATTATTTGGTCATTTCATTTTTAGTATGAATCTAAAGGTTTCATTCTAACGTAGATTACATAAAAGCCAAACATAAGTTGAGAGATAAATGTGAATTTTTTCATAGTGTTGAAATTACTAAACGTAACACTTCAAAAATGTAACATTCCAATCAATATATCACACAAAAATTTCTTAATGTATTTTTCTCAAATGTAACACTCTAATATAATATACTAAAAAATTTCTTTGTGTACTTTTTCTAAACATAACACTCCAATCAATGTAACATACAAAAACTCCTTAGTGTATTTTTTCTAAACGTAATATTCCAATATAACATACTAAAAAACACCTTAGTGTAGTTTGCTCAAACGTAACAATGTAATATTCCAAAGCAGCTCCTTAGTTTATTTTTTTTAAACGAAACACTCCAATCAATGTAACACACAGACTCTGTTTGAGAAGTTAGTAGGTTATTTTAGCTTTTGGTTATTTTAGTAGGCTAAAATAGTTGTGTTTGAGAAGATAATTAGATTTTTTTATAGTTAGATGTGATATTTGTGTGAGAAAAATTGAAATACTTATGAATTTGATGTGGCATTTTATCTTATTAGTTATTTTAGCTTATTTTTTCTTTTAGTGTTATTTTAGCCCAAAAAACCAAAAAAGTTTCTTCTCAAAAACTCTTTAGTGTATTTTTTTTTTCAAAAGAAACACTAATGTAATGCTCCCATGGAACTGTTTGTTATAACTTTTAAGGGGTGATTATAGCTTATTTTGGTTTAGAAGTCTATGCCAGACTATTTGGTGTAATTTCTGTTTATAGCTTATCAGGTAGAAATAGCTTAAATAAACTGAAAAAAAACTTATTATTGTAAGTTGGGGTATAGATGCTTTCAGTTTCTGCTTTCTGATTATAAACTTTTAACTTAAAAAAAAAGTTCTACCAAACAAGGCCAATATAGCACTAGAAAATCACACTAACAGAAATATAGATTTCTATATTCAACAACCAACACTTTAGCTATCAATCCCCCTAAAAAGAATTTTCTACATCTCACCTTTTCATTTCCATCCCAAAAACAAATTAGAAAATTAGAAAAATGAATCAGAAAATAATAGCACCAAATCAAATAAATACAACTTTTCAAACAAAAAAAAAAAAAAGGAGACTAATTGGATCGTAAGAAAACTCTTAAAACTAAATGGATCAATATTCTCCCATATAGGATTTTTTATGGATAAATTTTTTTTTTTTTTAAATTAACAACAATAACTGTAATCTCATACAATTAAATTGAAATTGTCCAAAAAAGCATCTATCAAATTACAATAATGGTAGGTATACAAAAAAATACTATAAAATTTGATTAAACACTCACGTGAGTGAGACCATACTAGTGTGATTATTTGGTAGAAAAGTAATCTTAAAGACTCTAAAAATTCTATTAAATTTTTTATCAAATGTCTCATATGGGTGTGAGACCCACACAATGTGGATCCTATGTGGGTCCCAACCTATTTGAGACATTTGATATAACTTTTGGTAGAATTTTTGAGATTTCTAGAATTTTTGTTAGTAAGTAATGTTAGAGATCCTAAAAATTCTATTAAAGTTTTAATCAAATATGTGTGGGACACACATAATGTGGACCTCATGTAGGTCCCACACCCATGCGAGACATTTGGTATAACTTTTGGTAGAATTTTTGAAATCTCTAGCGTTTTTGTTGGTAAGTAATGTTAGAGACCCTAAAAATTATACCAAAGTTTTTACTAAATGTTTCATATGAGTATGAGACCCACACAATGTGGGCTTCATGTGGGTCCACACCTATGTGAGATGTTTGGTACAATTTTTGATATCTCTAGCATTTTTGTTGGTAAGTAATGTTAAAGACTTTAAAAATTCTACCAAAGTTTTTACCAAATGTTTTATATTGGTGTGGGACCCACACAATGTGAGTCTGACACTCATGTGAGACATTTGGTATAACTTTTGATAGAATTTTTGGGATCTTTGACATTTTTGTTGGTAAGTAATGTTAGAGACTATAAAAATTCTACTAAAATTTTTATCAAATATGAGTGTAACACCCACACAATTTTGAGGTATGTAACATTTATGATCAAATTAAAGCTTGTAATTTGTCTATAAAAGGCCTTTCATCACACTGAAAACATCATCAAACAATCCTATCAATGGCAACTACAAACGTTGATCCGTTCGTTTTCTTCTATGTGGCCTTCTTTATCCTCTTGTTTGGCCATGAAGGTAAGTATGTTTGAATTTTTTTCTTCCAATTACAAATAAAAGATGATGAAATATATATTATCAACCAAGTTTATTATAATTCATAGATAGGATAAACTACAAGTATTGTCCCTAAATTTTAACACTGTTTTCATTTAAGTCCTCAAAGTTTTAATTTTGTTAATTAAATTCTTAAGGCATTAAATTCGAATCAATTTAGTCATGAAGATAATAGAAAAATAAAATACAAGCCCAAAAGTTATATAAAATTGTTATAAGGCCCGAATTTTAATTTATTATTAACTTAATTATTCTCTGTGCATATATTTTAATATTAGGATCAGAATATAATTTTTTAGTTTTGCTAATATTAGTATATGAGTATTAGATACAACGAAGAAGTTGAAAATGATAATTTAAATGATAATAATGCACTACAAACAATTATCAAGCAAACTGATATTATAATCAAGTTATTAAAAGAACTTATTGAAAATCTTAAGGAAAATAAATGTGAAATTATTTATGAAGTTTCACATCTATTATTAGATAAGATAAGAAGGTAGCCCTGGTAGAAAATCAACAATAAAATAATATAGCTAACTATCTTTAGGTTAAATTACTTTGACACTCCTTGAGGTTTGGTCTAATTACTACCTACCCCTTAAACTTTTAGAAATTACATTCC
Organism: Camellia sinensis; assembly: GCF_055761805.1. Lineage (NCBI taxonomy): Eukaryota > Viridiplantae > Streptophyta > Magnoliopsida > Ericales > Theaceae > Camellia > Camellia sinensis. The sequence continues at coordinate 596,022 of NW_028128998.1, read as the reverse complement.
CACCCCTGTGATTAATATTTTCATTTCACAAACCCCCTGTTTATATAAAAGGTAACAATTCCTAGTAGAAAAATAGAAGAAATTACATTTTAAAAAAAAAAAGTAAAGGAAAGGCGAAAAAAAAAAGAGAAAGTAAAGCAAAACAAAAAAAGAGAGAGTGCATGAGTTCAATGTCTTTATTCCGCCTAAATAATTACAATGACAAGGGGGTTAGTGTAATTTTCTAAACGTCAGGAGGTGATATATATTAAATCCAAACCTCAAGAGGTGTAAGTGTAATTTACCCTTATCTTTATCCTTGCCGGGAACTCTTTAAGGGAACCTTCTAAATTAATACCACTACCAAAAAAAAAAAATGTATGTAAGTAATTATAATCTAAAAGAATTTTAAATAATGATGATAATAAAATTAAATAGAAAATAATATTAGAAATAGCTAAAAAAAATTAGATAAAATGGATAATTGAGTATTACAAGAAATAAATAATAGTATAATAGAAATAGAGAAAGACCTATGTAAGTAATTAGGGTTAACCTGTTTGGGAAAAATCTGTCAATTTTAAAAACAAACGTGTGGAGAATAATTAAGTTAACAACAAATTAAAATCCGGCTCTTAACAATTTTATATGACCTTTTGGCTTATGTTTTATTTTTATATTGTCTTCAAAACTAAATTGATTCGAATTTAATATTTTAAGGACTTAATTGACAAAATTAAAATTTTAAAGTCTCAAATGAAAAAGTGTTAAACTTTAAAGAGTATAGCCCTAATTTATCCTTCATAGATATTTATTTATTTTTTATCTTGTTATGGATGTACGAGCAATAAAATGGCATCATCAAAGGCAAAGGCCATATAGGCAAAAACATAAAATTTGTTAATTTTAGGACACGATTTGTCTTATATTAGGATCTTAATATAAGAGAATTTGAAGAATTCGCAAGACTCACCACAGGTTTCATTTTCATGATTCGAACTGTTCATTTTTTAGTACCCTTAATGTATATTATCTATGAAAAAATTTAGAGTGATCCAAGAATCGTAATCTTCTCATTTTATAACATTTGTCTCTAAAAAAAAGTAGATGGTTTATTTCAAAATATATATTTGTTGTTCATTTTTTTTGGAAACAAATACGATAAATTAAAAAAATTATAATTATTGGATTGAACTAATTTTTTTTATAAATAATATATATTACGGGTCATACAAAATGATGGTTTGGGTCATCATTATGGGACCTGCGGTGGGTCTAATAAACCCCTCAAATCATTTCATATTCAATATGAGAAAAGCCCAATTCTTAATTTTAATATGTAAATCAACGTTTTAATTAACACTACCAAGAGCAAAAGATTTAACTTAGAGTGTCTCTAATGGTAAATGTCATTATACCATTGCTAAAGTTGTTGGAAAATTTATAAAGAGGTAGTTGTGAATTGAAATAGACTCCATTTTGAATAAAAATGTGTAACCTTTCACGGTGTCTGTTTGTTTTAAAAGAAGGGTTAAACCTCCATTTGAATGAAAGGGTGCAAACCTTTCATGGTGTCTCTTTATTTTAACGGAAGGGGTATGTCCCTTCTTTATACATTTTCTATTCAATTTGAATAGGTGCCAACAAAGCCTATATAAAGGCAGCCCCATTCCAATTTTGATTTATTTCCGAAAATTCATTTTCCTTGCCTTCATTTTGCTCTCTTGCGTCCTATATTCTTCATATTATTTTAGTGTAATTAAAGAGAGTATAGATCGCAGGTTTGGTTCGCCGAACAAATTTATTTGAAGTGCTTCTATAAATTTGTGAAGATCATTGTATCCTGAGAGCTAGACGCCATTCAACCGTAAGTACCGTAGCGGGGCGAATCTGTCTTAAGGACAGAGTGTCACACACTCGACTTGGTCTTAATTTTAATTCGATTCGATAAATAAATCTGGTATGTTATTTATTTATTTTGTTTGAATTTATTTCTAATTATTTTATTTTACACAGAAGATTGTTCCAACAATGGGAAGGCAAGGAAAATGAATTTTCGGAAATAAATCAAAATTGGAATGGGGCTGCCTTTATATAGGCATTGTTGGCACCTATTCAAATTGAATAGAAAAAGTATGAAGAAGGGACATACCCCTTCCTTTAAAATAAAGAGATACCATGAAAGGTTTGCACCCTTTCATTCAAATGAAGGTTTGACCCTTCTTTTAAAACAAAAAGACACCATGAAAAGTTACATCATTTCATTCAAAATGGAGTCTATTTCAATTCACAACTACCTCTTTATAAATTTTCCAACAAAAGTTATAATTTGGCATGCTATAGTATCAAATTGTCAAATTATAGTAATACTGCTCTAATGATGCAAAGCTATTTTGGCACAATCCCAACCAACTTTTCCTTCTACTTTTTAGGTGGTGTTTGGATATAGATTGTGTATTTTGTTGTTGTTGTTCTTGTTTTTTTTTTTTTTTTTTTTTTTTGTAACTTTTTAAAAAAATTACTCTCTTCGTTCCAAAATAATAGTTCTTTTTGGTAAAACTATTTTTTTTTATATTACAATTATTATACTTTAAAAATATTAATTTTTTAAAATTACCCTTTGATGGTATATTTTTTTAGGAATATCAATTGTCATAATTATACTTTTTGTGTTGTTAATGAATTTAAAATAAGGACAAAATGAAAAATTCACAGTATTTTAGTCTTTGATTTTTGAAAATTGACTAATGTTTTGGAACAATAAAAAATAAAATAGTAATAGACTAATATTTTGATACGGGTAGTAAATATTTACATTTTATCCAATTAAACAAATATAAAAAATTAAAAAATTAAGAAAATTTATAGCTAGTTCAAATAAAAAAAAATTTTACACTACTCTATCAAATAAAAATTAAGGGTTGGTTTGGGATGTTCTAAAAAAGTGCGCTTTTTGACTTATTGGCTTATATGGGTTGGGTTTGATGTGATATGATTTAAATAAGATGATATGACTTAAATATGATAGTGACTTTTTGACTTTTTGTATTATTTAGTTTATGCCAAACCAACCCTAAATCTATTATAGCCGTTCAAATAAAAATTTACGGTAGTTTTATATGCACCAATTAGTATACTAACTAGTATACCATTTATTATTGATCTCATTTATTAGACAAATTAGAAATATTAAAAACTTCTTAAATTATGTCATTTTTTCAATTAGTATACTAATTAGTGTATATAACATTACTTATATGTGTCCATTCAAAAAAAAAATGTGAAAATAGGGGAAAAAAAATAGTGGTGCTACATACCACTAAAAAGTGATCACTAAGCCAGCTTTAATGAGCTGGCAGTGCTGAAAATTAAAAAAAAAAACAAAAAAACAAAGAGTAAAGCATAACATCAATTGAGGCTACAGTATTTTTAAAGTTATTAGAGCTAATTATTTTAGAGCTCTTAAATAATTTTCAAAAAAAAATTGTCAATTTAAAAAATTAGGAAAATTATAGCCGTTGAGAGAGATCCAGAACCTTCCTTTGAGATTTTCCAACTGTTGGATAATCTCATCAAATGGCACAATACTTACACTTCTCTCTCTCTCCCTCCATCCATCTCCATTTCCATCTCTATCTCCATTGAGGAAAACAAAACCCTACCTTCTCCTTCTCCTTCTCCTTCTTCTTCTCCGCCTCCCGAATCGCCTTCTCGAAAGTACCTTGTCTCTTATCCCAAGCCTAAATAGAGCTCAGTCGCCGCCTCATCTCTCTTATCGGACTTATCATCGAACTGAAACCCTAACTCAAACCCTCCGACTATTGAAACCCTAACTCAAACCATCAACCACCAATTTCTCTCTCTCTCTCTCTCTCTCTCTCTCTCTCTCGAAATTGGAACCCTCTACTCCAACCAATATCTTCGATCTGTCTGAGAGAAACCGAAATCATTTGAAGAAGAAGATGAAACCCTTGAATCGAAGAAGATGAAATCGTCTGAAATCAATCAACCATCTTCAAATAGATGTATTTATTGTTTAAAATTGTTTCAGATTGCTCTATATATTTGTTTGAAATTGCTTGATTGTTTGAAATTTCTCTGTAAATTTGTTTGGAATTGCTTAAAATTTGTTTAAAATTGCTTGATTGTTATTGTTGTTGGTGTTGTCGTCGTCGTCCTCGCCTGATTATGTTAAAAAACATTTTGAAATTTATTCAAATTTGTTTTTGAAGGGTTCGGCACAAATTGTAAAGTCTGTTTTTTAAAAAAATATATATATATTTATGTGTCTTGCGGAATTTAATCTGGGAAATGATGAGAAAAGAAGGAAGGAAAGAAGGGAAATTAACTGAGTTGGCAGATTTGGTATTTGTCAAAACTTGTGTCAAATTTGATATGAAGTTTTGACATTTGTCAAATCTGCAGCAGCTACCATATGGAATTATTAGTCTTTTTTTATCCACAACCGCTATATTATAGCTTTGAAATATGCCCTAAAAAGTCTATATATATTGTAAAAAAATATAGAACCGATGCATACCATTCATTTTTAATATAAATATTTACAATGCAGGATATGACAGATGTAGCATCCAAGATGAAGATGGGTTTACAACATCAAATTCAAATTCAAGTGTAGCTAATTATGTATCCAAATTGGGCATGAAATATAGTTCTACCAATCTGCTATCCAGTTGGTTGTGGAAAACACAAATGTTGATATCGTCTAATTATATACACCGGCTTCGATATTGTTTTAGCAATAACTCAGTCTGAGTCATTGTTAAAAATAATATCTAAGTTGGTATACAGTTGGACAACATACATGTCCAACTAGCTGAAGGGTAGAACTATTTTCCTACCCAATTTGAACATATAATTAGCTACACCTGAATTTGAATTTGAGTGTAAAAATCCTTCAAATATTAGAATTATTAGAATTTTCAGAAAATGCCTATTAAAATAGGACAGAAGGTATAGTATTCTCTATGGTCCCGTTTGTTTTGAGATATAGATGTGGGATTGGGATTGAGATGAAAGTGAGACATATTAATTTTGTGTTTGTTTCGGGAGATGGAGAGGGATTCATAATCCCTTTTGGATTAAGATGGCTCTTGGAGAGGGGATTAGGATAGAGGCTTGGGATTTGATATTAAAAATAGTTTGTTGGATGATTTTTTTTTTTTTTTTAAAAAAAATTTATTTTTTATTTTTTACATGTTGGGCATTTTTTTGGAACATTAATGTTTAATTTTTTATATTTTTTGTTAAGTAAAAATTGTAGTTTTATTTGTTTTATTTTTTTAATTTAATTTTAATTTATTTTTTTATTTTTGGACATTTTTTTTAATATTAATGTTTAATGTTTTTGTAATTTTTTATTTGTTTTATTATTTATATTTATTTTATATAAAAATAATTTAACAATCCCTACTCCAATAATTATCATCAAAACAAACACAATTTTACTTAATTCTCTCACTATCAATTCTCTCACTATCAATTCCCTTACTATTAATTCACTCACTACAAATTCTCTCTATTTTACCTCTGAAAACAAACGGGCCGTAAGGTCATTGACGGAGGCAAAGGAAACATAGGATTAGGCAAATTAGTAATAAAAATGAAAAATGTTTGAGAGTTCTAAATTGGGAGCACTAAAGGAGCTCTAGAGAGTGGGTCCCACTTACTGATGTGATGTTTTGGCCTTAGATTTTTTTTTTCTTTTTTTTTTTTGAATTTCCACCTCATTAGTGGTCCATTAGTGCTCCCAAATTAGTGGGATGTATCATTGTTGAATAAAAATTCACTCCAAACAATTATACAAGTTGTTTGGTTTCAAGTTTTTAAATTCAAATTTGTGAAAATTAAAAAAATTTATTTTTCGTATTTTTTTGTTTTCAATGATTTTTTTTTAATATTTTAAGATTTTTTTTTTTGACCTTTTAGATGCACCAATGTATCAAAAAAATAAAATATTTGTAAAAAAAATAAATATGTAAAAAATTAATAAATACACAAAAATACGAAAACGTACAGAACTTTTCTTCTTTTTTTTTTTGTATTTTTGATATTTAGTAAATTTTTTAAAGATTTTTTCATAAATATTGTAATTTTTAATTGTATTTATATTAAGTGTATCTAAAAAGTAAAAAATTTACTTGAAATACTAAAAAAATTCACTACAAATTAAAATATATATATATATATATATATGAGAAAAAAAAAACTTAATTTTTAAAAAACCAAATTTAGAAAACTAGAACTCAGTTAAAAAATAATAATAATAAAAAATAAAAAAATAAAAAAATTAGAAAATTAGAACCAAGAGGGATCTAAGCCATTAAAAAAAACTGCTTATGTACTTTACACAATAAAACTTTTACACAGAAAATTTTCACCAATTTTTTCACTCCCAAATATCAAATAAATTTTAACCCTCCACACACTCAATTTTCTCATCTTCAACTCAGGTGTTCAAGTTTATCCATTAAATAATTCTTAGAGACGTAAAACACAAAATAAACATATATATATATATATATATATATATAAAGGTATCATTTAAAAATATGCGAAACAGTTGAATAAAATTCATGAGCTAAGTGACGGTGATAGCGGTAGCGGCAACATAGAATCAACAAGCAAGAAATGATATTCAATTGAGTCCTGACTTGATAATTATAGAATTATAATTTCATTTGGAATTGACTTTTTAAAGTAATTTTTTTAGTTTTTTTTTACTATATTAGAAAAAACTAAAAAAGTTAATGTGTTTGAAAAATTATAAAAATTAATTACCTTTTTGTTAGGGAAAAATTGATTTGACATTTTATCTTATTTTTATTTTTTTTTTTTAATTTTGGCTAATAACAACCAATTTTTTTTTGAGTTTCTGACTTTTGGATTTTTAAACTAAAAAATAACTCTCCTTTATTTCCAAAGAAGGCTTATGTACGTTATTAGAGTAATCTAGAGATTTCAAAAGTTCTATTAAAATTTTTACTAAATATCTTACATGAATGTGAGATCTACATGGAATCTATATGGTGTAGGTCTTACACTTATGTGAGATATTTGATAAAAATTTTAAAATCCTTAACATTTTTCATGTTATTAACTTTTGACGCTTGAGTATTCTTTGAATGTCAAGTCTTTGGGTAGGAATGCACCTAATATTTTAATATGAGAATAATTACACATCAGTAAAATTAAAATTTTAATCATTTATATTTGTAAAGTGAACTATTGATCTGAAATTATTTTTTAAATTTTATTCTGAATTGAAATTTCTCCAGTAAATCAAAGCATGCAGTGATGAAGTTCACACGGAAGAAGATGACACATGCTGTGATAATAGTAAACCCCCCTCACCTCATTACAACCACCCAAATCATTAACAAAATCAAGGTCCTCCACCACCGGGGGCGGTGGCCTGGGGGAGAAAGCAACTCATCTCCACAGGCATGACCTAGGGTCGAATCCTAATGGAGGTGGAAGTGCTCTCTTTGAGACCCCTCCTCTGTATTCCTGTTCGAATCCTCGACTGCTTGTGGCGTATAGTTGAGCTCTATTAGTACCTCGGTGGTAGGTCCTTTCCTATGGGTTAAGTTAAGTTAGGCTGTCAACCGGTTACCCCGGGGCCTGGGCCTACAGGGGCAATGATGACACCACAGAACTTCCTTTTTTTTTGTTCAAAAAAAAAAAAAGGAAAATCAAGGTCCTCCACCGCCGGCAATTTTTTGACCTTTTCTATATGGGTTTTCAATTTATGTCCAGTATGTATTTAGAAAAATATTTTCTTCTTTAATGCAAATTCTCTATATGAATTCTGATACTTGGTTGTTCTATAGTTTTTAGGAGGGTAAGGGATTGCTCTAATCCTAATTTGGATTGGAGAGGATTGTCCAAGCCGTGGAGCCTACTATGAATTTCATTTCGATAATTCAAATCGTTTATTTTATTAACTTTGTATGTATATTATCAACACAAAAAATCAAGTTAATCCAATATTCATAACCCTTTCATTTTATTAAATTTGTAACCCAAAAAATGGATGGTCTATTTTTAAAACACATTGACCATTAATTTTTTTTAGATAAAAATTCTATAAAATAAAGGGGTTATTAATATTGAATCGGCTTGATTTTTTGTGTTGATAAATGGATGGTCTATTTTTAAAACACATTGACCTCTAATTTTTTTTAGATAAAAATTCTATAAAATAAAGGGGTTATTAATATTAAAAATAAAATGAGTGGTTCAGATCGTCGAAAAGAGACCCATAATGGATCTCACGGATCTAGACAGTTCTCTCTAGTCCTCCAGTCTAGATTAGGATTGGAGAGAAGCCATAACTTTTTTAATAACTCTTCACTGTTTGCCTCGTTCATGTATAAGAAGAAGTTTAGCCATTGTATGAGGATAAACTTCCCTCCATACCTTCATCTTTCCAAATCTATACATACCCCTTTTGTAAGCCCTAATTTGGACTCATACTGATGATCCGAACCATCTATCTCGTAAGTTTCATAATAAAGGTGATTCATGCAAAAAATGAACTTCATCTAAAAATTATAAACTTAAAAAAAAAATCACATTTTATTTTATAAAATAAACAAAAAATATGATTATAAACTTAAATCATTAATTTTATAAAATAAAATATTTTTTGTTTATTATTTTTAATTTTTCAATAAAACTCATTTTATGCATTGATGACCTTTATTATGAAGTTTACAAGATAGACGGTTTGAATTATCGATGCAGGTCTGAATTGAGACCTACAAAAAGGATATGAAAAGATGGGGTTGGCTTCCCTCTAGTCCGTGATTGGATTGGATGGTATTGTTGGGTCCATGAGGGTCCACTACGGGTCCCATCTCGATAATCTGAACTGTTCAATGTGTAGAAGTCGTCGAGTATTATATGCTTGTAAAAAATCACATTGATCAGATATTGATAGCTACGTGATCAAATCAGTTTTGTATAAAAAAAAAATGGACGGTGAAAAAATAAACGGTTGACAAAAATCTGATCCAAGAGATAGCTATCGATATCTGATCAACGTGATATTTTACAAGCATATAGTACTCGATGTATAGTACTCGACGAGTTTTATACATTGAACGGTTTAGATTATCAAAACGGGACCTATGGTAGGTCTTTACGGATTTAACAATACTCTCCAATCCGACGGACTGGAGGAAAGCCCGACTCAAAAAGATATAGAGAGTTTAAGATATGCAGGGAGCCTATCCCCAATTTTTAGGTGCTTGATCTTTTGGTCTCTTCAAACAACGCAAAAACAACATAGATGAGCACTTATCGTTTTAGCATACCACGTAAGTGTGTTTATGTTACCATGTCGAGCATAATACCATGAGGCTAATTGCTTAAGTGATATAACTCTTTTAATGCCTGTGGATGAAGGTTAATTGCTAAAATTGGGATGCATTGATTAACGTACATACAAAGTTACCTTTTTTCAGTGACGCGTATTAAAATAATTTTTCAAACAAACAAAAAATCAAATGTTCCAATTTTTTCAAATTAGCTTATACTTGTGTGCTTTACATAGTAAGTTAGTATTAACAATCGAAACAAGAGCATATAATGTAAATAAAAAATCACATCATGATTAGTAGAGGCCGATCTCTGATCAGGTGAGTGGGGTGCTCAATTCATGACCTTCCCCTCTCATACCTAAGTTCCCGAGTTGCGACACTTTGGTGATGACGGATAAGTGGCCTGTCATAACTGGTCACGTTGTGCATCTCTTCACTCATTGTCTTCTTTGGGTTAGTTGTGTTCGGAGGTTTTTCTCAAATTCTTGTCCTTGTTTATTCTGGGTTTAAGTTTCACTTGTTTCGGAGGGTGCATGGTCAAGCCCAGAATGTCTGGAATCAAGCCGAGCAAATTCTGGGCTAGAGGACCAGGGTCGCACGATCGAGAGAGGGCACGTGCGGAAATCAGAGGAATTCTAGGCTGCTCACTGCATTATATGTAGGTACGGGATGTGGTGTGGTTTAGGAGAGCCGCACGTGCGGGGGTGAGGGCCTCACGTGCGGGAAATAGGCTCCGCATGTGTGGGGGTAAGTGCCACACGTGCGGGCCGGGCTGAGTCCGAAAACTCTATTTTTTTTTCTCTTTTTGGCTGAGTGTATATCACTTTTAAACACTCCCTTCTCACTCTAAAAGCACTTTTACTACTCCTTCTCTCTAAAAACTCTCACCAAACATTAGAAACCCTTGATTTCTCGTAATCCTTTGGGTTTTGATCCTTTATCTTTCACAAGTTTTGGAGAACAAAGCAAGGACTTCACTTTGTGCGGTGGAGATCGAAGTTCTACACCTTTGATTTTAGGGTTTCATCTCATCTCTTCAACAAGATTGAGGTAGGGATTTCTCTTGGAGTTATACATATGTTTTTGCAAGGTTTGGTCAATTTCGAGATTTCCTCCGTGTTTGATTTAAAAGTTTGTTTTTGGCTCATGAAATTAGTGTTTTGAAAAAGGGGTTTATCTCTTGCTCTCTTTAAAAAGATGTTCTTGAGGAGTTGAATCACATTGTCTTAAGAATGATGTCTTTGGTGAGATTTTACCAAGAAATAAAGAAATGCATTGTTTGGGGTGAAAAACCTAGAAATTTGGGAGTTTTGGTGGATGTTGAGAAATTATGAATTTACTTGTGTTAAATGAATGTTCAAGTGGAAATTTCATGATATTGGATGCAAAATGTCAAACTTCTTAGTATATGTGAATGAATAAATTTTCTTGAAATCTATTGTTTAAGTATATATGTATATAACCTTGAAATAACAAAAGGTTGAGGATACATGAGATGTGGGATTGTTGCTACATTTGGATAGCTATATAAATATGTATGTTATATATGTGGAATTGTATTGAAAAGAAAAGTGGAAATTGTGAACACAAACGGAGAATTTGTGGGAAAGTTTGTGAATGGTAGGACGATGCATCATATAAATAATCACCTCATTACACGATTGGTCATTTCATTGCATGGATTATTATTGCATGAACACCCTAAATACCTTGCTTATTGTAAACATTGAAGTTGGGATTTGAAACTTGCATGGAGAAAGAAATGTTGAGAAATGAAATTTATTGAAATATTTTGGGGTAAATACGTTGGTAAGTCCGGATAGAAGGTGTAGATGGAATTCATTAAGTTGGCCTGAGTGTTTGGGTGAAAGATCGAAAACACACGCGGAGGAGGTACCACTTCCTTTCTGGTTAGCAACCGGTAAAGTGGGGTTTTTGGTAGTGCTAGTTATGCCTACTTGCAGACACCAACCTAGGAATTACCCAAGTCGTATTTACTGCCCCGTGTATTATGCTGATAAGCCTTAAATTTGTTGAAGATATCATAATATCATTGAGCATGATGTTTTTTTTTAAAAGATGAGAAGAATGTGAGTTTCTTTCAAAAAAGCATACCATGGCATATGCATTTAACTCCCTTGGACTTATACAAAATGTATATACTTTATTAAGGATTTCTCTACTGGGCTTTATGCTCACCCCTATGGGATTTTGATTTAGGAAAAGAAGTGGTGAACCTACCAATCTATAACGTGGATATATGTATATTGAGCACAAGGCTCTGTTTTGTTGTGATTATATTTTGTAAGCCTAGGGCTATAACTGTTTGAGTCCGAGAGACTATTTTTGTATAACCAGGCTTAAGCCTTGGAATTTGTAAGCCCTCGAGGGCATTTTATTTACTTTTGAATTTGACATTCCACATGCTATAGATTCATGTATGAAATGTCATTGAATGTATAATTCGCATGTGGGACCATTTTGTTCAAACTTTATTGATCGATGTTATGATGATTTGGGAGTTGCTATTATTCTATAAGGGATGCTAGTCGATGTACCTAGATTTTGTTGGAGAAATTTTGGGGCATTACAACTTGATATCAGAGCTACCGGGTTTGAATACTTGAGGCTCACGGGGAGTGGTTGTTATACCACAGTGGGTTCATTGCGCATGACTAGGAGATGTTCTGTATTTTGTGATTACGTGATAGCATGTTTATGTGACTATATGAGTATGGGATTGGACTTTTGGGATGTTATTTATGCCTATTAAATTCCTTGAGGTCTTATTAGAAGGGTACCTGATCAATACTCATTCTACTAAGAATTCTTGGTTTTTTGTGGGACGAATTTCATCACAAATGGATAATCCGTATATGTTTACGTGACTAAGTGCTTATGAGGAGTGGAGTTGGATTGTTTGTATAGTAGAAGATTATAGAATTGTTGTGTTTAAACAAGTGAGAGAAGTCACGAGCGCATTTGAGATTATTGCTAAATTGTTTATCTTGTTCCTTAATTAGGATTTCAGGAAGGGGTCAAAACCGTGGTGGTAGAGGTGGAAGGCGTGGTAGGGCTCACTGGGGTGTACATGGAGTACCGGTCCATGAGGTTCTGGTGCAAGAAGAGGGGTTGGGCCAAGCTAATATGGCCGAGCAAGTGGGACAAGTAGAAATTCTAGGGTAAGCGGGTCAAGCCGCAATCGGGGCCCTAGCTCAAGAAATGGCAGGTGCCTTGAGGGAATTGATGAATATACTATGGGCGGAAAACCAAGCTAGAGAGAATGTCGTAGACACGAGGGCGAGCTTTCTCACTAGGGAGTTTTTGCGGGCCAAGCCGGATGAGTTCCATGGTGGCCCTGAGCCTAAGAAAGTGGATGAGTGGCTCAAACAGATAGTAAAAACATTTGAGATGCTTCACATTGAGGATAGCGAGTTAAGGGTGACTCTTGTAAGTTACTATCTCAAGGGGGACGCGGGGTAATGGTGGAAATACGCCAAGGGTCGAATAGAACTGGTATGGGAGGCATTTGTGGTAGCCTTCCAAGATAAGTACCTACCTCCCACTGCTAGGGAGAGGTTGAGGCAAGAATGTCAGGACCTTAAGCAACTTAACATGTCCGGGGCTGAGTTTGAAGCAACCTTCTCTAGTTTGTCCCGGTTTGCATCGGAGTTGGTGCCAACAGAAGAGCGCCATTGCATTGAGCTTGAGAAGAAGTTGAGAATCAAGATCTTGTTCAAGGTTGCCAGGAACATGATCTGAAACTATGACCGTCTTATGGAAGCAAAGGCACATGTAGAGATTACCGTGGAGGCCGAGTAGGAGAGAATCTGGGGTTCAAGGTCTAGGAGTCAAGGGTTACAAGGGGACTATAGACCCAACAAGAAGAGTAGGAGTACTTTTTCATCGCAGTCTCAATCGCAGCAATCCAAAACCACCTTTCCTTTGCCTAGTACAAGCCCGAGGAAGAGTGCACCGAGTGTTTTTTCCTATTTCAAGTGCGGCCAACTAGGTCACAAGGCCTTTGCATGTCCACAGAAAGGAGGAGGACAGTAGATGTTGCCACCACCACCACCTAACTGATCCCAGAATCAGTCTCAGAGTAGAGGGCTAGGACTTACTTGCTATCAGTGTGATCAGCCGAGGCACATGAAGAGAGCTTGCCCGCAATTGGGGGGCACATCTGGCACATCAGGGTCAAGGCAGACTCAGAGCGACTAGCAGGCTCACTCAGTCCAGACTTCACGAGCTAATCAAGGAGCCGCTTCGGCTCAGTCAATGCAGTAGGCCTATGCACTGAAAGATGAGCAGGTTGATCAGAGGCCACAGGGACGCGTGTATGCTGTTACTGCACCAGAGCAGTTGACAAGATCCTCGGTTGTGAGAGGTATTTTTGTTGTGTGTAATTCTTTGGCTAATGTTTTGATAGATACGGGTGCGTCTCATTCATTCATATCTACTGCATTTGCGTTTGCATTGGGATTAGAGGTGGCACAGTTAATGTCTCCGCTCAGAGTAGAGTCACCAATTGGGGGTACAGTTAACTTAGATCGGGGGTGTCGTGGTTGTGAGATAGAGGTTGCCAGGCGTCGACTCCCGTTTGCTTTCGTGTTGCTAGACATGTTGAGTTTTAATGTCATTTTAGGCATGGATTAGTTGTCTTTGTACCAGGCGGTGATTGATTGTTTTCGTCAAAGAGTTACAGTGTGCACCTCCAGTGGTGATTGTTTTTACTTTCTGGGAGATCGAGTTGATAGGGTCTTGTCACCAGTTTTTGACCCTCGTAATAGAAATGAGCTTAGTGGCCTTCTTGCTACTCTCTTGGATAGTGAGAGTGACGGGACTCGTGTTGAGTTTCCAAGGGTAGTTTGTGAATACCCGGACGTATTTCATGAGGATCTTACTAGTTTGCCACCCCACCGGGAGATCAAGTTCACCATTGACTTAGTGCCTGGAACGACACCAATTTCCATGGCACCGTATAGGTTTGCACCTGTGGAGTTGCATGAGTTAAAGATTCAACTCCAAGAGCTTTAAGACAAGGGCTTCATTTGCCCTAGCACGTCGCCTTGGGGAGCGTCGGCTCTCTTTGTGAAGAAGAAGGATGGATCGTTGCGGTTGTGTATTGATTACCGTAAGTTGAATCGGGTTACCATCAAGAACAAATATCCCTTACCCAAGATAGATGACTTATTTGACCAACTTAAAGGGTCTTGTTACTTTTCGAAGATAGATTTGAGGTCGGGTTACCATCATTTGAGAGTCCGAGAGGACATCCAAAAAATGGCCTTTCGCACGCATTATGGCCATTACGAATTCCTTGTGATGCCTTTTGGGTTGACCAATGCACTGGCTTCCTTTATGGATTTGATGAACCGGATTTTTCAGGAATACTTGGATCACTTCGTGGTCGTCTTTGTGGACAACATCCTAATTTGTTCAACCTCTGAGGAGGAACACGAGGCTCACTTACAGGTAGTGCCTGAATTGCTTAGGGAACACCAGTTGTATACTAAGTTTGAGATATGCGAGTTTTGGCTTATCGAGGTGAAGTTTTTGGGGCATGTAGTGTCAAGAGAGGGGGTAACTGTGGACTCTTCAAAGATAGACGCCGTGCAGTATTGGGGACAATCCAAAAATATTTTTGAGATCCAGAGTTTCTTGGGATTAGCGGGGTATTATCGACTTTTTGTGAGGGACTTCTCTAGACTGGCTGTGCCTTTGGCTAGATTGAGTAGAAAGGGGATCAAGTTTGCATGGAGTGAGACTTGTGAAAAGTCATTCCAAGAACTTAAGATTAGATTGACTACCGCGCCGGTGTTGATAATTTCGGAAAGACATTTGGGTTACATCGTTTATTGTGATGCGTCTCGGGATGGGCGTGGTTGTGTCTTGATGCAAGGGGGAAAGGTTGTAGCTTACGGTTCACGATAATTGAAAACTCATGAAAAGAATTACCCCACCCACGACTTAGAGTTAATAATGGTAGTGTTTGCCTTGAAAATTTGGAGACATTATTTGTATGGCGAGAAGTTTGAGGTTTTCTCCGATTATAAGAGTCTAAAGTATTTGTTTTCCCAAAAAGACTTGAACTTACGCCAACGGAGGTGGATGGAATTTTTAGAGGATTATGACTTCGAATTACACTATCATTCGGGAAAGGCCAATGTAGTGGCCGACACCTTAAGTCATAAATCCGTGAGTAGTTTGGCGAGCGTGGCCATTCGGGAATGGGTTATGTTAGGTGACATCGGCAAGTTTGAATTGCACTTGGGTGAGTCCGATGGGGGTGCGACTTTGTTTACTTTGAGTGCTCAACCTACCTTGATTAGTAAAGTTATAGAGGCACAATAAGGAGACTGTGAAGTAGAGTCAATTCGTGATAGAATCTCCAACGGGAAGGAAGAGAAGGGTTTGAACATCCACTCAGATCTGAGTGTACGATTCCTAGACCGTTTGTTTGTACCAGAATCTTGTAGACAGGAAGTACTTTAGGAGTTCCATCACTCACTCCTTGCGGTACATTCGGGAGGCACCAAAATGTATCGTGATCTTAGCCGTCAGTTTTGGTAGAGGGGCATGAAGCGGGATGCCGCTTTATTTGTATTGAAGTGCCTTACTTGTCAACAAGTGAAGGCCCAGCACCAAAGACTAGCCGGTTTGTTACAACCCTTACCGATAGCCGAATGAAAATGGGAGTACGTTACCATGAATTTTGTAGTTGGGCTTCCTAAAACATAGTGGGGCAACGATGCTGTTTGGGTGATTGTCGATAGGTTGACTAAGTCTACGCATTTCATTTTGATCCATACCAGTGACTCAGTTGAGCACTTGGCAGAGTTGTACATTAGAGAGATAGTTCGACTTCATGGAGTTCTTGTAACCATTGTATCGGATAGGAATCCTCGTTTTACTACCCGGTTGTGGCAAAGCCTTCAAGAGGCATTGGTAACTAAGTTGACCTTTAGCACCGCTTACCACCCTCAAACCGATGGGCAGTCGGAGTGTACCATTCAGATTTGGAGAACATGCTTAGAGCTTGTGTCCTTGATTTCAAGGGGTCTTGGAAGAGGCACTTACCATTGATTGAGTTTGCCTAGAACAATAGTTACCAAGCTAGCACCGAGATGGCACCGTTTGAGGCCTTGTATGGCCGACCTTGTAGATCACCGGTTTGCTGGGCCGAGGTAGGGGATGCACCATTATTGGGTCCATAAATTGTTAAGGAGACAACCGAGGAAGTTGCTCTCATTCGAAAGAGGTTAGCTACAACCCAAAGCTGACAAAAAAGTTATGCCGATAAGAGGAGACGACCTTTGTCTTTCGTAGTGGGTAACCATGTATTCCTTAAGATCTCACCTAGGCAAGGTTTGATGAGATTTGGTAAGAGTGGTAAATTGTGTCCGAGGTTTATTGGGCCTTTCAAGATATTGGAGAGAATTTGGGAAGTGGCGTATTGGTTGGCTTTACCGCTACAACTTTCGGGGGTTCACGATGTGTTTCATATATCTATGCTTAGGAAGTATGAACCCGACCCTTCTCATGTACTAGATTGGGTTGAATTGGAGGTAGATGAGGATGCCTCTTACGAAGAGCGAGCAGTTCAAATACTAGATACCCGGGAACAAGTGCTATAGGGCAAAACCATACCGTTAGTAAAAGTGTTGTAGAGACACCATGGGGTTAAGGAAGAAGTGTGGGAACGGGAGGTGGAAGTCCGCTCCAAGTATCTGGATTTGTTTGAACACGCTTAAATTGTTTTTCCTTGAAATTGTTCTCTAGTGTTGAGGGAAATGAATTGAATTGTTAAGTACGCGTTGTTATATACACTGTTGTTTTAAGCAAGAAGTTGTTATGGGTTGTTACTCTTTTTGTTGGAAAAACTCCATGCATATGTTTATCTTGAATGGTCGTTGCTAGTGCCGTAACCATGATGTTAATGATGAAATTGAGTTGAGAATTAGTGTCGCGATTTGAAAATATAATAGCGTGGTTGTCATCGCTTGAAACCCTTGTTCGGGTAGTTTATTTAAATTTCGGGGGCGAAATTTCCTATGGTGGGGAGGTTGTGATAACCGGTCACGTTGTGCGTCTCTTCACTCATTGTTTTCTTTGGGTTTGTTGTGTTCGGAGGTTTTTCTCAAATTCTTGTCCTTGTTTATTCTAGGTTTGAGTTTCACTTGTTTCGGAGGGCGCATGGTCGAGCCCGGAATGTCTGGAATTGAGCTGAGAAAATTCTAGGCTAGAGGACCTGCCGCATGTGCGGGGCCTTGGGCCACACGTGCGGGAGAGCGGCTGCACGTGCGGGAGGTGAGGCCGCACGTGAGGAAATCAGAGGAATTACGGGCTGCTCACTGCATTATATGTAGGTGCGGGATGTGGTGTGGTTTGGGACAGCCGCACGTGCGGGGGTGAAGGCCTCACGTGCGGGAAGTAGGCTCCGCACGTGTGGGGGCAAGTGCCACACGTGCGGGACGGGCGGACTCTGAAAACTCTATTTTTTTTTCTCTTTTTGGCTGAGTGTATATCACTTTTAAACACTCCCTTCTCACTCTAAAAGCACTTTTGCTCCTTCTTCTCTCTAAAAACTCTAACCAAACACTAGAAACCCTTGATTTCTATTAATCCTTTGGGTTTTGATCCTTTATCTTTCACAAGTTTTGGAGAACAAAGCAAGGACTTCACTTTGTGCGGTGGAGATCGAAGTTCTACACCTTTGATTTTAGGGTTTCATCTCATCTCTTCAACAAGATTGAGGTAGGGATTTCTCTTGGAGTTATACATATGTTTTTGCAAGTTTTGGTCAATTTCGAGATTTCCTCCTTGTTTGATTTAAAAGTTTGTTTTTGGCTCATGAAATTAGTGTTTTGAAAAAGGGGTTTATCTCTTCCTCTCTTTAAAAAGATGTTCTTGAGGAGTTGAATCACATTGTCTTAAGAATGATATCTTTGGTGAGATTTTACCAAGAAATAAAGAAATGCATTGTTTGGGGTGAAAAACCTAGAAATTTGGGAGTTTTGGTGGATGTTGAGAAATTATGAATTTACTTGTGTTAAATGAATGTTCAAGTGGAAATTTCATGATATTGGATGCAAATGTCAAACTTCTTAGTATATGTGAATGAATAAATTTTCTCGAAATCTATTGTTTAAGTATATATGTATATAACCTTGAAATAACAAAAGGTTGAGGATACATGAGATGTGGGATTGTTGCTACATTTGGATAGCTATATAAATATGTATGTTATATTTGTGGAATTGTATTGAAAAGAAAAGTGGAAATTGTGAACACAAACGGAGAATTTGTGGGAAAGTTTGTGAATGATAGGACGATGCATCGTATAAATAATCACCTCATTGCACGATTGGTCATTTCATTGCATGGATTATTATTGCATGAACACCCTAAATACCTTGCTTATTGTAAACATTGAATTTGGGATTTGAAACTTGCACGGAGAAAGAAATGTTGAGAAATGAAATTTATTGAAATATTTTGGGGTAAATAAGTTGGTAAGTCCGGATAGGAGGTGTAGATGGAATTGATTAAGTTGGCCTGAGTGTCTGGGTGAAAGATCGAAAACACACGCGGAGGAGGTACCACTTCCCTTCTGGTTAGCAACCGGTAAAGTGGGGTTTTTGGTAGTGCTAGTTATGCCTACTTGCAGACACCAACCTAGGAATTACCCAAGTCGTATTTACTTCCCCGTGTATTATGCTAATAAACCTTAAATTTGTTGCACATATCATAATATCATTGAGCATGATGTTTTTTTTTTTTTTAAAGATGAGAAGAATGTGAGTTTCTTTCAAAAAAGCATACCATGGCATATGCATTTAACTCCCTTGGACTTATACAAAATGTATATACTTTATTAAGGATTTCTCTACTGGGCTTTATGCTCACCCCTATGAGATTTTGATGTAGGAAAAGAAGTGATGAACCCGCCAATCTACAGCGTACATATATGTATATTGAGCACAAGGCTCTGTTTTGTTGTGATTATATTTTGCAAGCCCAGGGCTATAACTGTTTGAGTCCGAGAGACTATTTTTGTATATTCAGGCTTAAGCCTTGGAATTTGTAAGCCCTCGAGGGCATTTTATTTACTTTTGAATTTGATGTTCCACATGCTATAGATTCATGTGTGAAATGTCATTGAATGTATAATTCGCATGTGGGATTATTTTGTACAAACCTTAGTGATCAATGTTATGATGATTTGAGAGTTGCTATTATTCTATAATGGATGTTACTTGATGTACCCAGATTTTGTTGGAGAAATTTTGGGGCATTACATGGCCTTTGGCATGGGTCTCGAATTTCCTAAATTTTTCAAAAATATTTAGGTGTCGTCTCTGAAATCTGACAAAGCAGTCCATTTTTGGCATTTCATTCAAGCCTCGATTTTCCAAAAGAGTTGTCGGATTTGGACTCCTTTTGTGTTTTCACTGTTTCACATTGCACTTGTGAAATCAAATTCAGGACCACGAGCGTCCGAACTGTGGGGCTAGTCGTATCCGAAACGAGCATGAAAAGAAAGCCACACATATCCTCTCCAGGAGCGGACATCACCCTGTGTCTACAAAGAAAGAAGAGTTAGCAAAAGAATGAAAGCATCAGCTGTGTAACAAAATGAAAGATAATAATGAAAGGCAATATTTAAATGGCTTGAAAGTAAAGCACATGAAAGTACAATTCTCACCTCTGTGGCACCATGAGAAAGATGGGAGGCCTGCTCCCTCAACAGAACGTCCTCGGGCACGCCCACCGTAAAGTTCTCAAATCGCAGCATGCCGCCGGGAGCCATTGTATGTGTCCGAGGGTGGTATGTGTCTGGGTCAAATGGCCTCAACTGCAATGGTAGCAGCTCAGGCTCAGCTCCTGGTGAGTAGATCTCTTCTACCCCGATATCAGTGGCAATGTCCTCCGCCGTTCTGTCAGTTGCATCGGCTATAAGCTCCTCTATCTCGACAGTGGATGCAAGCACCGGTACCTTAAGTAGAGCACCACCATGTGGGATATCATCCTTTAGGAGGAGTGTGGGTGAAATGTAGTAGAAAATGGAGAAAATGAGGGAAAATGGCAACAACAAAAAAAACCAAAAAAGCCAACCCTAGGAGAGAGAAAATGAGAGAAAAAGTCAAAACCTAGGAAAATGTGCAGAACCCAAGAAAAACACGAGAGAAATAATCCCAAAGCAACGAAAATAAATTTCAATCGGTTCAAAACGTAGAGGGCCAAAGGTGTTTTACGAATAAAGTTTGCGTAAGGCGTTGAGTAACATGTATAAAGCACAGATCTAGAGAGTGAAAACACCTAGAGAGAGAGGGTTTTCGGTGGTCAAGTGTGTGAGAAATAAGGCTTGGGTGGTGTTTTAAACAAGTTACGAAGGTAAATTGACCAAACTGCCCCAAAAACCCCACAGGTGGCCGGCCAAACCCTTTTGTGGTCCAGAGTTGGTTTTTGCTGTTGTCATCATGCCTAATTTGTGTATGGGAGGCCCTGTTTTCATCTGGAGAAGGAAAATTGATGGGTGTGAAGATTATTTTAGGATTCTGAGAGTCTCGAGACTGTGTTCCGATTGCACCATCCCAAGACACGCTGATCCTCCATTACATGAGCCTGCTCCAACCTCAAGTTGAGAAAGTTGCATCCTTTTTAAACATTTCAAAACGTCCGAATGGCAATTCGGAGATCTTTGTGAGGTGTTTTCAATACCTTTTTTTTTTCTCTTTTTCAAATTTGTTACCAGTTATACCACATCATGTTGTATCAATTATATCGTACTATGCTACATCCGTATGCATCATACTCTTCATGCATCTTTGACTCCTTTCTACGTGAGATGTAGTTTGGATTGCATCTTTGACTCCTTTCTATATGAGACGTAGTGTGGATTGCATCTTTGACTCCTTTCTATGTGAGACGTAGTTTAGATTGCATCTTTGACTCATTTCTACGTGAGACGTAGTTTGGATTGCATCTTTGACTCATTTCTATGTGAGACGTAGTTTGGATTGCATCTTTTACGCTTTCTATGTGAGATGTAGTCAGGTTTGCATCCTCCATCCTCTCTGCGTGAGACACAGTTGCTTTGACTCCTTTCTACATGAGACGTAGTTTGGATTGCATCTTTGGCTCCTTTCTACGTGAGACGTAGTTTGGATTGCATTGTCTTTTACCCTTTCTACGTGAGACGCAGTCAGGTTTGCACCCTCCACCTTCTCTGCGTGAGACACAGTTTGGCATGGAGCTTTTATTCTCTCTACGTGAGACGTAGTTTGGATTGCATTTTCTTATACCCTTTCTACGTGGGACGTAGTTTGGTTTGCATTTTCTTACATCCTTTCATGTGAGACATGTTTAGTTTGCTTACTTGTTTTCGATGTGGGGCAAGGCTCGATGTGTTTTGGTTTAAAATGTTATTATCCTGTTATTTTTAGTCGCATTGTTTCATTGTATTGTTTTGCATAATCATAAGTTTTTAAAAGTAGCCGGCATCACGTGTTGTATAAGTCTAGCTGGCTTTCTATATATCATTTGCATTCTGCACCTGAATTATGCCTGTTTGATTCCTTGCAAAGGGATACGTAAGCATCTCTTGGGTTTAACCAATTGTATCTGCATTTTGATTTCTTGCCCAAGTCTTGCGGCCGTGTCAAAAGGGTCGTCTTTGGGCTTTGACATTCACTCATGTCATTTTGTGACTATGAGCTCTGTCAAAGAGGGGCAACTATAGACACCCCATTTTTGACTACCCTTAAGACTTGGGCACCTCAAGTTTGTGGCTCGATGATGAAATGTTACGCTGTGTGTACACTTAAGTTTCACAGCAAGGGCTTCAGTTTTCCAACTCCATAGCCTAGAATTGTGCATCGTCTTTGCACCAAACCTGTTTTGGTTTTCAAAAACCTGTTTGTTTCATGCCTGACCACCCAGAGGCCTGCAGGCCAACAGGTGGTCGGCAGGCCAGAATTTGTTGGTCGGCCATCCACTTTATGGTCGGCCGGCCATGTTTTTCGATTGGCAAATATTTTGTTGGCTGCTATCCCCCTAGGTGCATGCACTGTACCAGCTGTCGCTATACAGTTGTGTTCGATGGAGACTCATGTTTTTCTATATATACATGACCACCTCTCTAGAAATTAAGGTTAGAAAAAATTCCTAAAGGCCAAAAACTTGCATAACACTCTCTTTCTCTATCTTGCAACCTACACACACACACTCTCTCTTTCTCTACATTTCCTAAACCAAAAATTTAGTCCTTCTTGCTGAGGTCCTTGAACTCAAATCTCAGCCCTTGAGAGTGAGAACTTGTGGGTTTGTTAACAAAAGAATTACCTTGCTTCAAGCGGTATAATTTTGATCATTTCTACACTACTTCTCTCCTATCTTTTCTTACTGTTTTTGAACTATTTTTATACTGTTTTTATGGGCTGAAACTTGTGGTTTAAAGCTATCTAAGGTAGAGGGGTTAACTACCTTTCTTTAAACCTTGTTTTCCAAGCTTTTGCCCTTGTGTTTCCCATCTCTTTCTCAACTTTCTTTTCAACTTTTTACACTAATTTTCAGAGGTATTCGGAGGCTAAAAATGTGGTTTTGAAGTCCCAAAAATGAAAGGATTAGCCACCCCTCCTTAGGCTTACTTATTAGCTTATTTTCTCCATTGTTTTAGCTTACTTTTTCTAGCTTTTCCATGTTAATTCAAGCACTGTTTTAGCTTATTTTAGGACTATTTTTATGTGTTTATTTCATTCATGCTTTGTATCGTAGGCTTGTAGTGTAATGGTCCTCATAGGTTTGGTATTTTAGGCCTTAGACACGTTTATTTGAGTTGATAGCATTTATTTCATGCTTTTCATACTTGTGTTCATCTCTAATCATCTCTGCAACCTCCCTCCTTTCTTGGCTTTTTATTTCTTTGAGAGTTGTTTCAACCGAGTGTTGTTTAAGCTTGAGAAAGTGACTCTTCAATGCTAAATGGTTTAATCTCTTCGGAGACTCATTACCAAGGCATTGCATCTCTCTCAAACCAAAACAACTTCTTATTTGACACTTCTCTTCATTAGTGGACTTAATTCTAATTTTTTCAGACTGAAATGACTAATGAATAGAAAGGTAAGTAAAAGAGGCAATAAAATGGGACTGAAAAAGGGAGCAAGAATAAAATCAAGTTGGGTTCAATCGGACGTTAATTGAACCCATTGAGTCTTAAGTCATTTCATACTCTCTAGTGATGATAAGGCTCAAGAATCAATGTCAACCACTTTCCTTGATCAATCATGATAGGGAGAGGGTTTTGTTGGTCTTTTAGCTTCATTTATTGAGCTTTTGTTCTTTGATCCATAAATCATCACACAATGAATTTGTGTCGATTGATGGTTTGCAAATCAAGTATACCCCTCCTTTGATCTGTTTGATGACAAGGAGAGGCAGAGTAGACAAACATCTCCTGAAAATACTCTGTTTGTATTCTGTCTGCTTTCTATTTTGGCAGGGCAGACCCTCAAAACAGTGGCCAGTTGGCCACCAATTAATCGTTCAACCACGTTTTCTTAGCCGACCGACCACTTCTTTTAGACCTTTTTTTCTGACAGCAAAACACAATGGTTCTAGCAGTAAAACAAAGAGGTTTTTAGGCGAAAATTCAACTTCATGCGCATGCATTCCCTTGCTTTTTATTCCTTTGGTATAATGCTTTAGTAATAATATGTTGTAATGTACTTAATTAGTATAATAATATGCCGTAATGTAATGTAATTAATTAGTGTAATTTTTTTCAATTGTAGCACTCTAATGTAACATTCCAATATAACACCAAAAAATCACACTAAAAGAAATATAGATTTTCACGCTCGATAACCAACACTTAAGCTATCAATCCCCCTAAAAAGAATCTTCCACACCTCACATTTCCATTCTCATCCCAAAAAGCAAATTAGAAAATTAGAAAAATGAATCACAAAAGGGCATTTACTTAGACTCAAATGACACCAAATCAAATAAATACAACTTTCCAAAACAAAAAGGACTAATTAATTCAGAAGAGAACTCTTAAGACTAAATGAACCAACAATCCCCCATATGAGATTTATGGGTAAATTTTCCTAAAAATTATTCATTAAATGTTATCTATTTAATTTAATAATTGTAATATTTCGTTTCATTTTGATATATATAAAATTATTCATTTCATTTCATTTTTTTTTTTTTTTTTAGGAGGGGGGAGGGAGTGAGGGAAAGACTATGTATGCACCTTATAACTAAATAAGAAAATGATATAATTTCATACTTTGTGAGTCATAACTACAAAACATTACATAGCAAAATATCTCATTAATCATAACAAAATAATGTCTTAAATTAAGAAGAAAATTAGTCGTAACTAAATTAGAAATTGACATAACTTGATACTTATTCATAACTTTAAAAAAAAAAAAAAAAAAAAGTCATAACTAAATACCACATGAGTCATAACTAAATAGCTCTCGTGAATCATTATAACTAAAATAATATCATAGCAAAAGAAGAAGATTATATAATTTCATATTTTTTTAGTCATAACTAGAAAACATAAATCATACAATACCACAACATAAAACATGACTAAACATCTCATTAATCTTAACTAAAATACTTTAGTACAATTTTTATTTTGTTTTTTTATCCCTCATAAATAATCTATATATAATATATCTGTCAATTATTTATCGCAAAAATATAAAAAATAAAAAATAAAAAAAAAGCTCGCTAAGCTCGGCTCATGGCCTGAGCCCATGCCCATAACCCTATTTTGAGTGTGCTTGGGTATAAATTATTGTCACATGGGCTGGCCCGGACTGACCAAATTTTGGTGGGACCCCACACGTCCCAACAATGGGTTAGCCCAAGCTTGGGCCAAGCCAAACCAAGCCAAATTTACATCCCTAAGGTAGTGGAGATGGCAAGTTTGACTGTATCTATAAACTAAGCATTCAAATATGAGGAAGATTTTGTCTGATGATCAGATGGGATTGTCTGGATTTGTGAGGTCACGGGTTTCACTTTGATAATTAGATTTATTTATTTTATATGTTTTTGTGTAGAAATAATTTAGAATTTAAAAAAGTTATATATTTGATTCAACAATTGTAATAAGATAATTTAATCATATTTGTCTTAAAAAAATATATAAACAACCAGTACAATTTTGAGACTACATAGTATTTTTTTTAAAAGGAAATTCTACTACACACACCATCTCTTGAGGCATGCACCATATACCACAGATATGACATTTGTAGTCGTTGGTTATGACTTATTGTGATATTAGTTATGACTCATTAAGATGTTAGTTATGATTTTATTTTGATTATGATACAAAAAAATTGTAGTTATAAAAGGATTCAGTTATGATATTTGTAGTAATTAACCCCACAAATGCCATAACTTATATAAGGTGTGTGCCATAGCATAACTCATTTTTTAATGATATATATTATGATTATCAAATCTTAGAGGGAGATTTATGTCGAGATATATAGGTTGGGAAAAGTAAGGCATAGTTTTGGGTTGTGTTGTAAACTTGAAGATCAGGACTTAGGTCATGTAAAGTGATCTAACCGGTTCAATGGTTTGCATATTATAACCGAGCAATGTTGGTCAACTATTCGACTGTGCAAAAGGGGTTTAGCAGGTCAAACGGTGGCATGTGTTTGACCGAATAGATATGGACTGGGTACAACTAGCGAGCCATGTTGGAGCAGCGCGTGGTATTAGATACTTGCCGAGCTAGGATTACACAATAGTATATTTTGTTTGGTACATGGATTTTATGTATCTTGGCCAGTAGGCAAAACAATTGGGTTATTGGTTTGCCTGGTTGCCAGATAAAGAGTTGTGTTGCTTCACTCCATCTCAGGCAGAAAGGGTATGAATGGATGAGCATTATCTATTAGGAGTGTGATTCCTAATGGGACTCTACGAATAAGAATTAGAGTCCTACTAGGATTTTGTCATACAGAACTTATAAAAAGCTCAAACCTAACCTAATATCAAGTAATGCAACTTCAATTCTTGAATTAACAAAGGCTTTTCCTATACTGATCTTGAGTGTTAACTTAAACATCGAGGGGTTTTTTGGCACACACTTGTTGTTAAGCTCACGTTCTTGTGATTTAGGGAAAATGACGGCGTTTGGAGGATCGCAAGCTTGGTTACTAGGATTATACTTACGGTGAATATTTTGTGTTCGTACAATTGGCATCGTCTATGAGAAATTCACAAAACAAACCTCTTGATCAAGCTCTCTTCCACAATTTTAATGGCGAACATCAAAGACACTCCGCTTTCCACCATCAAAGGCCAAACACCAGAGGCCAACAGGAGGCGTGGAGATTCACCTCATGCTCCTTCCATGGGGGATTTGAATATGCAAAGAAGGAACCCTTACAAAGATGCACGAGAAAAATGTGCACGGAGCCCTCGACATTGTCGAAGCCCAAACGGGCAAAGATAACGAAGAACATCTGATACCTAGGGCTTGGAGAACAGGGTTAGAGAGCAGAATGAGAAAATAAAGAGGATGACAGCAAATATGGAGCTTCTAAAGCGCCAAATGAGGAGAAAAAGTGTTGTTATGGTAGAGGCCCACAATGAGCGCACCCAATCTCGTCATTTTGTGGACAAGAACAAATATGCTTCTACAAAACAAGCGATTCTCAGTCGACATTTATGAGATGTCGATCACTTTCGTCTAGGTCAAAAAGATAAAAAATAGAGGGTTTATATTCACAGGAGAATAGCTATCACCCTTTGTATACTCATTGGACTTCATTTGTTTATTCAGAATTGCCCAAATCAGAGGATTTGTAGATTGCCTTAGACTAGAGCGCTGAAAGGCGAGAAGTTGCCCATGCAAGCCATCCCCATAGGGTGCCAGCCTTGCAGAGGTTGACCCTTAAGATGCATGGTAGTGTCAAGGTAGGAATGCCAGTGCCACGCATTGTTTATGATCCAATGGCAGAGTATGCAATTTTTGCTTGAGATTGAGAACGCGTCATTTCCTATAGGTTTCAACCAACCAAAGTTTTCTATCTATGATGGGAAGTCAGATCCTTACTTACATCTGAACACTTTCGACAAGTCATGGCTATTGCTTAATTCAAACGCAGTCTACCAATCAGAAATAGATTGCGTGATTTGCTCACAATGATGGTCCCCTGACCATGAAGGCTCTGATGAAAAGGGTTAACCAACACATAAGATAGAAGAAGATGTTGCTCGCACAAAGGTAAACACCGGCACAGTTGTGGCAGACAAAAAAATCATTGACTAAGGTTAACACGGTTGGGAAAAATGGAAAACAAAATGGTAACTACAATAAGAACTGTAATAACAAGTGGGCTGATCCCCATTTGAATGATGAAAAGGAAAAGTGAGGAAATTGAAAGTTCGCACCACCATCACCACAGTATTCATGTGGTCCATTTATTGTATCCTTAGCAAGATACGAAACGAGCCATATGTTCGATTGTAGGCCAAGTTGGGAGAAGTGCAGAGAGGTTACAATGAAAAATATTGCTACACTTATCATGATAAGAGGGGGAACCAGACTGAAGATTGCATACCGCTCAAGTAACACATGGAAAAGTTAGTGGTGGCAAGACACTTAGACCACTACATCAAAAATGAAGCGAGGGTAACCCCCCAAAATCAAGACATGCCAAATGGACTGCCGCTAGACGTCCCTCCTCAAGGAGCAATTAATTTGATCCATGGGATCATTGAGCCTGAGTGAGTTTGCAAGCTCAGAGGCATGATAAAGAAGGTTGAACACATGAAGGAAGTTCTCAGTGTCCAACCAACTTTTACGAGGGAAAAGGTAGAAGAGAAGAATGTGATCTCCTTCTCTAATAGGGATTTGGCAAGACTTTAGAATCCCCACAACGACACGCTAGTGGTAACGTTGCATGTCAAGGATTTCGATATCAATGGGATCTTGATAGATTAAGGTAGCTCGGTCGACATATGTATTATGATGATTTCAAGCAACTCAAGCTAGATGATATAGACCTAGCACCAGCTACGTCTCATTTGGTTGGCTTTAATTCGATGCCAGAGTGGCCGGTAGGTAACATCATACTATTAGTCAAAGTAGGTTCAGTGGTCAAGCAAGTGGAGTTTTGAGTATTGAATGTCCCCTCCACTTTTTGAGAACAACATGGTTGCATGCCATGTGAGCAGTCGTTTCAACATACCACCAAGTAGTTCGATTTCCCAATGTACAAGGAGTGATTGAAAAAGTCTTGGGAGATCAAATCATGTCAAAACAATGCTTTGTCGCCATGAACGACAGTCGAGCTGCCAAGAATTTGTTCAAATAATAAAATAACCAGAGGACACGAAATGATTGAAGATGTTAGCAAAGAAGCCAGAGCGAAGGTTGTCAAAGAACTTGTGGAAGTTAATATTGATGAAATGATCCAGAAAAATTCATTTTGCTATGTTTATCTCTTTCTGGAAATGAAATGAAGGAAATACTAGACTTCTAGATATCCAATATTAAGGTGTTTGCTTGGATGCCTTACAATAGGTTGGTAATTCAAAGAACTCGCAGGTCCACATTGCACCATGTCGAGATAGTGGCTGAGGAAGTTGAGAACTTGTCGGAAGCTTGGGCAATTAAGGAAGTCCATTACCCTAAATAGATCTCAAACATTGTTTTCATACTGAAGAAAAATGGCAAATTACACATCTACGTTGATTATAAAATGGCCAACAAGGTGTGCTCAATTGACAGTTTCCCCTTCCCAACGATTAATTAATTGGTGGATTCTACCTCAGGTTGCAACGGCCTTAGCTTTCTGGATGTATATCGTGGATACTATTAGATTGCTATGTACAAGCCAGACTAAGAGATCACTTATTTCACAACCTCAAGGGGGTTGTATTGTTACAAGGTACTTTTCGGATTGAAGAATGCAGAAGCAACCTTTTAGAGGATGATTACTAAGATGTTTTCTCCTTAGCTCAATAAGACAATGAAAGCCAACATTGACGACATGGTAATTGTAGACACCCTATTTTTACCACCCTTACGACTTTGGCACCATCAATTGCGCACCCAATGATGAATTTGTATATGCTTGTCAAATGCTTGAAGTCCTCAGTAGGATGCCTCAGCTTTGAGTCTCAAAACCCTATGAACCTCTTGCCTTGTTTTTTTGACCAAAACAACAGTTTTTCAAGCCTAAACATCCTAGGACCTGCAGGCCCACTAGTGTGGACTCTCGGCCACTTGTGTGTTTTTTTAGATATTTTTGTTAGGTGTGCCAGCTATTTCCACAAATGCATGCACCAGTCCATACGTGTATGTATAGATATTTCTGAGGAGGTCTTATGTTTTTCTATATATAGATGACCTCCCCTCTTGTTTAAAGGTTAGAAAAATTTGGGAGCAAAATTTTTCTCTCTCTTGCAAGTTCTTCACTATTTACCTATACACTACAAACCAAATCTTGTGGTTTTTGTGCTGAGGTGTTTTTGAGCTTACATTTAGTTGTTGAGGGTGTGTAATTGTTGGTTTGTAACTCAAAAGGGGTATCCCTCTTCAAGAGGTATAATTTGTAACTTGTTTTCCTTCTTTATTTGCCATCTTTTCTACTATTTTTGGACTATTTTTACACTGAATTTATGGGCTGAAACTTGTGGTTTAAGGCCATTAAGGGTGGAGGGGTGGATCACTGTTCTTTGCACCTAACTTATTAAGCCTTTGCCCTTGTGTTTCCCACCTTTCTATTATTATTTTTTTTGAGCTTTTTACTTCTGAATCTCAGAGGTTTTTCAAAGGCTAAAAATCATGTTTTGAAGTCCCAAAAATGGAGGGGGTAGCCTCCCCTCCTTGTGCTTGGTTGCTAGCCTAACTTGCTCCATGTTGTAGCTTACACTTTTAGCTCTTTTGATTTCAATTCTAGCACTGTTTTAGCCTATTTTAGGACTATTTTTATGTGTTTGTTCCAATCATGCTTTGAATTGTAGGCTTGTAATGTAATGGTCCTCATAGGTTTGGTGGTTTAGGCCTTAGCCATCAACCTATTTGAGTTGATAGCGTTTATTTCTTGCTTTCCATACTTGTATTCATCTCTAATCACCTTTGCAACCTCCCTCGTTTCTTGGCTTTTCTTTGTTTTGAAAGTTGTTTCAAACTTATTGTTTGTTTAAGCTTGAGATTAAAGTTGTTGTGCTTAATGGTTTAATCCCTTTAAGGGTTCAGTACCAGTGGTATGACATCTCTCTCATGCCTAAACAATACTTGGTTTGGTGCTTCTTTCCATTAGAGGACTTAAAGCTCATTATTGGACTTAAATGAACTAATGAATGGATGGTAATTGGAATGAAGTAATAAAATTGGGACTAAAAGTGATGCAAGATAATAAGTTAATTTGGTGTTCAATCGGACGTTAATTGAACACATGGGGACTTGGCTTATTTCATACTTATTAGTGATGAAATGGTCCAAGTTTCCAAGGTCAACCACTTCCTTTGATCGATCCATGATAAGGAGGAGGTTTTGTTGGTCTTTCCTTGCCATTTATTAAAATTGTGTCCCTTGGTTCATAAGACATCATGTAATGAAGTCGCGTCGATTGATCGCTTACGAACCAAACCTACCCCTCCTTTGACCTGTTTGCTGATAAAGAGAGGCAGGGTGGACACATCCCTTGAGAATACTCAGGTTTATGCTCTGTATGTCCTCTGTTGTTATAGGAGAGAACCAAAATCAGTGGCTGACAAGCCACTTTTACTGGACGGCAGCCCACTATTAGTGGCCTGCCACCCACTACTTCTAGGTTGTTGGCCACTTTTTCCAAGCAAGCAGTGTCCTTTTTCCAGCAGAGCGAAGCAGAAGTTGAGGTGGAAAACATGTGCAATTTTCTAACTGTGCAAAAGAGACATTTCGATAGCAAAACAGAGAGCATTATCGGGTGGAAATTCACATCCATGCATGAACCATCCCCTGATTCTTGGAATCCAAGAAGTGATGTTGTAATATTAGTATGTTGTGCTTGGAGTAGCGGATTTATAACCAACTAGTTAGAATAGCTAGTTAGTTTCCTGTTGTACCTATTTAATTAGCTAGAATAGTTAGTTAAATTTGTTGTTGTAATAATTAGTTAAGTAGCTTAGCTATTTTATTTCATTTGGTTTTGTAATAGTTAGTTAATTAGGTAATTAATTAGCTAGGGCATTCATTCGAACCCTCCAGTGCAAGGGCAAACTTGTAATAATGTGTATATCTTCCAACCCCTCGTCTTTCTCCCTTTTATTTACTTGCTTATGATGGTTAGAATAGAACATCATGTTTTATTTAGCATTTTCCACGTTTGCATCCACTTGTTATTTACTTGCTTATCATGGTTAGAATAGAACATCATGTTTCAATTAGCATTTGCTATGTTTTCATCCACTTGTCTTGCATGCATCAAAGCTTAGTTCATCATTCTAAACAAAGCATTGTTGTTTATTACTTCGTGGAATACGTTTTTAAAACATATGCTATCAAATTGACTCACATGACATAATTATTAGCCGAGCCTATTAGTTACATTTCGCATGTGTTGCATTAGTCATTTTGCATCCGTAGGATCATGCATTTTTTCTAACTCTTTTGTCTCTTTTGGCTCGCCTCGGAGTACTAGGTGAGCATTTTCTTTGCTTTAGCATATCCAATGAGTGATTGTTGCCATGTCTAGCATGTTTGCCATGAGGCTGAGTGCTTAAGTGATAAATTGCTTGAATGCCTGTGAATGAAGGCTAATTGCTTGAATTAGAATAATTTTAGTAATGTCCATATGAGATCACTTTTTCAAGTGGTACATATTCAAATACTTTTCAAAACAAACATGAATCAAAGTGTTCTAATTTTTGCAAATTAGTCTATACTTGTGTGCGCATCACATAGTAATGTTAGCCTAATAATCGAAACAAGAGCACATAATATAGATAAGAATCACATCATGATTAGTAGAGGTCGATCTTTGATCGGGCGAGTGGGGTGCTCAATTCATGACTTTCCCCTCTCATATCTAAGTTCCTAAGTCGAGACAGTCTTGGTGATGACAAACAAGTGGCCTTTGGCACGAGTCTCGGGTTTCCTAAATTTTTTCAAAAAAAATATTAAGGTGGCGATTCTGTATCTAGAAAAGCAGTCCATTTTTGACATTTTGATTCAAAATCAATTTTCCAAAAGATTTGCCAGATTTGAATTCTTTGGTGTTTATCTATTTCACATTGCACTTGTGAGATCAGATTCAAAACCACGAGAGTCCGAATTGTAGGGCTAGTCATATCCGAAAGGAGCACGAAAAGTCGAGCTACAATAATCAATAGTAAAAATGAGTCTGACCATCTCAAAGACTTGTCCAAGATGTTCCATATTTTGAAAACTCACAAGCTACGACTAAATGCATCTAAGTGCGCATTCAGTGTGGGATCTAGCAAGTTTCTCGGCTTCTTGGTGACCAACCATGGAATAGAGGCAAATCCTTTGCAGATCAAGGCTATTCAAGAGCTGGAAATACCAGGTGCAACACTTAGCGAAACTCGCAATCACACTGAATAGATTTATCAACTAGTTTTCAAATTGTTGCAGACCTTTCTTCTGGGCACTGAAATCAAAGTTCAGTTGGGATGAAGAATGCGACCGCACTTTGGAAGGATTAAAGAAATACTTATCCTTAGCCCCACTCTTAGCGACCCTAGTGCCTAGAGAAAAGCTATTTTTGTACCTTGTAGTTTCTCAGCATGTTATAAATGTGATGCTTGTCCACGTAGAGGGAATATAGCATTTTCCTATTTTCTATCTAAGCAAAACTTTGCTTGGCGTTGGGATGAGTTACCTCACATTGGAGAAGCTTGCCTTAACTTTAATGATGGCGCCTAGAAAACTGGTGCACTACTTTCACGCACATACAATCGTGGTGCTAACAGAATTCCCTTTGAAGGCTTTGTTCGAAATGACAAATTTTTCTAGGAGAATTTTGAAGTGTGCGGTGGAGTTAGGACAATTTCACATCAAGTTCCAACCTAGAACCGCGATAAAGGTGCAAGCCTTGGTAGACTTCATTGCTGAATTCTCCCAAAGAGTCCATTATGTTTGCCCGGTTGACCTAATTGATGAAACCAAGAAAGGAGAGGTAGGCATCACAGAAATTGCACAGCCTACAGTAACCTTTCAACAAGTTAAACATTCTCCTCAAACGGATGAACCTTGAAGGGCGCCATCAAGTTTGGCAATAGTATCCCCATCTATTGAACCCAGCGACGCACTGTAGAGATGAAACAATAGTCCAAGCAATAGAGGAAAAAACTTGAAATGAAAAGCCTAATAAAGATATGGCTGGCCAACTGAGCAAAGAAATCGCTGAACAAACAGAAAGAATTTCGACACGAATAGATGACGACACAGTTGAAAAAATAATAGCCATCCCTGATCCAAAGAAGTCTTCATATCCATCTACATGTTAGAAGTTGTTTATTGGAGAGATGTGGAAACTATTCGTTGATGGAGTTTCTAATAGACATGGAGCCCGGCTAGGAGTCGTTCTTACTCTGCCAGATGGTTTGATAGTATTTCCAACATCTAATAATGAAGTAGAGTACAAAACACTTTCAGTTACTCTAAAATCTTCCCTCTGCAAGCTAATAGTGTATAGTGACTCTAAACTCATGGTTAACCAAGTTTCATACAAATATGAAGCCAAGGATGACAGAATAACTAAGTACCAAATGCTAGTTAGAGAAGAAATCAAGAAGTTTGAGGCAATTAGGGTAGAATAGATTGGAAGGGAGAAAAATGCTAAGGTAGACAAGTTAGCCGATTTTGCAGCGATGTCTGACACAACAATGCCCACTCCTCTATCAATTAAGTTCTTGCCAAGACCAACCATTGATGAGTCAGAAGTGGTTGAAGTGTCATGTGTCGAGCTAAGACCATCCTAGATGGATCCTATCATCATCTTTTTGAAAGACATGATTTTGCCCTGACAAAAAAGAAGCAAATAAGATATGAGTAAAATCAAAGCACATCTGGCTATCTCTATTTAGAGCGTTGTATAAGAAATCTTCCATTGGTCAATTTTTTTAAATGTGTGAAAGAGCGTGTTGAAGTCACATTAGTGAGAGATCTTGGCCTACCGTGCTATTTCGGAAAGGTATTGATAGCCGCATATGCAAGCTGACACACAGAAGTATGTAAGAAAATGTAGAAAGTGCCACAAGTTCGTACATCAAATCTATCAACTGTCTAGGGAACTCCTACCCTTGACAAGTCCGTAGTCTTTTGTTTTATGGGGTTTAGATATTGTGGGACCTCTTCCAACAACAATGGATAATAGGAAGTTCTTCATCATGACAACAGACTGCTTCACTAAATGGGTTAAAGAAAAAACACTCATATCCATTAAGGAAAAAAATGTGAAGAAGTTTGTGTGGTAGAATATCATCACTCAGCTTGGAGTGCGTAAGGCATTAATTTCTGATAACGACACTCAATTCGACAAAAGGCCTTTCATGAGATTTTGTAAAGAGTTGAAGATCGAATTCTATAACTCCACACCGGCCTATCCTCAGTCAAATGGCCAAGCAGAAGCTTCAAGCAAAGTTATCCTGGACGACTGAAGAAAAGACATGAGAAAGAAAAAGGTAAATGGGTTAAAGAACTACCCCATGTCTTGTGAGCATACCGAACAACCCCAAGACGGTCTACTTGAGAAATACCATTCGTTTTAACTTATGATATGGAGGCTATTATGCCCTTAGAGATTGGTCTACCCACTATAAGAAGTGAAAACTTTGATCCTGACTTAAACGGAGAAGCAATAGCCTTGGAACTTGACCTAGTCAACGACAGAAGAGAGAAGGCATTGATCCATATCGCTGCATATCAACAAGAGTTATCCAAGAAATACAACAAAATCGTGCACCGAAGACAATTTAAGCTGGGAGATTAGATTTTACACAAAGTCATAGGTAACACTCTGGTGCCTTGTGATGGCAAGCACAGTCCGAACTGGAAAGGACCTTACAAGATTGTGGGGTTAGCTGGAAAAGAGGCATACAACTTGGAGGATTTGGACAACCATGTTGTTTCTAGGGCGTTAAACACTACTAATTTAAAGTCGTTTTATTTCTAGATTTTATTCTGTATTCTTTCTTCATTTTCAAATCATTAATAAAATTAGTAGATAGTTTTTTTTGTTTTAGTGCTTAACAGTGTTTATTGTCTTCTTATTATGCTTTGAATGTAACTGAGTTAGTACGACTAAGGGGCAACAAGTTTGAATGCCCTTTGCTTATTTAAAAAATCTTTACTAAGCTGGCTTTTAGCTCGACAAAGTAGGTTAAAGGATGTTTCAAACTTTGAAAATCTTTACTAAGATGGTTTTTAGCTCAGCAAGGTAAGTTAGAAGATGTTTCCAACTCTGAAGATTTTTATCGAGTGGGTTTTTAGCCCGACAAAGTAGGTTGGAGGATGTTTCAAACTTTGAAAATCTTTCTCAAGCTAGCTTTTAGCTCGGCATAGTAGATTGGAGGATATTTCCAATTTTCAAAATCTTTATCGAGCTGGTTTCTAGCCCAACAAAGTAGGTTGGAGGATGTTTCCAACTTTGAAAATCATTACAAATCTTTACAGAGTTGATTTTTAGGACAACAAAGTAGGTTGGAGGATGTTTCCAACTTTGAAAATCTTTGCCAAGCTAGCTTTTAATTCAGCAAAGTAAGTTGGAGGATGTTTCGAACTTCGAAATGTTCACTGAGCTGGTTTGTTTACTCAACGTAATAAAGAGACAATTTCTTGGAAAAAAAACTATCGAGCTAATTTTGCTCGACAGAGAAAGAAGTCTTATTTTGTAGGTTCATTGGCAAGAAAACAACTACGGAGGCATTCATTTAAGAAAATTACAAAAGGAGAGGCTATTTCGCCAGTTACATAAAAATAATAATAATAATAATAATAAAATAAAATAATTCTCAAATCAGCAAACTGAGCTTTTCTTCGACATTTGCTTGGCCTTTACTTATAGTGTCATAGGGCTGAGTTTGTTCAGTTCCATCCTCACCATCACCATTTTCTTCATCATCCGATTCAAGATTTTTGAACACCCCAGCGGTGTAAGGCTCCATGTAGTCCGATGGGAAATACGGGAGATGAGTGGTGAATATCTTGGTAGCAGGCCCATGGCGAAGTTTCACATGCTACTTTCCAGCCAGGCTAAAAGAAGACTTCTGTAGACATCCATTTTTAACCAACCCTAAGACATGGCACTTGTTCTTTGGTACCCATTGATGAAAGTCGAGATGTTTTAGTCTTCTGAATCCCTCAGTAGGAAGCTCAAGAGTTGGGCTGCTTTGGCCAAAATACTTTTCGACTAGTGGAAAACGTTTTTCAAAATGAGTTTATGTGTGCAATTCCAAACATTGTCAATATGTCCCGAGGCTTATCTTTTCAAAATCAAAATGTTATATTCTTTTAAACAGATCGAGCAAGGGATATAAGGGGAATGAATGGAAGGGGTGAAATCCTTTGAAATACCTATTTTTCCTTTCAATTTGTACTACCTTGTTGATCCAACGATGTATTTTTTCACTGGCCAAACAACATGTCATGGCTGGCTCAAGATACATTCGACTGAACACCAAAGGATACAACTAGCTAAATTGTCCGGTACAAAGCATTTTCAGGAATTTTAGCCTGTTCTACACACTTTCCACAAATATCTCAGATATTTACAGTCGAAACTCTATAAATTGAGCTCGGTAGCTCATTTCAAGGGGTTGAAAACTTTTCCCAAAGCCTATACAAAGGATTAACAGCCCGCTTCTCTCTCTTAATCACCTCCCACCTACCTCCTTTATTCTTTGAGACTCAAACACCATTGAAGCTCAATCCTAAGCTTCTTGCTGAGATTCTTAGACACTTTAAAGCATGTTAAGAGGATATTGAGGGTATCAAAAGGATTTTGGCCAACTAAAGAACTCATTCTCTTCAAGAGGTGAAGTTCTTGCAATATTCATCACTTTTCTCTGTCTTCTTCTTCATTTTCAGCTATATTATTGTTTTACAATTGGTGTAACTATGTAACAAGTCCTCATGGATGTGGTTGGGGTAGATTAGCCATCAATCTATTGAATTGATTTTTCTTCTTTTCTTTCTTTCCT
The DNA here is from genome assembly GCF_055761805.1 of Camellia sinensis. NCBI lineage: Eukaryota > Viridiplantae > Streptophyta > Magnoliopsida > Ericales > Theaceae > Camellia > Camellia sinensis. Next base: position 558,490 of record NW_028128998.1, on the reverse strand, counting down.
TAATTTGTCTGTACTTTCTTACTTTCCATAGCTAAAGTTCATTGTTTTTGTCATTTTTGAAACCTCATGGTTGTGATTGGGAGTAGAAAACAACCATCCATTCACAACTTTGATATGTAGAATAGGTTTCTTTCTTGTTGCACATCTTCTCTTCACATATCTTATCATCTAAGCATGTTAATCCATGTGTTTCAACCCATGCTCAATATTAATGAGTAAAAGTGGTTTTTTCATAGGGTTACTTGGATGATTTCCTAGGGTTTGATGTTGAGAAGATTGTGGCTTTCCATTTTATTGAATATTTTGGAAGTGAAATAAGAGGTTCTAGGTCAAGAGAGTTGAAGTCTCTCTTCCCAATCATTTGTGAACATGGAAAGGGATGGAAACATCCTTGTTCCATGAATAGAAAAAGAGTTTTCAATGGCTTTTGATGAATCCTTTGTTTTAAAGGCAAAGCTTTCACTAAGAAATGATGTGCATTAATATACTCTCTCTAATTAATAACATGGATTTGGGTATTGACTTTCCCTTATTCACAAAAAGATGATGTAGGTTCTTAACTATTTCTTATGCTTGAATTTGTTCTTGCTTTGATCCCCTTAATTTGTTGAATTGTTGTAAAATACTTGTTGTATATATCCGGCTATGCTATGATTGAGAGTTGAGGCTCATCTATCTTCCCCTTGAGTGGTTTTTGTGAATGGAAGAGGTAGAAGTGATGAGTAAAGGTGTCCTTGGCTTTTGTTCTGGACTTTCTACAACAACTTGATTTTTACCCAAAAGAAGTGTTCGGCCGGTCACTTTTGTAGTCAACCAGCCCATTTTTATGGATGATTGGATAATCATTCCAAGAACAAAGTAGATAGTTTTTGGGGAGTGCTCTCCTAGGTGATTCTAGAGCTATTGATCATGTTCTTTTATTTATTTAATACGATTTGTTAGATTCAGCACTAATTCGGCTGAATTTGTTCATTGTCGTAATGATTCCTCCAATCCCACATCTTTTCCTTTTTCTATTCATTCAAGTGTTGTAATAATTTCTCTCCTCCCCTTTCTTATTTGAATTGTTGTAATAATCTTCTAATCCCATGTCTTTCTAACCTTTTATTTATGTGCTTTCTGTATAGCGTCATATTTTACTTTATTATATCCATGTGTTGCATCCATTTTTCATGCCCCTGGGCTTGGCTCATGTGCATTTGTGGGTTTTATCCTTTCACCTCATATCTTGGGATGAAGTGCATATCATATGTTAATAATCGGACCCTTTTTATGCATTTTGTGTATGTATTTAGTCATTTGTATAAAGGATCGTGCATATATTCTAATATGATTTTTTTTGGTTTTTCTTCAGAGTACTAGTAGAGTATTTATTCTTTAGCACGTTGTACATGTATATTATTCATCATATATGTTGCTATAACATGAGGCTAGATGCTTAATTGAAATATTTGTTTGAATGCTAGTAGATGAAGGTTGTGTTGTTTGTATTGGAGCGTAATTGATTCCTATGCTTATGAGTTTATATGAAAAAGGGGCTTTTCAAAATGCACGAAAACAAAGCATAAACCAAAATTAATAACACGATCTATACTTGATTGCATCAGATAGTAATGATAGCCTTATTAATAATCAGAACGTGAGCATATATTGATCATAAAAACCACATTGTGACTTAGTAAAGGTCGATCTTTTGATCAGGTGAGTGGGGGTGCTCAATTCATGACCTTCCCATCTCATAACTAAGTTCCCAAACTGAGACACTTGGTTATGACGGGAAGCGGTCTTTGGCACGAGTCACGAATTTCCTAATTTCTCCAAAAGATTAGATGGTGACTTTGACATCTGGTGATATAGTCCATTTTCTGGCAAAGGTTTTTGAACTAAATGGATTTTCTGTATAAGTTGACAGATATGGACTCTCATTTATGTTTTATATTGCACTTATGAGACTAGATCAGGAGATCAGGAGTCGGAACTGTTTGGCGCGCTTGGTAACCCCAAAGGCATCCCATAAAATCCTTTCTTGCATCAACTTGCTTGCCATAGCTCTCTTCTGCCTCATTGAAGCCCCTGTCTTCAGTAGTCTTCATTGTCGCATTAAGAGTAGTTTGTCGCGCAGCAACTTCCTTCTTTAACTTGTTCAGTTCGGCTAGAGTGTCATCTCATACCTTTTCGGCATCGGTATCTTGACCAAGAAGCTGAATGTTATTAACATTGGCCATCTCCAGCGAAGTCTGAGATTGCCTTAACTTGGTCTCAACCGGCGTAGCTTGGGAGGTCTTGTCCTTCAAGTCCTGCCTCAGTTTGACCAACCTCTCCATAGCAACATGGGATTTTTGGATGGCATATCAGGAATGTAAGTATTAGCAATCAAAACCAAGTTGGAGCCAAAATAAGAATTTAAGAGAAAAATTACCCTAGTCATAAATTTCACCATGGATTTGATATCTTGGGTGTTAAGAAAGTTGCTACATTTTTCCATGTCAGTAGGCAGGAGCAAAGCTTTAGAAAGGTTGTAACCAAGTAGCTATTCTTTGTTCGTGAAAATGGAGTATGCGGTCGTGATAACTTTTCCCCAGTGAGTTAAGGATGGTTTCTGGTAGGGGCTGGAGTAGTCTCTTTGACAAGTTGCTCAGTGCTTAGCTAAGTCGTCAAGTCCACAGATAGATCAGTGGCGCATGCCATCTTTGTAACCCGGCGCAATTTCGTTCTAATTGCTGGAACCAAGGTTCATGCTAGGGCCAGCATGGTTCCCGCTGTTAGCTCGGCTATTTGAGCTAGAGTAGTGGTTGAAGTAGTGGCTTTGTTTTTTAATGAGGCGATCACCAGGTTCTTTATACCTCTGCGCTTGGTGATGTCTTTTTCTTCAGTTAATTGAATTAAGGGGATGTCTAGAAGAGTTGGATTTGGAGGATGAGAAGGTTCAGACAAGAAGTCTATTACTTTACTTTTGCGCGGTGCTGAATATTAGTAAGTCGGCTCATAATTTAGGAGGTCATGGAAGTTGCGTTGTTTACATCTCAACATCGCCCCAATCGCATCTTCGTTAGGGCGAGAGTATTGAGCTTAAAGCTGGTTCAGATCTGTACAAAGAGACAACATTTATCTCAGTGCCATGATTGCATAAATGTTTAGTCGAACTATCTCTTTTTACCTACTTTGCCCCTGTTTTGGTTTATATACCAACCCGGCACGTTGGTAGGCTCATAGTTGCTAGATACCCAGAGGAAGTCATTGTCATCCAAATCCTTATCTGGCATGCCCATCACCAGGCGTTCACGACCCCTCTTGATTTTCAAGTACCAGCAGAACCCATCGTCTGTATGGCCAATAGTGTATTGGTGAAATATCTCAGCAAGGTCGAAGTTCAAATTCAACCTACGATTAAGCTTGACTGCTACGTTTATTATTCTGCAGGTGTTGGTGGAAACTTGGGTGGGGCAAAGTCTGCTTTGCCTTAAGGATTCATTAATTAAGGGTTGCACCAGGAAATAGAGACTACCCTCTACGATAGATAGCACAGTGAAGGGGTAGAAGCCTTCTACGCCCATGGTAGAGTTCCTTCTTTGGCCAATTCAAAGTGGACATCAGTCGAGATACTGTAATCCTTGTGGAACTTTTCTCTAGCTCCTGGTATGGCTACTATGAAGCGATATCGGTCCTTTGAGCTCGATTTAACTTAATAACTTAGAAAGGTTGAGTTTTGCACTTTTAGCTTAACAGTGTGTGGCAACTTAGTTATGTGGGATCAGCTCGATCTTTGAGAGCTACTCAGTGTGTTGGTGTGCTTGGTCAAGCCTAGGATACTGGACGGTAAACAATTTAAGATTTGCTATAAGTAACGTTTAGCTCGATGACGTGCACAATCAAGGTTGAGAGTTAGCTAGGTTTTTGTTCGGTCAAGAAATTGAGCTGGTTTAGCTCTGTTTTCTTTTAATTGATCACTTTAGCACGGCTTCGTGAGGAGCTAAATTTTAGCTCAGTTTGCTTTTGCAAGTTGTTACAAACACGAAGTCAGCTCATTTATTTTTGTTTTCAAATCAAAAATAAGGTTTTTGCCTGATTTTGCCCAGGTTCTTTGATGTTTATATCCGACATTGGACTGTGTGTTAGGAAATGGGAGTTTAAGGGTCACTTAACCCCATGATTCAGTTTAGGCCTTTGTTTTACCCAGGTTTTGATGGTTATCTGGATCATAACCTCATTTTTGGGTGTGATTTTCGAGATCAAGGCTCAAGAACACCAAGAACATGATGAATAACAATGAAAAAAAAATTGAAAGTGTGGAGAACTTACGATTTAAGATGTTAAACCGAGTTTTCATCAGTAGAAATGCTCTAGTGATGATGGCGATTCGACTGACGAAAGGAAAATGACTTGATGCGGGTGTGAAAGGCGCAAAAATGGTGGTGAGAGTTAGGGTTTTTAGCGTTTTTCTCTGAAGATGACAATGAACGGTGGAAAAAGGATTTGAATCAATTTCTTATATATATGGAAGCTAAAAGGGTGTGATGATGCGAAGAGGATAATGCTCATCCATTCACTTCATCTCAGGCGGAATGGATGTGAATGGATGAGCATTATCCACTAGGAGTGTGATTCCTAGTGGGACTTTATGAAGAGGAATTAGAGTCTTACTAAGATTCTAGCATGAAGAACTTATAAAAAGCTCAGACCTAACCTAATATCATGTAATGCAACTTGAATTCTTCAATTTACAAGACTTTTTCCTATATTGATCTTGAGTGCTAACTTAAGCATCGAAGGGGTTTTCCGGCACACATCCACTAGTAAGCTCACGTTCTTGTGATTTCAGAGGAAACGCCGACATTTGGAGGTTCGCGAGCTTGGTTACCAAGATTATACTTGCGGCGAATATTTCGTGCTCGTACAAAATCAATTTAATATTTTTTTAATGATCCACACATATAGTTCAAAAAAAATAAATGAATTTGATCAACAAAGTAAGGTCTGTGAAGGGCCATGGACTTCTACGGTTTTATCGTCCACAACATGGATTGGACACAAGTCCATTGCTTAAAATATGCATTGGACACAACTTAAGATACAATTGTTATATTTTATAATTCAACATAGATTTAAATAAATTTATTTATTTATATATGTTTTAATGTAAGTTTTGCATTTTATATCCGTAGAAATTAATCTTGTAAGTAATATTTTTTATATATATTAATAAAAGAGTTAGACTTAGGACAATACAATGGATTTCAAGATTCATGGCTGTATATATGCGTTGTGCTAGAGCTGACCAAAAAAGTGAGATGTCACTATTTGACAATGTCAAAAGGTAAGTGCGCATGAAGATGTTGTCTTGTAACTCATTTTCTTATTATAAACATGGGGTGAAAGGTGTTTTGCGGGTAGAAGTTATGATCTTTGTGAGGCTAATTATTATATATAATATAATTGAATTATTTTTAGCTATAATTTTAAAAAAAAAATTATAATCAAACACTATATAAAGTATATTTAAAAATGTTTCGAATTATAATTAAAATAATGTCATAATCAATATCACAATAAATCATAACTAATATCATAATGTATTATAACCAAAAATTATAAACGTTTTGTACCATAGAATTTCCCATAAACATGAGATGTTATTAGAAAATCTCCACTATCACTGCTAGGAATTGGATTTTTAGTGGCATTTAAAAAACGCCGCTATAACTATCAAAAACACCGCTAATTGTTGTTGTGATGTTTAGCACCAAACGTCGAAGATGCGGCTGTCACTATAGCTTTATGACGCTTTAATAGCGTCGCCATATTAGTATAGGCGGCATTTTTTAAAACGCCGCTGAATGTGCTACATAACAGTACAATGACATCACACCACATTTAGCAACGTTTTAAAAGCGTCGTGATAGATCTTTTCTATTTAAAAATATAACAGTTGGAATTATTCTATATTTTTATTTTTATTTTTTGAAATTGTGCTAATTTTGTGAGATTTACCTGAAAAAAAATACATGTAATAAAGATGAAAAATATTCAATATATTGACTAAATTTAGGTAAACATAATACTGGATCAATTCATGCTTCTCAATATGCAAAAATATTTTAATTCCAAGATGAAATAGAGTTAAACTAGTGCCTTGTGGTAAGTTGAAAGTTATTACAAAACAGATCGGCACAAAAGATGCAATTCAAACTAATTATACATACAGGTACTATGAAAGCATCTACCAAGAAACAAAAATTCCTGGGTTTTTTTGTTGACGCAGTCAAAGAAATGTCTGAAAGATCATTGGAAAAATAAAATGACATCTGATGTGCATTGTTCAATTCAGTCATGAGTTGCCAAAACCGCTGGTGTAACTCCTTTCAATGATTCAGAGGCCTTGCGCAAATCAAATTCAGAAAATGGAATGCTGCAGGGAATAAAAGTTACATCAGAATTATATGTGAAAGGTGAAATCAACACAATCTACTACTGACCAGATAACAAAGATGCTCAAGTGTAAAACCTTTCTAAATCCAGTAGCAACAACAGAGAATCTGTAGAGAGGAGAGGCAGAGCACTGTAAAGGCAACAACATCTAGTCATAACTGGACGAATTATCCTCAAAGTAGTGGATGCCAAGTACCAGAACTCAGAGATTGAGCCTGGGAAACACAAGGATCAACACAAACTAAGATAAAATAGTTTAGAATAAGCATGCATACAAAACTAACTTATAGGGCTACATCCACTCGACCCTCAAACAACACTCAACTCGGAATTGGGGCATGCAACATACTTAAAACAATGTGTATCTCTCAATACTTGACACTCACAAACCTAACACAAAGATCTTACATCACTCAACCCACCATCCCTAATAACAAGACCAGCCAACCTGCATAGACAAACAGTTAGGCAAAAAAAATGTAGGGCTACATCACTCAACCCTCCAAGCTTACCACACGCACTCAACCCTATTTAGGATCTCACATCACTCAACTGTCTTCCTTACAGTACAACCAGCCAACCTGCAATATACTAAACTACAATAAACAATTAGTTATGAATTGGAAGCTCAACTCACTCAACCCACAATCTCACATCACTCACTCAAATGCTAGTATATGGCTCTCATCACTCAACCCACCAGATAACAAAGATGCTCAAGTGTAAAACCTTTCTAAATCCAGCAAAAAAATCTTTTGGGTCATAACAGATATCTGCCTCAAGCTTAGGTCTCTTAATAAGTTCAGAAATTTCATCAGCAATTGAAGATTGACCAACAGATAAGCCCACTGCAAGTGCAAGATGTGATGTCCCAAAGATAAAAATTTAAAACCAAGAATTAAAAGTCATGATGTGCTGTTGTGTTGTCTAAAGAGAAGTCAGTTTCAAGAATAAAAATTCAAGTTGAGGTAAGAGTAATTAGACAAAGACAACTAGTTCAGTTTGCTTCCATGAATTTTATTATGAATCAGAGAGCTCACATGGAAAGGAAAAAGAAATAGTCAACAGAGAATGAAGATTGGAAATCAAATTTACAAAACCCCAAAAGCAAAAACCAGCTAAAAAGTGGAAAGCATAATAAAGCTCACACAAACCTTGTTGGCTAATCCTTGGGAAACAGCAAGACTTCAGCCATTTGGGTTTGGACGGGGCTCAGGGTGATGCCTTGGCATTGGGCTTCACATTTCCTAGCAAGATATCTAGAACTGCCTCCAATTCCACATCCAACATCAACAATACTCTTAGGTCTCTTCATTGGATCCTTTGCAAACCAATTCATCAAAACATTAAAATATAAAGAAAAGAAACATGTAGAAGGTAACCTCCATTCACAAATATGCTTATGAGAGAATAGTGAATCATGAATCATAAGATTCACTTTATTTAGCATATTATATAATTTAAATATACATCTATAAACTATAAACACATAAAAATACATACAGGATTTAGAATGAAATAAATATCAATATTACTAAATTACATATGTGTATACCGTATATACATATAAAGCCACCTATATCAATATAATTGGTTGATCATTAACAAAACTTGAAGCTCAGAAGCAACAACAAAGCCCAAAAGAAGAGCAATCACTAGCAGAAAACACTACCATAAAGGTTTCTATAGCATCGGCAACAACATCAAAATTTGGAAGTTATGTATAGTCAAAAAACTTCTTCATATTTTCTGATTTAAAAACATGCCTGAGAAGAAAACCAAACAGATCAAAAAAATGACCATATAAAGATTAAAAGAGAAACAAGATATAGAATTAAAGCATCAGGAAAAAGAAATTTAGAAATTGACTAGAAATGCCTCGTCCATTTCATCAGTGAATTCTTATTGAATGAATCTGTGAGACCTAACTCAAGAACAACAATACAGCAGAATAGATAAAATTGGTGTTCTCCTAAAAAATAGTTGCCAACACAACCAAATCAACAATGATATGTCAAAAAGATAGAACAAAATAGTTTAAGTAAAAGACTGATTATAAGCACAAGGGGAGAAGAAAAAAAAGAAAAGGAAAAATAGGGGAAAAAAAAAAAAAAAAAAAAAGATGGAAGAAAAAATCAATTACCAATGTATGCTTTCAAACTGCTTACCTTGCAACACTTTGATGACATATACACTCCCTCAACATTCCACCATAATGTAAAGCAATGCCTAGATCCTCGTACCTAAACAAACATTAAAGTAGGTAATGAATTTACATGCAATAAATAATGTAGACACACACAGGAGTTGCTAAAACCACAAAAAAACCATACTGGAAGAAGACTTTCAATTAGAGATAGGTAAATACTTACCCAGATATTAAATGGTCCATGATATCTAAGTTAGCTTCCAAGTAATCAGAAGCAATCAAACGTGAATAAACCTGTTGCCTTTGCAGATTTGCAACCACAAGGGTGGCATCCTTACGGGCCTATTAAAAATAATCTTTTCATAATAAGCAACAATTGTTAAGAAAATTAAACAAAACATAGAAGTATGAGTGAGAAAAAAATTTCATTAACTCAACCATGAAGAAAATAGGCAAATAAATTAATGAAGCTAATTCTATTCTGCAACTTGACATAGTTACCAACCAATTAGATGATATTTCATACTCAATGGAGATCAATGGTCCTTGCTTTTAAAGCACACACATAAATTTAATTGGATTTATTAAGCAACTTTCACTCTGCTAAGATGTAATGAAAGGCTTTACTAAATTTACACTGACATCAACTGAAAGAGTCCATAATTACCTTAGTCTAGGTTAAGAGATTGCTTTTCTCCATCAAGAAAGTAGCACGATTAGAGCCTTCCAGCTCCAATTTTGTCTGTTCAAATAGAATGTCATGATTTACTATACATCCTAGGATTCGTTTGGAAATTGAATTTTTTTCTGATTTTTTATGGAAAGATGTGCAAAAAAATTAAAGAGAGTGGATTACCATTTTGGCTAATTTTGCATGTTCCCAAACATAGCCTTAATGTTCTAGTTTTCTTGCTGAGGAAAGAAGAAGAAGAAGAAAAAAAAACAAAAAAGTGATGCTTAAAAATTTTAGATAAGCTTCACAATTGTGATCCAATAGAGCAGAAGGACTCCACTGAAGTAAAGCTAATACAAAATTAAATTCATAGATTTTTTTATTTTTTTTTTTATACTTCATTTTGAGAATCCAACATAGGACAAATGAAAATAAAATCACACAAAATTGAAAAAATTGTAAAAATAACCAATGGATTGATGTTAATGGTACCTTGCGATTAGATTGCTAAAGCTGAGGTAGATGCAGAGGCTAGAGAGAGCATCATCAAAGCCATCTGAATCAGACAAGATGATGAAACAATAAGATCAATTTGAAACATTTAAAATTAGTAAAAAAATCAAGCAGTGATCTTTGAGAGAAGTAGAACTTTGTTGAGTCTAAATTCGCATCGGTAATCGATGTAAAAAAACAAGAGTAAGAACACAAAAACAAACCTCAGAAAAGTAATGAAGTTGTGTTCAGATCTAGAAACAAAACAACCAAAAATAGAAAATGTAGCACTTATATCCTTCAAAACTTTTCGGAAAGTGTATTCGAATCCTTTAATTTTTATTTTGGAACTCTTTGGTGTTGTTGTATGTTGGTTTTGGAGGAGTATAATCCGATTTAAACTTGTTGGGTTTGATTGTTCGCACTTGTTCTTGTCAAAAGTTCCTTGGAGACTTAGAAATTCTATTCTAGGGTTGACACCGGCCTTCCTAAGGGTCGACCCTTACCTGTTGGTGAAGTTGCTGGAAGTGTTGCTGGAATATAGGGTCGACACTAGTTTGGGAAGGGTCGACCCTCTTATGTTGCAGAATCTATGTGTTAGTTACGGGAAAATAGGGTTGACCCCCTCTTGTCTGAGGGTCGACCCCCTTGCTTGTTGCCAGATTGTCTTGTCTACCTCAAGGGTCGACCCCCTCTGCCCGGAGGGTCGACCCTTGCGTGTTTTTTTTTCAGATTTTTGGGGTTCAATTAGGCCCTACCTTTAGGGGTTTTTGGTCCTATTATTTTATTTGGCCTTAGGGCTATTTGCTACTACTATAAATAGGCCCAAACCATTTTTTCTCATTATTTCTCCTCCCCTTCTTCCTTTCAAACCGTGAGTTCTCTTCTCTCTCTCTAAAACTCAAACTTTTTCACTTAAATCTCTAGATCTACTCACCTATAGTGATCTTTTCACCTTGCTCCTTTGAGATTAAGTGTAGAGTTTGTCAAGGGCTACGTTTTGAACTAAGCAAATCGTTGTTTCGTCCCCGTCGATTTTTGAGCTTTTCTCTCTTCTCTCTCATCTAAGCTTGAGGTAGGGATCTTTTCTACACTTCTATATGATATTTAGCTTAGTTATTTGTATCTTGTGTAACAATGATGCGATTTTGGGGTGTTTAAGGCAAACCTAGAGTCTGGGCACAGAATGGAAAGAGGGGTTTTTGGGTAAAGGTGAAATAAATGCTTGAGGGGTTTGAAAATGATGTTGTATTGTGTATGATTTCATGATTTTGGCACTTGGCTAATATTTGGGGAAAAAAGGGAATTTGCCCTAATTGAATCAAATTATTATTTTGTATGAATAATGGAAATTGACATTATAAATGTGAAATTGAAAGGGTATTGATATGAATGATGGGATTGATTATGTATTATTCCATTCCTTGGTAGTTTCGAATAAACTATCTGTTATGAAATTTTTTTATATCTATTTAGAAATAACCGTATTGGGCTATCGGTGGAGGATAACTATGATTGTTGTAGAAATTGTATGCGGATTAGGTGAATTGAAACTAATCACTTGTGCTTGTCATTGAATATGACTATATTTATATACATTGTATATGTATGGTTACTTGGGAGTGGAAAGAGAATGTACCCTATTGTTTGAGTTTGTGATTAAATACATTGCATATGTATAAATGATTGTTTGGGAGGAGAAAGGAGATGGACTCCAATATAATTAAGTTGGCCGGAGTGTCCTGGGTGAAAGTCCCAAAATTATACATGGGTGCCTAGCCCACGGACGAAATATCCGTAAAATGACAATTGTAGTGCTTGTATAGCCTACATTTACATGGGTCCCGTTTGACGGCTGCCTGCGGATGAAATATCCATAAAAGAATACATGGGTCCCATTTGACGGCTGCCCGCAGAGGAAATATCCGTGAAAGAAAAGTTTGAAGTACTTACATGTTGATAATGTGGTTCCAGAACTAACGAGTTGTAATCTCATTTGGGTTGTTGAGAGATGATGAAATTAGCTTATGTAATTGAATGAAATGAAGGGAAATGGCTTAATGATTGAGTTTGGTAATTTAAGACTATACATAACGTGAATGCCGTTATCCTTGACGTTGTATATGCATAGTATACTTATACCTTTGCTAAATATCATATACTATGTTAGATGGGCTCTACTGGGCTGTAGCTCACCCTACTTAGGAATAACATTTTCAGGTAATGATGGCATGCCTCCACTAAGGCAATAGCGTTGGAGAAACTTTTAGAAGCAAGGTCTTCCCATTTTGATTGTATATTTTTGTAAAGCCAAAGGCTTAAGATATAATGAGCGAAGCTCACTTTTGATTGTAACCAAGATATGTCGCAGAAAAATGTAAGCCGTAGGGCATTTAATTTGTTGTTATTAATTTGCTTTACATGTTGTAGATTCTGAATGAACGTTTATGAATGTATAATACATGTAACCCCTTTTGTAATATGAATTCTATTATGAGAAAGGATATCAATTATGTTATATTCATTTCACTTATGAGTTCGGTTATTTGTATTATTTTGAGGGCGTTACAGAAAACCAACCTTGCCTTTCAAATAAAATTGATAATTCAAACAAAAATGAGAATAAATCACTGTTTTCTTCGCAGATCTATAGATACACATACATATGAGGCAGAGAGAGTGAGAGATGCACCACATCTACAAAAAAAAAAAATAAAAAATAAAAATAAAAAAAATTGAAGGAGATGATAGATCTGTTGCGAACGAAGCTTCAAATCTCAAATCGGCAAAAAAAATAAAAATAAAAAATATGAAGAAGATGAAGAATCAAACCCATAGATTTCATGATCTGTGTGTGTGTGTGTGTATATGAGAAAAATGATAGATCTATCTGATTGAAGCTTAACATCTTATATGTTCGATAGATCTACCGTTAACGAGTAATGATAAATCGATTTTCATGATCCATTTTCTCACTGAGATGAAATCGCTCTAAATCTCTGGGATGAAATCATTCGGATGAATCTCTCAATCGCTCTAATAAGGGTTTATAGAGGATTGAGAGAAAGAGAGAAAGAGAGACAGTGGAGCTCACCTTCGTTGGTACTCGCTACCTCGATCTAAGAATGAACAAGTGGTGGAGCTTCGAAATCGATTTTGTACGCTCGTGTTCGTTTTGAGTGCCTAGAGGTCTCGGCCGAGCACCATGCGTTTGAGCCTCTAAACTTGTTTGTTTTGGGATTGGTTGTGGACCAAGAGCTTGTGGTTTCAAGTCTGGAGAAGAGGGTGGCCTATCGGCCATCCCCACAGTCCATTGGCCATGGTTTGTGCCTGTCGGCCATCAGTGGTGGCCGGTCAGCCACATTGATGGCTGGTTGGCCACTAGTGATGGCCGGCGGCCATTTTTCTCATTTTCAGATATTGGTTTGCTAGTTGTGCCAGCTGTTGTTCACTGAAGTGCATCTCTATACATGCATATGGAGGGATGAATACAAGCTTTAATCTTGATTTTCTATATATAAGGGGTGCCCTCCCCCATTTTGAGGGTTTAAACATTTTGGATCAAAATTCTCTCTCTCTCTCTCTCTTCTTGTTTTGTGCTTGATAGTTAGTTTTCTCTACACCTTTGCATACGAACCCTTAACCAAACTTGACCACCTTGGAGCCTAGTTTGAGCTTTTGGAAGAAGTTTTGAGCCTGAAATTATGGTTGTTTTGTGCTGTGCTTCAAGAGGTATAAGACTTACCTTGTAGGTGTTGTTTGGGCTACTTGTTTTACCATCTTTTTATACTCTTTTTGAGCTGATTTTCAACTACAAAAAAACTCTGATTTTTAGCCTTAACATGATGGTTTGAGGTCATTTTGTGTAAAGGGGTAGTCCACCCTTCTTGTTGCTTTATTGTGTAAGCTTTTGTACCATCTTTTAGCATATTCATATCAAACCTTTTGGCTCTTTAAACCACTGAAATTCAGAGTTATTTTTGTGGTAAAAATTTGGTTTTGAAGTCCAAAATTGGAGGGGGTAGCCTCCCCTCCTTGTGCCTTGTTTGCAAGCCTAGATAGCTTAACATGTGAGCATGTTTTCTAGCATTTTATACCTTAATCTCAGCATGTTTTAGCCATCGTTTTGACCTATTTTGGATCTATTTTGGGCTGGTCAATTCAGTTGAGGCTTGTATTGTGTGGTTGTAGTGCAATTTCTTTCACTACCTTAATGTTTTAGGCTTTTAAACATGAATTGCATGAGTTGTTTGCATGTTTTAGTGCCATGTTGCACTCCATTTCAGCACTGAAATCTCTACAATCTCCCTCTATTCTTCACTATTTCATTTATTTTGAAAGTGGCTTTGAACTCCTTTGTTGGCTTGAGTGTGAAATTGAGACACTTGTGCTTAATGGTTTCAATCCTCTTTTGAGGGTTTCTACTAACCAACGGCATGAGATCTCTTTCATACTCAAGGCACTTATGGTTTAAGCCCTCTTTCCATTAGAGGACACTCACCTTTTGGACTAACCAATTAAAGAAAGGATTGGTAAACTAAAATGAGTAAATAAACCATGACAAGTAAAAGAGGCAAGATAAGCATCTTTCATGTTGCATTGCATATGTTCGGATCGGACGTTAATTCGAACACGAGAAAAATGAGACGTTCATACTCAAAGCGATGAAACGTGCCACTTTTCTTGGTCACCATCACCCTTGATCATACATGATAAGGTTGTGGTTTTGTTGAGTCTTGTTTTGCACTCATTAAGCTTGTACAAGCTTGGTTCTTTGGCCATCATGCATGAAAATGCTTGATTGATGGTTTGAGGGCCAAGAGTTGCACTCCTTTGAGCTTGTGCGATGATAAGGATAGTAACAGTACATACACTCCTGGAGAATACACTGCTTTGACTCTGTTTTCTCTCTGTTGTAGCAAAAAGAGAAGTTTAGGGAAGGGGTGGCCGACCGGCCACCTGTAATGGCCAACCGGCCACCAGTAGTAGCTGACCAGCCACCAATGGTACCCGACAGCCACCATTGGTTGCTGACCGGCCAGAAATGAAATTTTGCATAAGTGTGTTCCTAAGTTGGAGTAATGGTGTTCTGGAAGTTGGCAGCACTGTTAGTGCTCAAGCAAGTGCAAACAGACGCTGCAAAGGCAAGGTGGTGGCATTTTCAGGAGGAGCAGTTGAGCATGCATGCATCCCTCGTCCCTCGAGGCCATTTAATTACTTCATTAGTTAGTTGTAGCTGATTCATTCATGCAAGTGTTGTAATTATTTAATTAGTTAATTCGTATTGTAATTAATTAGTTTAATTCAGTTTGTAATAATTAGCTTAGAATAGTTAATTAATTGTGTTGTAATAGCTTAGCTTAATTAGCATAGCTAGTTAGTTTATTCATTCGAACCCTCCTTCGTGAGGGCATAATGTTGTAATAAGTGTGCGTGCGTATGTAAATGTCTTCCAACCCCACGTCTTTCTCCCTTTTATTTATCCTCTTTTGATGGTTAGATTAGGGATCATTTTTCACTTAGCATACCTTATGCTTGCATGTTTGCATTCATTCATTTGTATTGCATGCACCGAGGCTCGGCGCATCATTTCTTTGAATACGTGTTTCAAAGCATGCTATCAAAGTGTTGCTTCGTATGCCATAGTAGTAACGGAGCCAATTAATTGCATTGTTGCATGTGTTGCATTAGGCATCTTGTATAGTTAGGATCATGCATTTTTCTAACTAGTTTTTGTTTTGACTTGGAGTACTCGGTGAGTTTTATGCTTTAGCATACTTGCATGAGTGTAATTACCATGTTGCCATGATTCGTATGCTTGCCATGAGGCTATGTGCTTACTTGCTAAACTGCATGAATGCTTATGGATGAAGGCTTTGTTGTTTGAATTGGAATGATTCAAAGAGTGTGAGTTTTAAGCCGACTTTGCGAAGTGGCAAATCCACATTTTCAAGCCCGCTTGAGGGTGGCAAATTCAAATCATTTTTCAAAGCAAACATGAGTTGATTTGTTCCAAGTCTTGCAACTAGTCTATACTTGCTTGTGCGCGTCACATAATAAAGCTAGTTTAATAACCGGAATAAGAAAACATGAGGTTTATAAAAAAAACATATCATGCATAGTAGAGGTCGATCTTTGATCGGGCGAGCGGGGGTGCTCATTTCAGGACCTTCTCTTCTCGTACCTAAGTTTCCAAGCCAAGGCAGCTTTGGTGATGACGGACACGTGGCTTTTGGCACGAGTCAGGGTTTCCTAAAATTTTTCAAAATAAAATATTTAGGTGGCGACTCTGTATCTATAAAAAGCAGTCTAATTTTGGCATTATTTGATTTAAAATCAATTTTTCAAAATGATTTGCCGGATTTGGACTCTTTAGTGATTATCGGTTTCACATTGCACTTGTGAGACTAGATTCAGAATTACGGGAGTCCGAACTGTGAGGCCTTCTTTTCAAACCCTTTCCGAAAGGTTGGGGCGCGGAAAAAGGCGAGCCCACTGTTTCTGGCGGCTCTGCTGGGGATTTAGAGAACTTGGCTTGAACTCATGATATGTTGTTTTATCTACATTTATGTGTTTCTTTGCATTGTATTTGCATTGGTGCACTGAAGTCACAGTGTTTGCCATCTGCTATTCCTGAGCGGTTTGCCGGAGGCTCGCCTAAAAAAGCATGCCATAAGGCTGACCGGTTGCAGGCTCTGCCACGATGGGAACACAGGCCTTGGATTTGGACTACCGTTGTACAGTTTGATCCTCCTCTCACTTCTCGGTGTTAGGTACGAGAGGTATATTAGGTAGTCTTGCTAAGGTACCCTTTTTGACCAATTGGCTCAGTTGCATATCGGAAGCCATAGAGACTGTTCCAAACTAGGACAGGTTGCTCACCCGAATGTAGGATTGTATGAAACCGCTTGTTTGCGTAGTGAATCCCTAGCTCCTGGCGAGATTAGGATAGAGCAACCCTACCCTATCATAGGGGTGTTTTGGCTCTCGCTTGCTTGATACGTGCTCTTAGAGTGTAACTCTACAGGAATGTAAGTATCAATTGCAAGTTTGGGGATCAGTTTGAGGGTATCAGTTTTGAGGCAAAAAATTTGGAGCAGAAATTAGTGTCTGAGTATAGTCGTCCAGCTTATGATTTCAACTGTGTGTTGTCTCTATCTAAGCGGAGTTGCTGTGCGTTTTCTGATTTTTGTTTCTTTTGCTTTATGTTTCTTTTTGCAGGGTAGTGTTTCACAATTGCGTCAGACGAGGCAGTTACCCCCCAAGCACTCTGGACTCGAGTAAGGCGGATTTACCGATCTGAGGATCATATTGGAGGACAACCAGTGTTTGCTTTGCTACCCCTGGTTACCAGACGGAGGAGAGTTAGGCATAGCTCAATGGTTCAGCAGTCGCTAATTTAACAGTTTCTGATTACTTCATCTGTGCTCAATCGAACCCAATTATCTACTTCAACTTCATAAAGGGAGAACACACCAGTTCTGATAAGTCAGCACCCCTTAGATAACATGGAGGATATGATGCGCCAACTTCAATAGACTATCGTGAATATGCAGTTGGATGCTGCTCGCCAAGCGAAAATTGCAGCCCAGCAGGCTGAGTTGATTGCTAGGCTACAGCAATAATAGCCGTAACAGGCAACAATCTCTGCAACCCATCCACCTTCTGCAGATATTCTAGTACCCAGAGCTCCTGCTCCTACAGCCAATGTCCAGGAAACTGCGGACATCCTAATGGATCCGATTCCACCCCAGACTTCCAAAGAAACGGTTTACCCAATGGAGGCATCATTTCAGTTTGAGGTCGACCTTACCATACTAAAAGTGAGCAAGCTTGAGAAGCTTTTCAAACGATCTCAGGGTGTCAATTCGATCCCAGATATAGAGGATGGCTATACCGATGCAGCGGTGACCTTGCTAGATAGGTTTAAAATGCTGCATATAGACCGCTTTGATGGTTCGAGTGATCCCATGGTCCACTTGCGGCTATTTTCAGACATTTTGCGGCCAATGGGCCTAACTAGACTGCAGAAGTTATCCCTCTCCAATCAGACCTTGTCAGGTATCGCGGCCATTTGGTATGCTAAACTTAAGGATTCTGTAAAGAGAAACTGGGAAGAGATTACTGAGGCCTTTATTGTTCAATACTCTTATAACACTCAAATCAAGGACACAACTCGTGATCTCAAAGCAACTCGCCAAGAGCCGAAGGAGGGCTTCTCCGATTTCGTCACTCAATGAAGGGCCAAGGCCTCCATGATGATCACTTGGCCGGCTAAAAGGACCAGATCAGAATGGTTGTCCGTAATTTGCAACTGAGGTTGCTACAGAAGATGATAGTCTTACCTCTACCTACATTTGCTGACCTCCATGAAATAGGGGTGCAGATAGACGATGCAATGAAACAGGGTCTGATAGACCATGAGAAAGTGCAGCCTAAGAGGGCTTTTACACGCGGTTCCAATGCGACTACAAGTAGTAATATAGCTACAAGGACCTCTGATGTTGGTATGGTCACCACCACACCGAAAATAGCCAGCCCCTTTGCCGGCACATCCAAAACCACCTCACAACATGCAAAGCACCAACCTCGAGGCCAGAGGGTTTTCACCCCACTCTACATGTCTCTATCTGCAGCCTTGAGGGTCCTGATCAAAAAGGGGCATCTGATGCCCCTAGAGCCACACCCATTGCCTAATCTCCTGCCTCTTACACACAACCCGCCCAAATATTGCGCCTTCTACCAACAGCATGGTCACAACACCGACCTATGCTTTAGATTACGTCATGAGATTCAGGATCTCATTGACAACAAAGTGATAGCACCTCCTCAAAATCCTAATATCACTACAAATCCTCTCTCACCACATAACCAAACCCCTCCACCCAGGCAAATAAACCTTATCCAAACACTGGCCGTCCCGTACGACCCTAGTATATACACCACCCCCTCCCACCTACCTAAGCCGACACTGTTCATCCCAACAAGCACAGACTTGTGCATGATGAGCGTGTCCATATCCTAACCCGAACCTGTGGTGGTGGCTATGGTAGAAGAAGGCATGCCTGAGGGCTCCATGAGCTTAACTGAAGAGGAATACAACCCATGCTGCTACATTGTACCAACAAGTCAGGCCAGACCAAGGGTGGAATTGACGATGGGAATAGAGGTTAATGTTGTCCAGGAGGACGGACCGAGCCAGGGACTAGATGACTTAGCCGAGCTCGAGGAGGACATTAGTAATTTGCAGTTCTTCAATGAACAAGATTTGATGAGTGTACAGATTGACTGGTTTGATATGAACAGATCAACGGATAATACAGGGTGGCTCAGTGATAAACCAGATATTGATGAGGGGTCTCAACCAAAGCAGGAACAGCTGAAAATGGGAACTGCTACAATGGCTGGAATGCTCGACGACAAGGAAAAGTTGCCGGAAAGCACCGGTACTAAGAATTTTGCTCAAGAATTGAGTAACGTTAGTATATCCGATACAGAATAGGAGGCCGCGCTGAAGCAGTTCAATCATGAAAAAAATGAGAATGATCAGAAGGCTAGAAAAACCAAAGGCCCTGTAGGGATTGACTGTGATGCGGATGTGGGAATATTTACAACCGAACTAGACAGTTGCTTGTCGATTGCCGAAGGAATGTGGTGGGAAGATGATGATTTGCATCTTGCTCACACGAATGAAAATGGTACCACTGCTGTTTCTGAGTACTTTTCTGTACCATATGTATATTGCATTGATCATGACTTTCAAAATTTTGATAAAAATGACAAGGAAGGAATTCCTCTGGTTTTGAAACATTTGATTGATCGAGAGGAGGAGAGGCTTGTAAAACCCCTGGTTGATGAAATCATTTCAATTAATATGGGTACTGAGAAGGATCCGCGTCTGGTCCAGATCGGGTCCACGTTGTCTTCGGAGGAACACGAGCGCTTAGTCGCTTTATTAAAAGATTTCAAAGATGTTTTCGCGTGGTCCTACGGAGACATGCCTGGAATCGATCCTGAGATTGTACAACATCGGATCCCTCTTGACCTTGAGGCCCGACCCGTCAAGTAGAAGCTTCGAAGAATACACCTGGATTGGGCTTTGAAAATCAAGGAAGAGGTCACCAAGCAGATAGATGCAGGGTTTTTGCTAGTATCTGAGTATCCTACTTGGTTGGCCAACATTGTTCCGGTGCCGAAGAAAGATGGCAGAATTCGGGTGTGTATGGATTTCAAAGATCTAAACAAAGCCAGTCTAAAGGACGACTATCCTCTACCGCACATCGACGAGTTGGTGGACTTCACCGTAGGCCATGCGTTACTCTTCTTTATGGATGGGTTTTCGGGGTACAACCAGATCTGAATGGCATCTGAGGATAGGGAGAAAACTGCCTTCACCACGCCGTGGGAAACCTACTGCTACAGCGTGATGCCGTTCGGTCTGAAAAATGCTGGGGCTACTTATCAACGGGCTGCAACCACGATCTTGCATAATATGATCCACAAAGAGGTTGAGGTGTATGTGGACAACATGATTGTCATGTCCAACAAAAGAGAGGGCCACTACACCGCCTTAAAGAAAATTTTCCAACGGATCAAAGAATATCGGTTGAGACTGAATCCACAGAAGTGCACTTTTGGTGTCACAGTAGGGAAGATGCTGGGGTTCTTCATTACACAAAGGGGCATTGAGGTCGATCCTTCCAAAATCAAGGCCATCCTAGAAATGCCACCACCAAGGACTGAAAAGGGGGTGCGAGGCTTTCTAGGTAAAGTACAATTCATAAGATGGTTTATTGCAAAATTAACCTTGACTTGTGAACCACTATTTGGTCTCTTGAAGAAAGGAACGAAATTCCAATGGGATGACCGTTGCCAGGTTGCTTTTGAGCAGATCAATCAGTATCTATAGAACCCACCCGTGTTGTCACCGTCGGAGCCGGCAAAGCCGTTGATTTTGCATTTGTCAGTAACCGACGCGACTATAGGCTACATGCTTACGCAGAAATCTGAGGATAGAGTGGAAAATGCTATCTATTACCTAAGCAAGAAGATGCTGGAATGTGAGACCCATTACACCCCGCAGGAGAAGGCTTGTTTGCCCTTGGTATGGGCTACCAAGAAGTTGAGGCACTGCCTATTAGCTCACTCCGTAATTTTGGTTTCGAGATTAGATCCATCAAATATCTCTTCGAGAAACCAGCGCTTACGGGTAGGCTAGCCCTTTGGTTGCTTCTTCTCTCTGAATTTGATTTGAAGTATATGACTTACAAGTCTGTGAAGAGGAGAGCGGTGGCGGAGTTCCTAGCCGATCATCCAGTAGAGGGAGACGAAGCAGTAGAGTATTTGTTTCCAGATGAAGCTATTCTGCAAGTTGAAGAAGAGATTTGGACCATGTACTTTGACAAAGTATCTAACCAATACGGTTTTGGGATAGGGGCGTTG
Source organism: Camellia sinensis (assembly GCF_055761805.1). NCBI lineage: Eukaryota > Viridiplantae > Streptophyta > Magnoliopsida > Ericales > Theaceae > Camellia > Camellia sinensis. Next base: position 537,308 of record NW_028128998.1, on the reverse strand, counting down.
CTGATAGCACCCGACAATTCCCATATACCTTTAGCTTTCAAACTCCGGTTCAAGGTATCAAACAACAAAGCAGAATACGAGGCATGTATCGTTGGCTTGGAAGCCACCCTAGAACTAGGGGCAAAACGTTCGGACATCATTGGGGACTCGAACCTAGTTGTGTTTCAAGCAAAAGGAGATTAGAAGGTTAAAGAAGAAAGGATGAAAATCTATCACCAAACCCTGGACGTTCTGATTCCTAGGTTTGAGAAACTAAATTTCACGCATCTGTTAAGAGAGAACAATAGGTTCGTTGACGCTTTATCAATCTATCTTCCATGATAGACATCCCTTTGGGAGTCCGAATGCGACTGATCATTATTGAATAGAGGTATGTGCCAGCCTACAAATTGATCGCCGCAATAGATGAAGTACCAGATCAGAACCCCTGGTACCATGACATCTGGAACTTCTTGGAAAAGGAAGCTTATCCACTAGGGGCAAGTGCCAAAGATAAAAGGGCAATACGGTGAATGGCTGCTCAGTTTATCATCTGTGGGGGTAAATTGTACAAACGAGGCCATCTGAAAATGCATAAGCTGTGTGTTGATGCAGAAGAGTCAAAGCACTTAATGGAGGCCATCCACAGAAGAGAGTGCGGATCGCACATGAGCGGAGTAATGCTAGCTCGGAAGATTCTCAGGCAGGGTTATTACTGGTCAACCATGGAAGAGGATTGTAATGGTTTTGTTTGGCGATGCCACAATTGCCAAATTCATGCAATTGAGGCCGCCAACAAGAACATCAAGCACATTCTACAGAAGATGGTGGAAACTTACAGGGATTGGCTAGACAAGTTGTCATTTGCTCTCTGGGGCTACAGGACATCAATCCGAACATCTACTGGTGCAACTCCGTATTCTCTGGTTTATGGGATGGAAGTTGTGTTGCCGATTGAAGTTGAAGTTCCGTCGCTACGGGTTATGGCTGAATGCCAGATAGCAGAAGTGGGTTGGCAGCAGAGCAGGTTTGAGGAACTAATGTTGTTTGACGAGAGAAGACTGAAAGCACAGTACCATGTCCAAAGTTATCAACGCAGAATCGCCAGGGCTTTCAACAAAAAAGTTAAGTCTAGGAATCTGAAAGAAGGGGATTTGGTTCTCAAAGACAACTGAGCTCCCATCCCATGATCCTGGGGGAGAGTTCAGACCCAATTGGACTGGCCTTTACATCATCAAATCTATTTGGTCGGGTGGAGTTGTCATTCTTATAGACCAAGATGGCCTCGAATTCTCCTAACCAATCAACATGAACAAGCTGAAGAAATACTATCCTTAAGTGGCTCGCTAGGCCAAAAACCTAAAAGGGCGACCTAGACAAAAGTTAGAGTACAAAAATTAGAAAAAAGAAAAACTGAGCTTGCAAGGTTGAAAACCCGAAAAGGGCAGCCTTGGCAAAAGTTAGAGTGAAAAAGGAGAGTGTTAATACGCGAGTGAACCTTAATCGAACTACGTAAGGCTTGATTCCCATCTTCGGGATACGTAGGCAACTTCATTCTAAAGTCCAGCCATAAACACTTCCAAACCAACTGTGTCCATGAGATTGTTCTAGTCATCTTTGTCTTTTCTGCATCCAAGAGTTCGGTTATGGTCTTCACTATGAGAGCTAGTTACAGTACCGTGTAGTGCTATTCAGACAAGGGGCAACTTTCCATTTGCTGGATTCAGGGTTATACATCTCAAGGATAGATTTCGGGCGTGTCCAGTTGTGATCCTTATCGAAAGTGGTTTTGAAAAGTTTTAATAAAAGTTGATTTTGTTCAAATTATTTTTTTTACAACTTAGACCATTTTTGGACCGAAAGAAAAATTTTCAGTGCCCGTAACCTTCAATTTCATTGATTTCAATGCAGAGTTCTCCAACTCTCAATACAAATCAAAGTTGCTTTTTATTACAGTCAAAAGGAAAACTTGAAAGTTAGTCAAAGCAATAAACTTGGAGCATCGATGAGTCAGGTGTTCCTACGTCTCCTCTCAGAGCTTGTGGAAGCTTCAGATGCTAAAGTTGGCTCGGTTTGCGCCTCATCTTCAAGCCAAGCTACGCATTCGCCAGAAAGGGCGCAACTGAAATTAAGAGCGGGAGCCAGAAGTTCTCTTGTCCTCCAAGCAGTGGGATATCGAGCTAGTTGTGAACCTCGGATCGGAAATGAAACCGAGTACTCTACCCTCTCTTCTGGGAAAGTCTGGTCGTGTCTGAACTAACGCTTGAACCAGAATGGAAAGTAGAAGACACAGTATGTCAAGCCAATCAACTGAATGCCAGGTTGTCGAGACATACTGTAGCTCATCTCGAGCAAGTCAAACTAGAGGCAACGCCAAGCAATGTCAACAGCAGATCTGTTGCACATCCAATGACACCACCACCCCTCATTTGGGAAATCAACTAGTCGTTGGCGAAAAAAATAGTCGCACGCTGAATATGCGGGGCAAGAGTCCACTACTTTCAACCTATCCATGAGCCGTAAATGGGGAGAGATGAAAAATAAGAGAGATTAAAGAATAGAGAGATGTATGTGGAGAGAAAAATGAGACAGGGTTTTGAGAGAAAAACAGAGCATGAGTATCGAGTGATGTGAGAAACACATATGAGAATGGTGGGAAACATTACCTGCAAGAGTAGTAGACTTCTTGCGAATTTGGTTGTTTCTCGCCTGTGGAAGGCGTCTAAGCCTATCAAAGTCTCGGCCAATGCTAAGCCAATGCAACCCTTGCCCTCTTTCAAGCCTTGGGCTACTTCAATCAAGTGAACGCTAGACCCTCCGAAGCCAGGGGCAAGAAGGAAATGAGCCAACATACACAAGCAAAGGGCATGTTGTCGAAAACCTTACCAAAGACGGTCACCACGGTCGTCGGCATCAAAAAATCGGTGAATGAGACTGGGAATGTCTAGTTCTCCGTTGTAAACTAAAGATCGAGCATCGTGTAAAATGAGCCCACACATCTGTCTTAAAGTTTGGATGTGGCTAAAATGGGATTGGGGCAAGATTTCCTCATCACACCGAGATTCCATCAAAACTTGGAACTCTTCAATTGTTGGACATATCTCTTGCCCCTCGAAGTTAAACACATGTTTAACCAAGTTCCAACATCTAGCCACAGCATGAAGGTACGGAAAACAAGAAGGGGTACGACTTAGCGGGAATAGTGCATTTATCCCAAAACCCCAAAAATTTACTTTTTTCGAGCCATCCAAAGTTGCAATCCAAGTCGAGAGCTCTTCGGTGAAGAATGGCTCCATTTTGTGGCAAAAATAGATCTAGAATGAAGAAATTATGCAGTTCCAACTTTTGTAGAAGATAAGGTGTTGAGTGGAAGACAGGTAGCAGCAATCTGGAGGTTCCCTACACTAGTGGCCGATCAGCCAGTGTTGGTGGCCGACCGGCCACTTTTGTAGCCGACCAGCCAGTGTTAGTGGCCGACAGCCACTTTTGGTGGCCGACAACCTCTTCCTATAGTCGACATAATTGCCCTGGCTTTCCTATGTGTCGGGAATGCTGAGAACCTGTGTTTTGGTTCTACTCTTGGTGCATTTTGTTGCCTTATTTTAAGAGTTTTGTTGAGTTGCTTTTTATGTTGTTTCATTTTGTTTATCGAGTTATTTTGTCGTTGCTTATCGAGTTGTATTGATGTTGTTTTTCTTATCAAGTTGTTTCATTGTTTATCGAGTTGTTACATTAGTTGTTTATTGAGTTGTTTTATTCTATTTGTTATGTGTTGGTCGGTTTATTACCTGATTAAGAAGTTGCCAATACAATATTCATCAAATCCCGTTTTTGTGTCAGATGGTGCAATGCGATGCTCAGAATATAAAACATAACACCTTTTATCAAAAGGCTGATTTTTCATTCCAGTCATGGTTTCTTTTTACAAAAGAGTACAAGTTTTTAAGAAAATAAAACTGTACAATGTGCTAACACTACTAGCTAAAAGAAAAAAGTAAAATGAGACTAAGAAAAAACATCTAGATCAGTGCCATCCACCTCAGGATCAAGAGGCCCTCTTTGTCCCCTTCCTGGGCATAGACTCAGAGTTATCTCTATCAGCACCATTGTCAGAGGCCCCCGTGTCTAAGCAAGCTGCCGAACAGGCCTCAGCATCATCTCCGCCCTCAAAATCTGAGCCGGCGTCACCCTCTCTGTCCTCAGATGACTCTGACTATGGGTTCGCCGCCTCCTCGTCCTCACTTGTCTCATCATCATCGTCCGGAATGGGCTCTGAAGGGCCACTCTCGTCATGGGTGCCCCTAGCTCTGCTTCGGCTGCAAGTCAAAGCCTACCGTCTCCCTTTCCCTGCTACCGGAGGAGGTGTTGATGGCCCTGCTGTAGCTCCCGCTGGAATGTCCGACATGGCTGGGATCTGAAAAAGGCAGTTTGTCAAATATATCAGTTGTGGTGTATATCAAGTGCAATGTTCGAATGCCGTGTTTGAATGTAGTGTTTGAATGCAGTGTTTGAGTACAGTGTGTTAGAATAGTGCAGTATGGAACTGATTATGTTTGAAATATAGGAGTCGGGCCTCAAACTCCGACAAGCTCATGCCTATCTAGTGCGGGCTCAATAGGCATCTGGCAAGCCTCCCCGGTATGTCGCCAGTAGGTGAGTGTGGTAGGCAGCTTTGGCCATCCAGTCCTCTATCTCGCCCCAGAACCTCTCCTGCCATGGGTCCTGGTCACCCCGGCCCCTGCGCCTCTCTCTTCCATAGCCGGAGCCCTCGCTCTCTCACCTCCACGGGTGCCAGTCAGAGGTGGCATGAGATATGTCTGGATGAAGACTGTGTAATCACCCTCGACTCAGAAGAAATCGGCGTCCCAACCTCTAGTGAAATTAGTCATCTCCAGCAAATTGTATTTCTTTATGGCTCTCATGTATATCGGAGGCGACATCGGAACTACCGGCTCGGGCAAGCCAATGGTATGGCGCAAGAATTGCTCTGCTAAGAACCACGCCCGACAAACTGGGCCCTCGAGTAGAAGCCGAAAGCGAGAAGCCTCTAGGGCACCAGCGAACAGATCCCTGACTCCCTCAGGCATCGTCGCCCAAGGCTGCCAAGTGATCTGTAAATAGAGAATATGCAGATTGTTAGCTATCATCAGATATTGCAATATGAGTTAGAATCAAATGAAAACGAAAATAACAGAGAAGCTTGAGTTACCTCAGTCGCGATCACGGTATCGAAGTATCGACGGAAAAAGGGGAAGGACTCCCGAGACCTCTGCTGGCATCTCCCGTTATACTGGTGAGAGTATGGCATGACAGGTGGCATCTCCACCTCTGGCTCTGGGGTAATTCTCGGAAAGTAGGCGTACACCCATAGCTGCAGAAAGCGAAAGGGCAACAATGAGTATACAACAGATAAGTACAAGTAATGCGGAAAGTAGAATATGTGTGCCATGTCCAAAAAATGCAATGTGCAGTGTGTGCAGTGTACAGAGTATGCAAAGCAGAAAGCAGATTGTGTGTGTACGGTGTACAGTGTGTGCGTTGTACAGAGAACGCTAAGCAAAAAGCACAACAGGAAATGCAAAACAAAGAACTAAAGCATACCTCCCAGGCCCTCCAGTAGCCTCCTATCAAATGTCCGCTCCAGCGGGAGGTCGAGCTCATGTACCCATATAAGGTGGCCAGGCCAACGCCGCTCCAATCGTAGAGTCGGACATGGGATAGATCCACCAGGGCACTCATGAGGTATAGCCCGACGGTGTTCACCTAGTCGGTGAACAGGGTAGTGCCAAACAAGTACATCCAAAAACCTTGGACATACTGCTTGGTCTTCTCTCAGGTCACTGGTGCCGTCCCTCTATAGTGGTCTGCAAACCAGGAGTATCGAAGCATCCCCGATCGGGAGATAGGTGGGCGAGTCCCCAGCAAATAAATCTGAGCGGCCTCCCTCTCGGCCATATCAGTATCATAAGGAATTGGATGACCCCCCACTTCTATGCTGGTGAGCATAGAGAAGTCGAAGGGAGTCATCGTCATCTCCCCTGCGGTAGAGAAGTGAAAGGAATCGGTGGTATCCCACCACCTCTCTACCAAGGTACCCAGTAGAGGCTAGCTCGCTATGAGGCATGAGAGCCCCATGCAGAATGAGTCGAAGCCAGCCTCGTCGATGATGTGGCGAACGTTGTCAGGGAGCTCCATGTACCACTCCTTCACCGATGTGGTCCCGTATCCTCTGATGGCACGTGAATCCCCTTGTGATCAGAAAAAGCAGATAAGATATAATGTAAGCAATACAGTGGAAAAGTGTGATTGGATAAGCAATGTAAAATACGTTAAGAAAATGCAAGAATGCAATGTATACCTCGGAGGTGCCATGAGATAAATGTGATTCTGGCTCACACAGTAAGAGGTCCTCCATTGTGCCTTGTGCAAACCCCCTAAACTGACGAATGCTATCGGCCGGTAGCACGTGTATCTCGAGATGATACGTCACCAGGTCAAAAGGTCGAATGCTAAGTGGCAGTGGCTCAAACTCCGGATCCACCTCCATCTCTGGAGAAGCTCTGTCATGTGGGATGTCATCTGCCATCTCGAAGAAAGATGAGGAAGTGGTTGGAAATTGGAAAAATTGGTGAAGAATGCCAAGAGTCAACGAAAGTCAACTCTAAGAGGGAAAATGGCAGGAAAAAGTCAAAGCCTGGGAAAGGGCGCCAAACTCAAGGGTAACTCGAGGGAAACAAGCCTCAAGTGGTGGAAATGAAGGAGGAAACACCGAAAGTGATTTTCAATCGGTTCAAAATGGAGTAAACTACGAGGGTTTAGCGAAGAAAATGTCCGTAGGGCGTTGGAAAACGCGTATGATGCTCGGATCAAAGGAGGAAAATGGTCTAGAGAGAGAGGAGTATGATTTTTGGCAAGGGAGAAGTGGGGAAATAGGGTTTGGAACCCTATACTTAAGCACCCGAGGTAAAATGGCCATTTTGCCCCAAATCTACCATCGGTGGCCGACTGGCCACCACTGGTGGCCGAAAGCCACCATTTGTGGCCGACAACTATTTTTGGTGGACGATGGGTGGCCGATCACCTTCCCTGGTGGCTAACAGGCCTTCAGTGCTCTCCATGTGTGTTTTACTACTATTTTGTGCCCTTGGTTCTCGAGAAAGTGCAAGGAAGGCTCACTTTTAAGCTCAAAGTGTCTATGCAGAAGCCCCGAACTATGTCTTCGGTGCATGGCTCATTAGTACTCAACATGGGCAAGGTGTTTCCTTTTTTTTAAAACATACTGTAAATCTTCCGAGAGGTAAATCGGAAGTTGTGATTGAGTCATCTTCATCAAACATGCATTTTGTATCGTTGCATAGAATATGCATGTTGCATTGGATATGCATGTTGTGTTGTATTGCATTGTACATGCTCTCACATTTGCATAGGATATGCATGTTGCGTTGTATTTCCTTGTACATGCCCTTACATTAGCATAGAAAATGTTCATACCTATTGCATCGACCATGCATTTGCTACTATCGCATAGAATATGCATTACTCTGTCTATTGCATAGAATATGATCTCGCTCGCGTTGCATGGAATATGCTTTTGTTTTGTTCCTTGCATGTTGTGCATGAAACATGCCTCTAACATTGTGTCACGGTTATTTGTCTTGCATAGAACATGCATTCTTATTGTATTGTGCCTGTAAAGTTTCTTTCTTATGTAGGCACGATATTGTATGTACGGTTCATTCAAAACTGGTGCAACCAGACGATATTGTATGTACGATTCATTCAGAGGAACTCCAGGTAAGATCATTCATGTCCCTTGAACTCTTTGTTTTAGTTAGAAACATTCAGGTACGCCCGGTGTTTACACCACACCTTGTTGGTTAGAAACACTCAGGTACACCCGGTGTTTATACCAACCTGTTTTGGTTAGAAACATTGGGACGTGTTCCCGATGTTTATACCACCCCCCGGTTAGAAGCGTTTGGGACGTGTTCTGATGCTTATACCACCCTGTTTTGGTTAGAAACATTGGGACGTGTTCTCGATGCTTATACTATCCCCCGGTTAGAAGCATTTGGGGCATGTCCCGATGCTTATACCACCCTGTTTTGGTTAGAAACATTGGGAAGGGTTCCCAATGTTTATACCACCCCCCCAATTAGAAGCATTTGGAACGTGTTCCGATGCTTATACCACCCTGTTTTGGTTAGAAACATTGGGACGTGCTCCGATGTTTATACCACCCTCCTGTGTTTAAATCACTCCTTTTCCATCTCTCGTGTGGCGTTCGGGTACGTCCGGTGTTTACACCATCCTCTTCTCCTCTCGCGGGCGGCGTGTTAGGATGCTTTGGTTAAAAGCATTCGAACGAGATCCAATGCTTATACCGCTCTTTGTTTTAGTTACAAGTATTTGGACGTGTTTTAATATTTATCACTGTTCTCTTTGGTTAAGAATATTTGGGTGTGTCCCTGGGTTTATACCATCTCTCTCCTCGCGTGTGCCACACATTAGGATCTTGTTTCACGCTTTAGGTGTGCCCAAGGTTTATGTTGTTCTCTGCCTTTCCTGTGTGATGTGCAGTTAAGATTGCATAATTTTCTTTCATCCTTTCTCCATGAATGTGGTTTGGTTCATGTTTACTTGCTTATGTATGAGTTTGCTGTAGCATTTCTTTGCATAACATTTGCATCGAGATGTTTCATTACAGCCCTCATTGCATGATCATAAGTTATGTTGTTGCATCGTGCATTTCATTTGCATCTTGCCCCAGCACTACGCTGGTTTAATTCCTTGCAAAGGGATATGTAGGTAGACTACAGGCGCAACCATTCTTTGTTTTGCTTGCTTGTGTGTCCAAGTCTTCGGCCTTGTCAAAAATGAGTCGTCTCTGGGCTTTGACATTCACTCCCGTCATTTCATGACTTCTGAGTTCTGCCAAAGAGGGGCAATTGTAGACACCCATTTTTGACCGTCCTCAAGACTTGGATGTCATCGTTTGAACACTCGATGATTTTGTATGCTCGTGTTCGTTTTGAGTGCCTGGAGGTCTCAGTCGAGCGCCTTGCCTTTGAGCCTCTAAACCTGTTTGTTTTGTGCTTGGTTGTGGACCAAGAGCTTGCTGTTTCAAGTCTGGAGGAGAGGGTGGCCTATCGGCCATCCCCACAGTCCATCGGCCATAGCTTGTGCCTGCCAGCCATCAGTGATGGCCGGTCGGCCACTGGTGATGGCCGGCGGCCATTTTTCTCCTTTTTCAGATATTTGTTTGCTAGTTGTGCCAGCTGTTGTTCACTGAAGTGCATCTCCATACACATGTATGGGGGGATGAATACAAGCTTTAATCTTGATTTTCTATATATAGGGGGTGTCCTCCCCCATTTTGAAGGGTTAGACATTTTGGATCAAAATTTTCTCTCTCTCTAGAATTCTCTCTTTCTCTCTTCTTGTTTTGTGCTTGGTAGTTAGTTTTCTCTACACCTTTGCACACTAACCCTTAACCAAACTTGACCACCTTGGAGCTGAGGTCCCTTGGAGCCTAGTTTGAGCTTTTGGAAGAAGGTTTGAGCCTGAAATTATGGTTGTTTTATGCTATGCTTCAGGAGGTATAAGACTTACCTTGTAGGCTTTGTTTTGGCTACTTGTTTTACCATCTTTTTATACTCTTTTTGAGCTGGTTTTCAACTACAAAAAACTCTGATTTTTTAGCCTTAACATGATGGTTTGAGGTCATTTTGTGTAAAAGGATAGTCCACCCTTCTTGTTGCTTTATTGTGTAAGCTTTTGTACCATCTTTTAGCATATTCACATCATACTTTTTGGCTCTTTAAACCACTCAAATTAAGAGTTATTTCCGTGGTAAAAACTTGGTTTTGAAGTCCAAAATTGGAGGGGGTAGCCACCCCTCCTTGTGCCTTGTTCGCAAGCCTAGATAGCTTAACACGTGAGCATGTTTTTCTAGCATTTTGTACCTTAATTTTAGCATGTTTTAGCCACTGTTTTGACTTGTTTTGGCTCTATTTTGGGCTGGTCAATTCAGTTGGGGCTTGTATTGTGTGGTTGTAGTGCGATTTCTTTCACTACCTTAATGTTTTAGGCTTTTAAACATGAATTGCATGAGTTGTTTGCATGTTTTAGTGTCATGTTGCACTCCATTTCAGCACTGAAATCTCCGCAATCTCCCTCTATTCTTCACTCTTTCATTTATTTTGAAAGTGGCTTTGAACCCCTTTGTTGGCTTGAGTGTGAAATTGAGACACTTATGCTTAATTGTTTCAATCCTCTTTTGAGGGTTTCTACTAACCAACGGCATGAGGTCTCTTTCATGCTCAAGGAACGTATGGTTTAAGCCCTCTTTCCATTAGAGGACACTCACCTTTTGGACTAATCAATTAAAGAAAGGATTGGTAAGCTAAAATGAGTAAATAAAACATGACAAGTAAAAGAGGCAAGATAACCATCTTTCATGTTGCATTGCATATGTTCGGATCGGACGTTAATTCGAACACGAGAAAAATGGGGCATTTGATACTCAAATTGATGAACCGTGCCACTTTTCTTGGTCACCATCACCCTTGATCATACATGATAGGGTTGTGGTTTTGTTGAGTCTTGTTTTGCACTCATTAAGCTTGTACAAGCTTGGTTCTTTGGCCATCGTGCATGAAAATTCTTGAATGATGGTTTGAGGGCCAAGAGTTGCACTCCTTTGAGCTTGTGCGATGAAAAGGAGAGTAGCAGTACATACACTCCTTGAGAATACACTGCTTTACCTTTGTTTGCTCTCTGTTGCAGCAAAAAGAGAAGTTCAGGGAAGGGGTGGCCGACCGGCCACCAGTAGTTGCAGACCGGCCACCAGTAGTAGCCGACCGACCACCAATGGTACCCAATAGCTACCATTGGTAGCTGGCCGGCCACAAATGAAATTTTGCACAAGTGTGTTCTTGAGTTGGAGTAGTGGTGTTCTGGAAGTTGGCAGCACTGTTGGTGCTCAAGCAAGTGCAAACATAGGCTACAAAGGCAAGGTGGTGGTATTTTCGGGAGGAGAAGTCGAGCGTGCATGCATCCCTCGTCCCTTGAGGCCGTTTAATTGCTTTATTAGTTAGTTGTAGCTAATTCATTCATGCAAGTGTTGTAATTATTTAATTAGTTGATTCGTATTGTAATTAATTAGTTTAATTCGGTTTGTAATAATTAGCTTAGAATAGTTAATTAATTGTGTTGTAATAGCTTAGCTTAATTAGCGTAGCTAGTTAGCTCATTCATTCGGATCCTCCTTCGTGAGGGCATAATGTTGTAATAAGTGTACGTGCGTGTGTACCTATCTTCCAACCCCACGTCTTTCTCCCTTTTATTTATCCGCTTTTGATGGTTATATTAGGGATCATTTTTCGATTAGCATACTTTATGCTTGCATGTTTGCATTCATTCATTTGTATTGCATGCACCGAGGCTCTGGGCATCATTCAAACTGCATTGTCAATTTCAATATTTCTTTGAATACGTGTTTCAAAGCATGCTATCAAAGTGTTGCTTCGTATGCCATAGTAGTAGCCGAGCCTATTAATTGCATTGTTACATGTGTTGCATTAGGCATCTTGTATAGTTAGGATCATGCATTTTTCTAACTAGTTTTTGTTTTGGCTTGGAGTACTCGGTGAGTTTTATGCTTTAGCATACTTGCATGAGTGTGATTGCCATGTTGCCATGGTTCGCATGCTTGCCATGAGGCTATGTGCTTACTTGCTAAATTGCATGAATGCATGTGGATAAAGGCTTTGTTGTTTGAATTGGAATGATTCAACGAGTGTGAGTTTTAAGCCCACTTTGAGAAGTGACAAATCCGTGTTTTCAAGCCCACTTGAGGGTGGAAAATTCAAATCTTTTTCGAAAGCAAACATGAGTTGATTTATTCCAAGTCTTGCAACTAGTCTATACTTGCTTGTGCACGTCATATAGTAAAGCTAGTTTAATAACCAGAATAAGAACACATGAGGTTTATAAAAAAAACATATCATGCTTAATAGAGGCCAATCTTTTATCGGGCGAGCGGGGGTGCTCATTTCAGGACCTTCCCCTCTCGTACCTAAGTTCCCGAGCCAAGGCAACTTTGGTGATGACGGACACGTGGCCTTTGGCACAGGTCAAGGTTTCCTAAATTTTCCCAAATCAAAATATTTAGGTGGCGACTCTATATCTGGCAAAGCAGTCCAAGTTTGGCATTTTTTGATTTAAAATCGATTTTCCAAAATAATTTTTCGGATTTGGACTCTTTGGTGATTATTAGTTTCGCATTGCACTTGTGAGACTAGATTCAAAACCACGAGAGTCCGAACTGTGAGGCCTTCTTTTCAAACCCTTTCCGAAAGGCAGGGGGGCGGAAAAAGGCGAGCCCACAGTTTCTGGCAACTCTGCTGGGGATTTAGAGAACTTGACTCAAATTCATGATATGTTGTTTTATCTACATTTATGTGTTTCTTTGCATTGCATTTGCATTGGTGCGCTTAAGTCATAGTGTTTGTCATCTGCTATTCCTGAGCGGTTTGCTGGAGGCTTCGTTTGTAAAAGCGTGCCATAAGGCTAACCAAATACGGGCTCTGCCACGATGGGAACAAAAGCCTTGGATCTGGACTACCGCTATACTGTTTGATCCTCCTTTCACTTCTCAATGTTAGGTGCGAGAGGTGTATTAGGTAGTCTTGCCGAGGTACCCTTTTTGACAAATCGACCTAGTTGCATATCGGAAGCCATAGAGACTGTTCCAAACTAGAACAGGTTGCTCACCCGAATGCAAGATTGTATGAAACTGCTTGTTTGCATAGTGAATCCCTAGCTCCTGACGAGATTAGGACAGGGAAACCCTACCCCGTCATAGGGGTGTTTGGCTCTCGTTTACTTAATACGTGCTTTTAGAGTGTAACTCTGCAGGAATGTATGTATCAGTTGCAAGTCTGGGTATCCATTTGAAGGTATCAGTTTTGAGGCAGAAAATTTGGGACAGAAATCAGTGTCTAAGTACAGTCATGCAGCTTATGATTTCAACTGTGTGTTGTCTCTGTCTAAGCCGAGGTACTGTGCGTTTCTGATTTTTGTTTCTTTTGCTTTATGTTTCTTTTTACAAGGTGGTGTTTCACAATTGCGTCAGACGAGGCAATTACCCCCTAAGCACTCTAGACTCGCGTAAGGCGGATTTACCGATCTAAGGATTTTATTGGAGGACAACCAGTGTTTGCTTCACTACCCCTAGTTACCAGATGGAGGAGAGGTAGGCATAGCTCACCGGTTCAGCAGTCGCTAATTCAACAGTTACTGACTACTTCACATGTGCTCAATCGAACCTAGTTATCTACTTCAACTTCAGAAAGGGAGAACACACTAGTAGTTCAGATAAATCAGCACCTCTTAGACAACATGGAGGATATGATGCGCCAACTTCAACAAACTATCGAGAATATGCATTTGGATGCTGCTCGCCAAGCGGAAATTGTAGCCCAGCAGGCTGAGTTGATTGCTAGGCTACAACAACAACAGCCGCAATAGGCAACAGCCTCTGCATCCCATCTACCTCTTGCAGATATTCCAGTACCCAGAGCTCCTGCTCCCACAGCCAATGTCCAGGAAATTGCGGACATCCTAGTGGATCTAATTTCACACCAAAACTTCCAAAGCACCGGTTTACCCAACGGAGGCATCGTTTGAGTTTGAGGTCGACCCTACCGCACTAAAAGTGAGCAAGCCTGTGGAGCTTTTCAAACGACCTCAAGGTGTTAATTCGATCCCAGATATAGAGGATAGCTATACCGATGTATTGGTGACCTTGCCAGATAGGTTTAAAATGCCGCATATAGACCGCTTTGATGATTCGGGTGATCCCATGATCCACTTGCAGCTATTTTCAAACATTTTGTGGCCAATGGGTCTAACTAGACTGCAGAAGTTATCCCTCTTCGGTTGGACCTTGTCGGGTATCGCAACCATTTGGTATGCTAAACTTGAGGATTCTGTAAAGAGGAACTGGGAAGAGATGCCTGAGGCCTTTATTGCTCAATACTCCTATAACACTCAAATCGAGGTCACAATTTATGATCTCGAAGCAAGTCACCAAGAGCCGAAGGAGGGCTTCTCCGATTTCGTCACTCGATGGAGGACTAAGGCCTCCATAATGACCACTCGGCCAACTGAAAAGGATCATATCAGAATGGTTGTCCGTAATCTGCAACCGAGGCTGCTACAGAAGATGATAGTCTTAGCTCTGCCTACATTTGCTGACCTCCATGAAATAGGGGTGCAAATAGAGGATGTAATGAAATAGGGTCTGATAGACCATGAGAAAGTGCAACCCAAGAGGGCTTTTATACGTGGTTCCAATGCGACTACAAGTAGTAATACAGCTACAAGGACCTCTAATGTTGGTATGGTCACCACCACACCAAAAACAGCCACCCCCTTTGCTGGTACATCCGAAACCACCTCACAACCTGCAAAGCACCAACCCTGAGGCCAAAGGGTTTTCACCACACTCTATATGTCTCTATCTGTAGCCTTGAGGGTCCTGATCAAAAAGGGGCATCTGAAACCCCTAGAGCCGCGCCCATTGCCTAATCCCCTGCCTCCTCCACATAACCTGGCCAAATACTGCGCCTTCTACCAACAGCATGGTCACGACACCGACCTATGCTTTAGATTACGTCATGAGATTTAGGATCTCATTGACAACAAAGTGATAGCTCCCCCTCAAAAGCCTAACGTCACTATAAATCCTCTCCCGCCACATAACCAAACCCCTCCACCCAGGCAAATAAACCTTATCCAAACACTGGCCATCCCATACGAACCCAGTATATACATCACCCCCTCCCACCTACCTAAGTCGGCTGTTCATCCTAGAAAGCACAGACTTGTGCATGATGAGCGCGTCCATATCCCAACCCGAACCTGTGGTGGTGGCTGTGGTAGAAGAAAGCATGCCTGAGGGCTCCATGAGCTTAACTGAAGAGGAATACAACTCGTGCCGCTACATTGTGCCAACAAGTCAGGCCATACCAGGGGTGGAATTGCCGACGAGAATGGAGGTTAATGTTGTCCAGGAGGATGGACAGAGCCAGGGACTAGATGAATTAGTCAAGCTCAAGGAGGACATCAGTAATCTGCAGTTCTCCAATGAACAAGATCTGGTGAGTGTATAGATTGACTGGTTTGATATGAACGGATCAACGGATAATACGGG
This sequence comes from Camellia sinensis, assembly GCF_055761805.1. Lineage (NCBI taxonomy): Eukaryota > Viridiplantae > Streptophyta > Magnoliopsida > Ericales > Theaceae > Camellia > Camellia sinensis. Next base: position 522,109 of record NW_028128998.1, on the reverse strand, counting down.
GTGGCTCAGTGATTAACCAGATGTTGATGAGGGGTCTCAACCAAAGCAAGAACAGCTGGAAACGGGAACTGCTGCAACGGCTGGAATAGTCGACGACAAGGAAAAGTTGCCGGAGAGCACCGGTACTAAGAATTTTGCTCAAGAATTGAGTAGCGTTAGTACTGCCGATACAGAATAGGAGGTCGCGCTGAAGCGGTTCGAGCATGAAAAAATTGAGAATGATTAGAAGGCTAGAAAAGCCAAAGGCCCTGCAAGGATTGACTGTGATGCGGATGTGGGAATATTTACAACCGAACCGGACAGTTATTTGTCGGTTGCCAGAGGAATGTGATGGGAAGATGATGATTTGCATCTTGCCCACACGGATGAAGATTGGGGACAGAATCTACCAGATGATACATGGTATTCTGAGGAAGTGGATCGCATGACTAGGGGCGGACGGTATTTTAAGCCCCCACACCTAGACCAACCAGAAACATCTGGGAAAGATAAGGAGGCAAAAAAATGGAAGAAGAAATTGCTAGAAGAAGAAGCTGTACTGAAGCAGCTAAAAAAGATTCAAGCAGACATATCCATTTGGGGATTGGTCATGGCTTCCCGGGTGCACAGACAAACCGCCCTATCAGTAATGGATATGGCTAAACTCTCTATCGACACAACCTCCGAGCAGTTAGTGGGACTGGTTTTCCCGGGAGGGGCTTCGCCGACTTTGACTTTCATAGATAAGGAGTTGCCGCCTGAGGGCTCTGAGCACAACAAACCACTATAGATCTTCGTTGAATGTAAAGAGAAGTGGATACCAATCATCTTGGTTGATACTGGGTCTGCAATTAATGTGTGTCCATCGCGCACGGCCTATGCTATTGGCTTGAGACCAGCAGACTTTGTACCAACGGCCCAGATGATTCGGGCTTATGACAATACAAGTCGGGAAGTGATAGGGATAGTTTGGATCAGAACGTAGGTTGGCCCGGCACAACAGGATGTTGAGTTTTACGTCTTGGATGTCCCGGCCACTTTTAACTTACTCCTTGGACGGTTGTGGTTGCACCAAGTGAAAGTTGTCTCTTCCACTCTGCATCAGATGCTGAAGTACCCCCATGGGAAGGGGATAGCTATTATTTTTTGGAATTCTTCTATACATCCTCCGTCGGAAGTCACTACACCGATACTGGAAATTGTACACGACGATGAGGATGTTTTCATGTCTGGGTTCACCTTGGCCGAGGCCCGGGTGGTGCAAGATATCCAGGCTATTGATGAGGGGTTGTACGTTAGTGCTCAAGCAGTCTACCTCATGAATAAACTACAGCATGTACCCGGAATGGGATTGGGAAGGAACGGCCGAAAGGGTGTTGCTACATTGGCCGAAGTGCCACATAACCCTCATACCTTTGGTCTAGGTTACACGCCTGCCAAAGAAGACTACGTAAGAAAAGGGAAGGAAATGGCAGGAAGAGCCAAGGCAAAGCAAAGTGGGAAGCACTATGAGCTGGTGCATAGACCCATTCAAGGAACCCTGAATAGTCGCTTTGACCGGGAGGGGGAAGATTTCCCATTTTGCGGCTTTCCTGAGCCATGGCTGAACTTTGAGAAGCGGTGTTTGATCAGCTTTAAGATCTTCTTCGACCTACAGTTGCAAGGGGATGAAGTTATAGAAGAACAGACTGTCCCACTAGCTGAGACTGAACAAAGTACAGAGGATGAGTCCACTGGCAGTGAGCTTGAGGTAGGAGCAGCGCTAGCTTGTCTCCTTTCAGATCCTCAGATCAAACCGGAGAGCTTGGGGGATGACTTCACCGTTTCCATGATCGAAGATCAATCAGCTGTGGACCCTTCTAGTGGTATTCTGGATGCATCTATCGCACCCTCCCTCATTTGGCAATTTGAGGAGGGCTTTTTGTCCAGCAGTTCTGAATCAGGTAGTGAACCGGAATCAGATTCCACAAAGTCTGTGTAGTCGGAATCAAATTCTAGTTTTTCTGAGTCAAAGTCCGGTATTCATGGGATTGATAACCCGGATGCCGTTGTTTTGTCCAGGTTGTCTTTTTCCTTTTCTTTTGAGTCGATTGTAACCGAGGAATTAGACGAGCTGGAAGCTTTGAATGAGAATGGTACCACGGCTATTTCTGAGTACTTTTCTATGCCACTTGTATATTGCATTGATCATGACTTTCAAAATTTTGATAAAAACGACGAGGAAGAAATTCCTCTGGTTTTGAAACATTTGATTGATCGAGAGGAGGAGAGGTTTGTAAAACCCCTGGTTGATGAAATCATTTCAATTAATATGGGTACTGAGAAGGATCCGCGTCTGGTCCAGATCGGGTCCACATTGTCTTCGGAGGAACGCAAGCGCTTAGTCACTTTATTAAAAGATTTCAAAGATATTTTCGCGTGGTCCTATGAAGACATGCTTGGAATCGATCCTGAGATTATACAACACCGGATCCCTTTTGACCTTGAGGCCCGACCCATCAAACAGAAGCTTCAGAGAATACGCTCAGATTAGGCTTTGAAAATCAAGGAAAAGGTCACCAAGCAAATAGACGCAGGGTTTTTTCTAGTATCTGAGTATCCTACTTGATTGGCCAACATTGTTCCGGTGCCAAAGAAAGATGGCAGAATTCAGGTGTGTGTGGATTTTAGAGATCTAAACAAAGCCAGTCCAAAGGACGACTTTCCTCTACCGCACATCGACTAGTTAGTGGACTTCACCGCAGGCCATGCGTTGCTCTCTTTTATGGATGGGTTTTCAGGGTACAACCAGATCTTGATGGCACCCGAGGATAGGGAGAAGACTGCCTTCACTACGCCGTGGAGAACCTACTGCTACAGGGTGATGCTGTTCGGTCTGAAAAATGCTGGGATTACTTATCAACAGGCTGCAACCACGATCTTGCATGATATGATCCACAAAGAGGTTGAGGTGTATGTGGACGACATGATTGTCAAGTCCAAGGAAAGAGAGGGCCACTACACCGCCTTGAAAAAAAATTTCCAACAGATTAGAGAATATCGGTTGAGACTGAATTCACAGAAGTGCTCTTTTGGTGTCACAACAGGGAAGATGCTGGGGTTCTTCATTACCCAAAGGGGCATTGAGGTCGATCCTTCCAAAATCAAGGCCATCCTAGAAATGCCACCACCAAGGACTAAAAAGGGTGTGCGAAGCTTTCTAGGTAAAGTGCAATTCATAAGGCGGTTTATTGAAAAATTAACCTTGACTTGTGAACCACTATTTGGTCTCCTAAAGAAAGGGAAAAAATTCTAATGGGATGACCGATGCCAGGTTGCTTTTGAGCAGATCAAGCAGTATCTACATAACCCACCCGTGTTGTCACCGCCAGAGCCGGGGAAGCCGTTGATTTTGTATCTGTCAGTAATCGACGTGACTATGGGCTACATGCTTGCGTAGCAATCTGAGGATAGAGTATTTGCATAGGAATTTGTGAAGGGGAGAGCGGTAGCGGAGTTCCTAGCCGATCACCCAGTGGAGGGAGATGAAGCAGTAGAGTATTTGTTTCCAGATAAGACTATGCTACAAGTAAAAGAAGAGATTTGGACCGTGTACTTTGACGGAGCGTCTAACCAGTACGGTTATGGGATAGGGGTGCTACTGATAGCACCTGACAATTCCCATATACCTTTAGCTTTCAAACTCCTGTTCAAGGTATCAAACAACGAAGCAGAATACGAGGCATGTATTGCTGGCTTGGAAGCCGCCCTGGAACTAGGGGCAAAACGTTTGGACATGATTGGGGACTCGAACCTGGTTGTGTCTCAAGCAAAAGGAGACTAGAAGGTTAAAGAAGAAAGGATGAAAATCTATCACCAAACCCTGGACGTTCTGATTCTGAGGTTTGAGAAGCTAACTTTCACGCATCTGTTAAGAGAGAACAACAGGTTCGCTGACGCTTTATCAATTCTATCTTCCATGATAGACATCTCTTTGGGAGTCCAGATACGTTCGATCATTATTGAACAGAGGTATGTACCGGCCTACGAGTTGATCGCCGCAATAAATGAAGTATAAGATCAGAACCCCTGGTATCCTGACATCTGGAACTTCTTGGAAAAGGAAGCTTATCCACTAGGGGCAAATGCCAAACATAAAAGGGTAATATGGTGAATGGCTGCTCGATTTATCATTTGCGGGGGTAAATTGTACAAACAAGGCCATTTGGGAATGCATAAGCTGTGTGTTGATGCAGAAGAGTCGGCGCTTAATGGAGTCCATCCACGGAGGAGAGTGCGGATCGCACATTAGCAGAGTATTGCTAGCTCAGAAGATTCTCAGGCAGGGTTATTACTGGTCAACCATGGAGGAGGAATGCATTGGTTTTGTTCGGCGATGCCACAAATGCCAAAGTCATGCAAATCGCATGAATATCCCGCCGTCGAAGCTATACAACATGACTTCACCATGGTCGTTTTCAGTCTAGGGAATTGATGTTATTGGGGCAGTTACTCCGAAAGGGTCAAATGAGCATGAGTATATCCTGGTGGCAATAGACTATTTTACAAAGTGGGTCAAAGCCCAATCCTATGCAGTGCTGAAAGCATCGCACGTAGCCAAGTTCATCGGGAATAATATCATCTGTCGTTATGGGGTCCCAAATGAGATCATTTCAGACAATGGTTCCCACTTCAAGAGAGAAGTAATCGACTTGTTGGAGAAATACAACGTGGCTTTTCATAAGTCATCCACATATCAGCCGCAAACCAACGGAGTTGTTGAGGCCGCCAATAAGAACATCAAGCACATTCTACAGAAGATGGTGGAAACCTATAGGGACTAGCAAGACAAGTTGTCATTTGTTCTCTGGGACTATAGGACATCAATCTGAACATCTACTAGGGCAACTCCGTATTCTCTAGTTTATGGGATGGAAGTTGTTCTGCCGATTGAAGTTGAAGTTTCATCATTGCGGGTTATGGCTGAGTGCTAGATAGCAGAAGCAGGTTGGTAGTAGAGCAAGTTTGAGGAACTAATGTTGTTCGGCGAGAGAAGACTGAAAGCACTGTACCACGTCCAAAGTTATCAACGCAGAATCGCCAGGGCTTTCAACAAGAAAGTTAAGTCCAGGAATCTGAAAGAAGGGGATTTGGTTCTCAAAGACAACTGAGCTCCCATCCCATGATCCTGGGGGAGAGTTCCGACCCAATTGGACTGGCCTTTACATCATCAAATCTATTTGGTCGGATGGAGTTGTCATTCTTATGGACCAAGATGGCCTCGAATTCTCCTAACCAATCAACATGAACAAGCTGAAGAAATACTATCCTTAAGTGGCTCGCTAGGCCAAAAACCTAAAAGGGCGACCTAGACAAAAGTTAGAGTGCAAAAATTAGAAAAATGAAAAACTGAGCTTGCAAGGTTAAAAACCCAAAAAGGGCAGCCTTGGCAAAAGTTAGAGTGAAAAAGGAGAGTGTTAATACGCGAGTGAACCTTAATCGAACTACGTAAGGCTTGATTCCCATCTTCGGGATACGTAGGCAACTTCATTCTAAAGTCCAGCCATAAACACTTCCAAACCAACTGTGTCCATGAGATTGTTCTAGTCATCTTTGTCTTTTCTGCATCCAAGAGTTCGGTTATGGTCTTCACTATGAGAGCTAGTTACAGTACCGTGTAGTGCTATTCAGACAAGGGGTAGCTTTCCTTTTGCTGGATTCGGGGTTGTACATCTCAAGGATAGATTTCGGGTGTGTCCAGTTGTGATCCTTATCGAAAGTGGTTTTGAAAAGTATTAGTAGAAGTTGATTTTGTTCAAATTATTCTTTTTACAACTTAGACCATTTTTGGACCAAAAGGAAAATTTCCAGTGCCCACAACCTTCAATTTCATTGATTTCAATGCAAAGTTCTCCAACTCTCGATACAATTCAAAGTTGCTTTTTATTACATTCAAAAGGAAAACTTGAAAGTTAGATCAAAACAATAAACTTGGAGCATCAATGAGTCAAGTGTTCCTGTGTCCCCTTCCAAAGCTTATGGAAGCTTCAGATGCCAAAGTAGGCCCGGTTTGCTCCTCATCTTCAAGCCAAGATATGCATTCGCTAGAAAGAACGCAACTGAAATTAGGAGCGGGAGCCAGAAGTTCTCTTGTCCTCCAAGCAATGGGATATCGAGCTAGTTGTGAACCTCAGATCGGAAATGAAACCGGGTACTCTACCCCCTCTTCTAGGCAAGTCTGGTCATGTCTGAATTGACGCCTGAACCGGAATGGAAAGTAGAAGACACAGTATGTCAAGCCAATCAACTGAATGCCAGGTTGTCGAGACATGTTGTAGCTCATCTCGAGAAGGTCAAACTAGGGGCAACGCCAAGCAATGTCAGCAACAGATCTGTTGCACATCCAATGGCACCATCACCCCTCATTTGGGAAATCAACTAGCCGTTGGTGAAAGGAATAGTCGCGCTCTAAATATGCGAGGCAAGAGTCTACTACTTTCAACCTGTCCATGAGCCATACCTGGGGAGGGATGAAAAATATGAGAGATTAAAGAATAGAGAAGTGTATGTGGAGAGAAAAGTGAGACACGATTTTGAGAGAAAAAACAGAGCATGAGTGTCAAGTGATGTGAGAAACACATATGAGAAGGATGGGAAACATTACCTGCAAGAGTAGTGGACTTCTTGCGAATTTGGTTATTTTTTGCCGGTAGAAGGCGTCTAAGCCTATCAAAGTCTCGGCCAATGCTAAGCCAATGCAGCTCTTTCCCTCTTTCAAGCCTTGGGCTACTTCAATCAAGCGAATGCTAGACCCTCCGAAGACAGGGGCAAGCAAGAAATGAGCCAACATACACAAGCAAAGGGCATGTTGCCGAAAACCTTGCCAAAGACGGTCGTCATGGTCGCCGGCATCAGAAAATCGGTGAATGAGACTGGGAATGTCTAGTTCTCCGTTGTGAACTAAAGATCAAGCATCATGTAAAATGATCCCACACATCCATCCTAAAGCTTGGATGTGGCCAAAACGGGATTGGGGCAAGATTTCCTCGTCATGCCGGGATTCCATCAGAACTTAGAACTCTTCAATTGTTGGACACATCTCTTGTCCCTCGAAGTTAAACACATGTGTAACCGGGTTCCAACATCTAGCCATGGCATGAAGGAAGGGAAAACACAGCGGGGTACGACTTAGCGAGAATAGTGTATTTATCCCGAAACCCCAAAAATTCACTTTTTTCGAGCCATCCAAAGTTGCAATCCAAGTTGAAAGCTTTTCGGTGAATAATGGCTCCATTTGTGGCAAAAATAGAGCTTGAATGAAGAAATTATGAAGTCTCAACTTTTGTAGAAGGTGAGGTGTTGAGTGGAAGACAGGTGGCAGCAATCTAGAGGTTCCTTACACTAGTGGCCGACCGACCGATGTTGGTGGCCGGCCAGCCACTTTTGTAGCCGACCGGCCAGTGCTAGTGGCTGAGAACCACTTTTGGTGGCCAACAACCTCTTCCTATAGCTGACATAATTCCCCTGGCTTTCCTATGTGTTGGGAGTGCTGAGAACCTGTGTTTTGGTTCTACTCTTGGTGCATTTTGCCACCTTATTTTAAGAGTTTTGTTGAGTCATTTTTTATGTTGTTTCGCTTTGTTTATTGAGTTTTTTTGTTGTTGCTTATCAAGTTGTATTGATGTCGTTTTGCTTATCGAGATGTTGCATTAGTTGTTCATTGAGTTATTTTACTCTGTTTGCTATGTGTTGGCCAATTCATCACCTGATTAAGAAGTTGCCAATACAATGTACAATATTCATCAAATCCCATTTTTGTGTAAGATGGTGCAGTGCGATGCTCAGAATGTAAAACAATACACGTTTCATCAAAAGGTTGATTTTTCATTCCAATCATGGTTTCTTTTTACAAAAGAGTACAAATTTTTAAGAAAATAAAACTGTACAATGTGCTAACACTGCTAGCTAAAAGAAAAAAGCAACAAGAGACTAAGCAATAACATCTAGAACAGTGTCATCCACCTCAGGATCGAGAGGCCCTCTTCGTCCTCTTCCAGGGCATGGACTCGGACCTATCTCCATCAGCGCCGCTATTAGAGGCCCCCATGTCTGAGCTAGCTGCCGAACCGGCCTCAACATCATCTCTGCCCTCAGAATCTGAGTCGGCGTCGCCCTATCCGTCCTGAGATGACTCTGACTGTGGGCTCGCCGCCTCTTTGTCCTCACTCGTCTCATCATCATCATCCGGAATGGGTTATGAAGGGCCACTCTCATCATAGGTGCCCCTAGCTTTGCCTCGGCTGTGAGCCGGAGCCTCCCGTCTCCCTCTCTCTACTACCAGAAGAGGTGTTGATGGCCCTACCGTAGCTCCCGCTGGGATGTCGGACATGGCTGGCATCTGAAAAAGGCAGTTTGTCAAATACATCAGTCATGGTGTATATCAAGTACAGTGTTCGAATGCAGTGTTTAAATGCCGTGTTTGAATACAGTGTTTGAATGCAGGGTTTGAGTACAGTGTGTCAGAATAGTGCAGTGTGGAACATATTATGTTTAAAATGTTGATGTATCGATAGGAAGTTTCATGGCATGAAGTGTGAATTGAAGGAAATTACCAGAATCTTGTAGAGGCTGAGCAGGTTCATGCTCCTCTACACCATCTCCGTTAGAGAAGCCACTAGCTCGAGGGCCTGCTCGGTGTACTCTATGGGTGCCTGCAAGTGCGTTGAGAAGATTAGTGTTCTAGAAAGCATAACTGAAATGAAGTAAATATGCAAAATGTAAAGTATGGTACATACAGGAGTCGGGCCTCGAACTCCGACAAGCTCATGCCCGGCTGGTGCGGTCTCAATGGGGATCTGGCAAGCCTCCTCGGTATGTCGCCAGTAGGTGAGTGTGGTAGGCAACTCTGGCCACCCAGTCCTCTGTCTCGCCCTAGAACCTCTCCTGCCATGGGTCCTGGTCGCCCCGACCCCTTTGCCTCTTTCTCCCGCAGTTGGAGCCCTCGCTCTCTCACCTCCACGAGCGCCTGTCAGAGGTGGCATGAGGTATGTCTGGATGAAGACTGTGTAATCACCCTCCACTCGGAAGAAGTCGGCGTCCCAGCCTCTAGTGAAATCAATCATCTCCTGCAAAATGTATTTCTCTGTGGCTCTCATGTATGTCAGATGCAGCATCGAAACTACCGGCTCGAGCAAGCCAATGGTCTGGCGCAAGAATCGCTCTCCTAAGAACCACACCCGACAAACCGGGCCCTCGACCAGAAGTGAGAAGCCTCTAAAGCACAAGCAAACTGATCCCTAACTCCCTCAGGCATCGTCGCCCAAGGTTGCCAAGTGATCTGTAAATAGAGAATGTGTAGATTGTTAGCTATCATCAGATATTGCAATATGAGTTAGAATCTAAGGTAAACGAAAATAACAGAGAAGCTTGAGTTACCTCAGCCGCGGTCATGGTATCGAAGTATCAACGGAAGAAGGGGAAGGACTCCCGGGACCTCCGCTGGCATCTCCCGTCATACTGGTGAGAGTATGGCATGACAGGTGGCATCTCCACCTCTGGCTCTGGGGAAATTCTCGGAAAGTAGGCATACACCCATAGTTGCAGAAAGAGAAAGGGCAACAATGAGTATACAACGGATAAGTACAAGTAATGCGGAAAGCAGAATATGTGTGCCATGTCCAAAAAATGCAATGTGCAGTGTGTGCAGTGTACAGAGTATGCAAAGCAGAAAGCAGATTATGTGTGTGTAGTGTACAATGTATGCAAAGCAAAAAGTAGATTGTGTGTATACAGTGTACAGTGTGTGCGGTGTATAAAGAACACTAAGCAGAAAGCACAATAGGAAATACAAAACAGAGAACTAAAGCATACCTCCCAGGCCCTTCAGTAGCCTCCTATCAAATATCCGCTCCGGCGGGAGGTCGAGCTCATGTACCCGTATAAGGTGGCCAGGCCAGTGCTGCCCCAATCGTAGAGTCGAACACGGGATAGATCCACCAGGGCACTCATGAGGTATAGCCCGATGGTGTTCGCTCAGTCGGCGAACAGGGTAATGCCAAACAAAAACATCAGGAAACCTCAGCCATACTGCTTGGTCTCCTCTCAGGTCGCTGGTGCCGTCCCTCTGTAGTGGTCGCAAACCAGAAGTATCGAACCATCCCCGATCGGGAGATAAGTGGGCGAGTCCCCAGCAAATAAATCTAAGCGGCCTCCCACTTGCCCATATCAATCGGATGACCCCCCACCTCTATGCTGGTGATCATAGAGAAGTCGAAGGGAGTCATCGTCATCTCCCCTGCAGTCGAGAAGTGAAAGAAATCGGTGGTATCCCACCACCTCTCTACCAAGGCACCCAGTAGAGGCCGACTCGTTATGAGGCATGAGAGCCCCATGCAGAATGAGCTGAAGCCAGCCTCGTCGATAATGTGGCAAACGTCGTCAGGGAGCTCTATGTACCACTCCCTCACCGATGTGGTCCGGTATCCTCTGATAGCGTGTGAATCCCTTTGTGATCAGGAAAAACAAATAAGATATAATGTAAGCAATACAATGGAAAAGTGTGATTAGACAAGCAATGCAAGATACATTGAGAAAATGCAAAAATGCAATGTATACCTCGGAGGCGCCATGAGATAAATGTGACTTCGGCTCACGCAGTAAGAGGTCCTCCGGTGAGCCTTGTGCAAACCCCCTGAACTGCCGAATGCTATAGGGCGGTAGCACGTGTATCATGGGATAAACGTCACCAGGTCAAAAGGTTGAACGCTAAGTGGCAGTGGCTCAAACTCTGGATCCACCTTCATCTCTGGAGAAGCTCCATCATGTGGGATGTCGTCCGCTATCTCGAAGAAAGATGAGAAAGTGGTCGGGAATGGGAAAAATGGGTGAAGAATGCCAAGAGTCAACGAAAGTCAACTCCAAGAGAGAAAATGGCAGAAAAAAGTCAAAGCCTGCCAAACTCAAGGGTAAATCGAGGGAAACAAGCCTCAAGTGGTGGAAATAAAGGAAGAAACACCGAAAGTGATTTTCAATCGATTCAAAATGGAGTAAACTACGAGGGTTTAGCGAAGAAAATGTCCGTAAGGCGTTGGAAAACGCGTATGATGCTGGGATCGAAGGAGGAAAATGGTCTAGAGAGAGAGGAGTATGATTTTCGGCAAGGGAGAAGTGGAGAAATAGGGTTTAGAACCCTATACTTAAACACCCGAGGTAAAATGGCCATTTTGCCCCGAATCTACCATCGGTGGCTGACAGCCACCATTCGTGGCCGACAACTATTTTTGGTGGCCGATGGGTGGCCGATCACTTTCCCTGGTGGCCGACAGGCCTTCAATGCTCTCCATGTGTGTTTTACTACTGTTTTGTGCCCTTGGTTCTCGAGAAAGTGCAAGGAAGGCTCACTTTTAAGCTCAAAGTGTCTCTGCGGAAGCCCCGAACTGTGTCTTCAGTGCATGGCTCATCACTACGCAACATGGGCAAGGTGTATCCTTTTTTTTAAAACATACTGCAACTCTTCCGAGAGGTAAATCGAAAGTTGCGATTAAGTCATCTTCATTAAACATGCATATTGTATCGTTGCATAGAATATGCATGTTGCATTGGATATGCATGTTGTGTTGTATTGCATTGTACATGCTCTCATGCTTGCATAGGATATGCATGTTGCATTGTATTTCCTTGTACATGCCCTTACATTCGCATAGAAAATGTCCGTACTTGTTGCATCGACCATGCGTTTGCTACTATCGCATAGACTATTCATTACGCTGTCTATTGCATAAAACATGCTCTCGCTCGCGCCGCATGGAATATGTTTTTTGTTTTGTTCCTTGCATGTTGTGCATGAAACATGCCTCTAACATTGTGTCATGGTTATTCGTCTTGCATAGAACATGCATTCTTATTGTATTGTACCTGTCAAGTTTCTTTCTTATGCAGGCACGATATTATATGTACGAGTCATTCAAAGCTGGTGCAACCAGACGATATTGTATGTATGGTTCATTCAAAGGAACTTCAGGTAAGATCATTCCTGTCCCTTGAACTCCTTGTTTTGGTTAAAAACATTCGGGTACGTCCGGTGTTTACACCACACCTTGTTGGTTGGAAACACTCGGGTACGCCCGATGTTTATACCACCCTATTTTGGTTAGAAACATTGGGACGTGTTCCCAATGTTTATACCACCCCCCAGTTAGAAGCGTTTGGGACGTGTTCTGATGCGTATACCACACTGTTTTGGTTAGAAACATTAGGACGTGTTCCCGATGTTTACACCGCCCCCTGGTTAGAAGCATTTGGGACGTGTTCCGATGCTTACACCACCCTATTTTGGTTAGAAACATTGGGACGTGTTCCTGATGTTTATACCACCCCCCGGTTAGAAGCGTTTGGGACGTGTTCCGATGCTTATACCACCCTGTTTTGGTTAGAAACATTGGGACGTGTTCCCGATGTTTATACCACCCCACAGTTAGAAGCATTTGGAACATGTTCCGATGCTTATACCACCCTGTTTTGGTTAGAAACATTAGGACGTGCTCCGATGTTTATACCACCCTCCGGTGTTTACACCACTCCCTTTTCCCTCTCGCGTGTGGCGTTCGAGTACATCTAGTGTTCACACCATCCTCTTCTCCTCTCGCGGGCGAGGTGTTAGGACGCTTTGGTTAAAAACATTCGGATGGGCTCTGATGCTTATACCACTCTTTGTTTTAGTTACAAGTATTTGGATGTGTTTTAATATTTATCACTGTTCTCTTTGGTTCGGAATATTAGGGTGTGTCCCTAGGTTCATACCATCTCTCTCCTCGCGTGTGCCATGCATTAGGATCTTGTTTCACGCCTCAGGTGCGCCCAAGGGTTATGTTGTTCTCTGCCTTTCCTGTGTGATGCACAATTAAGATTGCATAATTTTCTTACATCCTTTTTGCATGAAATGTGGTTTGGTTCATGTTTACTTGTTTATGTATGAGTTTGCTGTAGCATTTCTTTGCATAACATTTGTATCTAGATATTTCATTACAGCCCTCATTGCATGATCGTAAGTTATGTTGTTGCATCGTGCATGTCATTTGCATCTTGCCCCAGAATTACGCTAGTTTGATTCCTTACAAAGAGATAAGTAGGCAGCCTGCAGGCATAACCATTCTTTGTTTTGCTCGCTTGTCTGTCCAAGTCTTCGGCCTTGTCAAAAATAGTCGTCTCTGGGCTTTGACATTCACTCCCGTCATTTCATGACTTCCGAGTTTTGTCAAAGAGGGGCAACTGTAGATACCCCATTTTTGACCGTCCTCAAGACGTGGACATCATTGTTTGAACACTCGATGATTTCATACGCTCGTTTTCATTTTGAGTGCCTAGAGGTCTCGGCCGAGCACCTTGCCTTTGAGCCTCTAAACCTGTCTGTTTTGTGCTTGGTTGTGGACCAAGAGCTTGTTGTTTCAATTCTAGAGGAGAGGGTGGCCTGCCAGCTATCCCCACAGTCCATCGGCCATGACTTGTGCCTGACGGCCATCAGTGGTGGCCGGTTGGCCACATTGACGGCCGGTCAGCCACTGGTGATGGCCTGAGGCCATTTTTCTTCTTTTTTAGATATTTGTTTGCCAGTTGTGCCAGCTGTTGTTCACTGAAGTGCATCTCCATACATGTGTATGGAGGGTTGAATACAATCTTTTATCTTGATTTTCTATATCTAAGGGGTGTCCTCCCCCATTTTGAGGGGTTAGACATTTTGGATCAAAATTTTCTCTCTCTCTAGAATTCTCTCTCTCTCTTCTTGTTTTGTGCTTGGTAATTAGTTTTCTCTACACCTTTGCATACTAACCTTTAACCAAACTTGACCACCTTGGAGCTGAGGTCCCTTGGAGCCGAGTTTGTGCTTTTGGAAGAAGGTTTGAGCCTGAAATTGTGGTTGTTTTGCGTTGTGCTTCAAGAGGTATAAGACTTACCTTGTAGGCCTTGTTTTGGCTACTTGTTTTACCATCTTTTTATACTCTTTTTGAGCTGGTTTTCAACTATAAAAAACTTTGATTTTTGAGCCTTAACATGATGGTTTGAGGTCATTTTGTGTGAAGGGGTAGTCCACCCTTCTTATTGCTTTATTGTGTAAGCTTTTGTACCATCTTTTAGCATATTCAAATCAAACTTTTTGGCTCTTTAATCCACTGAAATTTAGAGTTATTTCAGTGGTAAAAACTTGGTTTTGATGTCCAAAATTGGAGGAGGTAGCCTCCCTTCCTTATGCCTTGTTTGCAAGCCTAGATAGCTTAATATGTGAGCATATTTTTCTAGCATTTTGTACCTTAATCTCAACATGTTTTAGCCACTCTTTTGACTTGTTTTGGCTCTATTTTGGGCTGGTCAATTCAGTTGAGGCTTGTATTGTGTGGTTGAAGTGCAATTTCTGTCACTAGCTTAATGTTTTAGGCTTTTAAACATGATTTCAGCACTAAAATCTCTGGAATCTCCCTCTATTCTTCACACTTTCATTTATTTTGAAAGTGGCTTTGAACCCCTTTGTTGGCTTGAGTGTGAAATTGAGACACTTGTGCTTAATGGTTTCAATCCTCTTTTGAGGGTTTCTACTAACCAACGGCATGAGGTCTCTTTTATGCTCAAGGCACTTATGGTTTAAGCCCTCTTTCCATTAGAGGACACTTATCTTTTGGACTAATCAATTAAAGAAAGGATTGGTATGCTAAAATGAGTAAATAAAACATAACAAGTAAAAGAGGCAAGATAAGCATCTTTCATGTTGTATTGCATATGTTCGAATCGGACGTTAATTCGAACATGAGAAAAATGGGACGTTTCATACTCAAAGTGATGAAACGTGCCACTTTTCTTGGTCACCATCACCCTTGATCATACATGATAGGGTTGTTGTTTTTTTTCGTCTTGTTTTACACTCATTAAGCTTGTACAAGCTTGGTTCTTTGGCCATCATGCATGAAAATGTTTGATTGATGGTTTGAGGGCCAAGAGTTGCACTCCTTTGAGCTTGTGCGATGAAAAGGAGAGTAGCAGTACATACGCTCCTTGAGAATACACTGTTTTGCCTCTGTTTGCTCTCTGTTGCAGCAAAAAGAGAAGCTCAGGGAAGGGGCGGCCGACCAGCCACCAGTAGCGGCGGACCAACCACCAGTAGCAACCAACCGGCCACCAATGGTAGCCGACAGCCACCATTGGTAGCCGACCAGCTAGAAATGAAATTTTGCACAGGTGTGTTCCTGAGTTAAAGTAGAGGTGTTCTGGAAGTTGGCAGCATTGTTGGTTCTCAAGCAAGTGCAAACAAAGGCTGCAAAGGCAAGGCAGTGGCATTTTTTGAAGGAGAAGTCGAGCATGCATGCATCCCTCATCCCTCGAGGCCATTTAATTACTTTATTAGTTAGTTGTAGTTGATTCATTCATGCAAGTGTTGTAATTATTTAATTAGTTAATTCGTATTGTAATTAATTAGTTTAATTCGGTTTGTAATAATTAGCTTAAAATAGTTAATTAATTATGTTGTAATAGCTTAGCTTAATTAGCGTAGCTAGTTAGCTTATTCATTCAGACCCTCCTTCGCAAGGGCATAATGTTGTAATAAGTGTGCGTGCGTGTGTGTAGGTCTTCCAACCCCACGTATTTCTCCCTTTTATTTATCTGCTTTTGATGGTTAGATTAGGGATCATTTTTCGATTAGCATACCTTATGCTTGCATCTTTGCATTCATTCATTTGTATTGCATGCACTGAGGCCCGGCGCATCATTCAAATTGCATTGTCAATTTCAATATTTCTTTGAATACGTGTTTCAAAGCATGCTATCAAAGTGTTGCTTCGTATGCCATAGTAGTAGCCGAGCCTATTAATTGCATTGTTGCATGCGTTGCATTAGGCATCTTGTATAGTTAGGATCATGCATTTTTCTAACTAGTTTTTATTTTGGCTTGGAGTACTCAGTGAGTTTTATGCTTTAGCATACTTGCATGAATGTGATTGCCTTGTTGCTATGATTCGCATGCTTGCCATGAGGCTATGTGCTTACTTGCTAAACTGCATGAATGCCTGTAGATGAAGGCTTTGTTGTTTGAATTAGAATGATTCAATGAGTGTGAGTTTTAAGCCCACTTTGTGAACTGGCAAATCCGCATTTTCAAGCCCACTTGAGGGTGGCAAATTCAAATCTTTTTTGAAAGCAAACATGAGTTGATTTATTCCAAGTCTTGCGACTAGTCTATACTTGCTTGTGTGCATCACATAGTAAAGCTTGTTTAATAACCGAAATAAGAATACATGAGGTTTATAAAAAAACATATCATGCTTAGTAGAGGCCGATCTTTGATCGGGCGAGTGGGGGTGCTCATTTCAGGACCATCCCCTCTCGTACCTAAGTTCCCGAGCCGAGGCAACTTTGGTTATGACGGACACCTGGCCTTTGGCACGAGTCAGGGTTTCCTAAATTGCCCCAAAACAAAATATTTAGGTGGCGACTCTGTATCTTACAAAGCGGTCTAATTTTGGCATTATTTGATTTAAAATCGATTTTCCAAAATGATTTGCCGGATTTGCACTCTTTGGTGATTATTAGTTTCATATTGCACTTGTGAGACTAGATTCAGAACTGCGGGAGTCCGAACTGTGAGGCCTTCTTTTCAAACCCTTTCCGAAAGGCGAAAGGCGCAAAAAAAGGCGAGCCCACAACAATGCATTTGGAGATGTTTCCTATTATAAAACAGTGTCGTTTTGATAAATAATTATGCGACATTTTATAAAACGTCATTAAATATTATAAATAGTGATGTTTAAAAATGTGTTGTTAAAAAAACTCTACCTAAACCCTTTTTTTCCTGTAGTGTATGTAAAAATAGACAAATTGAATATTATATTTAAGGGTCCTGTTGATGGCAGGCTTTTAGGTTGTTAATAAACATTATAAAATGTCAAAATATTTATAATCTCGATACACTTTTTACTTATCTTAATTTTTTTCTTACATGTTTCAACACGTCTTTAGTACACTTTTTCAATACTAATAACCGCTCTGAGGATTGTTTTTGGCATTATATTATAATTATTATCAAGTCACAATATGGATACCACCATTTCTTTAATAGGTAAAAGTGTATACTAATGTAGTGTTTGGTTCAGTAGAACAAATGTATATTGAAATAAGATAATTATTCATTAACCTTCTTATAAAATGACCAATTTTTATAATTTCATTTGCTATGCATTTTTCATAATTTTTTTCATAAACCAAACGTAAACAAGATATTTTTCGTTGGAAAATTTACCTATAAATCCTATATGGGAGAATGTTTATCCATTTAGTCCTAAGAGTTTTCTTATGAACCAATTAGTCCTTTTTGTTTTAAAAATTTATATTTATTTGATTTGGTGTCATTTGAGTTTTAATGTTGTGTTTGGTTAGGAGATTTGGGGATGGATTTGAAAAGGGAAAGAGAAAATGTGTGTGAAATTAGGTGAAACATATATATATTTTATTCACATTTCACCTACTTTTTTCATTTCCGTTTCCAAATCCCTTCCCAAATCTCCAAACCAAACACAACATAAATGAATGCCCTGTTGTGATTCATTTTCTCCATTTTTAGATTTTTTTTGGGGATGAGAATGGAAAGGTGAGGTGTGAAAAAAATCTTTTTTGGGAACTGGTGCCTGAAGTGTTGGTTGTCGAGTGTGAAAATATACATTTCTGTTAGTGTGATGTTCTGATATTACATTGGAGTGTTATATTAGAAGGCCACGTTTGGAAAAAGTATACTAAGGAGTTTTTGTGTTACATTTATTGGAGTATTATGTTTGGGGGAAAAAAAAAAACTACACTAAGTAATTTCTTTGAAATGTTATGTTGTTACGTTTGAAAAAAGTACACTAAAAAGTTTTTTAGTGTGTTACATTGGAGTGATACGTTTGGAAAAAGTACACTAAGGAGTTTTTGTGTGTCACATTGATTGGAGTACTACGTTTGAGAAAAATACACTAAAAAAAATTTTAGTGTGTCACATTGGAGTGTTACGTTTTTAGAGTATTACATTAGAGTGTTAAGTTTGAAAAAAATACACTAAGGAATTTTTTTGAAGTGTTGTGTTTAGTAATTTTAACATAATGAAAAAACCCACATATGTCCCTCAACACATAACACATGCATTTATGCTTGGCCATTTATGTAATTTACACTAGAACGAGACCTTTAGGTCCATAAGAAAAAAGGAAGAACTAAACAATTCATAAGATCACTATTTGGGATTTATTGGTGCTTCACCCTAAAATAAAATAAATATAGATTTTTTATGATGGTAGAGAAATTATATCACTATACGTCAAGTGCATCTCAACTAGGTTGGCTCCTACTAGCCTATCAATCTTTGCATTATACTCCACCTCAATAATCTAATAAGAATATTATGAAATTAAACAGTGAAAAAAAAAATTATTGATCAATCGTCGGAGGAGGTGAACAATTCACTCATGGTGGTGCCCAATGATATGTCATCCAAATCGCCTTGAATTCTCTCATTTTCACTACAATCTTATCTTCTTATTATCACATGCATATGATCTCTTGATATCATAAGTGCCTCAACCATTATGGGTGAAAGTCTATTGCGATAATCACTAAACACCCGTCCACCTACACTAAAAGTTGTTTCAGAAGTCACTATAGAAATATGAACGATTAGTATATCACGGGCCATCTTGTGAAAGCATAGGCCATATAGTTTCATTTTGTTTCTACCAATCCAAAATATCAAAATCATCGTCATCATCCATAGATGGGTTATCCAAATAATGTTGTAATTCAAAATTACTCACGCTTGCATTTTGAGATATTCTTGTAGTTTTTATTGTTGAAAAAACACTTAATCTTCCACTTCAAAATGTAGCCAGTGTAGTGTGTGTAGATCTATTTGCAGGTTCAACTTCCTTATACTCTTCAAATATTTTTTTTGCATGTTTGCATAATGGGGCCAAATTGTTTTTCATCTATGAAAATAAGTTGTAAAAATTCTTGTAAACCAGTGCCTTACACTTAGGATTGTGACATAAATAAATGAATTATTTACAAAGTCCTCTCACATTTACATAAAATGAATTACAACACAAGCCGTTTGGCTTACATCACCAAATGCAAATAAATGAAATAACAAAGAAATCAACTCTTTTATATCATATTGGCATTTCGCCTACAAATATAAGGCCACATGGCCAACAAATGAAAGACTTCAAGTCTTGTGTGAGTTTTTACTCCATACCTGAAAAATGATTAACAATGTAGGATAAGCACAAAGGTTCAATAGATATCTGAATGATCTTAAACAATAGAAACATATAGATAGTTATAATCATGAATACACAACGTATATATGTATATGGGTAATATGATATTTCATATTTCAAATTATACTTGCAAAAGTGCATTTTCCCAAAAGATCCTCTTTAATAGAACAAGAAAACAACCACTTACTATCATTTTATTCTTTCATTTTAGTTCCAAAAAAAACTCGGAATAACTTTTGTTTTTCAAATACAAGTTTATACACTTAAAATAGATTCTCGTACCTGCTAACTATTTCCATTAAGAATTTCAATCATTAATTACATTACCACGGTCTCATAATTTAATTAGACACTTAACCGACTACGTATGTCAAGACATTACAGTTATAAGGGCAATTACCATATTTTATGGCCTTAAGTACAAAGGGAGAGGGAGCATCCACAACTATATATATGTGCAACAATAAACACGTCAACATGTATTACCATATTTTTACTGGTCACAAATACGAAAAGCGAATGATACATTTCTTTTTATCACAACACAAGTATGAGAGTTAACTACACAAAGCTATTACGTAACATAACCCGACTTCGTCAAGCCATGATCACCACAACACACTTTACCAGACACAAACCGAAGGGGAGAGGAACCCATTTTAGAGTGCCAAACTTTATCAGCCACAAATTCAGAGGGGAGAGGAACCTATATCAATGCGCTTCTTCATTCAACTCAACAATTGGCACATTATTCCAAATTTCACAATTTATTTGACAATGTCAACACCATCATCCACCAATGGCCAGGGACATAGCCTCTAAAAAGACAATACATACCAGTTCTCATAATTGACTTCGAAATGCTCATTTTTTGGTATGGAACTAGTACCAAAATCTCTATGGATCTTACTAGACCAAGAGAAGAAGTGAGGACAAGTGAAGGGTTTTAGAGAGAGATGAGAGAAATGAGAAATTAAAAGTTTAAAGAGAGAGAGAGATGAAAAAATGATGAAAATGGGAGTGTGGGATTAGATTTGAGAGAGAATGGCCCAAAATTTGAAGTCGAAAACACGTCAATGCGGAGCCTTTGGCCATACGTGCAAAGGTCCTAGCTACACATGCGGGACTTCCTAACTGCACGTACGGATCTCTGCAGAAAAGAAACCCAAATCCACTTTTCCTTGCCAGACATGCGAGACTCATCGCTGTATGTACGAAGCCTCCCACCGCAAGTGCGAGTTATCCCCACTGCACGTACGGGCCCTTGCCTAGAAAACTCCAACTGGCCTGCACCAATCCGCACATGCAAGTCTACCCACTGCACGTGCAAGCCCACTTGTCCAAGCCTAATCCTCCCAAGGTGATTCCACATGTCTATTTTTCGTCCTTACGCCCGAAACTTGAAATTTTAAGTCGGTCTTACATTAAGAAGATTATACAAGTTCAAATTCCTGAACATTGATGCAACACAACCCTTCAAGGTTCCAACAAAGAAAACTGTAAATCGAAAAGGCACATTCAAGTTGGGTCTAAGACCTGAGACTATTATGGTATCCATATATTTTGTGAAAAATTTTATTATTTATGCTAACATATGTAAAACAAATAGTGAAGTAGGTATATATATAAGAAAATAATTTTGTTGAAGTATGAAAAACTTTTAGAAAATCTTTAAATAAATTTACGTAGCGCCAATTATCTTCTATGGGAGTCAGTACTCCTCCTATTGTTTTTGTTGAAAAAAATAAATTTAGCCTTTTTTTTTTTTTTTACAAGCTCTCTTTAACATATCATATATTGAATTTCACTTACTGTCTATATCTAAAATTAAGTTTTTTTAATTACATACCTTCTCGTTGACAAATTTTCCTATATTCTAAAATTCAATCAGGAGAAGACATAATAATAAAAACCGCATGTTTTATTACCAGTACAGAAGTCTCATATACATGCATAGCTTCTTTAACAATCAAGTTTAAAATATAAGCACAACAATGAATATGAAATAAATCACCATCAATAAGTAATTGTAAAATTAATTTTAAATGCGCTACAGTTTGATTGTAATATGATACATTATCTAAGCTACTGGTAAATATTTTATTTTGCAAAACTCACTCATATAATATATTCCTTATTTCTACCCTAAGTGAATGACCATTGTATGAAAGTTCAACTAATCTAAATGAAATGATTCTTTTATTTAATTTTCAATCATTATCAATATAATGTGCAGTGATGTACTGATATTCTAAACTACTATTTAACCATAGATCAAATGTTAAACAAACTCTTTCATTCAAATCTTTAAAAATGTTAAATAATTCAGTTTTAATATCTTCAACTTTCTTTAAAATTCAGTTTCTAGCAGTGTTTCTTGAAAAACCTGGATATTGAGGTGCAAAATCCCCGTGAATCATTTCTAAAAAATCAGGACATTCGTTAGTAGTAAAAGGTTATTCTTTTTTTAAAAGTATAATTAATTACATAATCTTGTACACGTATGGAATCATATAAAAATATTTGCAAATTACCAGTTCATGAACTCCCAAATTGCATTTGAGTTTTAATATCATGTCGTTAACTTTGTAAATATTTTTGAGAATGCCTTTGTAGATGACTAATACCCCCCACTGATGCAACACTAAGTAAATTTATACAATATTTACATTTTTCTTTAATTATAGTTGTGCCATCAAATTTATTTACCAATACTCTTTCAAAATGCTCCCAAATAGTACTAGGCATGCTTCTAGATGATAATGTTGCTGTTGGAAGAGAGATATTAGGTATAGTAGAAGAAGAATCAACATATTCATGTTGTGTATATTCATCAACGACGACATAAACATTAGGAAAATTATGATTCATAATAATTTAAGTAAAATAATATATATTAACTAACAATGGATTAAAATAACGAGTAACTAATAAATATGAATAAGAGTAATTAATAAATATTAATTCAAACCATTAATTTTATCGAATGACAGATGCGATATAAAAATTAACTTCTTCTGCTATAAGTTTCTTCTTGTACAATTGTAATTGCTACTTAGGAATAAGACTTGAAAGTTAATTGAGAGAGTTAAAAGAGAATGAGAGTTTGAGAGAGAGATTTATTTGTGAGAAATGAAATTGAGAGAGGGGTGGTATTTATAGAAATTTGGGGGAGGGGTGAAATCATAAATTAAAAAAAAATAAAAAAATTCCGTTAGCAACGGTCATATGACCGTTTGGCACAAATTCAAAAAAATTGACAATTGGCTGAAGGGCAAGGCGAGGTGGTCCAACCAGCAGGGAAAAAAAATTTCAAGCCTAGCGAGCCGAGCTTCAAACCAAACGGCTTAGGCCCAGGGTCTCGGTGGTCTTGGGCCTGAACCTGGCTAGGCCGCACCGCACCGCGGGCAGGCTTTAGGTAAGATGCGGACCGATGGGCCAGATTTACCCTCTACACTTGCTTGGTAGTTGAGAATAACCAATAGGCAAAGGTTATTGCATTCACCTCAATTTTTTTTGTAACCCCCCCCCCTCCCCTCAAGAAGAAAAAAAAAAAAAAAAAAAAAAAAAAAAAAAAAAAAAAAAAAAAAAGAAAGAAAGAAAGAAACCTCAATTTTTTAATAAGCCTATAGTACTCATCAAAGTCTAGACTATCCAAATTTCCTTCCCACCATACGATTAGATAACGGATATTCATCATGTGGTAAAAGATACCTTTAAACAAGAAAGATCTGAACATATGATTTGGCCTCCCAAACTCTAGTATCTTTTATACCAAGACCAATTATATTTTTTCACCATTTAATTTTTATCTAAATTTTATTTTAGTCTCTTATTTTTTAATTATAGTTAGACATCAACTTGAGTTTCAATGTAGTTCTCTTATCATCCTACCATTTAAAATTTGCGAAAAAGTAGAAATATAAATGATTAAAGTAAAATTTAAATGAAAGTTGGTGAAAAGTGTTGGATGGATCAATTTTCTGTGTAAAATAAATAAATATTTAAAAGACCAAGTCGAGTGTGTGACACTCTGTCCTTAAGACAGATTCACCCCGCTTCGGTGCTTACGGATAAAAGGTGTCTATCTCCTAGGATACAATGATCTACACAAATTGTAGTAGCATTCCAAACAATTTGTACGACGAATAAAACCTGTGTTCTTTACTCTCTAAATTTTTTCCTAAAATAATATGAAAAATACGTTTATGCGAGAGAGCAAAAGAAAGGCAAGAAGATGATTTTCGAAATCTCTTGACTGCTGGAAATGGCCTGATATTTATAGGGCCGAACAGGTATGAAATTCAGATCTGTTTTGAAATAAATAGGTGCAGTTACTGTTTGAACAGATAACTGCTGACAATTTTCAACCTGTTTGAACGCAGATTTGAATCTATTCTGTGAAGAAACTAAATTTGTCCGAGTGCAATAGGTTAAAAAATCTGTTTGGACAGTTTAATCTGTTGTGGAATTCGGACTTGGAAGAGGGACAATTTTTGGACAAAAATTTTGAATTAATTTCGTTTTGAAATTCAAATGATTTCCTGCAAGAATTTGAAAAAAAAAATTCAAATAAATTTTGTCCAAAAAATTAATGTTAGAACCGACATGACCCACAACCCACGCCTGGCATGGCCGGTCAGATGGCGGCGGCACGCGCATGTGTGGTGGTTTGAGCCAAGGTTCAATTTGTTAATAACTCTTCCCTTCTACAAACTTGGGGTGCCCCTTGGGGCCCAACCCAAGTGTTGCCACCTAGAAGTTATATACATACATAAGTTCTCTTAAGTTTCCAATGTGGGATAACCATTTCAAGGAAACCTACATTTTACTTCTTTAATAGTCCATTCCACAAACCCGAAAACAACGTCAACTTTTCATTCACTCATAAATGATTTTGACGAATCGTTTTCACCGCATGACTTGTCATGCGGTAAAGAACACGTCACTTCTTTAGATCCACCCCAAAAGACGTGTGGGCCCCATCCAAATTTGGGCTCAAAATTAATCCAAAATAAGCTTATAAAACCACACTTTTCCAACAAAAAGTATATAAAAAATTCCTTCAGTCTTTCTTTTTTACTTTTTTTTTTTTTTTAAGAGTGAGTTGATGGAAAGATAATAATGAAACAAAGATTGAAATCTGATAATTTAATTGTCACAATCAGATGATCATGAACCAAAATAAAATTCTTATCAAAATTAGAGGGTGAAAAGTGTAACTTACCCTTTAATTATCCTCTATATAAATGGGACTATGGGAGAGGTGAGTTGTGCATATTCTAAGCATCTCTTCTCTTAATTGACAAACAAAAACAATGGAGGCTAGTTTGCACAAACTAATGGTGATAGTGGTTGTGCTGGTTTTGGGAGTAGCAATATGTGAATCAAAGCATGCAGTGATGATGAAGGGGGGCTTTAGAAAAGGACAACACAGAGTAATTGGCACTACTCCCTCTCCACCCCATTACGGCGTCCCAAATCATCAAGGTGCTAATGCTGCCCCACCACCACTTCATTCCTGATCTTCTTTTAATTATATATATATATATATATTAGTTTTTTTTTATATGCACAGAATTTAATTATAAAATTAAACACAATCCTAATACATGAGATGGAACTCATTAAATGTGTAGATCTTATCTTCATGTGAGAGGATAGTATCTTATTGTGATCCGATTCCTATATTATGTGAAAAGATTATATCCAATTTTATGTACTTAGAATTATTCTATATGTATGTGTGTATATATTCCGAACCTTAAAAATAATTTGGAAGTTTTTATTCTGTAATTTTAATAAATTCTTCGATATTGTCCCGATTCATGTAGAGAAAGATGTTTAGCCTTTTATGGGTGTTGATTTAAGCTTCTCATCAATTGAAACCAGCCCGACCATGGCATATCCCAAATCCCACCGCACTTGGCGCACAATCCATCCTGTTGGGGCTGAGCCTAACCAATCCGTTTAAGAAATATACTTGGCGCAACTGAAATATGTGTTCCATGCATGTGCAAACTATGAAAATTTACAAAAAAAATTTATTTGTACAATACACATTCTTTACTTGCACCCAACATAATTTGCAATAGTGAGGTGGGAAGTTGTGACAGCTGAGGGAGAAGAGGATAGCAAGGAAGGGAGGGGAGGGGCTAAGGAGGTTGGGGGATCAATGAAGAAGATGGAGGAAAGAGGGTGGTTGGTGCGGGAAATGATGTGTCACTGGTGGCAGAAGAGTGTTATGGAGCGAGTTGCAGTGGTGGCTAGTGATAGGAAAAATTATAAAATCAAAACCAAATTCCACTTCTTTGAATTTTTCCATTTTTCTCTTGAAAATTTTTTCCCTCATTTCATGTATGTAAAAATTTCTAAATTATTCATTGATATTTCCAATATCAAATAAATTTTAACCATACACGGAACTTAAGCTTTTCTTTCTAATGAAATCCATGGTACAACAACCATTTTTAAGGACTCTCTGCAGATCTAAAACACAAACAATTGCCCCACTTTTGTCCTCTTAAACTCAGGTCAACCTTCAACCAATAATTCTTCTTAGAGACGTAAAAATATATAAAATAAATGGTTAATTTCACTTTATACCCTTAAACTATTACCAAATTATTTAGTTAGTTCTTAAACTATTGATTGAATCTATTAAGTCCTTAAAATATATAAATCAAATCTACTTAATCCCTGAACTATCGATTGAATCTATTAAGTTTATAAAGTATGTAATTCAAACTTATTTAGTCCCTAAAAAGATTACAAAAATAAAATGTCAACCTATAAGTATTATAAATTAGTAAAATATCCTACCTAGTTAACAATTTATTCCAAAAATATCTTAAATTTATATTTTGTCCTTAAAAAGTGTTTTGTTTTCTTGTGTGTTTAAATTCGTATAAGAGCCTAGTTTCTCAGCCTTGACAATAACATTATATGTGTATTAGATATAGTGAAGAAGTAGAATAATATATTTCAAATAATAACACTTCATGTGACAATTTGTTCCCAGAGAGGGAACGTTCGAGTGATGGTTTGACCACTCGAGCGGTTATGAGAGATTTCCAGTATTTTTTTTTTTTTTTCCAGGTTGAGTGGAGGAGAGGACCACTCAAGCGGTTAATTTATCGCTCGAGCGTAGAAGTGAGGTGTCCAAAATTTTGAGTTATAGGCTGAAGTATTGAGAATATAAGTTCACCGCTCGAGCGGTCTACGCAAAATCAATAACTTAAAAGTTACTTTTTAGATCATTTATTTCACTTTTTCTTTTCTTTTTTTCTCTCCTCTCTCCTAAACTCCAAAAATCCTAGTTTTCTCTCCCTAAAATATCTCACTTTTCACTAAGATTTAAGCCTACAATCCTTGCAAAATGCGAAGCCTACGTGAAGATCTTGATTCTCACCAAATTGATTTTGATTTCTCAAAAAGTTCTTCTAGAATCTAGCTCCATTGCTCTCATTCTTTGATTTTGATGAAATAATGATGAGTTGGTTAAATTGATCCTTGAACCTTGCAATTGAGTGGATGGTAGATATGAATGTGTAGAGATATGAGATTTGAGATTACTTTGATAAAGTGTATTGAGAATTGCCATTACATACATTATGTGCATTACAAATTTTATCTCATGAACTATATAATTCTTGGGTATTTGGAAAGGTTGAAAGGGGGGCAAATAGCATGTGAGTCCAGGTAGTGAGTCGATTTTGGAGACATAGTGTTGGTATTGGTACCCGCGCAAGGAGTCAAGATGCCCAATTGCTCTGTCTAGAACTTATCGCCGAACAAATGTGGGAAAACATTTTTGAGTGTCCACTGGTCTTGTTGTATTAATAGCCGATAAAAGTGGGAAAACGGATGATTTTAGGTGCCCATCGCCCTGCCGTATTAATAACCACTAAATGTGGGGATTTTTTTGTTATAAATCTATGTATATGTATTATTAGGACTCTTAAGAGGGATTTCATGGCATATTTACCACCCCGGTGTTGAGAAATGGTTTAAATTGAATGACAAAGGATTATTATTATTTCATATAAATATGTTAATTGAAGTTTGTTCTTGGTTATGGTAGTGTCATATGGATAATTCAAATAATCAGATACTCTATTAAATATATCTCTACTACACATATAGCTCATCCCTATTTAACATTTCAAGACTTGGAGACGTGCAGCACGAAGGCTTATGAATGTGATATTGCGAAAGCTCCGAGCTTATCTATTTTGGGACTGAGTGTCCATTTTTGTTGCACCAAGGCCCTTGCCTTGATATTTGTAAGCCCTTAGGTCATTTTGTCTGAATTTTCTAGCTTCTTGAACTATACAACATTACTCTAATTGTGATTGAAATTGTAACATTTTGACTATAGTCAATGAGAAATGGAGCTTTTTGCACTAAAGGTATCTATGGATTTTACAGAATTACGAAGTGAAACATTTTAGTAATTCAAGTTAGTGAAGTTAAATATGAATTGGTAATTATTATTGTTTTTATATTTTGAAGCGTTACAACTTAGTATCAGAGCTAATCAGGTTTGAACACCTTGAGCTCGTTGGACATGGCTTTTGCCACAATGGGTTTACCATGCTAGGAAGGGACATTAGTTTGTCACATGTAATTTATGTGTTTATGTGACTATGTGGGTATGGGATTAAACTTCAGAGATACGACACGAGCCTATTGCATTCGTCGAAATCCTTTTGGAATGGCACTTGATCAATGCTTCTTTTACTTGGAGATCTTTGAGCACCATGGGACGTGTTGATATCTTATGCAGGTGATCTGTATGTGCTCTATGTGACTATGTGCTTATGTAGCTTGTTTTAGGTGAATTAAATCCATGTATAGACTCATATTGGTACCTGTGTGACGTGTGAAGCAGCGTGTGGGTATGCGAATTGCAAATTTAATCTTATCCCTATTTCCTATAGGATTTATGGATGTAGCAGAGGCCATGGTAGCCCTTACCGAGGTGTTCGGGATATTCTGGCCCAACATGAGATCCCTCCTCAAGAAAATGAGATAGGTCAAAATAATGTACAATAGAGGCATTAGCCCAAGAGATGGCTAGGGCTCTTAGAGAGTCCATGGACATACTTAGAGCCAAGCAAGTGGCTAGAACCATTGAAGATGAAACTAGAGTCACGTTTTTGAAAAAGGAATTCTTTCGTTCCAATCCCACAAAGTTCAGTGGCTGGCGAACCCGATCCAATGAAAGCTGATAAATGGTTAGAATAGATTATCAAGTCCTTTGAGATTTTAGACATCTGTGAGGGTGAGCTCCAAGTGGCATTGGTAACTTATCAATTGAAGGGAGAGGCCGGGTAGTGGTGGAACTATGCCACGAATCACATTGAGCACACTTGGCAGGCATTCACTCGCGCCTTCCAGGAGAAGTTCCTCCCTCCTACTACTAAGGAATGGTAGAGGAGACAGTTTGAGGAGCTTTTGCAGTTTGATACGTCTATGGTCGAGTTTAAGGACACTTTTACTAGCTTATCTCGCTTTGCACCCGAGCTTGTAGTGACTAAGGAGTGCTGATGCTTGTAGTTTGAGAAGAGGTGGAGGCCCAAGGTTCTAATAAAGGCGGTGGGCAAAATGATAAGGATTATGACCATCTAGTTGAGCATGTAGTTCATGTAGAAATCATGACAGAGGCAAAGGAGACGAGGCAAAAACTTAAGAGGTTGGGGTACTCGAAATCCCGAGGTGATTCGGGGTCTTCCAAAAGATCTAGGGGTTATTCATCTTTTCAATCACTAGCATAGCAGGTTAAGTCTTTTGGTTCTGTGATGGTAGGGAATTCAGGGAGCACGAGTCAAAGCCATGGTGCTTGTTATCAATATGGCCAACAGAGTCACAAGGCTTCAGAGTGTGGCCAAAGATCTGGGCCACAAACATAAGCGGCTCGTCCTCAGAGCCAATCTCAGAGTAGGGGTCAGACCCCAACATGTTATCAGTGTGGTCAACCAGACCATTTAAAGAAGTTCTACCCGCAAAGATCAAGGTCAACCAGTAGGCTTTCAGATGAATCAGGGTCAAAGGTAGTCTCACCAGTCGGCTCAGTCAGGCCAGGCACCTCGAGCAGTGTAGAGGGCCACAGCCGCACAATCTGTGCAATAGGCCTATGTCCCCAAGGAGGAGAGCAAAGACCATAGGGGCGGGTGTATGCCATCACTACATTCGAACAGGCATCGGGACCATCCATTGTGAGATGTACTTATCTTGTCTTCAGTGGATGGGCCAATTTGTTGAAATAAGACTTGGACATCTCATTCATTCATATCATCTGCATTCACATATGTTTTGGGGTTAGAGGTGGAGAGGGTCACCAGTTGGAGGTAGAGTTGCATTGAGCAAAATATGTCATGGTTGTGAGATTGAAGTTGCCGGACGTCGACTCTTGTTTGATTTCATCGTGTTAGACATGTCGGATTTTGACATTATCTTAGGCATGAATTGGTTATTTTCCTATCATGCCACCATAGACTATCACCGTAGAAGAGTACAACCATAGACTGTTACCGTAGAAGAGTTTACTATTTGTACTTCGGAGGGGGATTGTTTTTATTTCCTATGAGATCGGTGTGATATGTCCGTACCACTATTAGGGCCTAGGTGTAGCATTTTGAAACTTGTTTGACCATGGTAAAGCCCACAATCCCACCACACTTGGCCCACAAACTATTCTGCTTGGGCCAAGCCTTACCAATCCGTCTGTGAAATGTACTTGGTGCATGTGAGAATTACACCCCATACAATTGAAAACTTTCAAAATAATATATAGTCGGGTAAGTTACACAAATGGTCCTTGCATTTTTCTTGATGTGTCATTTTTGTTTCTATGTTTTTAATTGGCTCAATTTTGACTTTTAATTTTAAATTTTATATCAATTTAGTCCAATTGATAATGTTGTTGGTGTTTTTGACAAAAAAATTGTCACTAAATTAGTTGGGGTTAATTCAATGAGTTGAATAAATTTATAATTTTGCCCTTAACAATATGAAACATGCCATTTATATAAATATTTTTTATAATAAAAAAATATTAAGAGTTGTAATTAATTGGACCAAATTGAGACAAAATTATAAATTTATCATCAAAATTGAACCAATTAAAATTACAGAAATCAAAATATCACAAGAACTAAAGTATAAAAACTACTATCATAATTTATCCATATAATTTTTACTTGCATTCAAAAAGCACTTTTGGCGACTAAAATTACATATTTTGTCGCTGAAAGTAGTACAATTGGCGACTAAAATGCAATTAGTCGCCAAAATTGATAACTTTTGCCGACTAAAAGAGTTTAGTCGCCAAATATAAGGGTATTAGCGACTAAAAGGCAGTTTAGTCGCCGAATGTAGGGGTTTTAGCGACTAAAGGTTGTTTAGTAGCCAAAAGTCACGGTTTTGGCGACTAAAACTGATTTAGTAGCCAAAAGTCACGGTTTTTGGCAACTAAAAACAGTTTAATCGCTGAAAGTGAAGCTTTTTGGCTACCAAAAAAAAAATTAGTAGCTAAAAATAGTCCTTTGCCGACTAAAATTCAGTTTAGTAGCCAAAAGGGGACGTTTTTGGCAACTAAAAAAATTTTTAGTCGCCAAAAGGACTTTTTTCTAGGCGGAACTTAATTTTTTAGCGACTAAATAATAATTAGTAGCCGAAAATGATAGAATTGGCGACTAAAAATTTAATTTAGTCGCCAAAAGTGGCCTAAATTTTTTTTTAGTAAATAATTTATTTTTTACATAAATTATATTGAATTAAAAAAATTATATTTATATATATTATTTTGTATTAATACCGGTTAATATACTATATAAATAATATATATTGCATATATATTCATGTGATGTTGTAGTGGCATAGTGGAGGGAGTGTGTTGCAAAAAGGTCCAGAATGTGGGACGGTTGGGGTTCGAAACTCAGAAAAAGCAAAAAAAAGTGAGTTTTTTTTTCGACGGAAACACCTTTGGCGACTAAAATCATTAGTCGCCAAAAGTCTTTATTTTGGCGACTAAACGGTTTAGTCGGCGATTGAGTGAGTATTGGCGACTAAATTATTAGTCGGTAAATGTATGATTTTCAAAAGTGTAAAACACTATTGGTGACTAAAATTTTGGTCGCTAAAGGCTTGTATTTTGGCGACTAAAAAATTTTTAGTCGCCAATACCTCCGGCGACCACATATACGTGACAAATGTGGCGACTAAAAAATTTTGTCGGAAAAAGTAAAATTTTGACTTTCGGCGACTAAAAATAGACTTTTGACGACTAAAAATTTAGTCGCCAAAAGTACTTTTTTTTGTAATGGCACTAAATACATTTTTCACTTGCACTCAACATAATTCGCAACAGCAGGATGAGGGGCTACAGTGACTTAGGTTTTGGAGAAGGGGTTGCAGGCTGCGAGGGTGAGGTGGGGATGTTGGTGGAGGAAAACGAAAAATGTATTGCTTACATGTGGTTTACAAAAAAATCCATAGCAAATGGGGACATTATTTTTTATTGTAAGGAAGTAGTTATTCCATAAAAACATTAAGAAATGATTACCTTATTTTTATTTATTTTTATTTTATTAAACCAAACACTACATTAGTGTATACTTTTATCCATTAAAGAAATGGAATCCATTTAGAGGGTGTCTGTCTCATTGGAACGAGGGTGGAATTGGATTCCATGTTGAATAGTACAAATCTATCGTTTAGTTGGAAAAGTAAAGGTCAAATTAATAGTCAAATACACATTATTTTTAGCTAAATAGTTTAAGAATTATGTATCTCAAGGCTAGCAATCTATTACATTATAATTCCTATTATTCAGTCCATCCAAACAAATACCTTTATAGTAACTTTATATTAATTACACAAAAATATTAAAACAACTCTTAGAGTTGTCATTAGTGTTGAAAAATATATATAAAATATATTGAAATATGTAGAAGTATTTTAGAATATGTACAAATTATGAATATTTTAATATTTTATTATGCTTATTGAAACCCTTAATTACAAGATTCGATTTGTTATAGGGAGTGGAGATTTTGAAATAGCATTTCATCATGTTTATAACAAGGAAATTAGTTAGAAGCCAACATCATCTTCTCAACTCACCTTTTGTCATTGTCAAGAAGTGACATCACATTTTTGAGGTCAACACTGGCACCTATATAGTTATGTATAAATTTTAAAATTTTGCTAATTCTTTAGATTGGTACCGATTAAAAAATCTTATTCCGTTTTTTATTGATAATTTAGTTTTGAAGTCAACTCTAGTACAGTATATATATAATTATATATAAATCTTAAAATTTTGTCAACTCTTTGGATTAATACCGACTAATAAATCATACTCATTCTATATTCATAATTCAACTCTAGTACAATGCATACATAATTATATATATACAAATCTTGAAATTTTATCAACTCTTTGAATTGGTACCAACTACCAAAGCTTACTGCGTTCCATATTGATAATTCACCTTTGAGGCAACTCTGGTACAACACATATATAGTTATATACAAATCTTATAATTCTGTCAACTCTTTGGATTGGTACTGACTAATAAATCTTACTCATTCTATATTCATAATTCAACTCTAGTACAGTGCATATATAATTATATACAAATCTTGAAATTTTATCAACTCTTTGAATTGGTACCGACTACCAAATCTTACTCCGTTCCATATTGATAATTCACCTTTGAGGTAACTCTGGTACAGCACATATATAGTTATATACAAATCTTATAATTCTGTCAACTCTTTGGATTGGTACCGACTAACAAATCTTACTTTGTTCCATATTGATAATTCACTTTTGCGGTCAACTCTAGTATGTGCACATATAGTTATATACAAATCTTGAAATTCTATCTACTCTTTGTATTGGTACCGACTAACAAATCTTACTCTGTTCCATATTGATAATTCTTTTTGAAAATTTCAAATGTTGTAAGGATACATAATTATTACATTTTAAATTTAAATTTTAAAAGATTAATTCTAAAAATACCTTTCTATTCTCATTTTTAAATATATTTATATTTACTTTACAAGGCATCATTTTTAAAACTTCTAAATTTAAAGTTTTGACTTTTCAAAGTAGACATGTATTTTGGGACAACAAAAAATGAAATAATGCACAAACAAAATGTGAGGAAGGGAGTAATATAATATATAAAAAAGAAAATTTAGCCCAAACCCCCCTTCCACAATAAAACTTTAATGCCACAAGGACACATAAAAAAAAAGTTCTTGAAAAGTCAAGTACATGTTACTATTATTAAAATACTCTTAGTGACTAATTTAATATTTTAAACTTTAAAATGAAATATGTCTTATCTAGCTATCATTTTTTAATAAAATTAGTGTTTTTAGAATTCTCCCGTCAATATCTATCAAATAAGATGACATAATAAAATTTTATTCTAATTCACAATAAATTTTACTGTAAAATTTTAAATTTTAAATAATAAATTACTATTATCATCATCACTAAATACTATAGTCATTATAATTATTAGTAAATAATTACAAAAATATAGGGAAAGCACCAATAAATCCCATTTTTATATTTTAGTAACCAATAAATTATTTAAATAATTTAATGAACCCAACAGTCTCATCTGTGTGGAAATGACAATACAACCCTATGTTTTACACACATGGATGGTAGGTAATAAATTACCAATTGTTTGAAATTACACATTACCTAAAACTTACCCAAAAAAATTTGGCTAATTATAAATACATCCCATGAGATTTGATTAAAATACAAATCGTCCTTGTGATTTTAAAAATTACATTCCACCTCCTGAGGTTTCTAATTTTATAACAAATCGTCCCTTTTATTAATAAATCATCAAGTCAATTAACAGTTTTTAATGATATTGTAAATATGTTTCAATATTTAATTAAGGTAATTTTATTGTTGTATAGGAGAGCAATAATGAATTTTTTTTTTTAGTTAATTTATTAAATAAATTTTTTTAACAACAGGGTATTTATAATTTTTCAAACTACAGAGAACAATTTATATTTTAAACAAATCTCAAGAGATGTATTTATAATTTATCCAAAAAATTTATACTCCTTTCAAAATGTTTCAAGAATCCCACAAGAATCCATTCCAAAACAGAAATATTCTCATATAAGAATCCACCACCATTTTTTCAATAGGTTTGATTTATTATGTGAGAAAGTGATAATGTCTGTGTGAAGTTCAAATTCTTTATTTTTATTTTTTTATTTTTGGTGGATTACAATGAAACAAGAGTTGAAATCTGTTAATTTAAATCCACAATCACATGATCATGAACCAAAATAAAATTTTAATCAAAATTAGAGGGTAAAAAATGTAATTTACTCTTTAATTGTCCTTAATATGTCTACCGATCTTCTATCTATCTATACAATTATTTATGTAAAGACCAGGCTTGGTGTTTGTGTCTTTTTTTTTTTTTTTAATCTCAAAATACCCTCATAGTAATTAGGTAGCCAGTTATAATTCAGGTTGTGAAAGGTAGAAAGATTCTTCACAGGAAAAGCAATATGAGGTGTTCATTCCTTTACTCTGCAAAAAGAAACCAACTCATCAGTGATCATTCCTGATTAAGGATGGTCGGGAGGACCCTCCAACGATCAAGTCAAAAATATGATCGACCATATAGTATTTGATTAGGAAAAAAAAATTCTTTTCTCTTTTGTTACCTCTTTTGCTTTTCCTTACTCTTCCTTTTACAGTGTTATTGTCTTGGGCCTCGGCTGTTGGATTAGCATCTTAATCTAAGAACTTTGGTTACTACCAGACTTTGGTCGAGCAAGTGGCCAAGTTGCTTTGATTCTTTGTCGTTGGATCATCTTACTATGTGCGACTTAGATTATGTCAAGCATTAGTGGCCAACTTGCCGATTGCTCTATCTGTCCAATTAAGTTTATCGGATGGTTGTCTCATTTGAGTAGGTTGGGTTTATGCCTCTATCTCTGACGATTGTGATCCTTGCTGTTGATTATAAATGGATCAAAGGACATCCCTGCATTCTGCAAATCTCCTTCTAGAAGGCAATTTTACTCAAGCTTTGGTCACGTGACACTGTCCCTCCGTCTAACGGCCCTATCGATGATTTGGGTTTTTCTCTTGATTTGTGTTGCTTGGCTGGGCTTAGGCTTTTGGCCAATATTTTTACCTCTGGAATTTGGGTCTTCAATTTTTCAATTTATTCATACAGACTTGGTATTTATGTCTCAATTTTATTTGTATTTTTTTGTTATCCCAAAATGTCCCTATAGCAATTAGGTGGCCAATTGCCCTAAATTCAGTGATTTTTTTTTAAAAAAAAATCTCTCTAAGTTCAAATTTTAAATTTTAAATTTAATTTACAATCTTATTTTTCTAATATAAAATAGGGTGAATTACATTAATAGTCCCTATAGTTTGGGGCTTGTGTCACTTTGGTCCCTGACTTTTCAATTGTGACACATTTGATCATGAATTTTGAATTTTGTTCCAAATAAGGACAATTGAAAATATTATTAGATTTTCCAAGGGTAAAATCATCAATTTGATAAAATATAAATTAATTTGACAAAAATAAATGTCAAACAAATATTTTTAGATTTTTAAAAATTATTTCTACCCACTAAAAATAAAATTATGTAAAATTGATAAATCTTTTAAACATTTATTTTTTTTTTTTACCAAATTAATTTTTATTATGTGTTTGGATGATGATCATGTAAAATTAATTTTAAAAAATTAATCATATAATTTTTATTAATTTTTATCAATTTTACATAATTTTATCATTAGTGGATAAAAATAATTTTTAAAAAATTAAAAATATTTTTTTGACATTTATTTTTGTCAAATTAGTTTATATTTTATTAAATTGGCGATTTTGCCCTTGAAATTAAACAATGGTAACTTCAATTGTCCTTATTTGGAACAAAATTCAAAGTTCAGAACCAAATGTGTCACAATTGAAAAATCGTGGATCAAAGTGACACAAACCCCAAACTATAGGGATAATTCGTGTAATTTGCCCTATAAAATAATCACATGTGCATGTATCCTGTGTGCTAAGAGAGAGGTGAGGTGTGCATATTCTAAACATCTGGTCTTAGTTGGCAACAAAAACAATGGAGGCTCGTTTGCAAAAACTTACGGGGATAGTGGTTGTGTTGGTTTTGGGAGTGTTGGTGGTGGTTCTTCTTAACCCTGAAATTTGTCATTTGAGAAGGAGTACAATGTGTGAATCAAAGCATGCAGTGATGATGGACTTCAGAGGAAGACAAGACAGAGAAGGGGGCGCTTTCACTAGTCCCCCTCCACCCAATTACAACCCACCACATCATGAATTTCCACCAGTAATTAACTTCACCCCCACCTCTGCCCCCGCCCCCGCCCCAGCCCCAGCCCCAGCCCCATTCCCGTCTCGCCGCCCCGGTTTGCATGGGTTTTTACCTCTTCCAGCCCCAGTTCCGTTGTCACCGACCCCATCCTAATTATGAAAACAAAAACAAAAATGATTTGGAGCTTTGAATAATGAGTTCTAAAGTCATCACTAATGTGTTGAAAATAAAGTCTATCACTGTGGATGTAAGAGATGTGTCTTGTTTATTTTTTCTTTTTTTCTTCTTCCTCTATACCAACTCATCAGAGCGCATTTGAGCTGCTGGGTAAGAGCTCCCAATCACTACTCAAACAAAAATGATACAGAACTCTAAAGCTAGAGCTCTAATTTGAGCTCTAGTGATGTGTCAAAGCACAAAAAAAAACAAAAACAAAAACAAAAACAAAAACAAAACAAGGCACAAAGATCACA
Source organism: Camellia sinensis (assembly GCF_055761805.1). NCBI lineage: Eukaryota > Viridiplantae > Streptophyta > Magnoliopsida > Ericales > Theaceae > Camellia > Camellia sinensis. The sequence continues at coordinate 485,019 of NW_028128998.1, read as the reverse complement.
TCGGTGGATGCCAACTCATTAGAGCCCTTCTAGAGCACTATATTTAGAGCTCTCAATCTTTTTCCTTGAACTCAAATCACACTCGTGCTCCTCTCTTTCTCCCTCTCTCTCTCTCTCGCTCCTCTCTTTCTCAAACCAACGCCTCTTCTCTCTCTTCTCTCTCTCAAACAAAGCCCTCTTCTTCTCTCTTTCTCTGTCTACCTCTCAGCCTTTCAGATCTAGGTTGAGAACCAGGGGGATGACCGACGAACGGCGACGAGATGACCGATGATGAACGGCGATGAGGATGGCCGGCGAACTCCTCTGGTACACCAACGGCGGCGAATTGATTTCCGAATAGAAGCATCGAACACTTTGTTTTGTTTGGGTGTCTTCGTTGGTTGGATTTGTAGCTACAAAGTTTTTTTAGATTCACAGTTACCTATGAATGGGTATGGATATGGAGGAAATATTATTTTCTCTCACAAACTTTCATTGATTTCTTAATTTGACTCATAAACGTCGGTTAATATCAATTTTATATTTAATTTTTTAAAATTTTGATCAATTTAGTTTATGTAGTCACATTTCATTTATAATTGGATAGATTATTATGACGTGATACTAAAATTTATTTGGAAATTTATTTTACTTCCAAAACTATATCTTAAAAATCAATTAACCCCCAAATATAAAAAAATTAAATTAAAATATTTAATAAATAATTTTTTATCTCAATAATGAAAAAATTAAATTTTAAATAATATATACTTTGTAAAAAAATGTAAAAATACTTATTTAGAATTATCTTGAGACTATGAAATATGGGCAATTCGAAAAATATGTCATACCCGTATCGAGTACGAGTATGAGTGCTGGTATTGGTGCAATACGGGTATGTTGACACGATAAAATTTAAAAAAAAAAAAAGTATGGTACAGATACGACTTAATAAATTTGTAAAAAATATTTATTTTTAATTTGAAATAATATAAAAATTAATTAAATGGTTTAATTTGTTAAATCCAATATACAAATGACATTTAATGCCAAAAGTAAATGTATAAGATAAACAAAAATTAAGGGTTGGTTTGGGGTGTCCTAAAAAAGTGCACTTTTTATCTTTTTACGAAAAGATGTGCAGAAAAGTAGAGAGGTGATGTGATGGAAAAAAGATAAAAAGATGGATTATATAGGTTATGCCAAACGAGGCCTAAATATCATTATATTAAATAACTTACAAACCGTAACTTAATTTTACAACCATTCTAAGCACAAAATTAAAAATGAAAAAGAAGTCTAGTAAAATGAATTTTATCTTTGTAATAGAAAAAAATATTGTTTTAATTAAGGTACGGCACGGCTTGGATATATACTAGATATGTTTAGGTATGCCAAAAATTAAGAAGAAAAATTTTGAGCACATATTTTATATACCCGATACGTCTGCAGAAATATTATACGTCGGTAAGTACTCGTTACGGGTATGACATATTTGTCGAATTATCCATACTTCATAATCTCAAGATAATTCTAATTGAGAATTTTTATGTTTTTTATTATTTTTTTGCAAACTATATATTATTTAAATTTAATTTTTTCATTATTGAGATAAAAACTTATTTATTAAATATTAAAATTTATTTTTTTTATATTTGGAAGGCAAATTGATATTTAAAGTATAGTTTAGGAGGTCAAACAAAATTCTAAATGAATTTTGCTGCTACGTCAGCACATTCCGTCCAATTGTAGACAAAATGTGATGGCAATGGCCAAATTGATCAAAATTTCGAAAAATTAGGTGTAAAATTGATATTAATCAAAATTTGAGAGTCGAATTACAAAAACGTATGAAAGTTTAGAAGGCAAAAATCATATTTCCTCATAGATCTATTTTGCAATTGAGTTTTTGAATGTTCTATCACAAAATAAAAGGGCATTTAACCTAAGAAACTGTGTTAAAATTTTGTAGCAAAACAAAGTATGTTTCTTTTTTATTCCATTATCAGTTTCTAACTACCTCAATCTTCTCATGATCGATTTTTCTTTCAACCATCTTTGCGATGCATTTCCTTCACAAGTATGTGAAGCTCCTTCACAACTGGGATTGATAGAGAGAGAGAGAGAGTGCAAAGTGACTTTGGGTTTTGGCAGGCTTTCAAACAAGATGAGAGAGAGGAAAAATTATTGATTGGCCTAGAGGTATCTCGTGGCTAAGTCTTTAGCCAATGAAAAACCATCTTGTCTCTTTATGTTTCTTAATCACTTAACACAAAATTGTGAGTTTCACTCCCTTCACCAATCATAATGTATGTGGACTACCATGGGGCATTACTCCTAAACCAACCAATAACTTCTTGTGAGAGAGAGAGAGAGAGAGAAAGGGAGAGAGTAGACATGTTTAATTTGTCTCTCAAAATAAGACCTATGGGTGTTGTTATGCCTTCAAGGCACAGGAGCCTATTGTGCCACTTTGTGGGAGGTCATTCTGAATGTCGTTCGATGAGCTAAACCGTTCATATTGTAAGATTTATTAAGAATATTACCCATATAAAAAACCAAGTTAATCGGATATACATAACCCCATTATTAGGTCCTAATTGTTTTTAAAAATTTATAAAAGTTATGTCAACCATTCATTTTTATAAACACAAATGTGCTTTTGTTATAGGGCTGCAGATATCCAATCAACTTAATTTTTTGAATGGTTGATCTACTCGACGAACCCTATAATATGAACGGTTTGACTTATCAAAAGAGGCTTAGGACGATGCTCCACAAAGGAGCACGGGCTATGCCAAATCCTTCAAAATATGTTTTTGAAGAAAAATTTCCAGAAACATGTTTGGTTGAAAAAAAAAAATTTAATTCCAAAATCACTGTTCTTTCTACTACACGTCAATCAATCACTTTTTCTATCTCATCTCTCGTTCTCAATCTTTTTTTTTTTCTCACACATATCTATTCAACTATAAAAAGAAATATAAAATCATCTCAAATTCCAAAATTTCAAAATTATTTTCAAAATATATAACCAAACAAATTTTTAAATTTTTTAAACAATTATTTTTAAAATAATATCTCAAAACACAAATCAAACAAGTCTGTGTGTTTACTAAATGACTTTGGGTATTGCAAAAGAGAGAGAAACAAATGCAAGCTCGTCTGATTTGTGTTTTGGCGTGTGAAACAAATGCACCTTTGGAGCAATTGGGATTCTGTTTTTTACAACTTCAACCACATCATTCGGGCAAGTCAGAAAACGATATTTGTGCGGATGTAGTGGTGTTGCCAAATTATATTACATAAATAATTATTACAATTATAGTTGATGGCACTAGAAAACATATACACGTATTAATGGAACACAAATTAGTTTTCATCATACAGGATCTCGAACTCAACATATTGTATGGTTCCCTTTACCCTAGGTTTGGATTGGGAATGCTCGGCAAAACCATCCTTTCATCTTAGGACTTAATTTTATCCTCAATCTACAAGGTGGCATGTTCACCAGCCATCATATCGTTAGTTTCTTCAAATGAACCGTGCATGCACCCACCGCTTATGCCCTTAGCACAATCACCCATTCATCAGAGTTGCTTGTAAAGCATGGTGGTACAATAGGAGTAGATTCCATTCCTGCTAATCTTTTATTTCATAATAGAAATATTTTTCCTGAGTTAGTCCAAAAGTATATACCAGGCTAGGAGATAGCTAATAATTATTTAGAAGAATAATAAGTTTTGAGGGAAAAACAACTCTTTGGAGCTTATACCCACCCAAAAAAAAAAAAAACCTCTTGGAGCTTAGAAGAATTTAATCAAATTGTTAATTCAAAATTAATTTTCGCAAAAATGGGAAAGTTGAAGCAAAAACTAGTATATAAAAGAATAGAAAAAGATTTAGATGAAATAATAAAATTAGCTGAAACAACATAAATTTTAGGAGAACTCCCTATGAAATATTGGGAAAGAAATAAAGTGTTAGCTAGCTTAGATATAAAAAATAAGGACTACAGGATTTATAACTATTATGGTTGGAACTCGACCCGTTCATTGTTTTGGATCTGGGCTTTCTTGTCCTGATGATTATTCATGTCTTCTTCCATCTTATTCCTTGTTGAGTTTGGTTATTGGAATGTCTTGATTGTGTTTGAAATAGGTTGGGAGTTAGTTTTTCAAAACTATTGCCGCCTAGATTTTTGCTTGTTCACTCGAGCGCTCGAGCGAACTTTGAGAACTTTCACCCCAGCTCATTTGATCTTCATGCTTATTCCGACTCCAATTGGGCTGGACACTCTGTTGACAGAAAATATATCTCAGGGTATGTTAAAAATGGTTGGGAAAATTCTGGGTAAAACCAGAATTTTTTCCTAAGTTTGGTCTATTTTTTAAATGGGCCCCGTGCATTGATTTTCACGGGTCAAAGTGGTAATGCGTTCTATGCCGCGTTGTGATTCATGTAGTATATTTGGTTGCTCAAAATCATTATCAAGTAAATGGAAAATTGAAGCCAAAGTGTGCTCTATGGAAATGGAGTTTTGGTGAAAATTCCTTAAGGTTTGTATAAATGGCTTGTCCCACATTGATTTGGTGGGAAGTTTTGAATGGCTTTATATAGCTTAGACTTATAACTTGGGGAGGGCCCCAAGGGGCACCCCAAGTTTGTAGAAGGGAGAGGTTATGGGCAAAATGGGCTAGACCCATTGGACCCAAGAATCACCGTGCGCACCGCCGCCATCCGTCCGGTCGGGCGGGCTTGGGTGCGTGGTGTGAGGTTGGGTTAGGTTTGTCCGGCCCAATACCTATCTTTTTGGGCCAAAAACATTTGAATTTAATTTTATTTTTTGGTAAAATAAAATCCAGAATTCAAATTAATTCTGGAAATAAACTGGTCCGATTTTTCTGTACACCCAAACAGGTCCCTTCCGTTTTTATCTGTTTGAATTTTGAACCCAACAAATTTAAATCTGTTTAATTCAAAACCAAACAGGTTTCATACCTGTTCAAACAGGTTGCACCTGTTTAATTTAAAACCTACAGCCAGCAATACATCTATATATAGACTAGTTCTCCATTTGGATTTCTACTCCAATTTTAGTCCATCTTTTGCTGCAAATCATCTCTGCATTTTGCTGCATTTATTCCATTATTTTTCTGTCAGAAAGAGTGTTGAACAAATAAATTGTAGTGCTGCCTTTATTTGTTGTTGATCATTTCATCCTGAGAGATAGACGTCCATATTCTGAAAGCACCGAGGAGAAGACAAATCTGTCTTAAGGACACAGTGTCAAACACTGGACTTGATCAGATTATTATTCGAAGAAATTAATTAAGCAAGTTGTTTAATTTATTATTCTGTTTTATTTGTTTATTTAAATCAAATTTTAATTTTATTTTTGTAACAAAATAAAATCTGTTTTTATTTATTTAATTTTATTTCTAGTTTGATTTTTGTAATCAAACATTCTCTCTCCTTTCCTATTTTTCTTTTATATTATGTTTGTCGTTTAGTACCCAAACAGAATTAATTAATTTAATTACAGTGAAGATTGTCCAACAGGGTATTGTCTATTTCTAGGAACCAATCTCATTTCTTTGTCCTTTAAAAAGCAAGCCACTGTCACTCGATCCTCTACTGAAGCAGAGTACAAATCTTTAGCTCATACAGCAGCAGAGCTTGCTTGGCTTGGTATTTTGCTTCAGGATTTTTCCATTGTCCCTCCTGCAGTTCCTCTTCTCTGGTGTGACGATGTATCTGCTATTGCTCTGGCTTCTAACCCGGTCTTTCATTCCAAATCTAAGCATATAAAAGTTGATTGCCATTTTGTTCGAGATCGAGTGCTTGCTAAACAGCTTGTATTGCACTACATTCCTACCATTGATCAGCTGGTAGATATTTTCACTAAACCTTTATCTGTCTCCAGATTTTCCTATCTTAAAAACAAGCTCATGTCAGTTTCTCCCTCCATCAGCTTGCAGGGGAATGTTGAAGATACACCACCAACTAGCTTAGCTGCTAGCTCAGCTAGCCTAGGTTGCAGTCGTAGCTTCAAGCCACAGCTTCAACCTCAGCTATCAGCTTAGATATTTTGAAAAGATATTTTGTAGAATTAGTTAGGAGTTAGTTGTAGTGGTTGTTTGTTTGTTAGAGTCATTATATTGTATATAAATATAAGTGATGTATGTGCTTGTGATTCATTGTGGATGAAAGAGATTTGATTGCAAACTTCTTTAGGTTTGATGTGACATTTTATCTTATTGACTATTTTAACCTATTTTGTCTTTTAGTGCTATTTTAGCCAAAAAAAAGCCAAAAAAGTTTCTTCCCAAACACCCCAGTATCTTTTATACCAAGACCAATTATATTTTTTCACCATTTAATTTTTATCTAAATTTTATTTTAGTCTCTTATTTTTTTAATTATAGTTAGACTTCAACTTATGTTTCAATGTAGTTCTCTTATCATCCTATCATTTAAAATTTGCGTAAAAGTAGAAATATAAATGATAGAAGTAAAATTTAAATGAAAGTTGGTGAAAAGTATAAAAAAAATTCCTTCAGTCTTTCTTCTTTCTTCTTCTCTTTTTTTTTATATTTTTTTTTTTTTTTTTTAAGAGTGAGTTGGTGGAAAGATAATAATGAAACAAGGATTGAAATCTGATAATTTAACTGTCACAATCAGATGACCATGAACCAAAATAAAATTCATATCAAAATTAGAGGGTGAAAAGTGTAATTTACCCTTTAATTATCCTCTCTCTATCTATATATATAAATGGGACTATGGGAGAGGTGAGTTGTGCATTATTCTAAGCATCTCTTCTCTTAGTTGACAAACGAAAACAGTGGAGGCTAGTTTGCAGAAACTAATGGTGATAGTGGTTGTGTTGGTTTTGGGAGTAGTAATATGTGAATCAAAGCATGCAGTGATGATGAAGGGGGGCTTTAGAAAAGGACAACACAGAGTAAGCGGCACTATCACTACTCCCTCTCCACCCCATTACGGCAGCACAAATTATCAAGTTGCTTATGTGTGATATCCCCGTTCCGTAACATGCTAATCGGTCCTTAATTTGAATATGATTATGTGTTTAACATGATTTTGTGTGCCAGTATGTGAATGTATGTGACTTTGAGTTTCTATCTGTTCACCGTAGGAATATCTGTTTGAATAATCTGCTTCGGAAATTAAATTGAGGGCCTTATCAGCCACAGAATCCGAAATTGATTACGCTCTCGTGATTGGCATAATTTTTAGAGCCTACGGTGAAATTTAAATAGAAATTGATTCGAGTTAGATTAAATCAATTAAATTGATTAATAGTGCCAAATTGCTTTATTATTATTATTATATTGTGAGTTGGGATTTATGTAAAGGCATTTTACACTCAATTCCCTTCCTTTAACTTCATTTGGGCTAATCAACTCTCTAGAGAGAGGCAAGGCCAACTGTTAGAGTGAGAGAGGAGAGAATTGTGCAAATTTGGCCTAAAGCTTGGGAATCTTGGAGATTTAGCTCGAGAATTGACTAGAGCTTAGGAGATCAAAGCTTCTAGGTGAGTAATTCTTGGAGTATAGTTTGTGATTTTGTGTGTTCAAGCTAATTTGGTGATCAAGAGTAAGGTTAAAATGAAATTGGGTTGTATTTGTTGAATTGAAGCTTAATATGTGCATGCATGTAGGAAATCACCTTGATATTGCATGTTTGACCACAAATGTGTATAATCCGTGTGAAATGTTAAAGGCAACTCATGTCTTGATCACCATTTGTGTTATCTAAGTTGAGAGTGTGGCTAATTCATCACATGCATGTACAATTTGAGAAGATATGAGCTTGAATGCATGAGTTTGTTATGTTGGTGTTGAGTTTGACATATTTTAGGACATGCATGTGGATAAACCAAGAAATTGAGCTCCATAATGTTATAATCTTGAATTGGTGCCATGTTAATATGATTATATTTGAGATTTAAGCGATTACATGCAAGTATTGTGGCTGGAAAGCCGAAATGAAGCTCAAGAATGCGATTCTGGGTTTTCTAGAATTTTAAGGTCCGCTCGAGCGGGGAACACGACGCTCAAGCGGGAAAATCGTGCTCCCAGCACTTTTTGCAGAGTTGGATGTCCGCTCGAGCAGGATATCTCATGCTCGAGCGTGGGGTTTTTGTAGGCAGGCCTTCCGCTTGAGCTCTCTATTACACGCTCGAGCGTATTTTTTATGCAACCAGTACTTTTGCAGGCCATAAAGGTCCGCTCGAGCGGGGACCCTGTTTTCTGAAATTTTGTTCATGCGTTCTGTGTTTCGTTTTCCGTTCTTTTTCACTTGTGATCACTCTTAGGCATATGTTACGCATTGTAAATGAGTTAGTGAGATATAAATAAAGCCTAAAGAGGAATATGTGAATTAAAGAACGGATCGAACTGTTAGTGACCCTTTTGTGTTCATGAAATGTGTAGGGTCAAGCTCCAGGGCAAATCCACAAGCCGATCACTGTGAGTAATATCGATATTTGAAAGCTTATCAATGTCCAAATATGTATTCCCTTATAAGCTTTATTGAATTGCTAATTGGGATTGTGGACAAAAGTCTGACATGAATGAATAGATGGACCAAAGGTCGTTTTGATGATGATAAACGGACCAAAGGTCGTTTTGATAGAAATGAATGGACCGAAGGTCGTTTTGATAGAACTGAATGGACCGAAGGTCGTTTTGATAGAAAGGAGCGGACTGAAGGTCGTTTTGACATATACGAATGGACCGAAGGTCGTTTTGACATATATGAATGGACCAAAGGTCGTTTTGACATGAACAAATGGGCCGAAGGCCGCTTTGACATAAATGAATGGGCCAAAGGCCATTTTGACAGAAATGAATGGGCCGAAGGCCGTTTCGACATAAGTGAATGGGCCGAAGGCCGTTTTGCCATGAATGGAAACCTGAATGGGCTAAAGGCCAAAATGTTTGGAACTACAGTTACTTGATTTGAATTTTGTATGGTTATATATATCTGTTAAATAGAAATATGAATTGGGCCCAAGGCCATTTGGAATCTGTTATTCTACATTGTTATGTAATTTCTGTATTTGATATTATTCATTGGGCTATCGCTCACGCTCATTCATGTGTTTGTAGGTGAGCAAAGAGAAGTCCAAACCCAGCCCCAGTGAAGTCTGCCATGAACAACACGAGTTTTGGAGAGTCGGCCTTGTGTCTCACGCGCGAGACCCATCCTTGCCATTTTGTTATGAATCTACGTTTTGTCCTGTTGGCAAGGACCTTGTGTATATTTGTATATAGTCTGTTATGGGTTGGCTCAGTTTAGATGATCTTGTCTGTAAAGAAGTTTATGCTAATATACTTTTGATGTGGGTTATTAACGTATATGAGCATGGTTTGTTTGATGTGCATATAAGCACGGCTCTATGGACAAAGGTTTACATTTTTGCTTCCGTTTGGCCCTTTTACTCTGACGAGTTATGTCTGTTTTGGTCTGAGGCCGTAGGTAATCACAGGATTACTGGCCGGTTATGTCCTTAACCCATAGGGGCGGGTTCGGGTCATGACAGAGTGGTATCAGAGCACGAGTTAATAACTCACACACTTGTCCAAAAAGAGCAATAAGCGTCTAGATAAAATCTAGGATGCATTCATGTGATAAATATGAAGTTGGAAACATTGATTATATGCTTAAGTGTTTTGGTATGAACAATTATATGCTGTAAGTTGTGAACTACTTGCATTGCAAATCATCCGAATATATGTGCTTCTTAGTGTTTGCATACTTGTGTACCTTTTGTATGAAATATAATGCAAGTTTAATCAGATGGTGAGAACCAGAGGTGACGAGATAGAGGAATCTTCTACTGCCAGACTGGACAGAATGGAAAGACTGATTCAGGAAATGGCAAAGGCTTTGAGACAGCAACAGAAGTGGCAACAACAGTGGCAGCAACCACACCCGCCACCTCCACCTCCGGCACCACCTGTGCCAGATTATCAAAATGATGACCGAATAATAGCTCTCACCAAGGAATTCAAGAAAATGAAACCACCACAGTTTCACGGGGGATTAGATCCGTTGAAAGCTGAAGCGTGGGTCCTCGGCATTGAGAAATTATTTGAAATGTTCCCCTGTTCGGAGACACAGAAAGTGCTTCTAGCCACTTTTATGCTAGAAGACGAGGCAAGAAGGTGGTGGATGCTAATGCGAGAAAACCATAAAGATGTTGACTGGGTGAAATTTCTAGAAATATTCTATGACAAGTACTTCCCGCAGTGTGTCCGAGATAGGAAAGTGGCAGAGTTCATGGAACTCAAGCAAGACAGCATGACTGTAGCTGAGTATGAGGCCAAATTTACTGAGTTGGCCAGGTTTGCACCACATGTAATTGACACAGACTATAAAAAGGCAAGACATTTTGAAGGTGGGCTCCGAAGTGACATCCTAGAGAGAGTGAATGTCCTGAAGTTGGAGACCTACATTGGGGTGCTTGACAGGGCCATCATATCAGAGACTAACATAGCTAGGCAGGCTAAGCCAGTAACAGAATGGAAAGGCAACAAAAGACAAGGCTTCTTTTCGAAGAAGAAATTTCTGAAAAAGCAAAACACGGGCCCCACAAATACTTCGAGTTCTTCCCGAGACACAGCTCCCATGTGCAACATTTGTAGCAAAAGGAACCGTAGAGTCTGTTACCGTGCATCGGGAACCTGTTTTAAGTGTGGGAAACAAGGGCATATAGCCCGAGATTGTAATCAGAATGGTGGAAAAATAGCTGCTAGTTCCACTGCATCAATCTCGAAGCCGGGAAATACTTTGAAATCTGCTACTATTGGGGATACAGTGAGACAGGGAAGAGTTTTTGCACTTGTTCCGGGCGATACACGGAATGCCAATGCCGTTGTCTCAGGTACTATTTCAATATGTAATCAGGATGCCTTTGTACTAATTGATTCTGGATCAACACACTCATTTGTGACACATACATTTGCATCTAGACTGAATAGACCCCTAGAGTTATTGCCATATTTATTATGTGTGTCTGCTCCATCGGGGGAATCTGTGTTATGTGACTATGTATATCGGTTTTGTGACATGCATATTGAGGATGCTACCTTATGTGTGGATTTGTTACCCTTGAACTTTAGATATTTCGATATAATTTTAGGCATGGATTGGTTGACTAAGTATTGTGCCACCATAGACTGTGTGACAAAAAGGGTTGTATTTAACCCACCAGAACAAAAAGAAATTGTGTTTGTGGGTAATGGGTTAGTACCTCCACCTTATTTGATATCTGCAATGAAAGCATGTAAACTGATCAGGAAAGGGTGTCAGGGTTATCTGTGCTATATGTTGACTGAACAATCTGTGAATGTTGAATTGAATGATATTCCTATTGTTAGATAATTCCCAGATGTGTTTCCAAACAAATTACCGGGGGAATTGGTAGACAGGGAGATAGAATTTACTATTGAGACTGTGCCAGGCACCCATCCTATTTCTAAAACTCCCTACAGAATGGCTACTGCCGAAATGAAAGAATTAAAGGAACAGTTGCAAGACCTTCTCGATAAAGGGTTTATCCGGCCTAGCACTTCGCCTTGGGGTGCACCAGTGTTATTTGTAAAGAAGAAGGATGGTACTTTGCGCCTGTGCATTGATTACCGGGAATTGAACAAGGTAACGATAAAAAACAAATACCCCCTACCCCGTATTGACGATTTATTTGACCAGTTGCAGGGATCACAGGTGTTTTCTAAGATTGATTTGAGATCTGGGTATCATCAGCTGAAAGTTAAGGCAGAAGATGCTGAGAAAACCGCATTCAGAATGAGGTATGGACATTTTGAGTTTCTTGTTATGCCATTTGAAGTGACTAATGCTCCGGCAGCATTTATGGACTTAATGAATAGAATTTTTAAAACCTACCTTAATGAGTTTGTTGTAGTCTTCATCGATGATATTTTGATATACTCTAAGGATAGACTTGAACATGAACATCACTTGAGGACTGTTTTACAAATACTTCGGGAAAGGAAATTATTTGCTAAACTAAAGAAATGTGAGTTTTGGCTGGATGAGGTTGTTTTTTTAGGGCATGTGATCAACAAGGAAGGAATTTCAGTGGACCCGCAGAAAATAGAAGCAATTATGAATTGGCCTACACCAACTAATGTGACAGAAGTTCGCAGCTTCATGGGCTTGGCTGGGTACTACAGGAGGTTTGTGAAGGACTTTTCGAAATTAGTTGTGCCTCTTACCCAATTGACACGTAAAGGACAACCATTTGAGTGGAATAGTGAAAGAGAATCAGCCTTTCATGAATTGAAGACAAGATTGACCACTGCACCAATTTTGACACTACCTTCAAGTACGAAAAATTTTGTGATTTTCAGCGATGCATCTTATAAAGGTTTGGGTTGTGTGTTAATGCAGAATAGAAAGGTTATTGCTTACGCCTCCCGACAGTTGAGGCCACATGAGAAGAATTATCCAACACATGACCTAGAATTGGCCGCAGTTGTTTTTGCTTTGAAAATTTGGCGACATTATTTGTATGGGGCAAAGTGCGAAGTCTACACGGATCATAAGAGCCTGAAATACTTCTTCACGCAGAAAGAGTTGAATATGCGTCAGAGAAGATGGCTGGAACTGATAAAAGATTACGACCTAGAAATTCAGTATCACCCCAGGAAAGCTAATACAGTTGCCGATGCCTTAAGCAGAAAATCAACGGGGAGTATGGCCTATTTGCTCACTGAACAGAGGGAGATCTTGCAAGACTTTGAGAAGTATGAAATTGAAGTGGTGGTGTGTGGACAGGGCGAATTGATAGCCGCTATCACAGCTGAGCCGGCAATTATTGATGAAATTAAGCAGAAACAGAAAGAAGATGAGTCCTCAAAAAGGTAATTGATGAATTTGAAGTAAGCCCAAAAGCAGAATTCAGTATTGAGAATGAAATGTTGAAATTCCGGAACCGAATATGTGTCCCTAATATCCCGAAACTAAAGAAGAGGGTTTTAGATGAAGCCCACAGATCCGTATTTGCTATGCATCCGGGTAACAATAAAATGTATCGGGATTTGAAACAAACCTATTGGTGGCCTAAAATGAAGAAAGAGATTGCAGAATATGTGTCCAAGTGCCTTCAATGTCAGCAAGTTAAGGCTGAACATCAGAAACCAGGCGGTCTGCTTCAACCTCTCCCTATTCCTGAATGGAAGTGGGAACATGTGACTATGGATTTCGTTGTTGGCCTACCTCGAACTTCTCGAGGTATGGATTCTATTTGGGTTGTAGTTGATAGACTGACTAAATCCGCACATTTTCTGCCTGTCAAAACTATATTTACTTCTTATAGATTGGCTACTATTTATGTTGATGAAATTGTCCGTTTACACGGAGTTTCGGTGTCCATTGTGTCGGATAGGGATCCAAAATTTGTTTCTAGATTGTGGAAAAGTTTACAGGAAGCTATGGGAACAGAACTAAGGTTCAGTACTGCATTCCACCCACAGACAGATGGGCAGTCAGAACGAACGATACAGACTTTGAAAGATATGCTTCGGATGTGTGCTTTGGATTTTCAGGGGAGTTGGGAAGATTATTTGCCACTCGCAGAATTTGCTTATAATAACAGTTTCCACTCCAGCATCGGTATGGCACCATACGAGGCTTTGTATGGTAGGAGGTGTAGATCACCTATTTGTTGGACAGAGGTCGGGGATAGAGCTTTGCTTGGGCCAGAAATTGTGCAAGACACATCTGAAAATATCAAAACCATTCGGCAAAGGCTCAAAACAGCTCAAGATCGACAAAAGAATTATGCAGACATTCGGAGAAGACCTCTCGAGTATGAGGTTGGTGACCATGTGTTCATCCATGTATCTCCGATGAAAGGCCAAGTCAGATTTGGAAAAAAAGGGCAAGTTGTCGCCCCGTTACATCGGGCCGTTTCAGATTTTGGAGAGACTTGGTCCAGTTGCTTATAAGGTTGCCTTGCCACCGGGGTTCGAACAAATTCATAATGTGTTTCACGTGTCGATGTTGAGGGGTTACCTCCGAGACCCGTTTCATGTGATCAATTATCACCGGGTTGCTATTGATGAAAATATGGAATATGCTGGATGGCCAGAAAGAATTGTTGACCGGCAAGTGAAACAGTTGAGAAGCAAGTCCATCCCAATGGTGAAAGTGGAATGGAAAGAACACTATGAGACGGATGCCACGTGGGAAAAAGATGAGGAAATGCGACTATGCTATCCACATTTGTTTCCCGATGAAGGTAAATTAAGTTTGGAGGACCAAACTTCCTAAAGGGGGGAGACTGTGATACCCCCGTTCCGTAACATGCTAATTGGTCCTTAATTTGAATATGATTATGTGTTTAACATGATTTTGTGTGCCAGTATGTGAATGTATGTGACTTTGAGTTTCTATCTGTTCACCGTAGGAATATCTGTTTGAATAATCTGCTTCGAAAATTAAATTGAGGGCCTTATCGGCCACAGAACCCGAAATTGATTACGCTATCGTGATTGGCATAATTTTTAGAGCCTACGGTGAAATTTAATTAGAAATTGATTTGGGTTAGATTAAATCGATTAAATTGATGAATAGTGCCAAATTGCTTTATTATTTTTATTCTATTGTGAGTGGGGATTTATGTAAAGGCATTTTACACTCAATTCCCTTCCTTTAACTTCATTTGGGCTTATCAACTCTCTAGAGAGAGGCAAGGCCGACTGTTAGAGTGAGAGAGGAGAGAATTGTGCAAATTTGGCCTAAAGCTTGGGAATCTTGGAGATTTAGCTCGAGAATTGACTAGAGCTTAGGAGATCAAAGCTTCTAGGTGAGTAATTCTTGGAGTATAGTTTGTGATTTTGTGTGTTCAAGCTAATTTGGTGATCAAGAGTAAGGTTAAAATGAAATTGGGTTGTATTTGTTGAATTGAAGCTTAATATGTGCATGCATGTAGGAAATCACCTTGATATTGCATGTTTGACCACAAATGTGTATAATCCGTGTGAAATGTTAAAGGCAACTCATGTCTTGATCACCATTTGTGTTATCTAAGTTGAGAGTGTGGCTAATTCATCACATGCATGTACAATTTGAGAAGATATGAGCTTGAATGCATGAGTTTGTTATGTTGGTGTTGAGTTTGACATATTTTAGGACATGCATGTGGATAAACTAAGAAATTGAGCTCCATAATGCTATAATCTTGCATTGGTGCCATGTTAATATGATTATATTTGAGATTTGAGCCATTGCATGCAAGTATTGTGGCTGGAAAGCCGAAATGAAGCTCAAGAATGCGATTCTGGGTTTTCTAGAATTTTAAGGTCCGCTCGAGCGGGGAACACGACGCTCGAGCGGGAAAATCGTGCTCCCAGCACTTTTTGCAGAGTTGGATGTCCGCTCGAGCAGGATATCTCATGCTCGAGCGTGGGGTTTTTGTAGGCAGGCCTTCAGCTCGAGCTCTCTATTACACGCTCGAGCGTATTTTTCATGCAACCAGTACTTTTGCAAGCCTTAAGGGTCTGTTCGAGCGGGGAAGTCCACGCTCGAGCGGGGACCCTGTTTTCTGAAATTTTGTTCATGCGTTCTGTGTTTCGTTTTCTGTTCTCTTTCACTTGTGATCACTCTTAGGCATATGTTACGCATTGTAAATGAGTTAGTGAGATATAAATAAAGCCTAAAGAGGAATATGTGAATTAAAGAACGGATCGAACTGTTAGTGACCCTTTTGTATTCATAAAATGTGTAGGGTCAAGCTCCAGGGCAAATCCACAAGCTGATCACTGTGAGTAATATCGATATTTGAAAGCTTATCAATGTCCAATTGTGTATTCCCTTATAAGCTTTATTGAATTGCTAATTGGGATTCTGGACAAAAGTCTGACATGAATGAATAGATGGACCAAAGGTCGTTTTGATGATGATAAATGGACCAAAGGTCGTTTTGATAGAAATGAATGGACCGAAGGTCGTTTTGATAGAAAGGAGCGGACCGAAGGTCGTTTTGACATATACGAATGGACCGAAGGTCGTTTTGACATATATGAATGGACCAAAGGTCGTTTTGACATGAACGAATGGGCCGAAGGCCGCTTTGACATAAATGAATGGGCCAAAGGCCATTTTGACAAAAATGAATGGGCCGAAGGCTGTTTCGACATAAGTGAATGGGCCGAAGGCCGTTTTGCCATGAATGGAAACCTGAATGGGCTAAAGGCCAAAATGTTTGGAACTACAGTTACTTGATTTGAATTTCTTATGGTTATATATATCTGTTAAATAGAAATATGAATTGGGCCCAAGGCCGTTTGGAATCTGTTGTTCTACATTGTTATGTAATTTCTGTATTTGATATTATTCACTGGGCTATCGCTCACGTTCATTCATGTGTTTGTAGGTGAGCAAAGAGAAGTCCAAACCCAGCCCCAGTAAAGTCTGCCATGAACAACACGAGTTTTGGAGAGGCAGCCTTGTGTCTCACGCGCGAGACCCATCCTTACCATTTTGTTATGCATCTATGTTTTGTCCTATTGGCAAGGACCTTGTGTATATTTGTATATAGTCTGTTATGGGTTGGCTCAGTTTAGATGATCTTGTCTGTAAAGAAGTTTATGCTACTATACTTTTGATGTGGGTTATTAACGTATATGAGCATGGTTTGTTTGATGTGCATATAAGCACGGCTCTATGGACAAAGTTTTATATTTTTGCTTCCGTTTGGCCCTTTTACTCTGACGAGTTATGTCTGTTTTGGTCTGAGGCCGTAGGTAATCACAGGATTACTGGCCGGTTATGTCCTTAACCCATAGGGGCGGGTTCGGGTCATGACATTATGCTTCCCCACCACCACCACATTCCTGATCTTCTTATAATTATATATATATATATATTATTTTTTTTATATGCACAAAATTTGATTATAAAATTAAACACAATCCTAATACATGAGATGGAACTCATTAAATGTGTAGGTCTCATCCCCATGTGAGAGGATAGTAGCTTATTGTGATCTGATTCTTATATTATGTGAAAAGATTGTATCCAATTTTATGTACTTAGAATTGTTCTATATGTATGTGTGTGTGTATATTCCGAACCATAAAAATAATTTGGTAGTTTTTATTCTGTAATTTTAATAAATTCTTCAATATTGTCCCGATTCATGTAGAGAAAGATGTTTAGCCTTTTATGGGTGTTGATTTAAGCTTCTCATCAATTGAAACCAGCCCAACCATGGCATATCCCACATCCCCACCACACTTACAAACCATCCTGTTTGGGCTTAGCCTAACCAATCTGTTTAAGAAATATACTTGGCGCAACTAAAAAATGTGTTCCATGCGTGTGAAAACTATGAAAATTTACAAAAAAATATTTACTTGTACACAACACATTCTTTACTTGCACCCAACATAATTGCAGTGGTGAGGTGGGAAGTTGTGATGGCTAAGGGGGAAGAGGATTACAAGGAAGGAAGGGGAGGGGCTAAGGAGGTTGGGCTATCAATGAAGAAGATGGAGGGAAGAGGGTGGTTGTTGTGGGAAATGATGGGTCACTGGTGGCGGAAGAGCATTATGGAGCGAGTTGCAGTGGTGGCTAGTGATAGGAAAATTTATAAAATCAAAACCAAATTCCACTTCTTTGAATTTTTCCATTTTTCTCATGAAATTTTTTTCCCTCATTTCTTGTATGTCAAAATTTCCAAATTATTCACTGATATTTCCAATATCAAATAAATTTTAACCATCCACGGACCTAAATGGTACAACAACCATTTTTAAGGACTCTCTGCAAATCTAAAACACAAACAATTGCCCCATTTTTGTCCTCTTAAACTCAGGTCGACCTTTAACCAATAATTCTTCTTAGAGATGTAAAAACATATAAAATAAATGGTTAATTTCACTTTATACCCTTAAACTATTACCAAATTATTTAGTTAGTTCTTAAAATATCGATTGAATCTATTAAGTTCTTAAAATATATAAATCAAAATCTACTTAATTCCTAAACTATCAATTGAATCTATTAAGTTTATAAAGTATGTAATTCAAACCTATTTAGTCCCTAAAAAGATTACAAAAATAAAATATAAACCCATAAGTATTATAAATTAGTAAAATATCCTACCTAGTTAACATTTTATTCCAAAAATATCTTATATTTATATTTTGTCTTTAAAAAGTGTTTTGTTTTGCTGTGTGTTTAAATTGGTATAAAATCCTAGTTTCTCAACATTGGCAATAAAATAATATGCGTATTAGATATAGTGAAGAAGTAGAATAATACATTTCAAATAATAACACTTCATGTGATAATCTGTTCCCAGAAAGACCGCTCGAGCGATGGTTTGACCGCTCGAGTGGTTATGATAGATTCCTAGTATTTTATTTTGCAGACTGAGTTGAGAAGAGGACCGCTTGAGTGAGCGGTTAATTTATCGCTCAAGCGTAGAAGTGGGACGTCTAGTATTTTGAGTTATAGGCTAAAATACTGAGAATATAGGTTCACCGCCGGAGCGGAGCAGTGAAAAGATCGCGCGAGCGATCTACGCGAAATCAACAACTTAAAAGTTACTTTTTAGATAACTTCTTTCACTTTTTCTTTTCTTCTTTCTCTCCTCTACTAAACTCTAAAAATCCTAGTTTTCTCTCCCTAAAATATCTCACTTTTAACTAAGATTTAAGCCTACATCCCTTGCAAAACACGAAGCCTACCTAGAGATCTTGATTCTCAACGATTGGATTTTGATTTCTCGAAAAGTTCTTCTAGAATCTAGCTCTATTGCACTCATTCTTGAGGTAGGGTTACTTTTAACTTAGTATCTCTTTACTTTGGGATGATTATGTGGTATTATCTTGACTATGATGCTCTATGAGATAATTTTGTTCACAAAATAAGTTTAATGTTTTAAAATGGGAGGTTTACCTAAATTTTTCAAAGATTTCAAATAAACCCTTGTTAATTATAGATATTGATGTTGAAAATTGACTCCTAAAGTAAAAGAAGGGAAAAGCCCTAAATTTTTCAGAACCCTAGCTTTGATTTTGATGAAATAATGATGATTTGGTTAAATTGATCCTTGAACCTTGCAATTGAGTGGATGGTAGATATGAATGTGTAGAGATGAGATTTGAGATTACTGTGATAAGGTGTATTGAGAATTGCCATTACATATATTATGTTCATTACAAAGTTTATCTCATGAACAATATAATTCTTAGGTATTTGGAAAGGTTAAAAGGGAGGTAAATAACATGTGAGTCCGAGTAGTGAGTCGGTTTGGGAAACGTAGTGTTAGTGTTGGTATTGGTACTTGCATGGGGAGTTAAGATGCCCAATTCTCCTGTCTTGAACTTGTCGCTGGATGAATGTGAAAAAATATTTTTGTGGGTGTCCACTGGTCCTGCTGTATTAATAGTCAGTAAAAGTGAAAAAACTTATGATTTTAGGTGTCCATCGCCCTGCTGTATTAATAGTTGGCAAATTTAGGGATATGCTTTGTTATAAATATATGTATATGTATTATTAGAACTCTTGTGAGGGATTTGATGGCATATTTACCACCCCGGTGTTAAGGAATGGTGTTTAAATTGAATGACAGAGGATTATTATTATTTCATATAAATATGTTAATTGAACTACAACAAAAAAAGGTTTTTTCGGTGCGCAATGCATGCCTTAAAAACTCTTCTACGACGTGCAGCGCGCGTCATATTATGACCAGTCATGGAAAGTCATTTACTTTCAACGACATACTATAATGCGCCGTTAAAAATTATTTAACGGCAAATTTTGTGCATCATTGTTACTTTTTCTACGACTACTTTTGCACGCCGTTAATTGGTGAGACAAATAACGACGCTGATTGAGCACCGTAGAATATGTAATACGACTTGCTCAGCATGTCGTAGAATGTGCAGTATTTTTTTTTTTTTAATTTAGTAGATTCTATTTACCTGTTTTATACAATCTAACAAACATTACAAACAAGCTTCACAAAATATCAATCAACCACCAAAATATTATTTCAAGCATAAAAAATAAACTACATCCGTAAATTATGAATATTCAAAAATTGTCAATACATTCCAAACATCCAAAAACTAATCATAAGTTCAAAATCATCCAAAAGGACTATCCTTAAGTTCTTAATTATCCAAAAAGTTATAAACCATCCAAAATTGTATCATACATAAGTTTGTAAATAAAATCCAGAACTATTCAAAGATTATAGAAATCTATTCATCAAAGTCCTCAAAAACTAGCCATCACCATCATCATCGTCACTGCCACCATTGGGCTCATACTCATCATTTGAACCATCTCCTCTATCATCCTGTAACATTCATCGACATGTCTGCAAGAGACCTATATGACAAATGGAATGGAGATCAATACAGTTAAAAAGCAGAAATAAGACAAGGTTAAACCCCTTAACCCAAAATAAGGAATGAAAATAAAACACAAAATAATAATAATTATTATAATCTAACGTCAAGAAAGAACAGCAGTTTATACATGACTCATAATCCAAAAACATTATATGAAGGATATCAAGCCCCAAAACATTGTACCATAGAAATAATTTGAAACATTAACTTCCACATCCTTATTGGTGCACAAATAGAGGAACACACATGCTGATTTCAAAAAGATCATCACAAACATATATACCTTTTCCTTGAATTTTTAGGTTGTGGATCACTAAGTAAAGATCATTGAATATTTGATAGCCAACAACATTGTCAATGATCAACTCACTACTTGAAGCAATTTTCATAACAAAATAGAAAAGTTGAACAGAAAAAATCTGATATGTTCATACAATATCATCCCCATGAAATGCTGCAATGATTTGCAGTTGTGTACAGTACTGCACTATATGCTAGGTATGTATGACCCAAAAAGGTTATAAGGAGTACTCATAATGTAGTATTAAAAGGTACCTTGGTTGTGATACTGAGGACGATATGAAGCCAAGTCTTCCAAGTCTTTAACTCGTCTTTCTCCAATTGAAAATACCTAAAACATCTACTAGAATAAAAAGTAATAGCTACCTGCCAGGGATTCTCAATACATTATTATTATGAATCAGAGTTCAATAACGAAAACACCTAATCTTCCACATGTATATATAGTTTGAAATGTTATTTTTTTTACAAACAAGGCATTGATCACACCTTATATAAACCAAGTTTTCACTCAACAAATTTTTTTTACTGTTACCTCCACATGTAATCGGGTAACATCTCCACATTGCTTCTCTAAACCTTAAATTGAATGCTCTGTTTTGATGGCTTGCTCAATCATCTTTTTTGTCCTCTTTGCGAGTACATTGAGCCTCATATTTTATACTCTAATTTTTGGTATATCTAATTCAATTACCTAATAAATAAATAAATAAAAGAATCAGTTCATTTTCTTATAATCCAGACACTACAACAAATTCGACATTCACAATTTGTTTTCATGCGATCGGATGGCATGTATGGGATGTTCAACATTCAGTTACAGTATATTCTGGATTTGC
The DNA here is from genome assembly GCF_055761805.1 of Camellia sinensis. Lineage (NCBI taxonomy): Eukaryota > Viridiplantae > Streptophyta > Magnoliopsida > Ericales > Theaceae > Camellia > Camellia sinensis. Next base: position 463,469 of record NW_028128998.1, on the reverse strand, counting down.
CTTGAAAAAGGCTAATAAAAGATCCCAACAGCCAGCAATCTATCACAAACTAGTTTGCTTCAGATTTTTTTGTCCAGCTAGACCAAATATTTATGGCAATTTTGCCCACAAAATGAGTCCATTGATAGGAACACTCCTAAGAATCAGTAATCCATAAGTAAATGATTAAGACACCAACAACCACCTTCAATCTATCACAAATTAGCTTGCTTTACATTTTTGGTCCAGCTAACTAAACAAAGATTCATACTGGTTTGATCCACAAATTTAGTCCTCCATTGGTGGGAATATGCCTAAGAATCAATAATCCATTATTGAATGATTAAGACACCACTTAAATGCAAGTGTTATGTCCATAACAATCATTTTCCTTTAACAACAAACTTAAATTTCACATTGCCCTACCACATTGATTTCGTAGCTTATTGGAAATTTATTCAACTACTATGAGTAACAGATAAATATCATATATTTTACGCCAATTTATGGAAGATAATCTCATGATTAAATACAGATGATGGATCTGAAATCATTTAACAGTGGATAGCTTAGTATATGCTAGTGTCAGGTGCTACACAATTAGCAACCAAATTCTACAATTTTGGGCTCTAGTGGATAGGTTAGCTAATTTTTTAACCCTCTTTCTTTTCCCTCTCTTCTCGGTTTTGCTAAAAAATTTAGGGCACTTGCCAAAAATATATAAGATCCAGAAAAGAAGTCCAAACACCAAAATGGTTCAACATTGCAGAATATTAGATTTCAATTATAATCAAAAAGTAATTTCAAAATAATTAACCTCATGAGCTTGCCGAGGCCTCAGTTCCCTATAACAAGGCAACTAAGAGGAATATTATCAATTGCTTCACATATCTTCTCCCAAGCATCTCCCCAGTAGATCTTCAAAAGCACCATAATCTGTTCACAAATGCAACACAAACTCAGTTTATTTCGATGTAGAACTTCAAAAAACAATTGGGAGATTTGGTGATAAACCCCTCACTGTTTAATTTATCTTTCAAAATGACAAGAATTATATAGGTATTTTCAAAACCCCCTAATATTTTAAAACTTGTTTCTTTTACTATATTATCCTCATATCTATCAGCTCTCCTATTAAACCATCCTCACAGTGTATTTCAAAGTAAAATTTTACTTTGAATCACAGTAAACTTTATTCTGATTCAGAGTAAATTACTCTGAATCAGAGTAAAGTTTACTATGATTCAAAGTAAATTTTATATCGTTACGCAAATCAGCATGTTTTTAACCAGAGTAAAATTTTACTTTGAATCATAGTAAACTTTACTCTGATTCAGAGTATTACTCTGAATCAGAGTAAAGTTTACTATAATTCAAAGTAAAATTTTATATTATTAAGCAAATCAACATGTTTTTAACCAGAGTAAAATTTTACTGTTACAAAAAAAAAATACATACTAAATGAATGAACCAGAGTCAAATTTTACTCTACATCAACATAATCATAATCTGACTGAGGTGGCCGTTTCAGAGAACACATCTAAATATCTCTCTATCTTTTGATTTCAAAGAATACATATGTTCAACAACACTCATACACACATATATATACATATATATATTCAAAACTCAGCTATGTGTTTAAAAACAATGCGTATAACCAAACACGCCTTTGTCGCCTCCTAGAGTGCCGCGACAGCGTTGATCTAGAACCCTAGATTGGTATTGAACCTCAAATTGGTGGCAATGGTAAACGCACCTCCACATATCTACCTCTATATATATATATATATATGTATATCTATAGCCAGAGTCTGGCGACAATCGTTGTCGTAGCCTTCGCATAGAGCTCACAAACCAATCTTTTTGCCTTCGTCAGATCAACAGCACACTTCTCCACCTGACAATGCGGCGGTGACAACAACTCACCTCCACCACCACTACAAGTGGCCCCCTTGGCTATGAAGAGAAGCTGTGTTTAGAGGGGGAGGAGAGAGAGAGAGAAGGTGGGGAGAGAGTAGGCGGAGGTGGGAAGATTTAATTGAGGGTATAATAGTCTGATAAAATATTTAAATAATAAATTTTGTCATTTATGCAAGACTTTATAATTATGAGAGGGTTTAGAAAGTATAATTTTTTTTCTTAATCCTTTTAATAATGAAAGGAAGGTAAAAGGGGTTTATAGCCAAATTTCCCAAAACAATTTGAGCAAGTTCAAAGTCAATGGTTTTAACTTTATAGGGACGGAGATTGCACCTCTTTTTGCCTAGCAGCAGTATTAGCAATGTCTTGGAAAGTGCCTGAGCATTGTGGACCAGAATCAAAGACAGTAAAGCAGAGGAGCAAAAAGCTTAGAAAAATAAATAATTGTCAAACGAGTTCATGTTTGTGCCTCAGTGTAGCAGCTACACAATCTAAAATGGAAAAAGAAACTACAGACCCATTTCATGCTGATTTGCAAAACTGATTTTCCTATGTTTTCAAAAGAAAACAAACAACTAGGCAAGGCGAACTAGTCAAATTTGAATTACATTTAGTTTAGAGGGGTTACTGATCACTTAGGATTACAAAGAACTATGTATGTGTATATATATCATTCCCCGTATGTATATATATCATTCCCTGTATGTATATATATATTTATATGCATATATATGTATATAAAATACACCCAATCGAAGAATGAACGAAAAGAGTAGATACCATCGCCGTCAGGGCATGTGAGAATTCCTGCTGGTTCAACTTTCGCAGAAAGTTTCACCAAGCTTCCAATAGATTTTATGATTGCAATGCCTTAGCTCTTTCAGCAAAAAGAAAGTTTTCAACTATAAACTAGCACATAGAAATCCATCCTTAATTCTTCTTATACTCCTAGCAGTTATTATATAATCAAAGGCAATTCCATCTAACCACTTAAACTTTGACTATTACTTATGACTCGCGATACTTAATTGCTCATTATATCTTCTTAGCATTTTCTACCACATTATCATACAGAAATTGAACAGAAAATTGTCTAAAAGTAGATATCCAAGTACAAATTCATCCACCTATTTCTCCATCCAGATGCAATATAAAATTTAACAAATAGGAATAATATATATGTTTAACTTTTGACATCTAACATAGTTTTTAGTATAAATTGCAAAAATTGACAGGAACTAATTACCAAGTTTGTCCTGAACAAAATTAAGGCAATTTATCAATGATGACAAACTAATTACCATGTTGGTATCAAATTCGCTGCTATGAACAACCAATAATGTGCTATTCTTGTAGAATTAATATTTACTTAAATTTACTTATTTGGTCAGAACTCTTTCGCTGTTCGGCATTATATGAGTCATTTCAATTTTTCATGCTTTAATAGTGTTGTGATTTCTATCTTTCTAAAAAAAATATCACATTTTAATCCAAAATATAAAGCTTGAATACCCTAAATCTTTAGAAAGATAGAAATCACAACACTATTAAAGCAGGAAAAATCGAAAAGACTCATATAACACCGAACACCAGAAGAGTTCTGAACAAATAAATAAATTTAAGTAAATATTAATTCTACAAGAATAGCACATTATTTTCTACAATACAGAATACTTAATTCCTCTCTTCAAATATTTACAAATCACAATAATAAAAGAACAAAGAATACCACTGTATTAAATATAGACTATCAAGGATTTAAAAACCATACTTAGGCATAAAATCACACTTGTATTGCTCCTACCTTTACTGTGATATGACTTGATCAATTCTAGTTTCATGTCAGAACATCAATCTTCTACATATAAACCTTTAAGGGGTAAATTTCAACACTGCATTTTGTTAGAACAGTGAACTTATATTATACCCATTAGTCACTCTTCTTATCCTCTGGTACAACCAAAGCAAACAAAGACGAAAAGTGGCTAAGAAAGAAGCAAATTAGGAATCTCACATGGGGCTTGCTTGAGACCAACTGCAGTCAATTTTTTGCTAAAATCAAGTCTGCTACCAGTTCAATTTTATTTATGTGTTCTTTTTTTTAGAGACAATAGTATTCTTTTAGTTTCAAATTTTGATAGACATGGAGTGCAGTGGTGATCCATGAATATCATTTTCGTCTAGTTATCAATTGGTTCCACAATATATATCGGCTTAAAATTACCATATCATTCACTTCATAGATCCTATGGCGAGGGAAACTTGTACAGTAAGTAGTAAATGTACTATCGAACGAAGACGTACAGTAAACTTGTTCAGCAAACTAATATAATCTTGTCATTATATTACTAAACAGAAAGCTACTAATTAGGTTGAATCTACACCAATATTTTCAATAATCATACCTACCAACAGAGCATTTTAACTGTCACATTTCAAAGAAGTAAAGTTGCAAATCAAAACATAGACCCAAATCAAAAATTCAATTAATTATAATCATTTAAACATCTTACCTCTTTTAGTTTCGGCATTCCATCAAACGGTTGGTATGTCGCAATTCCATTAATACTCAAACCCCCACTTCCTTCTCTTCCAAGTATAGAATCATTGAAATTTTGCAAAAACCACTTCTCAATCAAATCTTGTGGTTGCTATAACCACACAAAAAAAAAAAAAATCAACTCAAACCCAAAACCAATACAATGAAAATTAATCAAAGAAAAACAAAAACATACCCTATTTTCTAATAATTTGAGCTGAATGATTCCATTGGGATTCTTCAACGAATCGTAAGAATCTTCAAAAACCCTATCCAATCCAATGTAATAGGGTGAATCATTAGGCTTCGCAATCGGACTAGCCCTAGAAGAAATGTTAGCTGCCCTATCGATCCACGGCTCAACAAATTAGACCGCGACGCAATCCGAGAGAGGGGATTCTAGCCGAGAGAGGAGTAGAGTTGGACGTAGTTGTTCAAATGCCTCTCTTGACTCGACATCCACGCGAACACCACCACTATTCCTTCCACTTTCCCACCTTCTCTTCTCCAGCAATAATACCTTCCCCCTCCCCCCCCCCCCACCCCCACATCTTCTTCTTCACCCCTCTCCTTTCCTCTCCTCTTTCCCTCACTTTCTCGGGAAAATTGTCAATCTGATTTTCCTTTTCTAAAACCTAAAGCTTTGAAGTTTTCATCACAAAATCCAAAGGAATGGCAGAGCCAACGGAGGGTATGGGCTGGTTCATGAGGGATTGCTAAAGTTAGAAACAATCAACGATGTAACTTGATTGTTTCTTTTTATTTTTTTAATTTTTTCTGGTGCTTGCCGCTCGAAAGTCGGCATCCTAAGAAGCACGGACACTTCTAAGAAGGTGACGTATTCGTGTCGTATCCGTGTCGGACACCGATACTCTTTGGACACTCTCAGGACACGTGTCCGACACTCTTCAAAACGTGTCCTATTTTTTAAATTTTTTTAAAGACTTGGACACTCTTTGGATACTTGAAGGACATACGTGTCCATCGCTTAAATACAAGTGTCTAACGATTAGACATATGTGAAATTAATTATAAGTTTGAACAAAACAACTTAAGATACAATAATAAAACAAAAACTATATAAATTTATAGGAATTAGTGTCATATTGTATTTTTTATTATCTTTTTAATGATATATTCATATATATAACATATAATAAATATATAAAATTACATATTTCATGCGTGTCCCTCACGTGTCGTGTCCTACATTTTTTGAAAATTAACGTGTCAGCGTGTCCGTGTCGTACTCGTGTCGTGTCACGTGTCCGTGTCCATGCTTCTTAGTCGGCATCCCACAACACATTTTAACATCTCCATTGGAACACCCATATACACTACTACACGAACAAACCCTTAACATACAAAATTGGACTCCACTTTTTGTCATATAATACACTTTAACAAACATTTTTAACATCTCCACTAGCCTTCTTAGTTAATATGGAAGAATGCATTATCAGAATAATGCATTGTGATAAATAATAATAATAATAATAATAAACATGGGGCTGAAACAGAAATATTTGTTATAAAAATTATCAAAGAAAAAAAATTCAGATGTGAATTTCAAAAGAGTCTGCCACATAGGACCAAAATCAATCCTCCATAGAGAACACTAACGCAAAACAGAGGAGTCATAAAATCAACATCTCCATCAATCAAATATAACTCGAATCTTCTAAATATTTCATAGGTATATATATATAAAACTCAAATTTCAAATTCTACATGACCATGGATCTGATAATAGCACAATTCAATTAACACAAAAAACAATTAAACAATACTAATTTCACATTAAAAAAAAAATTAGAAATTGACAAACTCAAATCGATCTAAAACAATTCCACAACCTTGAGCGATTAGATTCAATTTTCAAAATCCAATTCACAAAAACCTCAATCAAATTCACCGAAACACATTTATATCAACAGCAACCCAATCTTTTCCGACTTATATTTAAACTTCACACTACACAATCTGAGTCATACTTCATAGATACACGTAAATATGTATGTATAGGCGCAGAGAGAGAGATTGAGAGAGATAGAAATTGGGAGAGAGGAAGAGAGAGAGAGATTCATACCGTTGCATATCTCAGACGACAATGGCGAGTGAAAGAGCGAGAGAGCAGAGCTATACAGGTCTGTGATGCGTGAGAGAGAGAAAACGATCAGTGCTTGAATTCTTCTAGAAATGGGGAAAATATAAGGAAAACCGGGTAGAAGGATAAAATAAATATAAAAAATAAAAAATAAAAAGGAATAAATTGGTAGTGGATCGGCAATCATAGGTGCAGGCGATAGCGGTGGATTGGCTATCGTGGGGTCTATGATGGCGTTGTGTCGGCGGTCGTGGGGGTCTACTATGTGGGTCACAGGTAGGGAGAGAGCAGCGAGAGGTTGTCACAGTGGGGAAAAACTGGCCGGAGGTAGAGGAAGTGGCGGTCGTTGGTGAGATTAGGGTTTGAAGAAGAAGGAGAAGAAGAAGAGGAGGATGGAAGAGAGAGAAACGAGATGGAAATGGGAGAGTTATAGTTTAATTAATTATAATGAGAAAATGAGTGTATAGAGATAGAATAGTGGTGTAAAGAGAGAGATTGAAGCCTTGTGATGTTCAATCATAATTGGAGGAAGGCAAAATAGTTATTTACGGAATAAAACAAAAATTTCTATTTTTTTTTTTTTTTTTTTTTGGTGATTGGCGTCCCAAATTTCATTTTGGCACCTTTCTTTTTTTTTTATCATACAATTCACGACATGTATTGTGCGTCGTAAAAAGGAAATACTTTTAACGCCAGGCGATATGTACGTCGTAAAAAGTGCAATACTTTTAACGGTGAGCGTTGTGTATGCCGTGAAAAGTATTGGTTGGCGTATGTGCATCGTTTATAATTAATGTATTAACAGCACGTCGTAGAAAATTTTATTATTTACGGCGTGCATTGCAAGCCGTAAAAAAATTATCGTTATTACCATTCACGGCCTACATAATAGACGCGTCGTGATTGGAAAAGTATTTACGACGTGTAAAAAAAGCAAGTCGTAAAAGTAAGAAACTACGGCGTGCATTTATTGTATGTCATTGATGTGGTGTCGTAAAAAGTCAGTTTTGTTGTAATGTAAAATTTGTTCTTGCTTATGGTAGTGTCATATGGATATTTCAAATAATCAGATATACTCTGTTAAATGTATCTCTACTGGACATATAGCTCATCCCTATCTAACATTTTAGGACCTGGAGACGTGCCTCCAACCCAATGATCACGAGGTGGATTTTATAAATGAAGCACGAAGGCTTATAGATGTGATATTGTGAAAGCTTTGAGCTTATCTGTTTTGGGATCGAATGTCCATTTTTGTTGCACCAAGGCCCTTACCTTGATATTTGTAAGCCCTTAGGGCATTTTATCTGAATTCTCTAGTTTCTTGAACTACGACGACATTACTCTAATTGTAATTAAAATTGAAATTAAACCTTTTAACTATAGTTCAATGAGAAATAGAGCTTTTTATACTAAAGGTATCTGTGGATTTTACAGAATTACTAAGCGAAACATTTTAGTAATTTAAGTTAGTGAAGTTAAATATGAATTGTTAATTATTCTTGTTTTTATATTTTGGGGTGTTACAACTTGGTATCAGAGCTAATCAGGTTTGAACACCTTGAGCTCGTAGGATGTGGCTTTTGCTACAATGGGTTTACCATGCTAAGAAAAGACATTAGTTTGTCACGTGTAATTTATGTGTTTATGTGACTATATGAGTATGGCGTTAAACTTCAAGGATACGTGTAGACACCCCATTTTTGACCGACCTTAAGACTCAGACATCACCGATTGAGCGCTCGGTGACGTTGCATAATGTGCTCGTTTAGAAGTTTCAGAGTCTCGGCTGCGAGCCCTGCCTCCGGACTTCCGAACCCTCTTTTGTGCTTTGCCTCGGTTTGCGAACCAGGCTCGGTTTTCGCTGTTTCTTTTCCTGAGGGGAGAGAGAGGTCCCGTAGACCATCTCTCAGTGGCCGTGGGCTACATTTTGTGGCTGCAGGCCATTTTGCCCATTTCGGAGTCCGGTTCCCGGTTTTCGGAGCCGTCGGGCCGTGTGCCTCGGTTCGGGACCGCCTAACCATCTCCGTTTGTTCTGATTTTTGGCATACTTCCTTTCTACTCCCTTTTGAGGGACACTGGGTTCTGAGAAACCCACTTCGTGGCCGAATGCCACTTTCGGTGCTTAACAGCCCATTTTCGGGACCCCGAACTGCGCGTTTTGGCCCCCGAACATTCGTTTTGCATCGGTTTTCGTTCATTTTTGGCAGGTACCTCTGTTTTATCACCAGGAAGGCCGTAGAAGGGTGGGAGGCCAGCAATTGTTTCAGCAATCAAGTTATACGCCCTCCGGCGCCCTCCGACGCCCGTTTTTCTCACTTCCGAGCCAATGTTGAACACCTTGGGGCCACTTTCTTGAACTTTGAACCACATATTTGTGATGTACACACATGGGAGGACCCTAAAAGTTGGTGGCCGGCCACTAATGTTACTTGACCCTTTTGAACCCCTCCTTCCGAGCTAATGTTGAACACCTTGGGGCCACTTTCTTGAACATTGAACCACATATTTGTGATGTACACACATGGGAGGACCCTAAAAGTTGGTGGTCGGCCACTAATGTTGCTTGACCCTTTTGAACCCCTCCTAAAAGTGGCCTATTCTCTCTCCTGTTTTACAGTTTTCAATTTTGAACCACAGGGTTGTGATGAGGGGACCTGGGAGGCCACCAATATCATATGGCTGGCCACTAATGTTACTTGACCCTTTTGACCCTTGGCCGGCCGGCCATGGGGGGTGGCCGGCCGGCCACCTAAAGCTCCAGAAAGTGGCCGGCCATGATCCTCAGGTTGTGTGCATTACAGCTATGCACTTTTTTTCCCCCAAAATATCTGTATCCGGGGGAAATATCTTTTGGAAAAAGGAACTTGGTCCTTTTTCCCACTCTTTCCCTCCCTTTGCTCCCTCCTTTTTGTCCATATAACCAGCTGCCAACATGCATTTTAGGGGTTGGAAAATTTGCTCTTCAAGCTTGAATACAAGAATCCCTCTTCATCTCTCTCATTTCCTTGAAAACCTTCAAGCTTTACACTACCATTTCTTCTACACCACCAAGCCCTACCACCACCACTCCATTCCAGTAGCAAGGGGAGGAATTCCAGCAGCTAAGAGGCAACAAATTTGGTCCAAGAAGCAACAAAAGTATTGATCTTCAAGGAGCTTAGCACGCATTTCAAGAACAGGTGTAAACAGAGGCTAATTGGGGCATCCCGGTGGATTTCCGCGCAAAGCAGCCTAACATACATCATTCATCAGAAGCGAGGCAGTCCCTGGCTTGCACGCCAGTTTTACAGCTTTCTTAGTTAATTTGTTAATTAAGTAGGAATTTGTATATTTTTCGGACTGTAATATTCGGACTGTAATATTTTTTTATTTGGGACTGTATATTTATTCGGACCCTCTGCGCGAGGGCACAACTGTAATAAGTGTGCGTGTGTGTGTTGTATGTCTTCCAACCCCACGTCTTTCTCCCTTTTATTTATCCGCTTTTGATGGTTAGATTAGGGCATATTTCAATTAGCATACAGTATGATAGCATGTTTGCATTCATTCATCTGTTTTGCATGCACCGGGCTCGGCGCATCATACTAACTGCATTGTACTTTCAATTCCCAAGTTGAATACATGATAGTTGTAGCATCTCATATGCCATGTTTAGAATAGCCGAGCCTGCTATAGTTGCATTTTTGCATGTGTTGCATTAGGCATTTCTGTATAGTTAGGATCATGCATGATTTCTAATGAAGTTTCTATTTTGGCTTGGAGTACTCGGTAAGTTTTATGCTTTAGCATCCTTGCATGCGTGTGAGTGACTGCCATGAATAGCATGCTTACCATGAGGCTATGTGCTTATTTGATATAACTGCCTGAATGCCTGTGGATGGAGGCTGGGTTATCTGAATTGGAGTAAATCATCAAATGTTTCAAGCCTACCTGCGGGTAGCAAACCATTTTCAAAAAGCGAACATGAAATGTTTCTTTGTTCCAATTCAGGCGATCCAGTCTATACTTGTACGCTGTGCGCATCACATAGTAACCTAGGCTAATAAACCGGAATAAGGACACACAAAGTTTTCAAAAATTGATATCATGGTTAGTAGAGGTCAGTCTATGACCGGGCGAGCGGGGGTGCTCACGAAGTGACCTTCCCCAATCGTACCCAAGTTCCCGAGCCGAGGCAACTTTGGTGATGACGGACACGTGGCCTTTTGGCACCGAGTCAGGGTTTCCTAAATTTCCCAAAATAAAATATTTAGGTGGCGACTCTGTATCTGGCAAAGCAGTCCATGTTTGGCACTTCTTTCAAAAATCTGTTTTCTCAAAACGATTTGCTGGATTTGGACTCTTTGGTTCAGACTTAGAACCGTGACTACAAATCGAGTCCAAGCTGTAGCGAGGTCCCCCGCGGGCTGGTTACAGTTTCTGGCGACTCTGCTGGGGATTTAGAGAGCTTGACTCGAACTCTTGATATCTGTTTTTTACTACACTTGTGTGTTTCTTTGCATTGCATTTGCACTGGTGCGCCTAGGACACCGTGTTTGCCATCTGCTATTCCTGAACGGTTTGCCAGAGGCTTGTCTTGTCAAGGCATGACCATAAGGCTGACCGGTTGTGGGCTCTGCCAGTATGGGAACACAAACCCCGGTTTTACCGGGGCACCCTTTTTGACCATTCGACCTAGTGCATATTCGGATCCATAGTGACCATTCCAAATTAGGACAGGTTGCTTACCCGTTTATAGGTTGTTTAGAACCGCTGTGTGCGTAGTGAAACCCTAGCTCCTGACAAAATAGGACAGGGAAACCCTGCCCCAACATAGGGGTGTTTTGGCTCTCACTTATCTGTTATGTGCCTTAGAGTGCGTCTCTACTGGAATGCATGTATCAGTTTGCAAGTTTGGGCATCAGGCCTGCGGGCGCCAGTTCAGTATTTTGGGTATTAGGCTTGCGGGCACCAGTTCAGTATTTTCAGAAATCAGCTATATCTGCTGGTATCAGGTTCAGTTTTGGGGACAGTAATTTTGGGAACAGTGATCAGTGGTCGAATGCAGTTATTCAGTTATATTCATGTCTGTATTGGTGGGATTGGGCTAAGATGCTGCATGTTTTCTCTTTTAGTTCAAAGACTCGGTTCAGAGCAACCAGTGTTCTCCTTTGCTGAGGCAAGACAGGAAAAGGCTCACCGATTCTTCAGATTCATTAGTCACCAACCCGGTCCATCTAATCCGTCAGTCACTAGTCACATCACCTCTGTTCAGTTCAGCAAAACTCGTGATGGCGCAAAATTCGGAAGAAATTGTGGTTATGGCAACCACATTGGACCAAGGAATCACATTGCAAGGTTATACCGATGGTGAAGTGCCACACCCACCCAGGTCACCTGCCGCACATCCGATCTGGGAACCCCAGTTATTTCAAACCCGTGAGCCCACCACATTCGAGTTGATGGGAATGATTGGTGACCTTCAAAGATCCGTGGCGGATCTAGCCCGCGGAATGTCGGTTCCGCCGTCAAATGCATCGTATGCTGAAAATTTCATACCGCAGGAGCCCCCGCTACTGGGACGAATTGTAATCGAACTTAGCCAACCTGAAGCCATCCCAAGTTCCGGCAATGGCATGTCGACAACAACGGGGCTCTGCTCTGATGTAGCAACTCAAACCTTCTACCAAGCCGAGGCGAGTGGTAAGAACAAGATGAAGGTGGACACCGATCCCTACGAACAACTCCTGTGGGCTGTTGAGGCTTTGAAAGCCGGAGGATTGAATAAACAGCAGGTGTTCGCTGTTGCTATAAAAACTGTAGATGACATCTTCCCCACTCAGGCCGAGAGCAGTTTAAGCCAGAGGGAAAATCAAGATGGGGACCGTCGTGCCAGAACAGTTCCTTCCAATCCTAACCCTGCACCTAGAAGAGATCAGAGAGCAAAGGCAGCACCTGCCGACCCTTTTTCGAGTGCGTCCAGCAAAAGTCAGCAAGCCTCGAATTATCCGCCCCGAGGTCGCAGAGTCTTCCATGCCCTCTATATGCCTTTGTCTAAGGCCCTTCAAATCCTCGTCAAAAAAGGGCATCTCAAACCCCTCGAGCCTCGGCCTCTCCCGAGTCCTCTTCTAGCTAAGCATGATGGTACCCAGTACTGTGCATACCATCAGCAAACCGGTCACAGCATCGACAATTGCTTCCGTCTTCGCCACGAAGTGCGAGATTTGATTGACAATGAAGTTATCCTCCCTCCAAGCTCGGCAAAGTCTGTCACCACCAGGTTGGTGGATTTCGAGGATAATGCAAGTATGTGATCAGGGGTTGGACCACCTGCGGGCGGCGCGTGGTTTACCTCGGATGTGGCGTATAGCACGCACTATTTTGAGCATTTGCGAATGCTAGTTTTGTAGTTTCTGACTTGGGTGTTGAGTCAGTTCTGTAGTTTTGTTTTAAGTCTGTCTCATTGTCTCGAGTCAGTCTTCTTGACTAAGGGTTTGTCTTGTTGCATCGAGTCAGTCCTGTTGTACAAAGGTCGGGTGATCCCGGGGGTGTTACCTCGGGCATCACCATTTTGTTTTGTGTTTGTCTTTTCGTTTTGCTTTGAGTCTGTTCTTGCTGGGAGCCAGTTGTGCCAACAGATTTGAATGAAATAGCAGTGGTTTTTCACGCTCTTGTGTTTGCCTCGGCCATGTGCCAATTGTGCCAGAAAGTTTGAATGAAACAGCAGTACTTTTCGCCTACTCTTCTGCACCCCGAAATCATTGCATTGACCTAAGTTTTTCAAAACTTTTTGAACACCGCGGTGAAAACAAAGAGGAAGGAATTCCTTGGGATTTGCAAAATTTTGATCAATTGAGAGAAAGAGAGGCATGCTAAGCCCTTAATGATTGAAATCATGCTTGTTAGCGTGAGTACTGAGAAGGACCCTGGCTTGATCCAGACTGGTTTCACACTACCTTCAGTGCGAGCGATTTGTCGTTTTCTTAAAAAATTTTCAAAAACAAAATGTTTTGCGCGGTCCTGCGAAGACCTGTGTGGAATCGCTCTTGAGATTGTACTGCCTAGGATCGCTCTCAGCCTCGAGACTCAACCCCTTTGCTTCCAAACCTTGAACTTGAATTCAGAAGGTTCGACGGTCAACTACGATGTGAGGCCTGTGTGGCCAGATTCAAAGTAGCCCTCAAACAAGAGGCAAGGAAGTCAGGTCAAGAAGATCAGGTCTCATCAGAAGAGGCTTACGAAGCAAAACAGCAGGCATTCTCCTAGATTCAGATGACTTCAGGATCTCAAAACCATTTGGCATGGACTCGTTACACTTTTACCCTTTGAGAGGCTCGTTGGGCCGAAAACCCGGAAGGGCGACCCAGGCAAAAGTTAGAGCAAGAGAAAAATACAAAAAAAAGAAGAAGCAAAAAATGCAAAAAGAAAAAAAGAGAACAAAAAAGAAAGATGCAAAGAAAAGAACAAAAAAATCAAAAAAGGAAAAAGAAAGGAAAAGAAGAACAAAGCTCGCAAGGTCAAAAACCCGCAACGGGCGCCTTGGCAAAAGTTAGAGCCTAAAAAGGAGAGGTTAATACCCGAGTGTACCTTAACCCCGAACTACGTGAGACTTGATTCCCATCTTTGGGATACGTAGGCAACTTCATTCTGAAGTCCAGCCGTAAAACACTTCAAACTCAATCATGTCCATGTAATGGTTCTGATAATCTTTGCCTTCTCTATATCCGAGAGTTCGGCTGCAATCATCGTTCTGAGGACTGACTACAATACATTACGGTGCCATTCAGACAAGGGGCAACTTTCCGTTGCCATTCAATGCACCGCGGTGTCATTCAAACAAGGGGCAACTTTCCGTTGCCATTCAATGCGCTGCGATGCTATCCAAACAAGGGGCAACTTTCCGTTGCCATTCAGAACGCCGCAGTGTCATTTCAAACAAGGGGCAACATTCCGTTGCCATGCAGTGTCCTTCAGACAAGGGGCAATTTTCCATTGCCATGGATCCGAGGTTGCGTATCTCAAGAGTAGGTTACATGCTCGTTGAGCAGTGGTCGTTTACGAAAATAGTTTTTGAGAATTTTTACTGAGGTTGACTAATCTTCTCGAAAAGTATTCCATTTTCAAAACTGGACCATTTCTTGGACCCAAAAAAGGAAAACTCTCAGTGCTTACTGCCTAACTTGCATGATTTTAAATCAGAAAATTGAACAAGCATGTTAATCTAACTCTCATTTTGGTCAAAATTTTTTTAGGAGAAAACTAAAACTAAAAAATGGTCAAAATGATGAACTACGGGCACAGTTGAGTCAGGCTTCCTGTCTTTTTCCCATTGTCAACATACTTGCCAGAAAGGCCACTCTACCCGCCAAAAAAGGGGATAACCGAAGTTAACAACAAAGGGCAGAAAGCTCTCTCATCCTCCAAGCAGCGAGGTATCAAGCCGAGTGCGAAGCACGAATTGGAATGGATCAAGATGCTCCATTCCCTCATCCGGCGCATCGACAGATGTCACCGAAGGAAATAGCCGCGAGCTGATTATGTTGGGCGTGAGCCCGCAACTTCCTGTTCATCCATCAACCACCCAGGGGAGGGATGAAAAACGAGAGATTGAAGAATAGAGAGATGTACGATGAGAGAAAAAGTGAGAAAAGGGCTTTTTCAGAAAAAACAGAGCCTGAGGGCCGAGTGATGTGAGAATCACAAATGAGAAAGGGTGGGAAACACTACCCGGTGAAACAGGCTCCCTGTGCACGTCTGTGTGTCGTGTCTTTTGTTTTGTTTATCTCAATTCTTGCTTTGGGTCGTTTTGAGTATGTCTCGATGTGTTTAGGTTGTTTTACTTTGCTTTTCCTTTGTTAAGTGGTGTTTAGGTTGTGTGCCTTTTATCTTCGTGTTGAGTCGTTTTGCTGTGTTCAGTCGTAGGCTCGATACCCGATCAAGAGCTCATTTACCAATTCCAAAATAAAAGCGTTTTGCGCACCGAGTGCCGTGCCGTTCTCCACATCTGTGCAAAACAAGATTCATTCTTTCATAAAACCGCAGGGTTCAGCCCAGGTCATGTCAGAACAGTAAAGCCAGAACCTATTTGAAGCTATATGGTTCCGGACTGCAAAGCAAAAGCAAAAGAGGAAAATGTCGGGTATCTGAGTTTGTTTCAACTTCAGTAAGTTCCGAGACTACATTCTGTGTGTACCTCTTCAAAGTCTTGCCAAAGCTCCGAAGTATGAGTGTGCCTCTACCTCAAGCTCAAGATCAAGTCTGCTTCAAGCCAAAATGGCAATCGAAGTGCTCCCTCAGAAAACCAGCCCCTGCCAGATGCATCTTGGCTGTGTTTGCAATGAGTTCCTAGGAGACCAACTGCGACGGTGGAAACTAGAGTTCGGACGGCTATTGCCTAGAACGCAAAGGTTCGGAATTTCCGAGACTAAAGTCTGGTTTAAATACCCAGGGGTCTATCCTCGGCTTGAAATCTGTATGGCAGCCCCATAGATTGAGATAGCATGTGAATGCGCCTCGATTCTGGATACTGAATCAACCTAGTCTGTCACCCCATTGGAGAATAGGGAAAGTTGTGAACATGACCAGGAAGGAAAGGTAGTAACCACGGTTTAGGAGTACAGTCAAGAAAGTGCAAGAAGAACCCACTCTTTTTAGCTTAAAAGGTTTCTGTGAAATTTTCAACTCATGACTTCGATGTATAGCTCATCGTCGATCGGTATGCACGAGGTGTATCCTTTTTGGAATGTATCATGACCCCTCCGAGAGGTAAATCGGAGGTTGCGTTTGGAAATTGGTCTACTTAAGGCTTGTATTCCCTTGTTCGGCATTTTGTGTCAAATATACGTTGTCACGCACACTCCACTTGCATTGTTATGCATCCTTCCACCCGCATTGTTATGCACTTCTCATGCTTGCATTGTGATGCACATTCCAATTGCATTGTTATGCACCCACTTCAATAGCATTGTTATGCTCATTCGTTGCATTGTTATGCACATTTATCTAGCATTGTTATGCTCATTGCTTGCATTGTTATGCACATCTATCTAGCATTGTTATGCTCATTACTTGCATTGTTATGTACACTTCACCTGCATCGTTATGCACCTTTTCTCTTGCAATTGTCGTCTTTTCTCCTCTCGCATGCGGCGCGTTAGGACATCTTCAGTTTCGAACATTCGGACGAGTTCCGGTGTTCATTCTTACCTTTTCTCTCTTGCATGTGATATGCTGAGAGGTTTTCTCTTGCGTGTGATACGCTGAGAAATTTACCTTTTCTCTCTTGCATGTGATATGCTGAGAGGTTTTCTCTTGCGTGTGATACGCTGAGAAATTTCCCTTTCTTCCCTTGCATGTGATATGCTGAGAGGTTTTCTCTTGCGTGTGATACGCTGAGAAATTTATCTTTCCTCCCTTGCATGTGATATGCTGAGAGGTTTTCTCTTGCGTGTGATACGCTGAGAAATTTATCTTTCCTCCCTTGCATGTGATATGCTGAGAGGTTTTCTCTTGCGTGTGATACGCTGAGAAATTTACCTTTCCTCTCTTGCGTGTGATACGCAGAGAGATGTTGTGTGTAAGACTCCGGGTATTCTCGGTAGTCGATTTTAGCCTTCTCCGCGTGAGACGCAGTGAGAATTGCACGATTTTCTTACATCCTTCTGCATGAAATGTATTTAGATTTGTATTCACTTGCTTAAAACTGTTGCATGGTATGTTTCATTACAGCTTTCTTTGCATGATCATAAGTTACCTCCGGCTCTGTGCGTATCGCTTTGCATTTTGCCCCCTTTGCCTGCGGGCATGCCTGCGGACACATCTTTGTCTATCTTGTCTGCTTTGTCTAAGTCTTCGGCCTTGTCAAAAATGGGTCATCTCTGGGCTTTGACATTCACTCCCGTCACTTGTGACTTCCGAGTTCTGTCAAAGAGGGGCAACTGTAGACACCCCATTTTTGACCGACCTTAAGACTCAGACATCACCGATTGAGCGCTCGGTGACGTTGCATAATGTGCTCGTTCAGAAGTTTCAGAGTCTCGGCTGCGAGCCCTGCCTCCGGACTTCCGAACCCTCTTTTGTGCTTTGCCTCGGTTTGCGAACCAGGCTCGGTTTTCGCTGTTTCTTTTCCTGAGGGGAGGGAGAGGTCCCGTAGACCATCTCTCAGTGGCCGTGGGCTACATTTTGTGGCCGCAGGCCATTTTGCCCATTTCGGAGTCCGGTTCCCGGTTTTCGGAGCCGTCAGGCCGTGTGCCTCGGTTCGGGACCGCCTAACCATCTCCGTTTGTTCTAATTTTTGGCATACTTCCTTTCTACTCCCTTTTGAGGGACACTGGGGTCTGAGAAACCCACTTCGTGGCCGAATGCCACTTTCGGTGCTTAACAGCCCATTTTCGGGACCCCGAACTGCGCGTTTTGGCCCCCGAACATTCGTTTTGCATCGGTTTTCGTTCATTTTTGGCAGGTACCTCTGTTTTATCACCAGGAAGGCCGTAGAAGGGTGGGAGGCCAGCAATTGTTTCAGCAATCAAGTTATACGCCCTCCGGCGCCCTCCGACGCCCGTTTTTCTCACTTCCGAGCCAATGTTGAACACCTTGGGGCCACTTTCTTGAACTTTGAACCACATATTTGTGATGTACACACATGGGAGGACCCTAAAAGTTGGTGGCCGGCCACTAATGTTACTTGACCCTTTTGAACCCCTCCTTCCGAGCTAATGTTGAACACCTTGGGGCCACTTTCTTGAACATTGAACCACATATTTGTGATGTACACACATGGGAGGACCCTAAAAGTTGGTGGTCGGCCACTAATGTTGCTTGACCCTTTTGAACCCCTCCTAAAAGTGGCCTATTCTCTCTCCTGTTTTACAGTTTTCAATTTTGAACCACAGGGTTGTGATGAGGGGACCTGGGAGGCCACCAATATCATATGGCTGGCCACTAATGTTACTTGACCCTTTTGACCCTTGGCCGGCCGGCCATGGGGGGTGGCCGGCCGGCCACCTGAAGCTCCAAAAAGTGGCCGGCCATGATCCTCAGGTTGTGTGCATTACAGCTATGCACTTTTTTTCCCCCAAAATATCTGTATCCGGGGGAAATATCTTTTGGAAAAAGGAACTTGGTCCTTTTTCCCACTCTTTCCCTCCCTTTGCTACCTCCTTTTTGTCCATATAACCGGCTGCCAACATGCATTTTAGGGGTTGGAAAATTTGCTCTTCAAGCTTGAATACAAGAATCCCTCTTCATCTCTCTCATTTCCTTGAAAACCTTCAAGCTTTACACTACCATTTCTTCTACACCACCAAGCCCTACCACCACCACTCCATTCCAGCAGCAAGGGGAGGAATTCCAGCAGCTAAGAGGCAACAAATTTGGTCCAAGAAGCAACAAAAGTATTGATCTTCAAGGAGCTTGGCACGCATTTCAAGAACAGGTGTAAACAGAGGCTAATTGGGGCATCCCGGTGGATTTCCGCGCAAAGCAGCCTAACATACATCATTCATCAGAAGCGAGGCAGTCCCTGGCTTGCACGCCAGTTTTACAGCTTTCTTAGTTAATTTGTTAATTAAGTAGGAATTTGTATATTTTTCGGACTGTAATATTCGGACTGTAATATTTTTTTATTTGGGACTGTATATTTATTCGGACCCTCTGCGCGAGGGCACAACTGTAATAAGTGTGCGTGTGTGTGTTGTATGTCTTCCAACCCCACGTCTTTCTCCCTTTTATTTATCCGCTTTTGATGGTTAGATTAGGGCATATTTCAATTAGCATACAGTATGATAGCATGTTTGCATTCATTCATCTGTTTTGCATGCACCGGGCTCGGCGCATCATACTAACTGCATTGTACTTTCAATTCCCAAGTTGAATACATGATAGTTGTAGCATCTCATATGCCATGTTTAGAATAGCCGAGCCTGCTATAGTTGCATTTTTGCATGTGTTGCATTAGGCATTTCTGTATAGTTAGGATCATGCATGATTTCTAATGAAGTTTCTATTTTGGCTTGGAGTACTCGGTAAGTTTTATGCTTTAGCATCCTTGCATGCGTGTGAGTGACTGCCATGAATAGCATGCTTACCATGAGGCTATGTGCTTATTTGATATAACTGCCTGAATGCCTGTGGATGGAGGCTGGGTTATCTGAATTGGAGTAAATCATCAAATGTTTCAAGCCTACCTGCGGGTAGCAAACCATTTTCAAAAAGCGAACATG
This sequence comes from Camellia sinensis, assembly GCF_055761805.1. Classification (NCBI taxonomy): domain Eukaryota; kingdom Viridiplantae; phylum Streptophyta; class Magnoliopsida; order Ericales; family Theaceae; genus Camellia; species Camellia sinensis. The sequence goes on along the minus strand of NW_028128998.1, from coordinate 443,719 downwards.
AAATGTTTCTTTGTTCCAATTCAGGCGATCCAGTCTATACTTGTACGCTGTGCGCATCACATAGTAACCTAGGCTAATAAACCGGAATAAGGACACACAAAGTTTTCAAAAATTGATATCATGGTTAGTAGAGGCCGGTCTATGACCGGGCGAGCGGGGGTGCTCACGAAGTGACCTTCCCCAATCGTACCCAAGTTCCCGAGCCGAGGCAACTTTGGTGATGACGGACACGTGGCCTTTTGGCACCGAGTCAGGGTTTCCTAAATTTCCCAAAATAAAATATTTAGGTGGCGACTCTGTATCTGGCAAAGCAGTCCATGTTTGGCACTTCTTTCAAAAATCTGTTTTCTCAAAATGATTTGCCGGATTTGGACTCTTTGGTTCAGACTTAGAACCGTGACTACAAATCGAGTCCGAGCTGTAGCGAGGTCCCCTGCGGGCTGGTTACAATACGACACGAGCCTATTGCATTCATCGAAATCCTTTTGGAAAGGCACCTAATCAATACTTCTTCCACTTGGAGATCTTTGAGCACCCTGGGACGTGCTGATAGCTTAGGCGGATGATCTGTATGTGTTCTATGTGACTATGTACTTATATAGCTTGTTTAGGTGAATTAAATGCGTGTATAGACTTATGTTGGTACGTGTGTGACATATGAAGCAATGTATGGGTATGCGAATTGTGAATTTAATCTTATCTCTATTTCATATAGGATTTCTGGATGTGGCAGAGGTCGTGGTAGACCTTGCCAAGGTGGTCGAGATATTCCGACCCAATAAGAGATTCCTCCTCAAGAAGAAAGGATTGATCAAAATAATGTGGCCGCTCCACCAGTCCAAGATGCAGTGGAGGTATTAACCCGAGAGATGGTTGGGGCTCTTAAAGAGTCCTTGGACATACTTAGAGCCAAGAAAGTGGCTAGAACCGTTGAGAGTGAAACTAGAGTCATGTTTATGAAAAAGGAATTCTTTCGTTCCAATCTCGCCAAGTTCAGTGGCGGACGGACTCGATCCAATGAAAGCTGATGAATGGGTATAACAGATTATTAAGTCCTTTGATATTTTAGACATTTGTAAGGGTGAGCTTCGAGTGGCATTGGCAGCTTATCAATTGAAGGGAGAGGCCGAGCAGTGGTGGAAGTATGCCAGGAATCACATTGAGCACACTTGGGAGGCATTCACTCACACCTTCCAGGAGAAGTTCCTCCCTTCCACTACTAGAGAACAGTTGAAGAGACAGTTTGAAGAGCTTTTGCAATTTGATACGTCTGTGGCCGAGTTTAAGGACACTTTTACTAGTTTATCCCGCTTTGCACCCCGAGCTTGTAGTGACTGAGGAGTACCGATGCTTGTAGTTTGAGAAGTGGTTGAGGCCTAAGATTCTGATGAAGGCGGTGGGCAACATGATTAAGGATTATGACCAGCTAGTTAAGGATGCAGCTTATGTAGAAATCATGATAGAGGTAGAGGAAATGAGGCAAAAACTTAAGAGATTGGGCTACTCGGAATCCCGGGGTGATTCGGGGTCTCTCAAAAGATCTAGGTGCTATTCATCTTTTCAGTCACCAGTGCAGCAGGTTAAGTATTCTTGTTCTATGATGGTAGGGATTTCAGAGAGCATGAGTCAAAACCATGGTGCTTGTTATCAATATGGCCAGCAGAGTTACAAGGCTTCAAAGTGTGGCCAAAGATCTGGGCCACAGACATAGTCGACTCGTCCTCAGAGCCAGTCTTAGAGTAGGGGTCAGACCCCAACATGTTATCAGTGTGGTCAACAAGGGCATTTAAAGAAGTTCTACCCACAAAGATCAAGGTCAGCCAGTAGGCTTTCAGATGAATCAGGGTCAGAAGCAATCTCACTAGCCAGCTTAGTCAGGCCAGGCACCTCGAGTAGTGCACAGGGTCACATACGCACAATCTATGCAATAGGCCTATGTCCCAAGGAGGAGAGCAAAGACCACAGGGGCGGGTGTATGCTGTCACTACATTCGAACAGTCATCGAGACCATCCGTTGTGATAGGTACTTATCTTGTCTTCAATAGTTAGGCCAATTTGTTGAAATAAGACTAGGACATCTCATTCATTCATATCATCTACATTCACATATGTTTTGGGGTTAGAGATGGAGAGAGTCACTAATTGGGGGTAGAGTTGCTTTGAGCAAAATATGTCATGGTTGTGAGATTTAAGTTGTCGGACGTCGACTCTCGTTCGATTTCATCATGTTAGACATGTCGGATTTTGACATTATCTTAGGCATAGATTGATTGTCTTCCTATCATTCTACCATAGATTGTCACCATAGGAGAGTCACTATTGTACGCCGGAGGGGGATTGCTTTTATTTCCTGGGAGATTGGTGTGATATGTCTGTACCACTATTAAGGCCTAGGTGTAGCATTTTGAAACCTATTCGACCATGGTAAAGCCCACAATCCCACCACACTTGGCCCACAAACTATTCTGCTTGGGCCAAGCCTTACCAATCCATTTATGAAATGCACTTGGTGCATGTGAGAATTACGGGGCTTTCTATTTGAACCCAAAAAATATCTCAATACACCAAATTTAAATTTATAAATTTTAATTTCTATTATATCTTAATGTGAATTTACTAATAAAGACAACACATATTAAACCTTAAAATAATTTTTTTTTCTCATGGTACACCCTAATCCATTATTCATATTCAAATCTCTGCATGTTCTTCTCCAAAAGATCAAAGTTATTTTGTCTTCTTCTTCTTCTTTCTCACTTCAAAACTCTAATTCACCCTACCAAAACTCACTATTATCATCAACATCATTGTTTTTTATTATTTTGAAACCCTAAACCCTAAAAAAAGTTTGAACAAAATCAAACAATGAATGGAAGTAATAATCAAAATAATTTTTTGAAACAACCCATTAAAGAGGAGGTAATCATTCATATAAAAATCAAAATACAATTATTAATTTCTGTATTTTTTTACATGTCCCATTACAATGTTAAATCTTTCAATTTTCAGTCACATAAATAGCATTACAGCTTCCGAGATAATCTGTCAGCTCAATGACCATGACAAAAATTGGTTTCTATATGTTGCGACACCTTCTGATAAAAAATTCTTTTTCTTTTTTCCTATCATTTTACTCTTTCTTTTTATTGAACTTTATGTTTGTTCTGGAAAACAAAAACAAAAAAATTATTGTTTCTATTATTCTTGTATCAGTTTGAAAGGTTTTTTAAATGTATTTTTTTTTAATTTGTTTATTATTTATTATTTGGGCTTATTAAGGGTAACTTAGGAAAAATTATAGGTGTATTAAGAGTCATGCAAAATTTTAAATAATTGAAAAGGGTGTACTTAGAAATAGGGAGTATTTAATAATTTGGGGGTAAATAGAATCTCCCGAGAATTATGCTCCACACAAGTGAAAATTTTGAAGATAATAATATATAGTTTGGGTAAGTTACACAAATGGTCCTTGCATTTTTCGTGTTGTGTAATTTTGGTTCTTACACTTTTAATTAGCTCAATTTTGACTTTTGATTTTAAATTTTATATCAATTTGATCCAATTGATAATGTTGTTAGTGTTTTTGACAAAAAATTATCACTGAATTAGTTGGGATTGATTCAATGAGTTGAATAAATTTATAATTTTACCCTTAAAAATATGACACATGCTATTTATATACGTATTTTTTATATAAGAAAATATTAAGAGTTATAATTAATTGAACCAAATTAAGACAAAATCATAAATTTATGGTCAAAATTAAACCAATTAAAATTACAAAATCAAAATAACACAAGAATTAAAATATAAAAACTATTATCATAATTTATGCATATAATTTTTACTTGCACTAAACAAATTCTGCACTTGCACTCAACATAATTCGCAACAGCACGATGAGGGGCTATAGTGACGCAGGTTTTGGAGAACGGGTTGTAGGCTGCGAAGGGTGAGGTGGGGTGTTGGTGGAGAAAAATAAAAAAAGGTATTGCTTACATGTGGTTTACTAAAAAATCCATAGCACATTCGAGACATCATTTTTTAGGGAGATTTATTAGAAATTTTTTTTTTAAAGTGTTTGTGTCTCAATTAGTGCATAAGATATTCTTGTATTCTAATGAGTCCTATTGTTTGAACATTTAATCTACCAAATCCTAATTCTCATCTTTAAAATATTTTATCGGCATTTCTATCCTTACAAATATTTTTTGAACGGTTAACAATTTGGTGATGTGAACATTCATATTTTACAATGTAAATATTCACATTGACGTATAAATGTTCACACTGTCACATTGACATATTAACATTCACACTGATAGTGTAAACATTCACATTGACAGTATAAACATTAACATTCATACTGTAAATATGAATATTATTAGGGATATTTTGATAACTATGTCACTCATAGGGCTTATTGGAATATAAAAAAATAATGTGGACTAAATAGAATATAAGTAGGTGAAAAATGATTTATGAAAAAGTGCCCCTATTTTTTATTGTAAGGAAGTAGTTATTCCATAAAAAGATTAAGAAATGATTATTTTATTTTAATTTATTTTCATTTCAGTAAATCAAACACTACATAAGTGTACACTTTTATCCATTAAAGAAATGGTATCCATTTATGGGGCGTTTGTCTCATTGGATTGAGCGTGTGATTGGATTCCGTGACGAATATTACAAATTCGTCGTTTAGTTAGAAAGGTAAAGGTCGGATTAATACTCAAATACATATTATTTTCAGCTAAATAGGCTAAGGATTGTGTATCTCAATACTAACATTCCATTGCATTATAATCCCTATTATTCAGACCATCTAAACAAATACTTGATAATGACTAGATATTAATTGTAGAAAAATATTAAAACAACTCTTAGAGTTGTCATTAGTGTCAAAAAAGTATATAAAAATATATTGAAATATGTAGAAGTATTTTAGAATATGTACAAATTATAAATATTTTAATATTTTATTATGTTATTGAAACCCTTAATTGTAAGATTAGATTTGTATGCTTTAGGAGTGGAGATTTTTTAATAACATTTCACCATGTTTATAATAAGGAAATTAGTTAGGCTATCTCCAACGCTTCACCAGATCCATCATCAAATTTAAATTTGGTGAAAAAGTACACATTTTTAGTCTCCAATGATTTCATCAAACTTATATCAAAATGAGAACCTTCCAAATCTTTCATCAGTTCACTGTGCGTTTATGTTGGAGATGGGACCAGCCGGATGTCCCCCGGTCCTCTTCCTTGAATAATTCCCACAAACAATATGTAACACAGTATTGAAAAATGGTTTGTGCAACCATGACTTTAGGCTAATTTTGAGCCTAAATTGAGATGGGCTCCGGACATCGATTGAGGTGTGTCCAGGTGGAAATGCATTCTTTGTCGGGTGGTGATTCACATCGTATATTTGGTTGTTCAAATCATTTTCCGAGTTAATGGGAAATTGACTCCGAAAGAGGCTTTGGCAACGCTGTAGTTGCTTTGTTTTCTTCATCATCATTTAGCTTTCTGCATTACAAATATAATGCGAGCACCTTTTGCTGCTTATCCCTCATGCCGGAACTTTAGGCACTCTTGTGACTCCAATCTCTCTCTCTCTCTCTCTCTCTCCCCCCAAAGATATCAGTTAGAAGTGAAATGGGAGGGGTGAGATGTTTCCTTTTACTGTTAGATTCCCTTGACCAGGAGATGAAGGACGAGGATTTAAGGTGAAATCTAATTCATTTGAATTAAGGTTAAGCTAGATTTGACTGTAGTATGTGCAAAGCTATGAATTTGTAAAAATATTATCTTCCATCTTTGAACCTGGACAGAGTTTGAATGTTTGATCATTACTTTGAAGATGATTATTTTTTCAACGGGTTTGTTTTACTTACTCCTTGAGGTCTGAATAAATCCACATCCATCAGCACACAATTTTCTCTGTAAATCAAACAACACCATAATACATGTGCAGTAGAAATCACTTGGTCTCTGTTGAGTTGGTATATATAGGGGTTGTCCATTTTTATATCAAACTTAGTTTTGATAGGTCAAAGCTCAATTTGATAGACCTAGCAAAGGCTTGAATTCCCCATAACCAAGCTCTGGGTTCTTATGTGTTGCTTTCCTAATACCTAATCCCAAGCTAAAACTCTTCTTCTATTGTTTTTTTAATTGTTGATTTTTCCTCAACAAACCATTCAACTGTTGTTTTCCTCAACAAACATTTTTTGCATTGACGGGTCGATCAGCCGGTCGTCCGCCCGATCGACCGGTTGTTTGATGAAAAGTCAAATTCTTCTGTTGGAGCAAGCAATATCAGATAAAGAAATTCGTCTTTTTTTTTATTCAAATTTGATGACATATTTGGTAAACCATTGGAGATGCGCTTAGAAGCCAACATCTTCATTTAACTTACCTTTTGTCATTGTCAAGAAGTGACATCACACTTTTGATGTCAACTCTGATATAGTGTATACATAGTTCTATGTAAATTTTGAAATTTTGTCAATTCTTTAGATTGGTACCAACTAACAAATCTTACTCCATTTTATATTGATAATTTACTTTTGAGGTCAATTCTAGTGCAATGCATATATAGTTATATATAAATCTTAAAATTTTGTCAACTCTTTGGATTGATACCGACTAACAAATCTTACTCCTTCCATATTGATAATTCACTTTTGAGTTCAACTCTAGCACAATGCATATATGGTTATATAAAAATCTTAAAATTTTGTCAACTCTTTGGATTGGTACCAACTAACAAATCTTACTCCGTTTCATATTGATAATTCACTTTTGAAGTCAACTCTAGTACAGTGCATATATAGTTATATGCAAATCTTGAAATTCTATCAACTCTTTGGATTGGGGCCGACTAACAAATCATACTTCGTTCCGTATTGATAACTTACTTTTGAGGTCAACTCTAGTATAGTGCATATATAGTTATATACAAATCTTGAAATTCTGTCAACTCTTTGTATTGATACCGACTAACAAATCTCATTCCGTTCCATATTGATAATTCTTTTTGAAAATTTCAAATTTTTTAAGGATATATAATCATTACATTTTAAATTTAAATTTTAAAAAATTAATTCTAAAAATACCTTTCTATTCTCATTTTTAAATAAATTTCTAATTACTTTACAATGGATAATTTTAAAAGCTTCTAAATTTAAAGTTTTGACTTTTCAAAGTGGACATTTATTTTGAGATAACAAAAAATGAAATAATGAACAAACAAAATGAGACGGAGGGAGTAATATAATATATAAAAAGAAAATTTAATCAAAAGCCCCCCTCCCACAATAAAAATTTAATGTATTAAGGACACACATAAAAATAAAAAATAAAATCTTGAAAAGTCCAGTACGTGTCACTATGACTAAAATACCCTTAGTGACTAATTTAATATTTTAAACTTTAAAATGAAATATTTTTATCTAGCTATCATTTTTTAATAAAGTTAGTGTTTTTAGAATTCTCTCATCAATAAGTATTGATGTTGACTATGACATTCTTAAAAAAAAAAATTTACCATCGAAATTAATGTCGATAGTACAATTTTACTATGTTTCACAATACAATTTTACTTTAATTTATAATAAATTTTACTGTAAAATTTTAAATTTTAAATTTTAAATAATAAATTACTATTATCATCATCACTAAATAGCATACTCACTATAATTATTAGCAAACAATTACAAAAATATAGGGAAAGCACCAATAAGTTCTATTTTTATATTTTAGTAACCAATAAATTCTTTAAATAATTTAATGAATCCAACAGTCTTCATCTGTGTGGAAATGACAATATAACCCTATGTTTTACAGGCATGGATGGTGGGTAATAAATTGCCAATTGTTTGAAATTCCACATTAACCTAAAACTTATTAAAAGGTTTTTGTACTCCTTTCTAGAATGTTTGAAGAATCCCACAAGTCAATCCATTCCAAAACAGAAATATTCTCATATCAGAATCCACCACCATTTTTCAATAGGTTTGATTTTATTAACAACGGTGATTTATGTGAGAATGTGATAATGTCTGTGTGACGTTCGAATTCTGTCTTTTTTTTTTTTTTTTTGGAGGGGGGGTTAAAATGAAACAAGAGTTGAAATCTGATAATTTAAATGTCACAATCACAATCACATGAACCAAAATAAAATTTGAATCAAAATTAGAGGGTAAAAAATGTACTCTTTAATTATCCTCAATATGTCTACCTATCTTCTATCTATCTATCTATCTACCTATACTATTATTTATGTGAAGATCAGACTTGGTGTTTGTGTTTTTTTTTATTTATCCCAAATACCCTTATAATAATTAGGTAGCCAGTTATAATTCAGTGCCATTTTGGGAACATGGTAAAAAGTCACGTTTTTGGACAAAATGTCCAAAAACGTGGCTGCTAAAAACGCCAGAAAAGCCATTTGGCAAGTACCAAAAACGCAGCCATAAAATTATAAATTAGGGCCTATGAAAAAAAAATAAAAAAATAAATCTCTTATATTGGGTAAGGGTATTTTGGTCATTTTAATTTGATTTGACATCATAAATAAATATTAAACTAAAAAACAAAAAGTCAGCTTTTTACTAACTTTCCAAATCACTTCCAAAAAAGTCAAAAAACTTGGTAAAAAGCCAAAAACCAACTTTTTACTAACTTCCCAAAACAACCCTCAGGTTATACCCTAAATTCAAGGAGATTCTTCTTTTTTTTTTAAATCTCTCAAGTTCTAATTTCAAATTTTCAATTTAATCATACAGACTTGTTTAAAACCTTTTTTTTTTTTTCCCAAAATATCCCTATAGCATTAGGTGGCCAGTTGCCCTAAATTCTGGGAATTTTTTTTTTTTAATCTCTCAAGTTCAGATTTCAAATTTTTTATTTAATTTACATTCTTTTTTTCTTTTAAATAAAATAATCACATGCGCATGTATGTATGTGCTACCATTGATATATATATATATATATATGAATAATGCTTGGGACCCCTTTTTGGGGGTCACCCCCTCACCCCCCTTTGCCACGTGGCAGGGGGTGATTGGTGGAGCAGGAAAAAAAAGAAAAAGAAAAAGAAAAAGAAAAGATAACCAATGAGAGAGAGAGGGGGTCAAAGGGGGTGGAGGGAAAAAGGTGGGATGAATCATTACTCTATATATATATATATGGAAATGGGACTATGGAGAGAGGTGAGTTGTGTAACATCTCGTCTTAGTTGGCGACGAAAACAATGGAGGATCGTTTGCAAAAACTTATGGGGATAATGGCTGTGTTGGCACCGTCCCCAGATGTTTATCCCCCCTCCCCCCCACACAAACACTGTAGTAAAATATGTATCAATTAATGTACTAATTAATGTTGATCCTACCACCATTGATGGCACCGTCCCCATCCTAATTATGAAAGATGTTTAGCCCCCCTCCACACAAAAACACGGTGGTAAAACATGTATCAATTAATGTACTAATTAATGTTGATCCTACCACCATTGATGGCACCGTCCCCATCTTAATTATGAAAGATGTTTATTCCCCCCTCTACACAAATACGGTGATGAAACATGTATCAATCAATGTACTAATTAATATACAAATACTAATTATGATATCATTATTAAAATAATGTTATATGTACTAATTAATATACATACTAGTGTATTAACAGATGATGTGACATTATTTATATGATTTTAGGTATTTATAACTTATATAATAAATATGATCAATAATAATAACACTAATTGGTATACTAATGTGTTCACTAATTAGTGCATATAGCACCACCGATATTATTGACTCCGCTCATTATACAAATTACAAATATCAAAAATCTCTTAAATTATGTCATATTATTAATTAATATACTAATTAGTACATATATCATTATTCATGAATAATGCTATATGTACCAATTAATATACTAACTAGCGTATCAATTGATGATGTGCCATAATTTAAGAGGTTTTTAAAATTTATAATGTGTTTAATGAGTGAGATCAATAATAATATCATAAGTAATATTTGTACAGTAATTTAATATACTAATTGGTGGATGTAACATTACCAAAAAAAAAAAAAAAAATAGTTTCCCGACTCAACCCGAATTACGTGTCACACTTTGAACTCAAATCACACTCACGCTCCTCTCTCTCTCTCAAACGAACGCTTCTTCTCTTTCTTCTCTCTATCAAACAAAGCCCTATTCTTCTCTCATTCTCTCTCTACCTCTCAGCCTTTCAGATCTAGGTTGAGAACCAGGGGGGGAGACCGACGAACGGCGACGAGATGACCGATGATGAACGGCGATGAGGATGACCGGCGAACTCCCTCCAGTACACCAACGGCGGCGAATTGATTTCCGAACAGAAGCATCGAACTCTTGTTTTGTTTGGGTGTCTTTGCTGGTTTGGGTTTGTGGCTACAAAGTTTTCTTGACAGGGTTGGAAGGATAATCAGAATCCATCGCCTAATGGAGGTGTAGGCCCATGCAAATCACTCAAATTTGTGCTCGTTGTGTCCTCTTTTCTTTTGGGAAAATCAAATTGGGAATCCAAAGGATAAATGAATATGATTTGTTTTTTAGATTCATAATTACTTATTAATGGGTATGGATCTATTTTGCAATTAAGTTTTTGAATGTTCTATTACAAAATAAAAGGGCATTTGAACTAAGAAAGTGTGTTAAAAATTTGTAACAAAAATAAAGACAGCGTTGGTTTAATTTTAGAATCATCATTATAATTAAAAAAAGTATAAAAATATTTTAAAATTTAGGTCTTATTTGGAGTATTGTAAAAAAGATAAAAAGTTAAAAACTCACTGTACTATTTAAGTCACATCATTTTTCTCTCACATCATTTCAATTTTTTTTTTTTTTTGAGGAAATTTCTAATAAGGGTAACCAAACGGCACTTACAAGTCCAATCACCAAGAGCAAACACAAACAAAGTGAAAATATTACAATAAGCACATAGGTGAGAGCTATGAAAATTATCTAGACGCACATCAGTGTCGTGCTCATACTGCGAAGCAGAGCCAATTAAATCGGCATTAGAGCATGTCTGGAAAAAATCATAGTTAACAACCACAAAGAGTGTAGGCTCCATTCTAGCAGCAAAAGACTCCAAAAAAACAAACAAAACATAAAAAAAAACAAAGCAAAACAAGATCAAGCTTGACCTCAAACCTAAATAAGGCCAGATCTGTGGAGGTGGTCCAGATCCGAGCAGATCTGGTGCGCGAAGCTGAAATCGGCTCCGGCGTGAGGCGACGGATGGGGGAAAAAGATAGATCTAGCTTTGGCGGCCGGAGGGGGGAAGAGGGAAGCTCAACAAAAACATCCACCAAAAGGGGAAGAAAACCTCCCATAGAGAGAGAAAAGTGAGAAGACAAGCTCCCATAATTTATTTACAGCAAACAAAGGACAAACTAGGGGGAGGAGGAAGGAGGAGGAGGTGGCTGGCCACCGACAGCCCCTTCTCCTCCCCAAGCGACGCTCTTCCGACGGAACCCTAAAGGAGTTTAGAGAGAGAGGCTCTTAGTTTAGAGAGAGAGAGAGAGAGTCCTTTTATTTCCCCCACTTCAAATATAATCCATATTTTATAAAAAGTCAAAAAATACACTTATTTCGAATATTCCAAGCAATCCCTTATAATCAAATATTTAATTCAATTTTTTTTTTCAAAATTCAAAATTTAAAATTCTCTTTAAAATTTTATTTTTAAAATTAAAAAATATTTCAAAAAAAATTATTTTGTTCTTTAAAATTATTTTTTATTTTTATTTTTGAAGAAAGATATTTTCGTATTTTTTTGGTATTGACCAAATAATTTGTTATGATTTAAATATATATGGGCAATTTAAAAAAAATTAAATTAAAAAAATTAAAAAATTAAATATTTAAAAAATATTAAAAATAAAATTTATATATTTAAATTATAAATAATATTTTTTTTAAAATTTTTAAATATTTAAAAAAATAAAACACACAAATATAATAAATACAGCACACATTAAAAATAAATAAATATTTACAATAAAAAATACTTACCCTAAAAAAATAAAATAAATTTTTTTTTAAAACATTTTAAAAAATCCAAAATAATTTAAAAACACTTTTCAAAACTCGTAACCAATTAAGCTTTCGTTTCGGAAGTGGATCGAATTTTTAGTTATTTTAGCCTAAGCTAAAAAGTCTCGTTTTGAATGTGCTTTTTGATTTTTTTAACTTTTATAAGAGAAAAAAATAAAATAATTATAATTTGAATGTAACATTTGTCTTATTGATTTTCTAACTTATTTTTATCTTTTTATGATTAAAATAACTCCAACCTCACATGCCAAACATAGCCTAAATTTTTTCTTTTTAAAACTTATTTTAAAATTTTAGTTTTCAAAATATATCTCTACACTTAAAACATAATTTTAAAATTAAATCAAACGAATTATTAATGACTTTGGCTATTGCAAGAGATAAAACAAGAAGGGATTTTTTGTGAAATCACCCATTTTAGGCTTTTTTTAGGGTAAAGGACAACTCAGTAAATTTTCCTTTAAAAAGCCTCGGAGTAAGAGACGCGTGCCTTAATAAGAACATTTTATAATTTGTCTTTTTTTTTTTTTTGACAATATTGCCCTTATATATATATGTATGTATATCATATATTTGAAAATCTGAGCTCTGTGAAGACGATTTGCAAAATCAGTGAACACGATTTGCGAAATCAATGAAGACAATCTCCAAATCTGAAGATCTCGCCCTTGGTCAACAATAGACAATCTCGCCGCCGACGATCAATACACTCAATTAAACGAGAGATTACATTTCAAATCTGTACAAATTTTTATCAGATTTTGAGAGTTTCATTGAGATTTGTAAATGTTGATTGAGTTTTAGAGACTTTACTTCGATCATGTGTTTGATTATTGTTAGAGTTCAATTAGGTTTTTTGATTTGTTGATTAGTTTTTTTTTTTTTTGATTTATTTTATTGTGTATGATCTGATCTGATTTTGTTTGACAGAATGAGAGTAAAATTCTACTCTAATACTATATGCTCTATTTTTGTTTGATAGAATGAAAGTAAAATTTTACTCTGACATGTGTTCTGTTTTTGTTTGATAAAATGAGAATAAATTTTTACTCTGGTATGTGCTCTATTTTTGTTTGATAGAATGAGAGTAAAATTTTATTCTAATATGTGTATGTTTTTTGTTGATAGAATGAGAGTAAAATTTTACTCTGGTGTTATGTATTTTTATTTTTATTTTTTAATAGAATGATGGTAAAGTTTTACTCTGATATTGTATACTTCTGTTATTTGTTTTTGGACTCGTAGTGACAGTAAAATTTTACTTTGATTGATAGTAAAGTTTTACTATCAACTGATTGCAGATTTGAAAAACGATTACACCTCTTATATTGTTATACAAGTATAGTGATCATACCGTTGTGTTAAAGGCTGTGTCAAACTACACATTGAAGGATTTAATCGATTTCTATTATTTATTGATGATACTTTCCTGAATGGAAAATATAAGGGCACATTGTTATCAACTACAACGAATGATAGGGATCAAGGTAGATGTTACTGTTAGTGTCTTACAAAGTAAAATTTTACTAATTAGAGTAACATTTTACTTATTTTCAGAGTAAACTTTTACTTTTAATTATAGTAACATTTTACTGTTTTACTTTTTTGGCGTTTTGTATATTATACTTACTAATTGTAAAATGTTCTCTCTTTAAAAAAAAAATTCCCTGTTCCAATTGGTATTGTCGATACAAAGACTACAGATAGTTGTGGATGATCTTATTGTCTTTCATCCAAATTCTAAGAAGTTACCTGATAAGCCAATAAAGAATTAGATTCCATTTAGGGGTGAGAACATAAGAAGAGTATAGTGTTGTAAATGCAAGAAATACGGTCATAATAAGAAGACTTATAAGGAGACATTGTCATGAAAGACATTATTGTTTTGTAATAAGAGTATGAAAATAATGTTTTACTTTTGCAATAACAGTTCATTTTTACTATGTTGTTGCATGGTTGTCTATTGAATTTACTGAGTTGCTTTGTAATTCAATTTGAAGCTTTAATATATATATATATATATATATATATTTTAATGTTCTTGATTAGTTTCATATAAAAGAATTTGTAATGGACCTTATTCAGTAGAAGTGAAGATTTTGAGTAAAATTTTATTTTGAAAGACAATAAAATGTTACTGTCAAAAACAATATAGGTTTAGTATGAGTTCTATTGTAAAACATATCCAATCTGTACCAACATATGTGCCCTTTTCATCTTTAAACTTTAAACTTTAAAATGATATAACTTTTGATCTAGATGTTGGTTTTTAATAAAATTAGTATTTTTAGAATTCTTTCATCAAGATCTATCAAACAAGATCCATGTTACTATGAAATTCCTTAAAAAAATAAACAAAGTATCGTCGAAATTGATGTAAGTAGTAAAATTTTACTGTTATTATCAAAGTAAGGAGAAATTGCAGCGTCATTCAGAGTAAAATTTTATTTTGAATCAGAGTAAATTTTACTATGATTCAAAGTAAAATTTTACTGTCGTTAAGCAAATCAGCAATCAAACTTTATTTTCATTAACTAGAGTAAAATTTTACTGTTATGAAAACAGAGTACATACTAGATAAATGAATTATAGTCAAATTTTACTTTGAATCTATTAACAAACAAACAAACAAAAAAAAACTCTCAATTTGTAATATTCAATTTATCATTTTTTTTTTTACATATATGAGGTCATTTTATCTCATATCTAAAGTTATTGATCACAAACATGAGTTTGTAGGCATCAAATCTGAGATAGTGATGGTTGACGGTAAAAATTGTGGTCGTCGGTCAACGGTGAGGATGAGCGATATCGACCGATGATGGAGATGGTGGAGGCGATTAACAACCATCGACGGTAGAGTTGAGGGGAGAGAGAGAGAGAGAGCTTATTTGACTTGTGATGGTTGATTCAGAAGTAATGACCGGTAGAAAATGATGAAATCGTTCAATAACTTCAAAACATTCAACAATGGCACTTGAAAATCTCTCATTATGCTTCAATTTTTGCTTCAATTGACAGTTTTTGAAGAAGGGTTTTGAACTTCGACAATTTTCAAACGAAGAAAAAGAACAATAGAGACAAACAACTCAATTTCTTACTATTGCCCATATATATATGCAAAGCTATTCCTATCTTTTCATCATATTTTTTAATTTGATAGACTTTTGGAATCAGTATTTTATTACGTGAGCATCACACAAAAAATGTCCAATGAGAGGGGCTTTTCACCAAAAATCCCAAAGAAAGAAATGCACGCTCTTCTGATTTGTGTTCTGGCGTGTGAAACAAATGCACCTTTTGGAGCAACTGGGATTCTGGTTTGGGCTGTGATAGAGACCACTAGGTGTAGAGCTCTAAATTGAGCTCTACACAGTTGACAGGGGCAAATTTAAAAAGAAAAAAGAAAAAAGAAAAAAGAAAAAAGTGAAAAAGACAAATCATCATGAGAAATAAGACAAATTAGAGCTTCTCTGGAGCTCCTAATTTAGAGCTCTTGAACATTTTCCTTCTGTTTTTTACAACTTCAGCCACATCATTCGGTGAAGTCAGGGGGACAATATTTGTGTAGATGTAGTGGTATTGCCTAATTATATTACATTAATAATTTTTACAATTATATATTTACATATAATTTAAGATCTATTTTGGCATATGAATTAAAGGTTGATTTTTTAATTTTTTTAACTCACATAAATTCTTTATTTTTTTATATATTTTTTTAAGAAAAGTTAAAAAATTAATTTTTGACTTACTTATCAATATAGGTATATTGGTTTGACAAACCATAACTTTATATCTCAATTTTTTATTTTGACTTGCTAAGATCTTAATTGGAAGTTGAGTTTTTGAAAAAGAATGAATTAAGATATTGTTCGGGATTTGATTTTTATAATATAACTTTTTGGTTTGTTCGGGATTTGATTTTTATATAACTTTTTGGTTTTGATTTTTTTACGAGATCAAAAAAGTCAAGATATTTGAAAATAATTCTTTTTAACAGTATGAAAAACATTTATAATTAATGTATTCAACTTGCCTTTTTAATGGTTTTTTTTATTTTTATTTTTTTAGCTTTTTACTGTCTTTTGGCTTTTGATTTTTTTTTTTTTTTGGTGATCTTTTCTGTTGAAATTTATGTCCGAATTTTTTTTATCTTTAATAATTTTCTTTCAAAGTTATATCAATTTTTTTTACTTTTCAAATCCATCTTGGGTAGATGAATTCTAAAAGTTTTTAAAAAAAATCTAAAAATTGACTTTATTAAAAAAACTAAAATTTTCATTTCCATCTAATCGAGTAAGCCCAAAAGTATAAAGTTTTTTTTTAAGTTTTTAAAAAATTTATTAAAAAAAATAACTAAAAAATCACTAAAAACACCAACTTCAAACACTCCCTTAATTTATTATATTAAAAATAAAGTTGATCTTACCGTTATGTGAGAGGATATTGTCTAATTCCGATCCCATTCCTACATTATAGTAAAGAATTGTAGCTAATTTTACATACTTCGAAAATTTTGTATGTGTGTATATTCAAACCTTAAAAAATATTTGGTACTTATTGTTCTATAATTTTTAAGATAAATTACGTCAACAATCCTCATAGTTTATTCTTTATATCATTTTAGTCCCTATATTTTTAATTTTCTGGACTTTGACTCTAAAGTTTATATATTGTCTCATTTTAGTCAAATAGATAACAATTATTACATTTTTTTTTTAATAGAAAATGGCCATGATGGATAATTCAACGCCCTCCCACTTCCATCTTCATTCTCATCCTCTCACACACTGCAAAGATACATCCATTATCACCACCACTACCACTACCACTACCACCATGCACCTCCTCCACCCACCGCCACTATCACCACCATCAAACACCACCCCCCACCACCCACTGCCAAACACTAAACACCCATAACAGCCAAACAATACCAACAAACACCCCCAACAGCACCAAACAACATCACCCTCAACATCAAAATTAAAACCAAAGAAATTAAAATCGAATTAGAAGAATTAGGGACGAGATTCAAGAATAAAGACAAGCAAAAGCCTCATTGTGGCGGTTCCAAACAATTTGCAAGAAATTTATCTTTTAGCGGCGTTTAAAAAACGCCGCTATAGGTGTCAAAAATGCCGTTAATTGCTTTTGCGTTAGCACCGAACGTCGAAGATGCGGCCGTCGCTATAACATTGAGGCGCTTTAAAAACGTCGTTAAATGGTTATAGGCGGCGTTTAAATGTGATACACAACATTAAACTGACCTCATGACAATTTTTAGCGACGTTTTAAAAACGTCGTCATTGGTTTTTTTTGGATTTTAAAAATATAACCGTTGACTGTATCGTGGCATTTTCAAAAACGCCATTATATCTTTATTTTTTTAATTTATTTTTTAAAATTATGCTAATTCTATGCGGTTGAACCAAAAAATACTTGTAATAAAATTGAAAAATAGTACTAATATGAATCAATAATTCCCGTTCCCATTCAAATGAACATTTGTCAAAAGATAAACCAATTATATGAAAAGCTGTCAAGTGGCAAATACAGCATTAATTCACTTTCCCATTCAATTTAATATACAATTACCATTAACTACAAAATAACATATCCACAAATTATGTTTTAACATTCGCCAAAAAATAACAAGAAAAACATTAAGACAAACCCCATGAGTTTTGATTTAATTTAATGTCTTGTCCTTGTTACTAAATTCACTGAACCCAGTTGATATAGCATAGAATCTGTAATCTTCACTGGTCTGGATGCCTGCATCAAAATATGGAAGCCAAATTAGGTAACGTGCATAAATCAATAATGGTAGAAGTGTTACAGTTATAAAACATAAGATCTACATTACAACTCACCATTTCTGAACAATTTAAATAAATCAGTCATTTCTGAGGCTTTGAAATTGCAAAAAAAGTCAGAAAAAAAATATTTTAACATGCTTCTATCAGATAGTAATAAGTTTATAATAATTGTGACTTCACAAATCAGAATCTGTAATCTTCACTGGTCTTAGATACCAAGTGACTAGTAAACAAAACAAACTTAAGCTTTACTCATTAGCTGTTGGTAGCAAATTTGACACAGGAAAAAGAAAAAAATAAAAAGAAAAATTAGAAAAATGTGTGGTTATCTGCAAATTTGCTAAAATGAAATGAAAGTGATCTCAAAGGAAATGTTAAAAATGGTAAATTTTTGTTTAATCTTCTCTCAAAACGATGAAAATAAGCACTTTTGATTATCATTTTGGACTGCTAGGAGCCAAATCAACCATATCCTTCTCATTTCTGTTTGTAAAAGGAAAAATAAATAAAAATCAGCCCAAAAGAACAAAAGAACATCTTGAAATGAGAAATAAAAATAAGTAAATACTGCCAAACAAGCCCTAATATGTTACTCTGTCCTTTTAGTTCCTTCTCAACACTAACAGAGGTAAAATCCATCCAAAACCATTCATTAAATTGAAAGAAATATAAAAGAGCATACTCTTGGATTGACTGATCCTTCCCTTGCCATTGGGTTTGCTGTCATGGATTCCAACCCAGCACCAATACCTATATAGAAGATGCATACATTTTTAAAGAAATAAATAAAGAACAGATGAGGCATCAAGATTGCTGACATCCAAGCCATCCCCCAATAATAGATGACCCTTACCAATATCATACAATCTAGCTTTAATAGCTGCAGCTACATTAGCAACTGCCTGAAGACCAGAAGAACAGTGCCTATTCACGGTTCTAATCGGCACAGTTTCTGGGCAATGGGGATAAGCTATATATCAGCATTCAACAATGCAAGGGACTGAAACTTTAACGCCCTCAAAATAATAACATTAAACCCATCAAATAAGACATTCATTGACAAATGAAATAACCACATTCTTCTATTCATCAGAGTTTCATTACAAAAGTATTACATGTTAACAACAAAAGAAAAATGCCCTACGGGCTTAAAGCTTTCCAAGTTAACACTTGGTTACAACAAAAGAGTGCTAACTCATCTACACATTAAGCCCTCGGCTTGAATATACATGTAATACATCAAAAAGGAACTAAAACCACAACAATCTGCTCGCCTCTAGCCTCCCAAGCTATGACCTTGGAGGTGGCATGCTACCTGTACCTGAAAATGATATTCCCTTATAGGTGAGCCACAGCCCAGTAGAAATACACTAAACCAACCATGAACAATGACTAAAAGATTAGCAATTGATAGATGGCCAACACTGATACATCCACATAAATCACATTTTATGTCATCCGACTTATGAGTCCAAGTTACTTTTCATTTTCCCCTTTTCAACAGATGAGCATATTAGCTCTATCATCATCTCAACAGATATGTATAAAAAACTATATCCCACATTCACAGATAAGCATATAAACTATATCTACATTCCCAACAGATATGTATAACAACAATATCCCACATTCACAGATAAGCATATAAGCTGTATCCACACTTCACAAAGATAAGCATATTAGCTCTATCTTCACTTCTCTAGACAAGCATATGAGCTGTATCTACGGAATTCATCCCCTATCTTCTCCCAATACTATCCGGTTTAGAGGTACATCCCCCATCTTCCCCAAAACCGCGGAGTACATCCCCCATCTCCTCCTCTACACATCACGTATACAAACACATTGGTTCTATATACAATCACTCAATACATACAGTTAATGTATTCTATCAACCGTCAAATTCCATGACACATTCCATTGATTAGTTTCCGTTTGCCTAATCATCATGCATTGTCTACAACAATCACGACTATCCTCCACTGATAGCCCAAAGCAGTTATTTCTAAACAGAAAATAAATGCACAAATGGGTATTCAATCAACATTTCAATTCGGTGTGTGATAAACAATTCAACTACACCCTTTAACCCCATGCACTCCCAATCTCAACAATTTCATTTCATTTCATTTCCTCATTTCTCACAATTAATTACCCCAATTAATCAATCAATGTAATTAGGTCATTTTCCATAATTAACATTACAACCCTTAGGTCCCATTTTCATCAATGATTCAACATTTATTCCATTCCTCTATACCAAACATGCATCTAGGTTTATTATAAATAAAACCCCAACTTTTGTAAAATAACACAAAAGCCCCAAACTTTCACAAAATTACCAAACCAACCCCAACATCTCAAAATACCAAAATTTAAAGGCAAAATCCATAGAGAGGAGTAGGATATCCCCACCTCAAATTTGGAGCCCCAAGGGAGAAGATGACAAAACCCAACGTGCTCCAAATCCCGAAATTTTCAGATTAAAATGTAGCCCTCGACGATCAACAACTTTTTGTAAAGGCCAAAGATGAGCAAATCACTCCTACTAGATCAAAACCTAGAGAGAAGGTAGAGTTCTAGAGTGAGAGGCTCAACAATGGTGTTTTTGGAAAAGTAGGAGAGAGAAGAGAAAGTAAAAAAGTGATTTGAAAAGTCAAAACTCGGAACTTAAACCCAGTCGCCCCGTTCGAGCGTCAAACGCCCCGCTCGAGCGTCAAACACCCCGCTCGAGCGTCACTCACAGACTCCCGCTCGAGCGGCGGATACACACTCCCAGAACTTTTACAGAACCAGGTCTCCGCTCGAGCTTCCAACTCCCCGCTCGAGCGGCACTCACACAACCCCGCTCGAGCGGCCAACTCCACGCTCGAGCGTCCAACCCTGCACAGGAAATACTGGATGGGTACAATTCCCGCTCGAGCGCCAGAACCCCCGCTCGAGCGGACAGGTCAAAATCTGGGCAGCTAGTTTTGGTTTCTAAACTCAACCAACCTGTAACAAACCTGCCCAACACATCCTACAACTCAAATACGAAGTAAAAAGGATGTAAACAAGGTAATAATCAACTACCAACATCTACGGACACATGTCCGGATCACTGTACAACGAGGGTAAATCCGGGATCGCTACAACCTCCCCCCTTAAAGAATTTCGTCCCCGAAATTAAGCACAAGTTTTCAAAAATAAGTTTTCCTCCGTTTTAAACAATGTTACATTTTTACATTCAACAATTCGACCCATTACTGGTCACCCCCTCCCTTTAACAAGAGGCATTTCACAATATGTAAACAACATATGTACTTTCAACATGCATCAACATTACGCATTTCCTTTCCAATTTCAACAATATATTCAACATATATAATGTTACATTCAACTTCCATATGAGGCAAGTTCCAAAACATACTTCCAACAAACCAAACATTTTCAATGTTTCACAACTTAAGACATATAAAAGCTCTTAAGTTCAACAATAGTTCAAAATCTAAATACAAGATTACATATCAACAAACAAGTCTGGATATTTTTCGCGGACTTCCAACTCACGTTCCCAAGTGGCTTCCTCCACTCCGTGATGTTTCCACAAGACTTTCACCAAAGGAATGGTCTTGCCACGCAGGACCTAATCCCGCCTATCCAAGACCCGAACCGGTCTCTCCTCATACGAGGCATCCTCATCTATCTCTAAATCAGTCCAATCCAACACATGCGATGGATCCGGCTCATACTTCCGAAGCATACTTACATGAAACACGTCATGCACTCCGGACAACTGCGGCGGTAAGGCTAACCGATAAGCAACCTCGCCAATCCTCTCAAGAATCTCAAAAAGACCAATAAACCGAGGGGATAACTTCCCACTCTTCCCAAACCTCATCAAGCCTCGCCTAGGTGATATCTTCTGAAAGACATGATCACCTACCTCAAACGCCAAAGGCCTCCTCCTATGGTCAGCATAAGATTTCTGACGACTCTGGGCTGTAACAAGCCTCCTACGGATAAGCTCAACTTTCTCCGTCGTCTCCCTAACCAACTCCGGACCCAACAAAGGTGCATCACCCACCTCGGCCCAACACACTGGAGACCTACACGGTCGGCCATACAAGGCCTCAAACGGTGCCATACCGATGCTAGACTGAAAGCTGTTGTTGTAGGCAAACTCTACCAAGGGTAAGTGCCTCTCCCACGTTCCACTGAAGTCCAGGACACAACCCCGAAGCATATCCTCGAGGATCTGAATAGTACGCTCGGACTGCCCGTCAGTCTGAGGATGGTAAGCCGTACTAAAGGTCAACTTAGTGCCCAAGGCACTCTGCAAACTCTGCCACAACCTAGCAGTAAAACGAGGATCTCTATCTGAGACGATCGTCACTGGGACCCCGTGCAACCTCACTATGTCCCGAATATACAAGTCGGCAAGATGATCTACCGAATCTCTCACGCGCATAGGAATGAAGTGCGCCGACTTAGTCAACCGGTCTACAACCACCCAAATAGCATCACTACCCCGTTGAGTCCTCGGAAGACCTACAACGAAGTCCATAGTGACATGCTCCCACTTCCATTCGGCAATAGGCAAGGGTTGCAACAAACCCGCTGGCCTCTGATGCTCGGCCTTCACTTGCTGGCAAGTAAGGCACTTCGATACGAAAACAGCCACATCTCTCTTCATACCCCGCCACCAAAACTGGCGACCCAAATCCTGATACATCTTAGTACCTCCCGGATGCACCGCAAGGCGCGAATGGTGAAACTCTCGGAGTACTTCCTCTCGGCAAGACTCCGGCACAAACAAACGGTCTCGGTATCTCACACTCAGGTCGGGATACACCGTCAAACCCTTCTCAACCTTCCCAGTGGAGATCTTCTCTCGGAGGGATTCTATCTCAAGGTCACCTCTCTGTGCCTCTAATACTCGTGTCACAAGTGTAGGCTGCGCAACAACAGAAAACAAGGCCGCAGCCTCAACGGATTCGCCCAGTAGCAAATCAAACTCGCCAAGTGCTCCCAACATCTCCCATTCTCGGATGGCTATACTAGCTACATCACTAATGGATTTCCTACTAAGGGCATCGGCCACAACATTGGCCTTTCCCGGATGATAATGCAACTCAAAATCATAATCCTCAATGAACTCCATCCACCTTCTCTGCCTCAAATTCAAGTCTCTCTGTGTAAACAGATACTTTAAACTCTTGTGGTCCGAGAATACCTCGAACTTCTCACCATAAAGGTAGTGCCTCCAGATTTTCAAGGCAAAGATCACAGTCGCTAACTCTAGGTCGTGTGTAGGGTAATTCTTCTCGTGTATTTTCAACTGACGTGAGCCATAAGCTACCACTTTCCCCTCTTGCATCAACACACAACCCAAACCCTCTCGTGAGGCATCACAATAAACCACATAACCCAACCCTCTCTCCGGAATAATCAACACCGGAGCGGTGGTCAATCTAACCTTTAACTCTTGGAATGACTTTTCACAAGTCTCACTCCACACAAACTTGACTCCCTTCCGAGTCAGTCTAGTCAACGGTGACGCTAACCTGGAGAAATTTTTCACAAACCGGTGGTAATACCCAGCTAATCCCAGAAAACTGCGGATCTCAAATACACTCTTAGGCTGTGCCCAATCTTGCACTACCTCTACCTTGGATGTATCAACAGACACTCCTTCTCCGGATACCACGTGGCCTAAGAATTTGACTTCCCTCAGCCAGAACTCACACTTCCCAAACTTGGCATACAGCCTATGGGCTCTAAGCAACTCAAGCACCACTCTCAAGTGTTCCTCGTGCTCCTCCTCAGAAGGCGAATAAACAAGAATGTCGTCCACGAAAACGACTACAAATCGATCCAAGAATTCCCGGAAGATCCGATTCATCAAGTCCATAAAGACTGCTAGTGCATTGGTAAGCCCAAATGGCATCACCAGAAACTCATAGTGGCCATACCGCGTACGGAATGCCGTCTTCGGAATATCCTCCTCCCTGACCCTTAACTGGTGGTAACCCGATCTCAAGTCTATTTTAGAGAAACAACGGGAACCCTTCAACTGGTCAAACAAATCATCTATACGGGGCATAGGGTATTTATTCTTAATCGTAGCCCGATTCAACTTCCGGTAGTCTATACACAATCTCAAGGCACCATCTTTCTTTTTAGCAAAGAGGGCCGGTGCTCCCCACGGTGAAACACTAGGGCGAACAAAACCCTTATCTAGCAATTCCTGGAGCTGAACTTTCAACTCAACCAACTCTGTTAGAGCAAAACGGTAAGGTGCCATAGAAATTGGCGCCGTGCCGGGCACTAGATCAATAGAGAACTCTATCTCTCGGTGAGGTGGCAAACTAACAAGATCTTCGGGAAAGACATCCGAATACTCACAAACCACCCTCGGCAATACAAGCTGGGTCTCACCACTCTCACCTCTCTCAAAGCTAGCAAGTAGACCACTAAGCTCACTTCGCCCTCGCGAATCATACCCCGGTGGTAAAACACAACCAACCCGGTCTCCCAAGAAATGGAACCACTCCCTGCTCAAGGTACATAACGTGACCCTCTGGCGGTAGCAATCGATAACAGCCCGGTATGACGATAGCCAGTCCATACCCAAAATAACATCAAAACCCTTCATGGGCATGATAACAAACGGAAAAGGAAGCCTATGGTCGGCGACCTCTATATCACAACCTCTAACACCTTGTTTCAAGATCAACTCACCACCCAAAGGCGATACCACACAAATAGGAGATGTTAATTGTGCCAACTCCAATTCTAAAACAGATGCAAATGCAGCAGATACAAAAGAATGAGATGCACCTGTGTCAATCAACACACTAGCAACCGAGTTGCAAAACAGAAAAGTACCTCTCACTACCGATGGAGCCGGTACTAAATCTTGCGCGGTAACAGCATACACGCGCCCTGTAGGCCCCTGGTCTACCTGCTCACCTCTAGGAGCATACGACTGTTGCACTGACTGGGACGACGAAGCCCCCGGATTGGCCCTTGAGGCCTGCACAGACTGAGCTGGCTGAAATCCCTGCGTCTGTCTAGAACCAGACGCTCCCGAAGTGGCACTCAACTGCGGGCAAAACCTCTTCAGGTGCCCAGGCTGTCCACACTGATAACATGACAAGGGCTGCCCCCTGCCCAAACTCTGACTCTGCGGTCTAGCTGAAGAAGAAGCAGCTCTCTGACCCCCACCCTTCTGCGGGCAAACTGAAACCTTGTGACCCAGCTGGCCACACTTGTAACAAGCAAACTCCCCCTGATTGCCTCTTCCCGAGCCTGCACTCGGCACTAGAAAGGTCGATCTAGAAACTGCACCCTGAGACTGCTGAGGGTTATAACCCCTCTGCCTCCTGCCATCACCCTGGCCATCTTGGCCCCTCTTGGAGCCCCTCTGCTCTTCCTCCTCTTCCTGCATCATAATTTCCATATGAGCAGCGGCATCTACCAGGTGTCTATACTCTCGGATGTAAGATCCACCAACTCTCAACTTGAGGCCCCGCCTCAACTTCCGCTCAAACTCATAGCAACGGCGTTCCTCAGACGCCACCAATTCAGGTGCAAACCTGGACAGACTGGTAAAAGTAGCCTCAAACTCGGCCACTGACAAGCCCTGTTGTTTAAGCCGGCTAAACTGATCCCTCAGTTTCTCCCTAGCTGCTGCAGACAAAAACCTCTCCTGAAAAGCATTCACAAACGCCTCCCATGTACCACCAACACGAGCCTTCTCATACTTCCACCATTGACCCGCATCTCCCTTCAGTTGGAAGGATGCCAAGGTCACTTTCAGTGCTCCGTCCTCGATGCCAAGCATCTCGAACGTTTTACTCATTTGCTCTAGCCACTCATCAGCCTTCAGTGGCTCCTTCGGATCCCTGATAAATTCATCCGGATTAGACCGGAAAAACTCCCTCTTCAAGAAAGAAGGCCCTGCCTCAGCTGCCTGATTCCCAGCTCTAAAAATACCCAAAGCTCCTGCTATCTCTCTGGCCAAGGCACCCATAGCCTGTTGACCCGCTGGCTCGGCCACATTGGCCTGGCCAACTCCCTCCTGCACTGCCGGAATCTCACCCGGTAACGGTACTTCCTGCCTCGCAGGTCTACCACGCCTAGCACCTCTTCCTCGTCCTGACATCCTAATAAAGGTGATACAGAACGTTAGCACATTCATAAATATGCCAAAACTAAACACTCACGTCCTAATGCATGGACAACTGTAATTCACTCCACGTAAGCACATAAACACATAAGCACTTACGAATTTCATCTCCGGATAATGATAGTCTCGAGGCATTACTAGAGTTTCGGTTAGAAACGACATTGATCAAGTGCCTTTCCAATAAGACTCCCAGAAACCCAAGGATCCAATCGACATCCTAGAAATTAAATCCCATACCCACATAGTCACATAAGCATGTTATCAATCAAGCACATAGCATATGATACTACATCTAAGTCTCTATCAAGCGAGACAAACCCATTGTGATACTAATCACTTCCCACGTACCCAAAGTATTCGAACCCGGTACGCTCTGATACCAAGTTGTAACGCCCTCAAAATAATAACATTAAACCCATCAAATAAGACATTCATTGACAAATGAAATAACCACATTCTTCTATTCATCAGAGTTTCATTACAAAAGTATTACATGTTAACAACAAAAGCAAAAATGCCCTACGGGCTTAAAGCTTTCCAAGTTAACACTTGGTTACAACAAAAGAGTGCTAACTCATCTACACATTAAGCCCTCGGCTTGAATATACATGTAATACATCAAAAAGGAACTAAAACCACAACAATCTGCTCGCCTCTAGCCTCCCAAGCTATGACCTTGGAGGTGGCATGCTACCTGTACCTGAAAATGATATTCCCATATAGGGTGAGCCACAGCCCAGTAGAAATACACTAAACCAACCATGAATAATGACTAAAAGATTAGCAATTGATAGATGGCCAACACTGATACATCCACATAAATCACATTTTATGTCATCCGACTTATGAGTCCAAGTTACTTTTCATTTTCCCTTTTTCAACAGATGAGCATATTAGCTCTATCATCATCTCAACAGATATGTATAAAAAACTATATCCCACATTCACAGATAAGCATATAAGCTATATCTACATTCCCAACAGATATGTATAACAACAATATCCCACATTCACAGATAAGCATATAAGCTGTATCCACACTTCACAAAGATAAGCATATTAGCTCTATCTTCACTTCTCTAGACAAGCATATGAGCTGTATCTACGGAGTTCATCCCCTATCTTCTCCCAATACTATCCGGTTTAGAGGTACATCCCCCATCTTCCCCAAAACCGCGGAGTACATCCCCCATCTCCTCCTCTACACATAACGTATACAAACACATTGGTTCTATATACAATCACTCAATACATACAGTTAATGTATTATATCAACCGTCAAATTCCATGACACATTCCATTGATCAGTTTCCGTTTGCCTAATCATCATGCATTGTCTACAACAATCACGACTATCCTCCACCGATAGCCCAAAGCAGTTATTTCTAAACAGAAAATAAATGCACAAATGGGTATTCAATCAACATTTCAATTCGGTGTGTGATAAACAATTCAACTACACCCTTTAACCCCATGCACTCCCAATCTCAACAATTTCATTTCATTTCCTCATTTCTCACAATTAATTACCCCAATTAATCAATCAATGTAATTAGGTCATTTTCCATAATTAACATTACAACCCTTAGGTCCCATTTTCATCAATGATTCAACATTTATTCCATTCCTCTATACCAAACATGCATCTAGGTTTATTATAAATAAAACCCCAACTTTTGTAAAATAACACAAAAGCCCCAAACTTTCACAAAATTACCAAACCAACCCCAACATCTCAAAATACCAAAATTTAAAGACAAAATCCATAGAGAGGAGTAGGATATCCCTACCTCAAATTCGAAGCCCCAAGGGAGAAGATAACAAAACCCAACGTGCTCCAAATCCCGAAATTTTCAGATTAAAATGTAGCCCTCGACGATCAACAACTTTTTTGTAAAGGCCAAAGATGAGCAAATCACTCCTACTAGATCAAAACCTAGAGAGAAGGTAGAGTTCTAGAGTGAGAGGCTCAACAATGGTGTTTTTGGAAAAGTAGGAGAGAGAAGAGAAAGTGAAAAAGTGATTTGAAAAGTCAAAACTCGGAACTTAAACCCAGTCGCCCCGCTCGAGCGTCAAACACCCCGCTCGAGCGTCACTCACAGACTCCCGTTCGAGCGTCAACAATCCCGCTCGAGCGGCGGATACACACTCCCAGAACTTTTATAGAACCAGGTCTCCACTCGAGCTTCCAACTCCCCGCTCGAGCGGCACTCACACAACCCCACTCGAGCGGCCAACGCCACGCTCGAGCGTCCAACCCTGCACAGGAAATACTGGATGGGTGCAATTCCCGCTCGAGCGCCAGAACCCCCGCTCGAGCGGACAGGTCAAAATCTGGGCAGCTAGTTTTGGTTTCTAAACTCAACCAACCTGTAACAAACCTGCCCAACACATCCTACAACTCAAATACGAGGTAAAAAGGATGTAAACAAGGTAATAATCAACTACCAACATCTACGGACACATGTCCGGATCACTGTACAACGAGGGTAAATCCGGGATCGCTATAGAAACAAATACCGTGCCCACAACGTCTCCAATTTCACTTGGATTCAGATTTGTTCTCTCTGTCAATGCCTATACCAAATACTCATCATAAGAACAGAATATTCTAAATCTCATTAAACCTTGTTTTAGAGGACATATCAACACATTAGAAGACAACAAAGAAAACAAACCCTCAGAACAGGTGCGAGTAAATCATCAGGATAAGTATCCTTGAAACCCCCCCTCTTTGACTTGTAAAGTGTAGTCCGATATGCCCTGCACAAAGCGATAAGCACAAAAAGTGTAAAGATATATGACTTCACAAACTTGAGCATAAAAGAGAACTTTAAATAGTGTGAGTTACTTACACGACAATGACTACATCATCCCCATAAACAGAACTCCTACGGTATGCTGCACTATCCCCAGCAGCACAGATAGATTAATGTCATTCATCATGTAGAAATGAAATCAAGGAATGCTAAAACACCTTATTGTACAACCATTCAATCCATGAGGCAAACTTGCATAAACGGGATACAAGTATCAAACCAAGTACACGCTCTGTATATTTGATCTGTAATACATAACCTTGAATTAAGCAATCTAAATACCATTCTAAAACACATAAATGACACTATCACAAAAGAAACGTACAGCAAATAGAGTGAGGATGCAAGCACCCGTTGTTACCCTTATGCACATCACTGAACCAAGCCTGAACAAGGTTATAGTCCTTTCATCAAACATTAAGTTATAAGCATTCAACAACAACAACAACAACAAAAAAAGGAACTAAGTACAGCTTTAAAAGTATCGAGATTAATTTTCCCGCCGTGGAAGGCTATGATTGTCAACACCTGAAGAAGATCAAAACACACATTTGATTTTTGATTTCAGCCATAAAGAAACTGCATATAAGACAGTGCAGTAATAGCAGATGGACAAAATTATAAAGAAACTGCATATAAAGAAACTACATACAAGTGTTGGATCAAAGAATTATAAGATAAAAAAAAAAGGACAGAATTTCCCCTGCATGCAGTATTGCCAAAAATATAAATACAGCAATAGCAAAAGACGGCAAAAAAGGAAAAAAGAAAAAAAAAAAAGACAAATAGTAAAGCTCCACCAAACATGTACCCAAATAGGTAGAATGAAAAGAAGACATACTTTCATCTTTAAGATACAACAATGACTTCATGGGAAGAACAAAAGGAAAGGATGAGGTCAGGCTTTGAGCATGAAATTGGAAACGTTAACAGTTTCAGAGCCAGAAATAAGATTAACTTGTTTAGCCATAACGATTGAAGCTATGGTAGTAGTGGCAACAACAGTATGGAAAGGATGAAGTAGAAGAGATCACCAAGCAGTGAATTAAATTTTAATTTGATATAACAATAACCCAAGCGAATTGAATCAAACCAAACTAAACATTGTGTCCGAATCAAGTGTGGTCGACTAATCAAGCCTATATACTCAAAAGTAAATAAATTCATCTTTCTTTTTTTTCAAAAGTAAATAAATTCATCTTTTTTTTTTTTTTTTTTTTTTTTTTTTTTTTTT
This sequence comes from Camellia sinensis, assembly GCF_055761805.1. Classification (NCBI taxonomy): domain Eukaryota; kingdom Viridiplantae; phylum Streptophyta; class Magnoliopsida; order Ericales; family Theaceae; genus Camellia; species Camellia sinensis. The sequence continues at coordinate 413,543 of NW_028128998.1, read as the reverse complement.
TTTACTACTGAGTCTAATCTAACCATATGTTAATGTTCAATCATCATATATTTTGCTGAAATTTTAAGCATACAAATCCAGCAGATACATGCATTATAAACCCCCAAAACAAAACAAAACAAAAATTTCAAATGAAAAATATCCATTAAAGCAATGGATTAAAAAGGGTATAATTGAAATGCACCTTTCTGGGCATGAAGAAGATTTCGACCCATTAAAGATCTACCCCCAAATATATCATCTGCATTACACAAACCCACATGTAAAAATTACTATTATTACAATAGATATACATATATAGAAAGATAAGTATTGGGTTTTGCATACCTAAAATGAAAAAGGAAGCAGATGTAGACATAGAGAGGCTAGTCAAAAGGAAGAAGAAGACAAGTAAAAAGAGAGTCCCTTAAGTGTATTTAAAAAGTAATCAAATTAGCACAAATTAGATAGAATATCACAAATTAGCACTCAAGATTTAAGAGCTAATGATCTTACCTTGTGAAGTTGCTGAACAACCTCCTATTAGTCATTTTTCACCAGATATTTGAAACCATTCATCAAATGTTTCAGCTGAGCTAAATATCTGAGGCAAGAGAATTACAGAGAAGAGAAATCTAAAAAGAACATAGGGATCTATATATATATACACAAATTGAAACATTGTTTTGATAGATTACAAAGATTAACAAACAAAATGAATGAGAAAGTCAATTATCAGAACACATGGCCACCATGATCTTGACCGATATCACAAAGCATCAAATCAAAAGAACTCACCTGAATTTTGTATATATATATATAGTATTCGTTGGGATAGGCTTCCTTGAAAAGGACCGAGTCAGACCTAGTCACAACAACTTCGGTGATTTTATCGAAGTATAGCTGTACCAGAAAGAAGTATAATTAAATAATTTCATAATAGTAGAAGAGTAGTAAACAAACAAATGTATTTATGTGGAAAAAAAAATAAAGCATATAAGTGAAGCTCCCTAGACAGTATGTGTTTAACAGGTAATTTAATGTCGACGGGAAGATCATATTTCTGCTCAGGTTTTTTGTTATCAGAAGGAGCAGCAAGAACTACAATTGCACAATCATTTCAAATATAAGCACCTCTTTATGGGCTCTAGTAGCTACAAAATGGAAGGGGTTCAAGTAAATAAGATCTAGTAGTGATTGAATCCTTCTAGTGTTCCAAATAAGAAAAATGTTTTCATGTATGTCCAATTGAACTTTTAAGTTATGTATAGACCTTCCACAGGAGCATTTTCTGGACTAGCAGGTTGTACACCTTCAATAGCCAGCCAGTGACAAACAATTGAAGTATAAAGTGGTGCTTTTGGCAAAGGCGCTTCAATCACCTACATGTTAAAATTTAAGGAAAAAAAATCAATAAATAAATAAATAAGAAAAGAAACATGGAAAAATGATCTGGCCAAATTAAGACAGTTGGCATAAGAAGCAATCTCTTATATCTTTAAAATCCAAATCCTTGTCATCAATGTAAAACAAATCCTTGTGTCCAGCAGTTCTTCTGAACCGCAAAGGATCCCCGGAGGCAAATCCATAAATTAGCTAAGTCAAAAATAGTGGCCAGAATATTAGACACTCATATTAGAAACACTAAACTTTTACAAAAAGAAAAAGTAAAAATAATGAAAGAAAATATAAGGAAAAGGGAAATTTCACTATTGCCACATAAAACCTTTTTTTTAAAATCAAATCAGAGCCATCATCTAGATATTCCACATCACATGCATTGAGCAGTGGCAAGCTAAAACCAAATATATTTTAGCCATTCAAAGGTCAACCAGAACTGTCAACTAAGTTGGTCAACCAGAATTAAGGTAGGATACCTCGATTGTAATTTAGTCGTTCTGATCAGAAATAATCACTTAAATTGCAAATTGATTGTAATTTAATCGTTCTTGTTTCTACTTGTGAAGATTAAGCCAAAACTAAAGAATTCTGGTTGTTCCCTATCAACCACGCAATGGTAATTATGGTCAAACATGGCTATTTAAGCACAATCCTATAGGAATATAAATAGAACATATGAATTAACACAGTGTATAGCTATAGCATTGAATATTTTTGAAATGGAATTACCTCAACATTTCTTAAGTTGAGTGCGCTATCAACATCATCTGTTGTCAACATAGTTCTCTTTGAATGATGCATGCATTTGATTGCCTCCTGCAGAGTTTCACAACAAAAAGTATCATTAAGTCCCACCATCTGTGCATGAAAAATGACATAGAGAGAAAGAGAGAGATTATGTTGTGTAAGATAACTCTTCACAGTTTTCTTCAAATGAAAGTAGAAAATTTAGGAGCCCTTTCACAAACTAAATTATAGGGCAAATTAGTAGTATTGCAAACTGTGAGCAACTAAAATTTTTAGAATTAAAGATGTTTGTCATTCTATGTTAAAATTTAAAATCACAATGGATTAAACTTATCAACTATTCAACATAGTCAGCTACACTCTGCTTGAAATTTTAAGTGGTAGCTAATGTACATTACCAAATGCGGTTATGAATATATCACTAAAATCTCAGTTAAAACCACTTAATGGGTTTACAAAAAGAACCATACACAAATAGAAAGGAAAATGTTCTTCCATTATATTAAAATGCTACACTTACTTAAAATTTGTACAAAAACTCTATTTACAACCTGATGTGACACCCACATCAACCTGTGTTTTAAAAAGAAGGCAGTTACAGACATGCCAGATCATTTTGCAAGTTTTCTTTGTACGTATAGCATTACATGCACTTTTTACAGCGCATGGACAATACAGCAACCAACAGAGGCAGCAATACAGCATATACAAATCAAAATAGAGGCATGCAACCTAATACAAATACAAACAAATCAAATAGAGGCATGCAACCTAGTGCTAGCAGAGGCCAAAAACAGTAGCAGATACACAGCAGATTAGCAGATTAGCATTAGATACAGAGTAGCAGACCAACCACACAACAATGTTTACATCAGCTTAGGTGAATCAAATATGAGAAAATATACAGCATGGACCATCTCAATCAAGATGCTCATTTCTATCTAGTTTCATTTTTATTTTTTTCAGAGGGTTTGATGAACAATATACAGCATGGACCATCTCAATCAATATTTCACTTTCACACATCAGGAAGAAAAGCAGGACTATTTAAATTTGTCTACAAAATATATGAAGTTTTCTTTGGGGCTTTCAAGAGACCAAGTGCCTCAAACACTTTCATTCACATGCCTGTGCTTACCAGTTTTTTTAGAAGATGATATGATTGCAAGCATCAAAAGGATAAAAGTAAACTCGGGAAGCCAGAAGGGAAGAGCCAGGTTAAGTTGAGAATTGTTGCCGTTCAAAGATGTGGGAAGATAACACATACCACTAATAAGAGATGGTAGCAGGTTTCACCATCAGCGTGTTCAAGGAGTATGAACTGAGACCAAATTTTCAAAACACCGATTCAGCATTTTTCAAAACACTGATTCAAAACAGAGATAAATCACAAACAGAAAAACTAACCTCTGATCGAAGAAGACGAAGGAGATAAATCATGAAGCTGTGCTCAAAATCGAACTCGAAATCACAATCCCGAGATGAATCACTGACCTGTAGAAGAATCGAAGAAGAATCACTGAGTAAAAGAGTGAAGAAGAATCGAGAGCCCTAAGGGCTTAAGACCTATATAGAGCCCTAAACAAAAGTATTCACTAAGCAAAACATTGATCCAAAACAGAGATAAATCACAAACAGAAAACTAACCTCTGATCAAAGAAGACGAAGAGTTCCAAATCCATGGAGATAAATCACGGAGCTGTGCTCAAAATTAAACTTTGAAATCGCAATCCTGAGATGAATCACCGAACTGAAGAAGAATTGAAGAAGAATCACTGAGTAAGAGACTGAAGAACAATCGATCCTCTGAGAGAGAGATTTGGAGAAACAGATTCGATTCTCTGCAAGAAAGAGAGAGCAAGAGAGTGAGTGAGACGGGATTCAATCGTCTAGACGGCGGTGCTCAAAATAGGGTTTTCAAAATAAAGGTTTGGAGAGACAGAAGTGGGTGTGAAGAGAGCCGGATTTGAAGGCGCTTTTCAAACGCCTTCCACTCACAAAACGGTACCGTTTTAATTTATAACAAATGTGACGTTTAAAAAACGCCGTTAATTGTTAGAAAAAGTGACGTTTACTTAAGCGCCGTTAAATCCCTAATTTCCTGTAGTGCTCCTTATTCCTCAACCCCAGTCCAACACCTCCCTCTCATTTTCCCCGTTTGATTGCTTTCCAACCTCGACCTAGAACCGTGTTATCTATTAGATCAAATGAAACAAAATCTATAATTCATGGTCAAAATCGAGCAAATGAAAAATACATGGATTAAAATGACACGAGGCAAACTATAGAGACTACCAACGTAATTTACCTTAATTTTTATAAATTCTTCAATCTTGGCTCTGTAGAAGAAGTTTAGCCCTATATGGGTTTTGATTTGAGTTTCTCAGCAATTAAAACTAGGAGTGAGTTTGGTTCGGTTTAGTTCGATTTTAAAATAAATAAAGATTAAACTATTACTTACGTTTTCATGAAATTTAGAACCAAATCAAACTATGCAAATCTTGGAACCGAACCATGAAAACACAATTCAGTTCAGTTTGGAACCACAGGTTTTATAGACCTTGTCGTCATTGACAACATTATTACAACATGTCCAAACATCAAGCAATCTATCATCATTTTACAAACAAACTAATTTAATAATTGTTTAGAACTAGTTCTGCCATTATACAATAATACACTTACAAGAGCAGAGGGTTAACAACTTGTGAATGAATATATATATATGAGAGTTTAATAAAATACTTGAATGCCTATCATAAATAACAAATTATATATATGTACATATTTAAACAGATCTCTATTCCAAACTAGAACCATAACTATAAAATCATGAACCAAACCATGAAATAAAGTTTGCCTATTTTAAAAACTAGGATTGCACGGTACATTGAGAAAACCATACCAAACCACAGGGTTTGGTCTAGATTGGACTAATTTATAGTTTATTAAGGCCAAGTTTGGCAATCCAAAAATAATCCATCTTTTTATTTTTTTTTCATCACATCACAGCTCTACTTTTCTGCACATTTTTTCGTAAAAAAATAAAAAGTACATTTATTTAGGTCATTCCAAACAATCCATAAATTTTCTTGCTTAATAGTAATTAAAACAATGCAAAAACAATGTAGCTAAAACAACATTGCTTCCCTTGAGCATCTCCAGCAGCCTCGTCTTTTTTCACTTTTCAGCCATAGAAGCTAGCTTGGAAACAGCAAACACTCCTTCAGCAAACTCGCTCAAGTCTCGCTAAAATGGTTTAGAGCTATAGTAACACCCAGGACAAGCGAGGCAATATTCATGGGGCTTGCAATTTTTTAAAAAATTTTCCTTCCTTCATTTCTCATTTTGGCGCTAAAGTAAGCAAAATTTCCACCAAGTGGTCGACCGCCCAAAGCTCTTTTCTTGTTTTGTTGTCCAGCCATGGTTCAGTTGTCTGATCTGCTGCTTTGCTTTGGTTGACTGCTTGTTTACTTGCTTTCTGTACTTTTAAGGCATCAAATAATTCTAAATAAAACTAAGAGATTAGAATTATGATAATTTGCTGATCGGGGGATGTCCTGGCGGATAATGGGTGACCGGGAGGATGTCCAAAACATGTTTAAAAGAAGGTAGTTAAAGAATAATCTATACTATATATTAAGTAAAAGGGGATTTTAACCCCTAAGACCTGTGGAAGTTTCAATATCTCAATCTGAATTTTTTATATTTTATATTATTTATTTAAAAAAAACTCAGCATTTATTGATTTGGTCAAAATTCCATACTCAGCACTTATTAACTTTTTTCAATTCACATGTCTTTCTACATGCCTGCATTTATTGATTGGTCAAAATCCCCTGATCAATATTTAAAATCTCCTCATACAAATAATTATAGATACAATCCGTATATAGTTACAGCAATACCCTTTTCAACTTCTTCCATACACTATGGTTAGTGATAAAATTGTTAAATTATTTTCATAAAAAACCTAAAACAAATATAATGCCTACGTTTATTGATTTGGTCAAAATCCCCTGATCAGCATTTAAAATCCCCTCATACAAATAATTATAGATACAATCCGTATATAGTTACTGCAGTATCCTTTTCAACTTCTCTCATACACTATGGTTAGTGATAAGATTGTTAAATTATTTTCATAAAAAATCTTAAAAAACATAATTTATATATTAAAAAAAATCTAAAACAAATATAAATATCTATAATTATCCCGTGCATAGCACGAGTGATAGGCTAGTATCTATATTATGTATTAAGTAAAAATGAGGTTTTTAACCCCCAAGGCCTGTGGGAGCTTTAATATCTCAATCTGAATTTTCTAAATTTTTTATTTTTTATTTAAAAAAAAAACTCAGCATTTATTGATTTAGTCAAAATCCCCTAATCAGCATTTATTAAATTTTTTCAATCCACATGTCTTTCCACATGCCTACATTTATTGATTTGGTCAAAATCCCCTTATCAGCATTTAAAATCCCGTCATACAAATAATTATAGATACAATCCATATATAGTTACTGCAGTACCCTTTTCAATTTCTCCCGTACACTATGGTTAGTGATAAGATTGTTAAATTATTTTTATAAAAAATCTTTAAAAACATAATTTATATATTAAAAAAAATCTAAAACAAATATAAATATCTATAATTATCCCGTGCATAGCACGGGTGATAGTCTATCTATACTATATATTAAGCAAATGAGAGTTTTTAACCCCAAACCTTGTGGGAGCTCCAATCTCCCAATCTAAATTTTTTTATTTTTTTATTTAAAAAAAAAAATCTTAGCATTTATTAACTTCTCCCAGCTTCCAAGTCTTACCCTCATAATAACACTTTAATGCATTAAGAACAAGCATAAAAAAAATTCTTTGAAATCTAACACATGAATTCCTTGAAATGTCCCAACACATATGATTATTATCCCTCATAATAACACTTTAATGCATTAAGAACAAATATAAAAAAAATTTCTTGAAAAGTCCAACATATATGATTATTATCAAAATATTAAACTTTAATATAATATATAAAAGGAAAAAAAGAAGACATTTTAAAAAATAAAAAAAAATTAAAAATCACAATTCACGTATATAGATAATTGTAAACATAATCCGTGCATAGCATAGGTGATATGCTAATCTATACTATCTATACTATATATTAAGCAAAAGGCGTCCGGATCCTCTAGAGTGATCCTCTGAAGTGATCTTCTAGAGTGATCCTTTGTGGTGCAACACGTGTCCAATTAATGAAATCAATGGCTGAGATGATCCCTTTCCAAAACGACGTCGTTTTGGTGAGTCAATTTTTTTTTTTTTTTTTTTTTTTTTTTTGCAGACGGGAGGAGGAGAGAGCTGAGGAAGAAGAAGGAAGTTTTACTGGTGAAACAGAGTGTTGATTTGCAGTAGGAGAGAGTTGTAGATGAGTGTTGATTTGCATTAATTGTACATGGATTTCAAAGTTCAATCCTACTTCATTTTTCAATTTGTTTTTTATTTTATTTTTTTTGGGTGAATAAGTTTTTCAATTTCTTTTTCTTCATTGTTCTTCGTTTTTTTGCTTTGTTGGGTGAATGGACTTCGGCAAAAATTTGTAATGCATCAGTGAGCAGTGTGCACAACAAGCCGTCTCTTCCATTCACAGAGCCCAAACCTCACTGTGCATCAATGGCAACCCACATCTTCCAGAAATTCAAATTCAAACCCACCTCCAATGTTCCTTCAATGTCCACCACTCTCCGATCCAAAACCACCTCATCCTAGTATGTAGCCTCCAGATCCAGAGAACACACATTCGAGAAACTCATGGACAAGTATTGTGGATCAAACTCTACAAAAAATTTCCAGAGAAAATTTTTCCTCAGCTCTCTCTTTCTCCTCCTCCCTCTTGATCTGCAAACTTTGCTGATTTTTTTTTTTTTTTGGTCTGGTTCACCAAAACGACGTCGTTTTGGAAATGAATCATCTCAGCCATTGATTCTGTAATGGGACACGTGTCGCACCATAAAGAAACACTCTAGAGGATCACTCCAGAGGATCACTCTAGAGGATCCGGACTCAAGCAAAAGGGGGGTTTTTAACCCCTAAAGCCTATGGGAGTTTCAATATCTCAATCTGAATTTTCTAAATTTTTTATTTAAAAAAAAAAACTCAGCATTTATTGATTTAGTCAAAATCCCCTGATTAACATTTATTAACTTTTTCTAATCCATATGTCTTTCCACATGCTTGCATTTATTGATTTGGTCAAAATCCCCTGATCAGCATTTAAAATCCCCACATACAAATAATTATAGATACAATCCGTGTATAGTTACTGCAGTACTCTTTTCAACTTCTCTTATACACTATGGTTAGTGATAAGATTGTTAAATTATTTTTATAAAAAATCTTTAAAAACATAATTTATGTATTAAAAAAAATCTAAAACAAATATAAATATCTATAGTTATCCCGTGCATAGCACGGATGATAGGCTAGTATTATATAAGGAAAAGGGGGTTTTTAACCCACAAGCTTTGTGGGAGTTCTAATATCTCAATACTAATTTTCTAATTTTTTGATTTAAAAAAATAAAAAACCTCAGCATTTATTGATTTCTCCCAACCCACAAACCTTTTTGACTTCTTTCGTAATTATTGCAGCACCATTTTCAACTTCTCCCATACACTATGATTAATGATGAGATTGTTAAATTATTTTTATAAAAAATCTATAAAAAAAATAATTTGTATATTAAAAAAATCTATATCTATATATTATATAAGAAAAAAGAGATTTCTAATGAGAAACCTCCTAAGAGCTCCAAACTCTCATTTTAAAATTATTGAACTTTCAATTTATAAAATAGATTAAAAAAACCTATTGACTGATTTATTTATTTAATTAATTATTTTAGAAATATTTTATAATCTCTCCATCATAATCTCTCTCACCAATTTTCAAATATATATATATATATATATATATTAAAACTTGCATTTCTTTTCTCTCCTCCAAAAAATCAGATAATATTTTTCATGAAAGTTTTGGGTATCTGTCTATATCTTATATATTATATTATAACATAACAAAAAAAAATTAAAAATCAGTTATACAAACAAATAAAATTAATAAATTAGATTTTTATTTATTCAATTAAAATATTTCTTTTGCCTCTCAATATCTAATTTTAAATTTAAAAAATCTATAAAGTCTATCTAAACAAATTTGATTTGAAAATATCTCCCACTATCATACTTTAAATCAATAAAACTCATATATCTATCACATATTTAACTCGCATTATAACTTACCTAAATAATAATAATTAAAAACAAATAGTAACCACATATAAATTAAATTTAAAAAAAAAATAAAAATAAAAACCCACAACTCCATCTAAAAAAAATTTTAAGAAAAAAATAGAAACCACAAAAAAATAAAGAAGATAAAAATTTAGTTATGGATCTCAAAAAAAATATAACAATATCTAATTTGAATTATGATTTAATAATATAATTATCTATTTTTTTATGTATATCTATCAAAATTTTAAATCACTTAATAGGACTAATTAATTAATTTTCTAAAATTATTGATTTTTCAATTTCTAAAATAGATTAAAAAAAAAACTAGATTGATTTATTTATTTAACTATTTTAGAAAAAATAATTATCCTTTAATTTATGAATTTCAAATGGAAAAATATCAAAAATATTTCATAATCCCTCCATCCTAATCTCTCTCACCAATTTCCAAAAAAAATATTAAAACTTGTCTGCTTTCTCTCTTTCCCAAAAAATCAGATAATATTTTTCATGAAAGTTGTGAATATCTATCTATATCTTATATATTATATTATAACATAACCAAAAAAAAAACTAAAAATCAGATATATAAACAGATAAATTTAATAAATTTAATTTTTATTTATTCAGTTAAAATCTTTCTTTTACATTCAATATCCAATTTTAAATTTTAAAAATCTTTAAAGTTTATTTAAACAAATCTAATTTGAAAATATCTCTCACCATTATACTTTAAATCAATAAAACCCACACGTCTATCACACATCTAACTCACATCATAATTTACCTAAATAATAATACTTAAAAACAAATAGAAACCATATATAAATTAAATTGGAAAAGAAAATAAAAACCCACAACTCTATCTTAAATAAATTGAAAAAAAAAAAAACCAAATAGAAACTACCCAAAAATAAAAAATAAAAGGATAAGAATTTAGATATAGATCTCAAAAAAATATGACAATATCTAAATTTGAATTATGATTTAGTAATATAATTATCTATTTTTCTTATATATATCTATCAAAATTTTAAATCACTTAATGAGATAAATTACTTAATGAGATAAATTAATTAATTTTTAGGTCTTATTTAAAAAATAATCTGATTAGTCATCCCAACTCCTAGACTTCGCGGGCACTGGCGGATGAGCTAACGGATTGGGTTAGGTGAGGTCTAAGTTGTTGGAGATAATATTCTCTCATTCTATAAATTTATTTGTTTTTAAATTTTTTTTTTCCATGTGATTCTGTTTCTCTACTGTAAGTTTGGTTTTGGTTTTAGTGAAGTTTATGTGTTTGTTTACAGGTTTGCATGGTAGAGAAGAATTATTGATGATTATGGTTGCAATCGAAATATTTATGTTCGTTTTGTGTTAAGAATTTTAATCGGATTTTGTTTTTTTCAATGAAGACCATAAAATTGAAGTAAAAAAAAAATGGGTATCAAAATTTTTTATTTTTTATTGTCATTTTATTTTATAGAAAATATGAAAATTTATTGAGAATTCAAGATTTTACTATAACATTAGGTAAATTTAAAAATTTTAAATATCATTGTGTTATTTATTTTTATCCTCTTTCTATCTCATTGTACAATTACAACTATTTGTTAGTTTGTTAATTATAATTTAATTAATTGAAAATAAATGCTTAATATAACTTTCCATATATATTATAGTTAATTTGTTACAGCTATAGTTGTATAATAACATAATATATAGAGATAATCTCTAAATATAATTTCTATTTTTTTATATGATTAAATAATCCATCTTAAATAGTATATAGAAGAGTTAGATGATTTCACTTCACATTTAATAATAAAATTATATATTTGTCTTAATTATAACTTTTAAAGTTGTATATTTTCATAACAAGAAAATGTATGTTATAACTCATTTAATCATATTTAACTTTTTGTAATACAAATTATCAAAATTGCACTAATTAGACTTATATATATTTATTATTTTTTTAAACTAATAATTTAAAAAGTTATAAATATAAAAATTAAGTTATAAATTTTATGTATACCACAAGATAAAATATTAAATTATTTTAAAATAATTGTAATAATTTTTTTTTTAATTTATAAGATTACGTGCATAGCACGGGTTACCACTAGTAATACTTTAAAAGAATATAGTTAAAGTAGAGAGTTTGTTGGAATGTATGTTTTAAAAAGTGGCTAGATAAAGTAGTAAAGTGAAATTTTGGATAGCTAATTTAGCTATGTTTGCTAGAGATGCTAATATGAAAAGAGCAACTCTTATGGTATGCATCCTTAAAAATATGTATATCATATGTATTCTATATATATAACATAATCACAACATTTCATAACAAATATCATAGTTAGTCATAATTTTTCTCACTAAAATGATTTGCAATAATCATAATATTTGCACCATATCATTCATAATATAATCACAATGTTGTTAACAAAACCACATAGTTCATAATTTTTACTTTAGAGGTGCACACTATGGATTTACCATTCATAACTTTTATCACAAAGTAACAAAACACACGCTACAAACGTTCATAACTTTCATCACAAGAAATCATAACTTTCTTACCACAAAAATACATAACACACCACAAAAATATATAACAAGATGTATATTATACACATCCCTCCAAAAATGTGTACCATAGTATTTCCCTTCTTCTTAGTGATGTAAAACATATAAAATAAACAAAAGAACCATCTTAAGGGGAAAAAAAAAAAAATTAAATGCAAAAAGTTGAATAAAATTCATGAGCTCGTGGTGATGGCAGCAACGGTCATGATGTGTGAAGAAAGCAAGAAATGATATCCATTGAGTCATGACTTGATATTAATTAGGGTAAATTACACTTTGCCCTTTGGTCATTAAAATTTATTTTTCTTCATTTTGGCCCTTCATGTTTTAACTTTTTTAAATTTATTCTTAAAATTAATTTCTGTTAAAAATTAGACGTAAATGACACACATACAGTCACGTAACATAAAAATATTTTATTATATATAATTTACATCTCTGACATAAACTTAAATCACAATACAATAATCTATTTTCATATTATGTGACAGTTATTATGACATTTTTTGTCTAATTTTGAACATAAATTAGTTTTAAAAGTAAATTGAGAAAAACTTGAAGTATAAAGGGTCAAAGTGAGAAAAATCAATTTTAGAGGCCAAAGTGAGAAAGTGACCAAATATAAAGGGGACAAAATATAATTTACCCCATTAATTATAGGATTATATTTGTATTTATAAATAAATAAATAAATAAAAATGATTTTCGAATAACATATCATGTTAGTTACAAGTTAACATCTTCATGACAACTTAACTGTTAACATCAACTTAACCTTGTCAAGTAGAGAACCTTAAAGTCAAAAGCATACATTCCATAGCAGAAAATAGAAGAAAAGAAAAATGTTAAACCATGAAATTTATCGGGTCAGTCATTCTAAAAATGAGCTGGAGGATGTAGGTTTAAAATTGAAATGATTTTGATCCATAGACGTATTATTCTGGATTTTTTTTGCGTAAAAAATAACATAATATATATATATATATATATATACACAAGTAGTGAAATTTTATAATACAGACGCCTTTTGGGTGACCTTCTTTATGTTTTATGATCTTTTATTATGACTTACTATTTATTGTGGTATTAGTTATGACTTAGTTTTTTGTTATACCTTATGTGATATTCGATTATGACTTCTTTTTTTTTAGGTTATTACTGAAAATGATACAAATATGACATTTATAATAATCAATACCACAAATGTCATAACTTAGATATAGTGTAAATCCTATATATATATATATATATATTTATAGACTTTGAGTTGCCAAATATGACAACTGTACATAATTTATCTATTAAAGTTAGTTATTTATCATCTATGATAAAATTAATTGGGGAATTTATTAGAAAATTCTTTTTCAAATCTTTGTATCTCAATTAGTCCATAACATATTCTTATATTCCAATAAATCCTATTATTTGGAGATTTGATTCATCAAATCTTAATTATCATATTTAAGAAAATTTAAGGACAATTTTATCCTTACAAATATTTTTTGAACCCGCAACTTGGTGTGCACTATTTTGTACTTTTTGTGTATTAAACTTTAAAAATTCATAATTTTTGTTGTATATATATATATATATATATATTTTATGAAATTTATATATTTAAAATCTAGTTAATTGGATTTATCAAATAAGATCTCATTTGAATATGTAACTTTATAAAATAAAAATAAATAAATAAATTTAATAGTGTGAACATTAACATTCTCATGATATAAACATTCACATTAAATAAATTTGGTTGTGTGAATGTTCACATTGACCACATTGGCACACTGTCAATGTAAACATTAATGCACATTTCATCCTATTATTATTAGGCGTAATTTGATAACTATGTCACTTGTACAACTTATTAGAATATAAGAAAATAATTTAGATTAAGTGGAATATAAATAGGTGAAGAGATATCTATGAATAAATGTGCCTTAAAATTTCAAACAATTTTTTTTTTTTGTTGGTGTGTGTGTGAATGTGATAAAATAATTTACTAACCTCTCTCCTTCTCTCTATATACTAAGACTTATAATGGAAACTATTTTCTTTTGTTATAATTGTTTAAAATTTTAAATTGTATACTTTGATTCATGTTTTATAGATGCAGGGGGTGGAATTTTTTTCAGAGATTTAGGTGGCGACATAATATTTTCAAAAAAGAAAAAAACCTAAAAGTGGTGCGAATATAAAATTTAGAAATAATTAATGACTAATACGAATATAGTAAAAAGGGTTTTTTGCACCATTCCAAGTCCATTCTTGGCCTAGTGTTTGGAGACTTATTCCAATTAAAACTGGATTCAAGTCTCTACGCAATGCTAAGGAGTGAAACTGAGGCCCAGTAAAACTGGCCACAGACTCCTTATAACTTTTGGTGGGCTTGAGCGATTTAAGTATTTTTGGAAGCCATTGTACTCAATGAGATGAGAATCTATGAACTTGATTTTGGAGAAAGATGAGTGGCAAAGACGTCCCACTACGCATGCCAGAAATTTATAAGCACATTTCGTGTCTTGCAATAAAAAATAAATAAAAGACGCACAAAATTCAATTTTATTAATTTTCAAAATGTAGATACAAACTTATGTGGTTTACACCAATTGCACTCTGATTCAATCTCTAAAAATGATTGCAATCAAACAGTTGAAATAGTTGCTGCTTGTACCGAACCACTTATGTTTTGTTTGGTTGGGGGATTTGGGAAGGGATTTGGAAAGGAAAATGAAAAAGATTGGTGAAATGTGAATAAAACATGTCTATTTTCACATAGTTTCACACATCTTTTCTCTTTTCTTTTTCAAATCCCTCCCTGAATCCTCAAACCAAACACAGCATTAATGAATTTCTTCAAATCCTCAAACAAAGAAGATTGAAGAAAATGAGTGTGATCAATGGCTTGAAAAGCATGAGCTTGAACAAACTTCAAATTAATCTGTCTGAAAACAAAGAAGTGGGGAAAGACTTCCTTTCAACCATAATTTGGGCATTGTGTGCTTAATAATCACAGAGCAAAACACTCATGAGACTACACACAAGACCGTAGAAGGGTCTTGATTTTTGAATATGTTATGTCAGTCATTATTCTAGCATTGTATGCATTAATGATCACATAGTGAAATGCTCACCAAGCTACACACAATACATAATAAGGGTCGTGAATTTGTAAAATAGCATGTCAACCATTATTTGGACATTGTGTGCTTTAAATGATCATGGAGTGGAACACTCTTCAGACCACACACAATATCCCTCATAAAGGAAACGATTTTTAAAATTTGTAGGACATTATTTTGACATTGTGTGCTTAAATGATCTGGCTAGGATTAACGGAAATGTAATACATAAATTAAACATGAAGGCTATGTTGTATAAATTGTGGGATCACATAGAACAAATAAATTCATATCTTATATTTGCAATTATAGACTACAACATCATGCTAGAAATTACAAATAGAAAAAGAAAAATACATAAAAATAAAATAGCAACAAAAGGCAAATCAAAGCATGCACTAGATAGTTTCCTTATAACACATTTGCTACCTCACCGGTTGGGTGCTGGAGGTTGTTCGACGTCTGTCTCTCAGGATATGACAGTTGAACCAGCTACAACAAAAGCACCAACTGCATAGCCTCGGCGAACAAAACTAAGGCAGCACTCTCTCACTAGGAAGAATATAAAACTTAGAGGAAAAATTCTGAACACAAAAATAGCAAAAATTTCTTGTGTTGATGAATGAAGGAGAGGGTCTCCTTTTATATACATGGAAGGAGAGAGGAAAAAGCTCTTGCAACAAATGCAAGAGATTTAATTTTGCAAAACTCTCAATTGATGGCAAGACTTAATTTTGCAGAACTCCCATTTGATGGCTTTAATCCATCATCATTATAGAAGAGTTACACCCATTTTATAAACATGTGTAATGTATATAATTCTGCAGCCATTTTTTTCAACATCTCTTTCATGAAATCAACTTAATGAGTCAATTTCTTATTCAAATCTTAATGATTTTTTATTATTGTTTTTGTG
The DNA here is from genome assembly GCF_055761805.1 of Camellia sinensis. NCBI lineage: Eukaryota > Viridiplantae > Streptophyta > Magnoliopsida > Ericales > Theaceae > Camellia > Camellia sinensis. The sequence goes on along the minus strand of NW_028128998.1, from coordinate 397,488 downwards.
GTGTAAAGATCTCACTACAAAGAATCTAAACTCACTTTACTCCATCTCAATTGAGAATTGGCACCCACTTTAATATTGCATTGAAATCACCAAAAAAATTATTATTTTTCCAGCAGGCTATATCAGGCTTAACCTATAAGATAATACTGGAAATAAAAATGACAGTTATACCAGACAGCAAAAATGTGAAGCGCAAAAATTTTTAAAAAGTTGTATTCAGTGCCCCGGACCGTAAAGGTTAGAAGAATCCTTACTGGAGTTTTGACAAAGCGAAAAAGAGGCATATTAGGTTACAGTGTCAAGCCCCAGTTGGACAATACCAATTCCTACCATTCCCAATCAATCACTTTGCATCTGGACTAGTTAGGGAAAAAAGAAAAGAAAAGAAAAGAAAAGAAAAGAGAAGCATTGTATAAAAAAGAACAGTTTACATATATACAAATAAATATTTACACATACAAAGAGGGAAGGAGTCGTAAACTATTGTCCATACATGAACCTAAATATATTGATTGCCTACTTGAAGTTCAATTTATTTGCTCGCAAAGCAAATAGCAACCCTTAAACACTATAGTGATTGTTTTGTGCCATTTCATTGTCGGTACAATATACACTATCAGAAACAGAAAAGATTATTATTATAAAAAAATTAAAAAAAAAACACTTAAATTAAGATTTGCATGATAAGAGCTTTACACTTGTTTTTACGATCATTAATCACTACAACATATAAGAGTTTTAAGGACCAAAATATTTTAATCTCTAAAAGTAAAACTTTTGTTACAAAAGATATTTAAGAACCAATTGCCATCGTCATAAAGATAGGTGCTAAAAAATCATCCTGAAAAATCAAAAACAAGACTTTTAACAACAAAATTTTGAAAATGTCCGTAATAAATAAACTTCTACGGACAAAATAATATTATTTCAAAATGATTTATGTTTTAACACAAAAAGTTTAATCCCAAAAGAATAATAATTCATCACTAATGTCTAATTTTTATTGCTAAAAATATGATGACGACACTTTTTATAACAAAATTATTTAGTCTCTAAAAAATAATTTTATCCCAAAATTTTAGTCTTTAAAACTCTAATTTTTTTGTAGTGAATCTCGAATTTGTTTGATTGAAATGTGTTCAGTTTGCCCGTGTCATAGGGCCGATTTGGAAAGGATTTTGTTTTAGCAGCTTCTTAGGATAAAGTTATTTCACAAAAACAAAAGAAAAAAAAAAGCCCTGATCAGCTTGGTAAATGCTAAAAAAGGTTACTTTTTGTTAGTGAGCCCTTTACTTTCTTGTATAACCATGAAAGGTCAAAAAAATAACAAATACCACCATAGTGATTAAATATTTTCAAAGACACTGCTGGATTGTAGCATTTTCCTCTTCAGAGTAATGAATATTCTAACTAATTAAACCATAAAAATTATCCACTAAAAAATATTGTTCATCCATGAAAGTCATAAACTATCCATAAAAAAGGGCTACACAAATCACTGGAGTCACAGAGACAATTTATTACATCATCATTCTCAACCATGGCAGAACCACCATAATTATCGACATGAAAAATAATTCACTTTCCCCTACAACCTCCTACTCCTAGTTTTCTTCAGAGACTCCTAGGATGGATAACAAAATCAAATCTATGAATGACAAATATCAACCCGATCATATTTCTTGTTGAATAAAAAATTGGAGCACCGTGCGAGCCTTCTGCACCATGCATAATTTTTATTTGAAACCGTTATTTTGTTGCAAACATAATCATCTACAACATCAACATATCCTAGCTCCATTCTAGGTTTAGCAATCTCTCCTGTTATAAAACTGTAATTACGATTTTTCAGTGTCTGATTAAAATACATTCTCAGTTTCAAGTGGAGGACTTGCTCAACCCTGCCCAAGACACAGGTGATGGTTTCCACATAAGGGAAACAGTTCCAACAGGGAACCAATCATGCCAAGGAGACAGTGGGCAAACAAAAGATTGGTTTCTTCTAGGATGGCATTCCGCATTCCCAAATACCAACAGAACGCAGAACACAAACAGTATAGTTTTCTCTCATGGTCATACTATCAAACAAATACTGTATAAATCCAAAATCCACAACCATAAACAAATAGACATAGCAATGAAGAACGCATATAATATAAACATACAAAAGGGTGAACATTGAATAGTAGCAAACCTTTTCTTGGACAGGACCCTTCGACTTGAGGTAGCTTCTTAGGGAGCATTATACTCACAAACCACAATATGCTGCAACTGGTCATCCACCAAACAGGAAGTCGGTGAACAAATAGATTCAATAGCTAACACACAACCAGATGGCCTCCTTTACAGCTGCACAACTTGTAAATATTTGGGGCAAACATGGGAAAACCATCACACCTTAAGAGGCAACTTCATGGGGGTGCAAGCACGGTAAGATCAAAGCAGTTTAGGGGCAATAAAGAAACAGCAGAAAATCAGGACACTGAACTACAGTAAGTGCTTTAGGTGCTTTTATATTAGGTTAATTTTAACTAACTACCCCACATAGGAGTAACACCACTGAAAATTAATTCAGTTGTCCAGTATGAATGCAGCTAAACCATAATAGTTTTTAACACTTTATTATAATTCCTTCTACAACAAAACAATCTAAGTAGTTTACAGTTATTTTATGAAAGAAATATAATTCGCTGATGTCAAGCTCCAGAACTGGGACACCAATGAATGAATGCTCTATAGCACATTGGAGGAAAGAAAGGAAGGCAAACATACAACATGGTCCTCCAACTGCTTGAAAGAGCTGCACTTTTATCTCTATGTACAAAAACAAGCAACCCAGTGAAACCCAAACTATTGTTTCATCTTAAATTCTTGTTCTTCAGAGAATAATCAACAGAGAATTCATGCAGGCCTTAGCCCTTTCACAGCCGCAGCAAATATCTGAATATTCATTGGTAGAGTCAGTAAGTTGCGTAATTCAAAATGCATATCAAATTCCAGAAATTGAAAATTAGAGTTAGACCTATGAAGTTATTATGGGCCCATGAAAGGGGGGGGGGGGGGGGGAGGAATGTTTTTTTCCCCCTGATTAATGTCCTATTCAAGGAATTTTTAAAAAAGCACATTTCCTAATACTGCACTTACACTCCGTTTGGATTGTGTGGTGAGAAAAGAAAAGAAATTATTGTGTTTTCTCATTATCATGTTTGGATGAGTAAGAGGCAAAGTATTTAATAGAGGGATATAGGTGAGAGTTCTTTTTTTTTTTTTTGGATAAATAAATAGACTTTATTAAAAGAGCATCAAGATGATGCAAAAAATACAAAACTCCAAAGGGAAAGTTACCAACTCCTAATCAATGATATCATTTAAAAAATCTAAAAAAACAAACAAATCCGAATCAAACTTCCTCTCCATCTAACTATACAAAACTATAAGAAGATGATTCTCAAGCTAAGAACATTATGATGAACCTCTTGAAAAGTTGGCCTATTATGCTCTAACCAAACTAGCCACATCAAACAAAGAGGCAATAATGACCACAAAAGTTGCCGACAGCGACCGACCCGAGCTCCACACTAGCTCCACAACATATCCATCACCCTCTGCAGCTAAACCAGAGCAAATAAGTCCCCACAAACAACTAGCCACAGGACAATGCCAAAAAAAATGATTCACAAACTCTGCATCTGCACAAAACAAGCAAGACCGATTCACTAAAATATAACCATGCCGCACCAAATTATCAATCGCAAGATTCTAACCTAAGACCACCGTCCACATAAAGAAAGAAATCTTAGAAGGAACCCCCGACACCCAAATGCTCTTCCAAGGAAAATCCCTCTCCACCTCCCCCACCAGAACCCTGTAAAAGAACGAAACAGAACAGAGCCCCTTTGCCCCCACAACATTCCACCCCAAGACATTCTCCCCCACCCCAGTCACACCCAACCCAACCAATATAAATACCCCATAACTCCATCAATTGATCAACCTCCCAATCTTGAATCGACCGCCGCAAGTGAATATCCCAAACCACCACATCCCCACCCCCCAAATAAGATGCCACCATAGCTTCCTGATCCCCCACAATGCCAAAAATCAAAGGACAATGATCCTCCAGCAAAGCCTCGCCACACCACCTATCCTTCCAGGAGCGCACCCTCATCCCATAACCCATCCGGAATCCCACCCTGTCCCAAAACTCCACCCTCTCCAACCAAATACCTTTCCATAAACCACAACCATGGGAACCAATCACATCCCCTGACCCCCAGTCCCCCCTAACCAACCCATACTTACCAACCACCACCCGTCTCCATAGCTGCTTTGGTTCCCAAGCAAAGCGCCACAGCCACTTACCCAACATAGCTCTGTTGAAAGTCACCAAGACCCCCAACCCCTGCCTTTTTCGGTTGACAAATCCGTCCCCAGTCCACCAAATGATAACGAAAATCTTCCTTTGTATTTTAATGGGCAATCTCAATATTATAAAAAAATAAAAAATTTAAAAAAATAAAAAATACACTAGCAATCAATTTGTTTCTCACCAAATCTCACCACTTTTGACGAGAAATGAAACCTATTAAATAAGGGTTCTTTTTCTCTTCATTTTGCACCACTTCTCATCATTTCTCACCAAACTTATATACCACACATGAGAAAACAGTTCTCTTTTTTTCATTTCTTATAATTTCTCACCAAATCACTTGATCCAAACAGACTGTTAGGAAATTCTTGGAGAGATCATAAGAATTTACTATAACGCTAGAGAAAAGATTACAAACCTTAGAAGAAGGCCCAGGATGATGGCTTAGTTTAGCATGAGAAAACTGTTTGTGGCTATTGCTAGTTCCTTCATGCTCGGAGTGACTGTTGGGCTCATTGTTATGACATACCAGAGTGCCCACCTCATCAGCAGCCATCTTATGCACAACCAAAGAGTTGCTATTCAGTTGACGTGGTCTAGTAAAATGCTCTACTACATGTCGATTCTTGAAGGCATTGGTTTCTAAATTCTGACCCTTCTTTGAGTACTGTGATGCTGCTGCACATGCACCAGCTATGGCTGCATTGAGACTTGATGATTTCTCCACTTCAGATGCTTTAGAATCTGGGAAGCACACAGAAATCGATCCAGGCTTCAAGGAAAAAGGATCACGTGGATTCGGAAGTTGGAACTTCACAGGTAGTGGACTTTCAACTGGAACAAGACCTCCCACAGCAGCCTCGTATATCTGTGTATTGTCGTCAAATTGTCAATCGAATCATGAATCATTTTGCTAAAATTGTGAATTGTGAATCGTAATATTCACTTGATTAATAAAACAAAATTATATATGCATATACAAATAAAATCATCAATACAATTAGTTGATATCTTTCTTATTTTGTGAAAATGATGTCGTTTCAACATTATGGAAACAAAACTGAATCAATTGAATCATTGTGAATCGCGATGAATCGTAGTGAAACACAATTGAATCATAATACTCACTAAATTAAATATTCAATTGCACAAATCAAATCGTTTTGTTTGAAACTCATACCAAATCGTGGATCTTAAAATTCTACCAAGCAACAGTATAAATGAGCACAAAAGTGATCACTTGAATGTGCATATGGACAAACACAGACACCTAATTTTTAGCTCCACAAATACCTTTCTTTCCAAGTTATAGACACCATGATATCCGCGCATCTCCATTGGGACAACCAATTTCTACATTGAGGGAAATAATCCAATCAGCATGGTCAATGTGCAGAACAGTATGCATTTGATGTACAATTATTGGTAAAGAAATTTAGAACTAAGAGTACACAACAGTACAAAACCACCTACTTGTGGCTCTTCACAGAGCCAGCAAAAATTTGTCAGCCCTTCCAGCCTCACCTGTAACGAAGAAATGGCCTACATCAACTCAAAATGGCCCTGAGGTAAATGTAAACTTTATCATAGCAATTGTTTAATAATCATCATATTGAAACGGAAAAACAAAAAGGAAAAATGTTTGGTTGCCCACCCCTTCAGGCACCTCTTTCCAACATGCTAGTTCCTCGCATCTAAGACAACCAACCACTTCAATGCAACCTGTATTATGGACAAAAACATTCAAGTTTGTAAGAATATTTCTGATACATCTATAAATACATAGATAATTTTTACTACAAAAAACATTTAAATATCTTGATTTTACAATCTAATAAAGAAATAATCAGAAAAATTACAGCTATAAAGATCTTTTCAAACTTTTACGATTCACTGGACAAAAGAGCCTTTTATGCTCAATGTGATCTATTTTCTTTGTTCCCAATTGCCCTTGTTCTTCATTGTATGCTCTGCATCAACATCTCTCTTCATGTGAAAAAGGTGGTCAAGGCAGATGAGGAAGCTGATAAAAACAGTTTAAAAGGCATCAAGATGTCCTAAGGTGATCAAAGATATAGTTTCATCCTACTCAAGTGATTTGGAATGTTTGTGTATTAAAGTAGGAGTGTGTCTATGGTCTTCGTCTTCGTCCCATAATAAGATCAATACTAATGATTTGTTTCAAATAAGGAGACCTAATTACTTTTTTGCTCCCTCAATGGTGCACTTAGTATAGAAGGGATGAAGAAAGCATTGACATCTTTTTATGCATTGTCCTGTGACTTTATCATTGTAGCGTAATTTGTTTTATATGGTGGATGTGGAGTGGTGGCTCCTCCCTCTTCTATACAAGTGCTTCTTATTGATTGTAGGAGATTTGGATCCAAAGCGGAAGCTCAAGTTCTTTGGGATTGTGTTAATTTTGCTATAATTTGGGAGATTTGATCAAACAGGAACATTAGATTTTTTAAAGATAAATTTGGGGATATAGAAGGAATGTGATAAGATTTGTTAAGTATATTCCTTTTCACCTTCATTCTCTTCTTTTTTATGGTTGTGTTTGGTTCATAGATTTGGGAAGGGATTTGGAAAAAAAAAAAAAAAGAAAAGAAAGAGAAAAAGGCGTGTGCAACTATGTGAAACGTATGTGTATTTTATTCACATTTCACCTACCTTTTCTCTTTCCTTTTCCAAATCTCTCTCCAAATCCATGAACCAAACACAGCCTAAGTGTGATTCCTTTCTTTTTTGATTAGTAGGAGCTAGAGGGTTGTGTGTGATTTGTAAACTTTTGATTGATTTTTACATTTTTGGTGGACATCTTGTCCTCCACCTAGTCTCGTATTTTCCCTTTTAAGCTATTAACAGAAATTTTATTGCCCATTAAAAAAAATTTCACATCAATGGAAATATTAATTTATCATCTAACTACTAGAAACTACTATTATAGCATCTTTTGTTGAAATGGAGATACCAAGTCGGACACAAAGCCAATCTACAATTCATATTGTTTTGAGGTTACCAATGTAAGGCAATTACACTACTCAACTCATCCAAGTCTACTTATTACATAAACTCCCACAAAGATGCTAACATCTAACTACCAACATCATTTGGCAATTCAATCATATGAAATGAACAAATCCAACTGAAAGTGTAAGTAGTTTGCCTGAATTATTCATTACAGACAGATAAAAATATAGAGACAAAAAAGTATATCAAATTTGATGTTTTCTCTGGCTACCTCTAACAAAAGATAGTCTCTTGCAAATCAATTTAGATGGAAAAACAAACCTTACTATGCATCAAGAACTATTTTAAATGTGAGCCTTTAAAATTAAAAACAATACAAAAGTAACAGAAAAAAACAAAAAAAACAAAAAAGGAAAATATCAAGAATCATAGAGTCATGTGATAGCAGAAATTCCAAAATCTGAATACCAAGAAGTCTTGAAACCGGATAATGCTGTGGAAACTTCAGATCCGTAATCCCATTCACAGCATATATTTCTCTGTAGAAGTCCTCCATTGCTTTAATGGTAGCATCGTCTGGAACCTTACCAGCAGCATGGATCCAAAGACGGCCTTCAAGATACAAGATTTACCACACTTAAAAATAACTTCAATAAGAGGAAAAAGAGGGTAATGTGCTTTTAGGTGCAAATTGAATAATTAAATGATTTACTAAATTGAGTGACAATATAAGTTGTATCTGTCTGATAACTACAATATAGTAATCCATTTAATGAATTCCACAATCCAGATACTAACCCAGCACTATCTACGTGCTCACCTATCATACATGTGTTTATATAGGATTTTAATCAAATTAAATGTTTATAGAACATAAAAGAGCTGCTTGTTTTCTTGACATTTATCGAATTTAATGTAACTTCCCTCACTTTTAGGTCTCAAAAATTAGAAACAAATGAGTGTTGCTGACTAATGTAAGTGGAATGTTTCTCCTCAAGAACAACTACGCAGTATAAAGCAAAATTCCCACCTATTGTCACCATGATCAATGTGGATATAGACCCAGCAACCAAGTTAGGTTGAAAATTAAATCTTTTTACCCAATTTGGAAACCTAAAAAGATACTAAAAGTGGTCTTGTCTTTTGGTCAGGAAACTAGCCTCCAAGTTATAAAATAAAAATTGAAAAAACAAAACAAAAAAACTGCTTATAAGAAAACCCAAGAATCACAACTGAATAAACTGGAGTGTCAACATTGATGTTTTCAAAAGTTGTGCTAAAATATTTTAAGATTCATAAGAACTAGTTAAAACCATACACTACTAGGAATTCAGGATGTCAAGGATATATTCCAACTTTCCAATACTAATAGCTATACACCTTTCAACCAAAGAATAGCACATTATCCCTGCTTTCCACTAAACAGATTCAATAAATTTTCTTCACCCTCAATATTGTGTTTTAGTTAACTATTTATAAAAATCTTGTACTTTTGAAATAATTTACCAAAATGCAGCACTTTTTGAAATCACAACTTCAAGTCGCAATTTCAAGTTACGATTTTGTGCTGAGTCGGCCAAACTTCATGTCGACAACTTAACTAGCATGGTGAAGTTGAAATAAAAGGTTGAGCATATACATACACTTATACATAAACTGAACCCCTCTCCTTCAGCCATTCTAGCATATCCAAGAATTAAATTTAGTACTAAGAGTGAAATAGCAGATTCAACATATGCTGGCAAAGTTGCACAAAACAATATTTCAATTAAAAATCCGTATTTGCGAAATTATTTTAAAAACTACAGTAATTTTATTAATAATTAGTTAAAATACAATATTTTGGCAAAAGATCAAACCAATGAAAAAACCCAACAAGCCACCAGATCATAGCAGGAGCGACAGAGCATGATTGTAACTTCGGCTATTAATGGAATGATTTAGAACCAAGCCAACTCATATATACATATACACGCACACAAAAGCAGTTCAATTCCGAAAGTTCTCACAGAAACCAAACAGGTTAAACAAAGTGATCATTATTAGGATTGTGAAGAATAGAGACAAAGGGGTTTTGAAGTGTTTTTCCTTCTCAGCAACCAAACAGGTTAAACATCAAAAAAACAACTGAATATAGCAGAGAAAACAAAGTGAAAATTAGGGTTAGGGTTAGGTTTTTGAAGAATTGAGAGAGAAGGGGTTTAAGAGTGGGTTTTGGGGTTTGTTACAAACCTCTAATAGGGGCAGGCCAAGACCTGCCTTCGATGCGCTTAATGCCATGAACGAGCAGTGAAGCCCATGGTTGGTGCATCGTCAGACACTGGTTCCTGTACATGCCATTGTTTCTCCTTTCCATTCTCTCTCTCTCTCTCTCGTTCTCTCTCTTTCAAAACGTATTGAATTATAAATTCGTCCATATTCATTTGTTGGGGACGTTTGTGATCAACAAAATGAAGGACGTAGTGGGTTTGATTTGAGTTTTTTAAATTAAATTTTTTGGGGACGTTTGTGATCAACAAAATGAAGGACGTAGTGGTTTGATTTAAGTTTTTTAAATTAAATTTTTTGAGAATTGGATTTTTTAATTTTTAGTTGATATTTTTAAAATTTTAAATATTTTTTTATATATTTAGATGTATTTAAAAATTAAAATATTTGTGAAAAAATATTTTAAAAAATTAATATATATATATATATATATAAATACGAAAAATGTATTAAATTTTCGTATTTTTTGAATTTTTGGTATTTAGTAAATCTTTTTTAAAAAAATTCACAAAAATTATATTTTTAAAATATATTTATGTTAGGTGTGTCTAAAAATTAAAAAAATTGCTTAAAATATTTAAAAAATTCAATAAAAACAAAAAAAATACAAAAAATAAGAAAGTAAAATTTTTTGAAAAATATTTTTAGAAAACTTAAACCAAGCAAAGTGATAGTTTTTTTTTTTTGACATTTGATAAATAAAAAAAAATTAGCAAATGATTCGTATAATGCACGTATTATTTTTATAAAAAATATATTTAATGGTATAATGTGTATTATATAATAGTTTGAATTTAAATTTAAAATCCAAATTAAAGTATGATTTTAATTATTTATTTTGATAATATTTGCCGCTATCGTTCTATAAAATTGTTACTTAAATATTTATATATATATATATATATATTAATTTTAGTTAAATTATTTATATATTTTGATAATTTTAATTATATTGTATTATAAAAGTGTAATTATCATATAATAATTTTGTATGATATATATTAAATTATAAAATAATAAAATAAATACTCATTTTGATATTAAAAGTAATATTTAAATTAGAAGAAGAATTAGTAACATAAAATTAAAAATAACTCTAACTACTTAATTTTCTTTTTATATTCATTTGGAAAATAAAAATATGTAGAAATATAAATTATATAAAATTTATTAAAAAATTAAATATAAATATGTTATAGTTTGATTATCATATAATAATTTTAGATGATATATATGTGGAGAGTTAGTTGAATTATCATATAATTGTTTTATACAATATATATGTATGTGTGTGTGGAGGGATAAAAACATTGACCGAAAGTCCAGAGGTAAAAACATTGGCCCAAAGTCTAAACTCAAGCCCAAGTCCAAGCCTAGCCCAATAGAACGAATCGAGAGAAAAGCTTAGATCATCGATAGGTCCATAAGACGAAAAGACAGTGTTACGTAACCAAAGTCTAAGTAAAATCGCCTTCTAGAAGAAAATCTGCAGAATGCAGGGATGCCCTTAGATCTATTCATAATCAACAGTGAGAACCGCAATTGTCAGAGATAGGGGCATAGGTTCAGCTAACCCAAACGACACAACCATCTGATGATCTTAATCGAACGGAGGGAGCAATTGGCAACTTTGTTTGACGCGCACAGCAAGATGATCCAACGATAAAGGATCAAAACAACCTGGCCACTTGTCTGACCAAAGTCTGGTAGTTAGCAGAGCCCTTACATTAAGGCCACGTTTGTTTGGCGAATTAAATTGGATGAGATTGTCAGTAAGGGGATAGTTAGTGAAGAAATTATTAATGTGTGAATTGTTAGTGAGGAGATTAGGTGAAATTGTGTTTGTTTTGATAATATAATGTTGAAGATGGTTAGTGATAGGATTGTTAAATTATTCTTATAAAAAATCTAACAAAAATAATTTCTATATTAAAAAAATATCTAAAACAAATATAATTTATTTTTTAAAAATAACAAGTTGCAATTGCTAAAGAAAAAAAAATTGTTCCGGTCAACCGGCCGGACGTCCAGGAGGATGTCCAGGTGGACAACCAGGTAGACCCAATCTACTTACTATTTTCCTAATTCCACACTTTTCTTAGCCAAGATAATCCCCCTACCGAGCAGAATTACTAAGCCGCTCTGTGATGTCTCGGGTTTGAATTGTTTTATGTAGTGGTGTGACGCCCTCAAAATAATACAAATAACCCAACTCATAAGAGAAATGAATATAACATAATCAGTACACCTTCACATAACAGAATTCGTATTATAAAAGGGATTACATGCATTATACATTCATAAACGTTCATTCTGAATCTACAACGTATAATGTAAATTAATAACAGAAAATTAAATGCCTTATGGGCTTTTATCTTTCCAAGACATATCTTGGTTATGATCGAAAGTGAGCTTTGCTCATTACATCTTAAGCTCTTGGCTTTACAAAAAATATACAATCAAAACAAGAAGCCTTTGCTTCCAAAAGTTTCTCCGACGCTATTACCTTGGTGGAAGCATGCCATCATTACCTGAAAATGTTATGCCCAAGTAGGGTGAGCCACATCCCAGTACAAATAATCTAACACAGTGTATGGAATTTAGCAAAGGTATAAGTACACTATGCATATACAACGTCAAAGATAAAGGCATCCACATTTTTGTATGGTCTTCAATTTCCAAACTCAATCATTAAGCCATTTCCCTTCATTTCATTTAATTACATAAGCTAATTTCGTCATTTTTCAATAACCCAAATGAGATTACAACTTATTAGTTCTAGAACCACATTATCAACATGTAAGCACTTCAAACTTTTCTTTCACGGATATTTCGTCTGCGGGCAACCGTCAAACGAGACCCATGTATTCTTTCACGAATATTTCGTCCGCAGGCAGCCGTCAAACGGAACCCATGTAAACATAGGCTATACAAGTACTACAATTGCCATTTTACGAATATTTCGTCTGCGGGGCTAGGCACCCATGTATAATTTCGGGACTTTCACCCCAGATACTCCGGCTAACTTAATTGTAATAGAGTCAATCCCCTTTCTTCTCCAAAACAATCATTCTTACATATGCAATGTATTTAATCACAAGCTCAAATAATGGAGTACATCCTCTTTCCACTCCCAAATAACCATATATATACAATGTATATAAATATAGTCATATTCAATGACAAGTACAAGTGATTAGTTTTAATTCACCTAATTCACATGCAATTTCTACAACAATGATAGCTATCCTCCACCAATAACCCAATACAATTATTTCAAAACAGATATAAAATCTCATAACAGATAGTTCATTCGAAACTACCAAAGAATGGAGTAACACAAAACCAATCCCACCATTCATATCAACACCCTTTTAATTTCACATTTTCAATGTCAATTTCCATTATTTATACAAAATAATAATTTGATTCAATTAAGGCAAATCCTCAATTTTTCCCAAATATTAGCCAAGTGCCAAAATCATCAAATCATACACAATACAACATCATTTTCAAACCCCTCAAGCATTTATTTCACCTTCACCCAAAAACCCCTCATTCCATTTTATGCCCAAACCCTAGGTTTGCCTTAAAAACTCCCAAATCACCTCATTGTTACACAAGATACAAATAACTAAGCTAAATATATATGAAAGTGCAGAAAAGATCCCTATGTCAAGCTTAGAAGAGAGAGACGGGAAAAAAGCCCAAAAGTCGACGGCGACGAAACAACAACTTGCCCCGATCAAAACGAAGCTCTTGACAAGCTCTACACTTAATCTCAAAGGAGCAAGGCAAGGAGATGCTTCCAAGTGAGTAGATCTAAAGATCTTTAAGCAAAAGTGATTTTAGAGAGGGAGAGACTAACTCACAGTTTGGAGAGGGAAAAAGAGAAGAAAAGTAAAGAAAAGGTTGAGTGAGGGACCTATTTATAATGCTTGGTCAAAGTAAAATGAACTCCCAAAGTAAACCCAAAAGATCAAGTCAAAATCCCTAAAAAAGTAGCGCCTAAACCGGACTGAAATCTGGAAAAAAAAAAACTCGCAGGGGTTGACCCTTTCAGCAGAGGTGTCGATCCTTCAGACAGAAAAGCAAAGAGTGCAATAGGCAAGATGTCGACCTTTCCCAGACTGGTGTCGACACCAAATTCCAGCAAGCAACTCCCAGATTCAGCAACATACAAGGGTCGACCCTTCCCAGACTGGTGTTGAGCCTTGTAGACAGCAACAAGAAGCAGGTGTCGACACCACTAAGGCTGGTGTCGACCCTAAATTCCAGCAACACATACAGAAACTTCACCAATAGGTAAGGGTCGACCCTTAGGAGGGCTGGTGTCAACTCTAGAATAGAATTTCTAAGTTCCCAAACAATTTTTCAACGTAAACAAGCGTGAACGAACAATTCCGACGTATTTAAATCGATTCGTACTCCTCCAAAATCAAGATACAACAACACCAAAGATTTCCAAAATAAAATAAAGGATTCAAATACACTTCCCAAAAGCTTTGAAGGATACAGGTGCTACAAGTGGAATAATATGTACTTCTTTTGGTGTTTCATTCATAGTTTTAAGTAGTTGAAATTTCCTTCTACTCTTACTTAACCCCTCTTAATGTTTTCGAGTTGAAAATTTTGAACTTTGGAGGTTAGAACTTGCCTTAGGGTGTAAAATTATTTTTTGGGTTGCCTGGCAAAACTGCTTGTGCGGATTGGTGGAACCGCTCGAGCAGAACCACTCAGTGGAGGGGGTTTTACGGGCAAAATTTCTGCTCGTGCGAAATTAGGAACCACTCAAGTGGATTTAGGTGAAATTTTTGCGCTGTCCCTAGATCATTCTGCTCGTGAAGAGCAATGCCAAACAACTCGTGCGGATTTGGGATTCTGCTCGTGCAAATTTCGGCACATCAGTCTCGATTTCCATGCCCTTTTTCTCAAAACTGATCCAAAGGGAGGCGTTTTGACCACTTTTCAACTCTCGCTCTCTCTATATCCATATTTGCTCTCCCTTTTCTCTACAAACACACCAAATTTCAATATTCTCTCTAAGATTTAGCAAGTTCTACCAAGAACTTGAGAGGGCTTTTTACACCAAATCGAAGAGAGCGGCGAGGGCTACGTTTATAACCGAGCGGATCGTGTTTTTGTCGACTTTGATTTCTAAGGTTTCATCATCTTCATCTCCAAAACTTGAGGTATGGATAATCATTGAGTTATATATACATTTTTGCAAGTTTATACATGTTTTGAGTGATGAATTTGGGTTGTGGAACCCTAGTTTATGAATGGAGTTGATTTCATTTATTTTTCCCAAAACTCTTAAGAATATGAGTATGTTATAAGATGTGGGTGTGGTTTTGGAAAAATCTTTTCGAAAATGAAACAAAAACCTTGTTTTGATAAAACTCTAGAATTTGAGAATTTTGGAAAAAAGTTGTGAGATTGGCAATTGATGCTTGATAATTTACCATATGAGGAAATGATGGAGGAAATTCTATAGTTGTGTCAAATGAAGAGATTTCATGAGAAATTGTAGAAATTGAAAAGTTTGAGCTTGTTGTTGGTATTGTGGAAGAATAAATGCTACAAATGATGATCAACATGAGAAGCCTTCATGAATAATGTTATTGTTATATTGTCTCTTGGGGAAAAAAAATACTATAATGTTATATTGATGAGAGATGTGGAATTTGATCACAATGGAGGATTGTGTGGATAATTGAGAAATTCCAAGGCTTTGATATAGAATTGTATAGCATTGTCACGTGATTTAATTATTATCACCCTTTCGAATTGGCATTGTTGAGATGTCTACATGGAACCTTATTATTGCATTGGGCATTTGCATAGTCATTTCATTTTTGTCATGGATACTATTGATTCTGAACATTGTATTGGAAAAAGGTATTGTTTTGGGAAATGAATTGTTTTGTGAAACAATATCATATTGATTTGTTTCTAGGGTAAATACATTGATAAGTCCAGATAGAGGGTGTAGTTGGTATTAGTTAAGTTGGCCTGAGTATCCATGGCAAATGACCGAAAACACGGGTAGAGGAGGTATCACGTGCTCAGTGGCAGAGGAAATGAAGGCCCGGGGGGTCACGTGCCCCCTTAGATTTTGCAATTTTTTTTTTTTAAATTTTGCAAACATAAAGAAACTATTTTAAATAAAAAAAAATTACCAAAATATTATTAGAGTGAAATGTTAATGACATTTTAAAAATTATGAAAACAATAATGGTTATTTTAATTGAAAATGAAAAGACTACTATAAACCATATCATCTATGAAAAATTTTAAATGTAACGGTGATGTCATTATTATTGACATGCAAGTATAAGTAATCTCACTATAAAGATATGAAATTTATTGGATTGTTAGTTACATTTGACATGTGAGGTTCACTCTCTATGTGTTTATGTACTATTAGTTGGTGATATCACATATTAATAATAACGTGGTATTACCATTATATTGAATTTTTAATCAAATTTTGTATAAATTTTTTTATCATTATATAATTTATTTTAAGACTTATATCCACATTTTTTTATATTGTCCATAATACACTAGTGACAAATAACATTATTTTTTTTTTATGTTTCTCGAAATCAATCGTAAAAACTTGTGTAAAATATTTTGGTAAAAATTTTCGATATTGTAATTAATAAGTGCCCCTTCTAATTTAATTTTATGGCTCCACCACTGCACGTGCCGTCCGATTAGCTACCAGTAAAGTGGGGATTTGGTAGCATTTGTTATGCCTATTTGCAGATACCAACCTAGAGATTACCTGAATCATAAATGATTGAATTGTTCAATTTTCAAGATTGCATTGTGCACAAAAGTTTTCAAAAAATAAAGATATATGTTTTTAAACATGGTTTGGCATATGCATTCATCCCATGAGATTGCATAAAATGTATATACTTTGTTAAGGTTTTCCTATTAGGCATTGTGCTCACCTCTATGGGATTTTGTGCTGGAAATAATGTGATGATCCTGCTATGTTAAAGGTGTGGAGTTATGTTTTGAGAGCACAAGGCTCTTTTCTTTTGTTGTAATTATTTTTGACAAGCCAAGGGCTTTATGTGTGTACGGGTTTGAAACCACTTTTGTGTAATTAGGCTTAAGCCTTGGAATTTGTAGCCTTTGAGGGCATTAATTCGTGCTAAACTTCCTTACTAAATGCTATAAATTCATATTCTAGGAATGTTGAATATATAACCGCGTGTGGAACATTCTTTTGTAAATCTCGTGATCATTAATGAATACAAATGTTGGAGATTTGATGATGATGTTAATCTTGTGATTTACTTACGTTTACTTTAAACAATGGAAGTTGGTGAGTCTTTATTGTGTAAATTTTCGGTGCGTGACATGCTTACACTAGTAAGTCGACCTCCCAAATCAACACCAAACGTGTTGTGGGTGGGACCCACAGCCATCCTACTCCAGTCTCACTATTGAAAGGCCAGACAAACGAGACTGAAGATGCTAATCCAGTGGCCAAGGCCCAAGACAATAACACTATAAAAGAGGGAACAAGGAAAAGCAAAAGAGGTAACACAGAAGAAAAACAAGTCTTTCTTCTTAACAAAATACTATATGACTGGTGTGGGGACATATTTTTTGGGTAGTCCACGTGGCCGAGGTTGTTAGCCGAGGTGCTACGTGGGCAGATCATGTTTGCCGAGGTATTCTGCGGCAATACCGGAATCCGAGATAAAGCGGATAAGGGACAAGAGTCCTAGAATGGGAGAAGACTTCAGTTTGGGTAAAGATAAGACTCTTAGAGAGCTTATCCTAATTCTACTGGGAGTACAAGATTAGCAGTAATCCTAAGTCCATTGGAGCTAGGCTTCTATTGGGACTAGGATTATGTTGTCTATAAAAGAGAGGCACCCTCATGGGTCTAAGGGATGTCCTTGATGCTTTTGATATTCTGTCTAGTGAGTTAAACACTATTGGTTATCTTTGAGAGATATTGAGTACTGACTTGATCGTCGGAGTGCCCCCAAGTGGACGAGCCACCGACGGAATCTCTTCTTTCTGTTGCAGGTCATTCGAGCTTAACCTATTCTACCGGTGTTCTCTAGTTGAGTACTAAGTTGGCAGTGTGGTCGAAAATTGACACACATAATTTGGCGCCGTCTGTGGGAAAGAAAGGAGAATAGCTGGCCAATGACGAACAGAAAGAGAAGGTTGAGGACAACACCCCTACTAAGAATGGAAAACATATTGACTCTGACGTCGAAGAAGTCAATTGCAACGAAGAGACTCATGATAAGAATCACGAAGGAAATGACGTCGGCCAGGAGAGCGACGAACCAAAGAAAACGGACCGGAGCGGGTATTTCAACGAGGACGACCTCTAGGTATGGAAGGATAAAATGCCTGCGGAGGGACGACAAGATAAAGGGAATGGCGGACAAATTGGCGGACCTGCAAACGGTCGTCAATTTCCTGATGCAGAACAACGTCGTGCAGCCACTGTTCTCGCTACAAGATATGCCGATTCTAGCGGCCAAGAAAGACGCCCAGAAAAGGGGGTAGAAAACAATTCCTGCAATCCCTCAACATGGCGAGACCAAGGGACATTCTCACCGGCCTTTGCGGGAGGTCGGCGATGGAGAATCCCAGAAGATGCAATCTCGGCCTAGATGATTAGGTCCGAGAAAAGAAGAGCTCAGTCTAAAAGTGAGCAGATCCCAGATTCCAGAAGGCAAAATCTTAGCCTAGATGATTAGGTCCGAGAAAAGAAGAGCTCAGTCTAAAGTGAGCAGATCCCAGATTCCAGAAGGCAACATCTCGGCCTAGATGATTAAATCCAAGAAGAGAAAAGCACAGCCTGAGTTAAAGACTTTTTTCTACAAAGGAGTATGTGGAAGCCATGTAGGGGGCAGATCCCCTCCCCATAGAGCAATATCAAGGTCAAAGCCACGTGCCTAATGAGAACCCAAGTGGAACTTAAGTTCACATTAGGGGGCAAAGGACTGAAGAATGATGCTTGGGAGTTAGAAGTTCATAAACCGAGATGATGCTTAACACTTGTTGAAACTTGAGAAAAGTTTACAAGTTGAAGTTAAACTGAGATGATGTTTAACACTTGTTGAAACTTGAGAAAAGTTTACAAGTTGAAGTTAAACCGAGATTATGTTTAACACTTGTTGAAACTTGAGAAAAGTTTACAAGTTGAAGTTAAACCGAGATGACGTTTAACACTTGTTGAAACTTGAGAAAAGTTTACAAGTTGAAGTTAAACAGAGATGATGTTTAACACTTGTTGAAACTTGAGAAAAGTTTACAAGTGAGATGATGCTTACAAGTTAAAGTTAAACCGAGATCGTGTTTAACACTTGTTGAAATTCTGAGAGAATTTACAAGTTGAAGTTAAACCGAGAAAGAAGATTGATTTAACACTTGTTGAAATTTTGAGAAAATTTACAAGTTGAAGTTAAACCGAGAAAGAAGATTGATTTAACACTTGTTGAAATTTTGAGAAAATTTACAAGTTGAAGTTAAATCCAAGGTTATGAGTAAAAGAAGTATTTATACACGTGCCCAGGTAACTATGTTACAAAGACTTGGAAGATAATGGAAGATAGAAGTCTTAAGAAGTAAAAGCAACACTTGTGAAAATATTTGTTACAATGTTTTCAAGTGTTAAACCGAGACCGAGATAAGCAAGGTCGGAAGTTTTGTCCAAGGTATGTTAACCTGGGGAGATTGCACAGTTAAGGTGTATGTTGAAGACATGCAAATCGTATTCTAAGTATGGAATCATACAAGGCATTAAGAAAAGGGCAAACATTCAAAACACTTGAAAGAAGAAATTAAAAAATGCATTCAGAAAAGGAAAGAAGGCACTTCAGCTTGACATTGAAGAATAAATTGTATAAGTAACCAAAAAAAAAAAAAAGTACAAGGTATAAAGACAGTACATGTTCAGTACATGGTGAAATTCAAGATACAGGTTAAATGATCAAAAGACATGAATGAGTAAAGCAATGAAGCCGAAGTAAAGTTCATCGGGATCAGACGGTGGCCGTAAGCAAGGAAGTGCAGCAAAAGCCTAGCCAGAGGGGAGAGTGAAACTGGTTGCAGACAGCTTCGCAAAAGCAGCAATAGAGGATTTGAAAGAGAAAGTTTAAATAAAAACGAAGATACAGAAGTGAAAAGACGGAGAGAGTGAAGAGATTTTGATCAAAATACGCAGATGCAAGGCGACTTAATGACGCGTATCAGACATAACTCAGTAGAGGAAAAATGCGTGTCAGAAACGGTTGAAAAAATTGTACGTGCCAGCTCATACGCATGAAGAAAACTCTTGAAGTTCTTGGTTTAATGAAACAAATACCTCGGCTAGAAGGACAGTTTCGGCTGAGAAACTTGAACGAATTTTGTTGTTGGTTCCAAAGCCTTGATGAAAGCAGACTATAGGTTTAGGTCATATTGAGCCGACGAGTTCTGACTTCAGCAATAAAATGATGAAGCAAGCTTAGCCGACGTGCCAGATGAAAGAGATAATATAGGTTCTATCACCTCAGTTTGCCAAGGTAATAAAACCCAGGGGCAGTTGTGGGGACATATTTTTTGGGTAGTCCACGTGGCCGAGGTTGTTAGCCGAGGTGCTACGTGGGCAGATCATGTTTGCCGAGGTATTCTGCGGCAATACCGGAATCTGAGATAAAGCGGATAAGGGACAAGAGTCCTAGAATGGGAGAAGACTTCAGTTTGGATAAAGATGAGACTCTTAGAGAGTTTATTCTAATTCTACTGGGAGTCCAAGATTAGCAGTAATTCTAAGTCCATTGGAGCTAGGCTTCTATTGGGACTAGGATTATGTTGGCTATAAAAGAGAGGCACCCTCATGGGTCTAAGGGATGTCCTTGATGCTTTTGATATTCTGTTTAGTGAGTTAAGCACTATTGGTTATCTTTGAGAGATATTGAGTACGGACTTGATCGTCGGAGTGTCCCTGGGTGGACGAGCCACCGCCGGAATCTCTTCTTTCTGTTGCAGGTCGTTCGGGCTTAACCTATTCTGTCGGTGTTCTCCAGTTGAGTACTAAGTTGGCAGTGTGGTCGAAAATTGGCACACACAACTGGTCATCATTCTAACTTAACCGTTGGAGGGTCCTCTCGACCATCCTTGGTTGGTAGTGATCACTAACGAGTTGGTTTCTCTGTGCAGAGTAAAGGAATGAACACTTCATCTCACTTTCCCTGTAGAGAAAAAATCTACCTTTCACAATTTATATTAAATTATAAGATTGAAAAATAAATAGTCTTAATTAAATTAAAATATCAACTATGTGAAAGAAATTCAATAAGGAATAACTAAGAAAGAATCACATAACAATATCTAAACACAAAAAGAAAAAATAATGAAAATATCTAAAGGATAAATACATCTTAGTTTGTGAAGTGATTAATCATTTGTAATATGATATCAAAACATTAAAAAAATTATTATTCAAAGTCAAGCAGTAAATCTAAACTTTGGATATTCCTCGAGAATATCATTATTGTGCCGGTTTTTCCTCCTGTAAGTTGTGATTATATAAAATAATGTAAGAAATGAAGTATAATTTCATATATAAAATCACTATAAAATTTAAATGATAAATCCATAATATAGAATAATAAAGAATTGATATTGGGTATAGAATAATGCATGAAAAAATAAGAAGAAAAAAAAAGAAGACAATTTAACATTTAAAAAAAAAAAATCCTAATACCCTTGAAGGAATTAAGAAACAAATGATAAGCAAAATTTGTAAGGATTTGTGGATTATCTCAATTTACTATGAAAAATTTATGAAAAATAAATATTTATCAAATAGAGTCCATATAAAATAGAAAATAGATAAAGTTAGTATAATTTAAATTAAGTTTGATTTGTGTAGAATTATATATGTAATTAAGAAATTCAAAAAAATATTTAATGGTATAATATTTTATAAATGAATAATTTTAATTTTAATTTTAAAATTAAAATTACAGCATGATTTTATTTATTTATTTTGATAATTTTGGTGGTATCGTTCTATAAAATTGTTACTTGAATACTTATATATATATATATATATACATATATATTAATTTTAGTTAAATTATTTGTGTATTTTGATAATTTTAGTTCTATCATATTATAAAAGTATAAATATCATATAATAATTTTGTATAATATATATTAAATTATAAAATGTTAAAATAAATACACATTTTGATATTAAAAATAATAGTTAAATGAGAAGAAGAATTAGTAACATAAAATTAAAATTAATTCTAACTATTTATTTTTGTTTTATAATTATTTGGAAGATAAAAATACGTAGAAATAGAAATTACATAAAATTTATTCAAAAAATTAAATGTAAATATGTTATAATTGGATTATCATATAATGATATTACTAGTAGTTAACCTGTACGATGTGCGAATTAAATTTTTTTCTTTTTAAATAATAATTTATAAAATTAAATTAAATTATTCATATATGCCTATATATATTATTTTTAGAAATATGTTGCAATGTATGCATTACAAAAAAATAATATATACATAGAACTATTTAAAAAATATATTATGAAATATGCCATGCAATTTTTGTTCTGTTAAGCTATGAAACTGTAGTTTAAATATATATATATATATATATATATGATACTTTTGTACTTAATTTCAATATAATAAAATAAAAATATTTATTTTAATATTAAAAACAATGATTAAATTGGAGAAAAAAAAGCATTTAAAATTAAAAAATGATTGTAATTATTTATTTTGATAATCATAACATTATCATTTTATAAAAGTGTTATTTAAACAAATATATATAATAATTTTATTTCAATTATTTATGTGTGTTTAATAATCTTAGCCCTATCGTATTATAAATGTGTAACTAAAATAAATATATAATAATTTTATATGATATTCAATTATAACATAGTAAAATAAACACTCAATTTAACATTAATAATAATAATTAAATTGGAAAAAAAATAGTAACATACAATTAAAAGTGATTCTAATTATTTATTTATTTTATTCAGTTAGAAATAAAAAAATAAAAATAAAAAAGTAGGAATGGAAGTTATAAAAAAATAAATTTAAATTAAATATAAGTATGTTGCGGTTAGATTAAGAAAAAAAAAGATTAATTATTGTAATGCCCCCAAAATATGCAATAAATACATCCTAGAATGTTTATAAATAACATCATAAATCAGAGTAAATAATCCTTTCATTACATAGATTTGGTATTACAAAAGAGTTCATGTAAATAAATGCCTTATTGGCTCACACTTTTCCAAGCATTGACTTGGGTACAACAAAAGAGAGACTAGCTCATACACATTTTGGCTTTACAAAAATATACAATTCAAATAAAGAAAGCTGTTACTCCCAAAATGTCCTTCCAAGCTATTGCCTTGGTGGAGGCAAGTCACCGACACCTGAATATGTAATTTCCAAATAGGATAAGTCACAGTCCAGTAGGAATCATTTAACACAGTACATGAAATTTAACAAAGGTATAAGTACAAGGACTGTATACAATGTCTATGATTAAAACATCCACGATTTATATTCTCATAAGACGTCAAATCTCAAATCATTATCCGATTTTCCTCCAATTCATTTATTTGTCTCAATTCATGAGTCAATTTCATAATTTCTTTAACAATCCAAATAAGACCACAACTTGAAGGTTCAACAATCACATCATCAACATACAAACACTTCAAACTGTCATTTCACGGATATTTCGTCCACGGAAAACCGTCAAACGGGACCTATGTAAACATAGGCTATATAAGCACTGCAATTGTTATTTTACGGATATTTCGTCCGTGGGTTCGACACCCATGTATAATTTCGGGTCTTTCACCCAAGACACTTCGACCACCTTAATTATAATGGAGTCTATCCCCTTTCTCCTCTCAAACAATCATTCATACATATGCAATATATTTAAACACATAATCATACGTGGAGCACATCCCTTTTCCACTCCCAAATAATCATACATATGTAATGTATACAAACATAGTCATATTCAATGACAACCAACCATGGACTAATTTCAGTTCACCTAATCAACATATAATTTCTACAACAAGCAAAGCTATGCTCTATCGATAGCCCAATACAGATATTTCTAAACAGATATACAATCTCATGACAGATAATTCATTCAAAATTTCCAAATAATGAGATAATACATAACCAATCTCACCATTCATACTAACACCCTTCTAATCTCACATTTTCAATGTCAACTTCAATTATTTATACAAAATAATAGTTTGATCCAATTAGGACAAACTCCCCAATTTTTTCCAAATATTAACCAAGTGTAATGATTCCGGTTTTGACCCATTAATTGTTGTATTTCAGACTCGGGTTAGTATGGTTTTGAATAGTTATTCTTATCCATTTTCCTTGTCTTCTCCTTTATTTTGGTTATCGGGATGTAGTTGTGCGTTTAAGACAAGTTGGTTACTTGTTTTTTTAAACTTTTGTTGCCCAGATTTTGGCTCCTTCGCTTGAGAGGCCATTCTTGCGCACGAGCGAGCTTCACAAATTTTGCTCCTCCACTCGAGCGGCCATTCTTGCGCTCGAGCGGGATTCGTTAACTCTCAATATTTCTTTTTGCAGGTCTGCAAAATGCTATAAGTGTGCATTGGACACTCCAGCATTCAGTCTCACGCTCGAGCGGGGCCCTTTGTCTGCAAAGCTTTTGGAAGTGCGTATCCTTCGCTCAAGCGCCACTTTTCACGCTCAAACAGAACCTTGTGTCTGACTCTCGAGCGGGGCTTTCCATTCTCGAGCGGACTGCGTGTTGTAGACATCCTATTTTTGGCCGTCCTCAAGACTTGGATATCATCGCTTGAACACTCGATGGTTTTGTATGTTTGTGTTCGTTTTGAGTGCCTAAAGTTCTCGGTTGAGTGCCTTGCCTTTGAGTCTCTAAACTTGTCTGTTTTGTGTTTGGTCGTGGACTAAGAGTTTGTTGTTTCAAGTTTGGAGGAGAGAGTGGCCTGTCGGCCATCCCCACAGTCCATCGGCCATGGCTTGTGCCTGCTGGCCATCAGTGGTGGCCGGTCGGCCACTAGTGATGGCCGGCGGTCATTTTTCTCATTTTTCAGATATTTGTTTGCCAGCTGTTGTTCACTGAAGTGCATCTCCATACACGTGTATGGAGGGATGAATTCAAGCTTTAATCTTGATTTTCCATATATAGGGGGTGTCCTTCCCCATTTTGGAGGGTTAGAAAAATTTGGATCAAATTTCTCCTTCTCTCCTCTTGTTTTGTGCCTTAAAGCCTTGTCTCTCTTCACCTTTGTATACCAAGCCTTAACCAAACACTCTCACCTTTGAGCTGAGGTTCTTTGGGGTCTAATTTAAGCTTTGGAAGGATGTTTGAGCCAGAAATTGTGCCTGTTTAGTGCTATACTTCAAGAGGTATAAGACTCACATTGTAAGCTTTGTTTTGACAACTTGTTTTGCCATCTTTTTACACTGTTTTTGAGTTGGTTTTCAACTACAAAAAACTCTGATTTTATGATTTAAAAATGGTGGTTTGAGGCTATTTTGTGTTAAGGGATAGTCCACCATTCTTGTTGATTAATTGTGAAGCCTTTTGTGCCATCTTTTAGCATACTCAAATCAAACTTTTTGGGCCTTTAAACCACTGAAATTCATAATTATTTTAGTAGTGGAAAAAATGTTTTGAAGTCCAAAAGTGGAGGGTTTAGCCTCCCCTCCTTGTGTCTTACTTGCATGCCTAGTTAGCTTCACATGGTAACATGTTTTTGTGGCTTAACTTAGCTTATTTCTTGCATGTTTTTGCTACTGTTTTGACTAGTTTTAGCTTTGTTTTGAGCCGGTTTGGTCCTTTGAGGCTTGTATTGTATGGTTGTAGTGCAATTTTCTTCACTAGTTTAATGTTTTAGGTTTTTTAGCTTGAATTGCATGGGTTGCTTGTATGTTTTAGTGTCTTTTTGCACTCCATTTCAGCACTGAAATCTCTACAATCTCCCTCTATTCTTCATTCTTTCATTTGTTTTGAAAGTGGCTTTGAACCCCTTGTTGGCTTGAGTGTGGAATTGAGACCCTCATGCCTAATGGTTTAATTCCTTCGGGAGTTCATTACCGACAGCATGAGGCCTCTTTCATGCTCAAGGTACTTGTGGTTTAAGCCTTCTTTCCATTAGAGGACACTCACCTTTTGGACTAATCAATTAAAGAATGGATTGGTAAGCTAAAATGTGTAAACAAAATGAACAAAGTAAAAGAGGCAAGATTAAGCATCTTTGTGTTGCATTCCATGTGTTCAGATCGGATGTTAATTCGAACACGAGAAAAATGAGACGTTTTATACTCAAAGTGATGAAACGTGTCACTTTTCTTGGTCACCACTACCTTGATCATACATGATAGGATTGTGGTTTTGATTGAGTCTTGTTTTGCACTCATTAAGCTTGTACAAGCTTAGTTCTTTGGCCATCATGCATGAAAATGCTTGGTTGATGGCTTAAGAGCCAAGAGCTACACTCCTTTGAGCTTATGTGATGATAAGAAGAGTAACAATACATACACTCCTTGAGAATACACTGTTTTGCCTCTGTTTACTCTTTGTTGCAGCAAAAAAGAGAAGTTTAGGGAAGGGGTGGCTGACCGGCCACCAGTAGCGGTTGACCGGCTACCAGTAGCAGCCTACCGACCACCAGTAGTAGCCGGCAGCCACCATTGGTAGTTGACCGACCAGAAATGAAATTTTACACAAGTGTGTTCTTGAATTGGAGTAGAGATTTTTTGGAAGTTGGCAGCACTGTTGGTGTTCAAGCAAGTGCAAACAGAGGTGTCCGATGGCAAGGCGGTGGATTTTCAGGAGGAAACCAACCAAGCATGCATGAGTCCCTCGCCCTTGAGGCCATTTACTTGCTTTGTTTAATTAGTTAGTTGTAGCTAATTCATTCATACAAGTGTTGTAATTAATTAGCTTAATTTGGATTATAATATTTGATTAGCTAGAATAGTTAATTAGTTTTGTGTTGTAATAATTAGCTTAGCTCATTCATTCGGATCCTCCTTCGTGAAGGCATAATGTTGTAATAAGTGTGCGTGCGTTTGTGCATGTCTTCCAACCCCACGTCTTCCTCCCTTTTATTTAATCGCTTTCGATGGTTAGATTAGGGACGTGTTTTGATTAGCATATTGCATGCTTGCATTCATACATTTGTCTTGCATGCACCGAGGCTTGGTGCATCATTCAAACTGCATCGTAATTTCAATACTTCTTTGAATACGTGTTTCAAAGCATGCTATCAAAGTGTTGCAAATAACATGTTAAATAGCCGAGCCTGTTAATTGCATATTACATGTGTTGCATTAGGCATTTTGTATAGTTAGGATTGCGCATCTTTCTAACTAGTTTTTGTTTTGGCTTGGAGTACTTGGTAAGTTTTACGCTTTAACATGCTTGCATAAGTGTGATTGCCGTGTTGCCATGTTTCGCATGCTTACCATGAGGCTATGTGCTTACGTGATAAATTGCATGAATGCCTGTGGATGAGGGTTTTGTTGTTTGAATTAGAACGATTTAACAAATGTAAGTTTTAAGCCCACTTTGCGAAGTGGCAAATCATGTTTTAAGCCCACTAGAGGTGCCAAATCCGCATTTTTAAGCCCACTTGAGGGTGGCAAATTCAAACCATTTTCGAAAATAAACTTGACTTGATTTGTTCCAATTCTTGCAATTTAGTCTATACTTGCTTATGTGTGTGTCACGTAATAATGTTAGCTAAATAACCGGAATAAGAACACATTTGTTTATAAAACACCATATCATGCTTAGTAGATGCCGATCTTTGATCGAGCGAGCGGGGTTGCTCATTTCAGGACTTTTCCCTCTCGTACCTAAGTTCCCAAGCCGAGGCAACTTTGGTGATGACGAACACGTGGCCTTTGGCATGAGTTAGGGTTTCCTAAATTTCTCCAAAAATAAAATATTTAGGTGGCGACTCTGTAATCTGACAAAGCAGTCAAGTTTTGGCATTATTTGATCTAAAATCAATTTTCCAAAATGATTTGCCGGATTGGGCTTTTTGGTGTTTATCAGTTTCACAATGCACTGGTGAGACTAGATTTAGAACCACAGGTAGAGTCTGAACTATGAGACCTTCTTTTCAAACCCTTTCCGAAAGGCCGGAGCGCGGAAAAAGGGCGAGTCCACACATGTATAACAGTCTGAGAAGATGACATTTTGAATAATTTTTTCTTCTCTCTCTCTCTCTAAAACTTCTCAAAAATCTAGATCTACACATTCTCTCTCTAAAACTCACCTTCTCTTTTAGATTTCATCTAGATCCATTGATCTTTTCTCCCTGTGCCTTTGAGAAATAGGTAGAGCTCGTCAAGATCTTCATTTTGAACCAAATAAAAGTGGGTTTCGGCGTTCTTGGGGTTCCACTCTTGCTTTGCTTGGTCTTCTCTTTGAGGTAGGGATTTTTCTACACCTTCATATGATATTTAGCTTAGTTATTTGTCTCTTGTGTAACAATGGTGTGATTTGGGGATGTTTAAAACAAACCTAGGGTTTGGGCATGAAATGGAAAGAGAGGCTTTGGGTGAAGGTGAAATAAATGCTTGTGGGGTTTGAAAATGATGTTGTGTTATGTCTAATTTGATGATTTTGATAATTAGCTAATATTTGAGAAAAATGAGAAAATTGCCCTAATTTGGTCAAACTATTATCTTGTACAAATAATTGGAATTGACAATGAAAATGTGAAATTGAGAGGATATTTATGTGAATGGTGGGATCAGTTATGTATTGACTCATTTTTTTGGAAATTCTGAATAAACTATCTATTTGAGATTGAATATCTTTCTAGAGGTAACTATATTAAGCTATCGTGGATGATAGCTTTGACTGTTGTAGAAATTGCATGAGGATTAGGTGAATTGAAACTAATCTTTTGATGGTTGTCACTGAATATGACCGTGCTTATATACATTGTATATGTATGTTTGTTTGGGAGTGGAAAGGGGATGTGCTCCATGTTTGATTATATGTTTAAATACATTGCACATGTATGGATGATTGTTTGGAAGGAGAAAGGGGATGGACTCCATTATAATTAAGTTGGTCGGAGTGTCTTGGGTGAAAGTCCCGAAATTATACATGGGTGCTTAGCCCGCGGACGAAATATCCATAAAATGGCAATTGTAGTGCTTGTATAGCCTACGTTTACATCGGTCCCATTTGACGGCTGCCCGCGGACGAAATATTTGTGAATTGGAAGTTTGAAGTGTTAATGTATATGTGTTGTATGATTTGAAAATCATTGTGTTGTGGCCTCGTTTGGATTGTTAAAGAAATTATGAAATTGACTCATGAATTGAGAAAGATAAGTGAACGGAATATGAATCAAAGAAAAATGGGTTAAGATTTGAAAATGGTATCTTTCAAATATATAAAATTCGTGGATGTTTCATCCTAGACATTGTATACACTCCTTGTACTTATGCCTTTGCTAAATTTCATATATTGTATTAGATGATTTCTACTGGGTTGTGGCTCACCTTACTTGGGAATAACATTTTCAGGTAATGATGGCATGTCTCCACCAAAGCAATAGTGTTGGAGAAGTTTTCGAAGCAAGAGCTTCTTTTTTGATTATATGTTTTTGTAAAGCCAAGGGCTTAAGATGTAATGAGAGAAGCTCACTTTTGTTGTAACCAAGTTAAGGGTTGAAAAGGTATAAGCCAATAGGGCATTTACTTCTGTCAAACTCTTTTGTAATCATTAACTTCATATAATGAAATGACTATTTGCTCTGATTCATGCAATCATTGATACATGTTTTGGATTATATCTATTGTGTATTTTGGGGGCGTTACAACTTGGTATCAGAGTATACCGGGTTTGAATACTTTGGGTACGTGAGAAGTGATTAGTACCACAATGGGTTTGTCTCGTTTGTTAGAGACTTAAGTATGGACGATATGTGCTTATGTGATTATTTGGGTATGAGATTAAATTTCTAGGATGTTGATTGGGTCTACCGGATTCTAGGAGTCCTATTAGAAAGACATTTGATCACTGCTATTTCTAATTAGAAATCTAGCAACGCCGCGGGACGGTCATTATCCGGAAATGAAATTCGTATGTGTTTACGTGATTATGTGCTTATGTGGAGTGAATTACTATTGTCCAATGTGTTAGGACGCGAGTGAGTTGGCTTCGGTACATTTGTGAATGTGCTAACCTCTTTGTTACCTTCATTAGGATGTCAGGACGTGGTCATGAAGGTAGGCGTGGTAGGCCTAGGAGGCACGAGGTGCCCATACCGGATGAAATTCTGGCACAGGAAGAGGGGGTTGGTCAGGCTAATGTGGCCGAGCCAGTAGGTCAACAGGGCATAGGCGCCTTAGCCCACGAAATGGTCGGAGCATTGAGGGAATCGATGGACATTCTCAGAGCTGAGAATCAAGTCCAGGCCTAGGTAGCTGAGGCAGGGCCTTTCTTTCTGAAAAAGGAGTTTTTCCAGTCGAATCCGGATGAGTTTTTGGGTGACCCAAAGGAGCCACTGAAGACAGATGAGTGGCTTGAATAGATAGTGAAGACGTTCGAGATGCTTGGTGTCACGCCCTAATTTTAATTACTCAAAAACATTACCAAAAGCCTGTAAATTAGGTCAAATTTTTTTTTTTTTACAAATATCTATTATCCTTGAGTAATAGAAACATAATAGTGCATGTCTCTCTCATAATGAATACAATAATAATAATAATAATACATGCCAAGCTCCCGCTACAGAGTTACGATTAAATAATTACAAACATCAAAGTACAATGAGATCACACACGAGATAGATGAACTTCCTAATCCTTCAACCAATCAATCCAAATTCTCTTCCTGTAAAAAAAAATAAAAGAACAAGGGGTGAGCACAATTGCCCAGTAGGAATCTCATAGTTCTAAAACAATAATCATCCTATAGATAGAAATGATCATGTATGCAAGGTGATACCATATAGTACGGTGACATTTTGTAACTTTAAAATATCATAAATAGCTTGTCTTTTTCTTGAAATTTATTTGAACATTTAAGGAAAAACCTTCGACCATCAAAAACTATCCCTTACGTTAGAAAACCATAAATCATTTTTGAAAACAAATATGTTTAAGGAACAACATCATTTTAAATTTATTAACCAATTCTAAAATATTCCTCATTTAATTTCCATTATAATATTCCTCTTTTTAATTCCATTTTCCCTTTCTACTCATTACATTTATTAAAACTCCATAACCTCAAGTTCAAGTTCCCTTAATACTCCAAAGCATCCCACATACACGCTATTCTCACCAATCTATTCATATTTGTTGTAACTCCTCAATGTAGAAATCCAAATCTCCTCTATATTCAATAACATTTACATCACATCTACATTTGCATTATCAATTAAAATCCAACATATCAAAACTACATCACATCCGCATTTGCATTATCAATTAGAGTTCAAACATAACACAAGAATAACGAACCCTTTTTAACACAATGTCTCAATTATTTACAAAACAAAACTCATGATTTTTCCCTTATAGTCACAAGCAATCTGGTGAGTCCATCATCACCAACCTCTAATCCAATTACCATTTCATTTTCCATTCTTTTAAACAATGTCATATTAAACACCGGATCCATTAACAAGTCATCTCCATGAGTCACACGCTTTACCGATCACAAGCCAGAAGGAAGGCAGAACCTTACGCTTTACCAATCACAAGTCGGAAGGAACGCGGAACCTCACGCTTTACCGGTCACAAACCGGAAGGAATGCGGAACCTCTACATATCCCAACATACCACATGCTTTACCAGGTGTTGTTCCGGAAGGAAGGCGGAACCTATTTCAAGCACCACGCTTTGCCAGCTCAAAATACGGCAGGAAACGGACCCCGGAACAACATTACATTCCATAAATTTTATCAAGTCATCTGTCATTGTGATTAGTGGGCAAAGCCAACACATCATCCATTATTCCCGTAACACATTAGTTCAAAACGCATCCACCATAAGTTAAAATTCCATTTACATAACAAGTACACATTATGTTCCACCACCTTTTTCTATTACCCACCAAGTCATTCACGTGTTCATAATTCTTGGGTTCAAACTACTTCTTTACTCTTCCATATTATTATCAAGTCTTCCAAATCAATTTTCACAACACATCAATTATCAATTACTATGTGAGGCTATAAATTAAATCTCTAACATTAATTTCTTTGATACAACTCCTTCACGTAACATCGTCATATTTCACAATCTCTCATTTATTGTTACTCACACTCATCTTAACCCAACCTTGACTTAATACAAATTAACATAACTCAATGCAATTCAACATAATACAATAAGAGTCTTAACATAACTCAATGCAATTCAACATAATACAATAAGAGTCTTAAATATTCACTTCATTATTTTATCACAATTCTCACATCATTGTTACCATTAGTAATTTCTTTCCCCAAGTTTGGTTTCATATTATAACTTAATTTAAAATATCAACATTGAGGGGGTTCAATCGCAACTTTTACATAAGTTTTCAAATTCTTTAAAATTTCAATTAAACTTATACATGTATAATTTAAAACCTCCATTTAATGATTCTACTATCAATTGAAACAAAACCATCATCTATCTTCATAAGCCAAACTAGGGTTTTTAAGAGAAATTAAAACTTTTCACAAAAACATATTTTATTTCAACTCTTCTATTACTTTTCACCCAAACTCATGACCCAAGAACACAACCCAACAAGTAAACCCAACTCTCTTCAAACCCTAACCCCCAATCTCATGATTCGTCACAATATGCATACAAATATAAACTTTTGTGTTTATATAAAGAAAATACCACAAATCTATCTATAAATGAGGGTGCTGAAAGAGAACTAGAAACCCTTACCTCTTGAAGCAAGAGATAACGATCCAAAATTCACTGGCGATGAAACCACAAACTATTCGGATCAAAATGAAGCCCTTGACGAGATCTACACTCTTTCTCAAAGGACCAAGGTGAAAAGATCACTCTAGGCGAGTAGATCTAGAGATTTAAGTGAAAAAGTTTGAGTTTTAGAGAGAGAGAAGAGAACTCACAACCTTGAGGAGAAAGGAGAAGAAAAATAATGAGAGAGAAGTGGTTAGGGTCTATTTATAGTAGTAGAAAAGTAGCCCTAAGGTTAATAAAATAATAGGCCCAAACCCCTTCAAAGGTAGGGCCCACTCGGACCCACAAATCTAAAAATAAACACGCAAGGGTTGACCCCTGGTGTGGTGGTGTCGGCCCTCCAACAAGAAAAGACAATGCTGGTAGCGAGCAAGATGTCGACCCTTGGACAGGAAGGGTCGACCCTAAATTCTAGCAACTAATACCTAGTTTTTTCAATATACAAGGGTCGACCCTTCCCAGACTGGTGTTGACTCTTGTGGACAGCAACAAGAGGCTGGTGTTGACCCTAAATTCCAGCAACACTTCCAGAAACTTCACCAACAGTAAGGGTCGACCCTTAGGAAGGTTGGTGTCGACCCTAGAATAGAATTTCTAAGTTCCCAAGGAACGTTTTGACAAGAACAAGCGCAAACAAATAAACCCAACAAGTTTAAATCGGATTATATTCCTCCAAAACCAACATTCAACAACTCCAAAGACTACCAAAAAAATGAAAATAAAGGAATTAAATACACTCTCTAATGGATTAAAGGATGCAGGTGTTACACTTGGCATCGATGACGACCAGTTGAGGGTGACCTTGGCGTCTTTCCAGCTAAAAGAGGATGCGGGTCTGTGGTGGAAGTATGTGCGGGGACGCATTGGAGGGACTTGAGAGGCCTTTGTCATCGCCTTCCAGGATAAGTTTTTGCCTCTCACTGTTAGGGAGAAGTTGAGGGATCAATTTTCTCACGTCAAGCAGTTGAACACGCTTGTGGCCAAGTTTGAGGCCACATTTACTAGCCTCTCTAGGTTTGCACCTGAGTTGGTAGCGACTGGGGAGCGCCGTTGTTTAGAGTTCGAGAAGCGGTTAAGGACCAGGCTCATGTTCAGAGTGGCCAGGTCTATGATTAAAGACTATGGGCGCCTTATGGAAACGGTGGCCCATTGAAACTATCATGCAGGTTGAAGACGAAAGAATGAGGGGCTCCAGGAGAAGTCAAGACAATTAGGGGAAAGGTAAGAGGTAGAGGGATTCTAACCCTCAGCAGTCCCAGGGAGTTTAACCGAGGTCTACCTTTTCAGTGCCTAGCTCGTGTTCTGGGAGCTGTGGTCAGGGAAATGTGACTTGCTTTAAATGTGGCCAGTTGGGTCACAAGTCTCCAACTTGCTTGCAAAGAGGAGGAGGGCAGCGAGCAGCTTCATCGTCGGCTTGTTCTCAGAGCCAAAGTCAGGGTAGAGGACAGCCGCCCACTTGCTATCAGTGTGGCTAGGCGGGGCACCTAAAGAAGTCTTGCCCACAGTGTGGTGGCATATCTGGTGCGTCTACTTCGAGGCAGA
The DNA here is from genome assembly GCF_055761805.1 of Camellia sinensis. Lineage (NCBI taxonomy): Eukaryota > Viridiplantae > Streptophyta > Magnoliopsida > Ericales > Theaceae > Camellia > Camellia sinensis. The sequence goes on along the minus strand of NW_028128998.1, from coordinate 363,297 downwards.
CACAGAGTCACCAGTCAGCACAGTTAGCACAGGCCTCGAGGGCCAATCAGGGAGCTTCTTTGGCTTAGTCAGTGCAGCAAGCTTATGCTTCGAGGGGTGAGCAGGTAGATTAGAGGCCAACATGGCGTTTGCTTGCTATCACAACGCTAGACCTTGTTCTTGCTCTTTTAGTAGTGAGAGGTACCTTTTTGTTTTGCAATTTAGTTGCTAATGTATTGATTGATACGGGTGCATCCCATTCTTTTATCTCGTCTACAGTTGCATCGGTTTTAGGGTCGAAGTTGGCACAGTTAGCATCTCCTATTTGTGTAGAGTCACCTATTGGTGGTTAGGTTATCTTGAAATAGGGGTGTCGGGGTTGTGACACAGAGGTCACTGGTCGTCGACTTCCATTTGCATTTGTATTGCTTGACATGACTAGTTATGATGTTATTTTGGGTATGGATTGGTTATCGTCGTACCGGGCTATTATAGATTGCTACCATCAGAGGGTTACTGTATGTACCTTGATCGGGGATTGTTTTCATTTCTTGGGGGACTGGGTGGATAGAGTCTTATCACCGGTATATGATCCGCGTGGGCGGAGTGAGCTTAGTTGTCTTCTTGCTAGCTTTTTGAGTAGTGAATGTGATGAAGGCTAGGTTAAGTTGCCAAGGGTGGTTTGTGAATGCCCCGATGTCTTTCCTGAAGACCTTACTAGTTTGCTACCCCATCGAGAGATTGAGTTTTCTATTGATTTAGTGCCTAGCACGGCACCGATTTCTATGGCACTATATCGGTTTGCACCCGCTGAGTTGAGTGAGTTGAAGGTTCAACTCCAGGAAGTGTTAGATAAGGGTTTTATCCACCCTAGTACATCACCTTAGGGAACGCTGACCCTCTTTGCTAAGAAGAAAGATGGAGCCTGACGACTTTGTATCGATTACCGAAAGTTGAACCGGGTTACTGTTAAAAATAAGTACCCAATGCCTCGTATAGATGACATGTTTGATCAGTTGAAAGGGTCTTGTTGTTTCTCTAAGATAAAACTGAGATCGGGTTACCATAAGTTAAGGGTAAGGGAGGAGGATATCCCAAAGACGGCATTTCGTATGCGGTATGGCTATTACGAGTTCCTAGTAATGCCTTTTGGGCTAACCAATGCTCCAGCTATATTTATGGATTTGATGAATAGGATCTTTCATGAGTTCCTAGATCGTTTCGTGGTCGTTTTTGTGGACGACATTTTGATTTATTCACCTTCTGAGGAGGAGCATGGGAAACACTTGCGGGTAGTGCTTGAATTGCTCAAAGCCCATAAGTTGTATGCTAAATTCGAGAAGTGTGAATTCTAGCTGAAATAAGTTAAGTTCTTAGGCCATGTGGTATTTGGGGAAGGGGTGACGGTAGATTCATCCAGATAGAGGCAGTGCAAGATTGGGCACAGTCTAAGAATGCTTTTGAGATTCATAGTTTTCTAGGGTTGGCTGGGTATTATCAGAGATTTGTGAAAGATTTCTCTAGGCTAGCCTCACCTTTGACTAGACTGATGAGGAAGAAAGTTAAGTTTGTGTGGAACGAGACTTGTGAGAAGTCATTCCAAGAGCTTAAGGTTAGACTTACCACTGCCCTAGTTTTAATTATCCCGGAGAGGAGTTTAGGCTATTCTGTGTATTGCGATGCCTCATGGGAAGGTTTGAGTTGCGTTTTGATGCAAGAGGGAAAGGTAGTAGCCTATGGCTCACGTCAGTTGAAAACACACGAGAGGAACTACCCTACTCATGACTTAGAGTTAGCAGCAGTGATATTTGCCTTGAAAATTTGGAGGCATTATCTGTATGGTGAGAAATTGTAAGTGTTCTTTGATTACAAGAGCCTGAAGTACTTATTTACCCAGAAATACTTGAATTTGAGACTAAGGAGGTGGATGTAGTTTATAGAGGATTATGATTTTGAGTTACATTATCATTCTGGGAAGGCCAATGCAGTGGCTGATGCTTTGAGTAAGAAGTCTATTAGAAGTGTGGCCTGTATCGCCATCCGGGAATGGTAAATGTTAGGTACTCTTGGAGAGTTTGATTTACACCTTGGTGAGTCCGTTGAATTTGCGGCCTTATTTTTTGTGGTTGCACAACCTATACTTGTGAACCGAGCATTAGAAGTGCAGAGGGGTGATCTTGTGGTAGAAGCCATCAAGGAGAAAATCTCTAGTGGGAAAATAGTACGGGGCTTGAGTGTATATCTTGACCAGAGTGTGAGATACCGGGACCGTTTATTTGTGCCGGAGTGTTGCGGAGAAGAAGTACTCTGAGAGTTTCACTATTCACGCCTTGCGATGCATCCGAGAGGCACAAAGATGTGTCATGATCTGAGTCGCCAGTTTTGGTGGTGAGGTATGAAGAAAGATGTGGCAGTGTTTGTGTCGAATATCCTAACTTGTCAGCAAGTGAAGACCGAGCATCAGAGGCCAGCGGATTTGTTGCAACCCTTGCCTATAGCAGAGTGGAAGTGGGAGCATATCACAATGGATTTTGTTGTGGGCCTTCCGAGGACTCAACGGGGTAGTGATGCCATTTGGGTAGTAGTTGACCGGTTAACCAAGTCTACGCAATTTATACCTATGCGCGTGAGTGATTTAGTAGACCATCTTGCCGACTTGTATATTAGGGGCATAGTGAGGTTGCATGGGGTCCCTATAATGATCGTTTCGGATAGAGATCCGTGTTTCACAGCTCAATTTTGGTAGAGTTTGCAGAGTGCCTTGGGCACAAGATTGACTTTTAGTACTGCGTATCATCCTCGGACTGACGGGCAGTCCAAGCTTACTCTTCAAATCCTTGAGGATATGCTTCGAGGTTGTGTGCTTGATTTTAAAGGGTTGTGAGAGAGGCACCTGCACTTAGTGGAGTTTGCCTATAACAATAGCTACCAATCGAGTATTGGCATGGCACCATTTGAGGCCTTGTATAGCCAACCTTATAGGTCTCCAGTGTGTTGGGCCGAGGTGGGCGATGCACCTTTGTTGGGCCAAGAGTTAGTTCGGGAAACGACGGAGAATGTAGCACTTATTCGTAAGAGGTTGGTTACGGCTCAAAGTCGCCAAAAGAGTTACATCGACCGTAGAAGGAAACCCTTGTCTTTTGAGGTGGAAGACCATGTGTTCCTGAAAATATCACCTAGGCGGGGTTTGATGAGATTTGGGAAGAGTGGGAAGTTATTCGCTCGATTTATTAGCCCTTTTGAGATCCTTGACCAGATTGGGAAGGCTGCTTATCGGTTGGCGTTGCCGCCACAGTTTTCCAGGGTTCATGACGTGTTTCATATTAGTATGCTTCGGAAGTATGAGTCGGATCCATCGCACGTGTTGGATTGGACCGACTTGGAGGTAGATGAGGATGCCTCCGTATAAGGAGAGACCGGTGAGAGTCTTGGATAGGAGGGACCAAGTCTTGCGAGGGAAGACAATTTCTTTAGTTAAAGTTTTGTGGAAACATCACGGAGTTGAGGAAGCAACTTGGGAGCGTGAATTAAAAGTCTGAGAAAAATATCCGGACTTATTTATTAATGTGTAATTTTGTATTGAGATTTCGATTATGATGATGAAAAGTATAAGCATTGTATATGTTTTAAAATATAGAGAATATAGCGATCCCGGGTTTACCCTTGTTGTACAGTGATCCGGACATGTGTCCGTGGATGATAGTAGTTGATTATTACCTGGTGTACATCCTTTCTTACTTTGTATTTGAGTTATAGGATGTGTTGGGCAGGTTTGTTACTGGTTGGTTGAGATTAGAAACCAAAACTAGTTGCCCAGATTTTGACCTGTCTGCTCGAGCGGGGGTTTTGGCGCTCGAGCGGGAGTTTCACCCATCCAGTATTTCCTGTGCAGTGCTCGACGCTCGAGCGTGGGATTGGCCGCTCGAGCGGGATTGTGTGAGTTCCGCTCGAGCGGGGAGTTGGACGCTCGAGCGGGAGACCTGTCTGCAAAAGTGCTGGGAGTGTGCATCCGGAGCTTGAGAGGGGGATTGGCCGCTCGAGCGGGAGCCTGTGAGTGCCGCTCGAGCGGGGAGTTTGACGCTCGAGCGGGGCGACTCTTATTTAAAAGCGAGATTCGACTTTTGTATCACTTTTTCAAGATCTTTTCTCTCTCTTACTTTTCCAAAAAGCCATTTTCAGAGCTTCTCACTCTAAAACTGGCCCTTCTCTCTTAGATTTGATCTAGTAGGAGTTGTTTGCTCACTTTTGGTCTTTACGAAAGTTGTGTTGATCGTCGAGGGCTACATTTTAATCTGAAAATTTCAGAATTTGAAGCCTTTTGGTTTTGGTCTTCATCTCCATTGGAGCTCAAACTTTGAGGTAGGGATATCCTACTCCTCTTTATGAGCTTTGTCTTTAAATTTTAGTATTTTGAGATGTTGGGGTTGGTTTAGTAATTTGTGAAAGTTTGGGGGCTTTTGTGTAAATTTACAAGAGTTGGGGTTTTAACTATATAAAACCTAGATGCATGTTTGGCATGGAAAAATGTGAAATTAATGTTAAGACATTAATGAAAATGGAACCTAAGGGTTGTAATGTAAATTATGAAAAATGCCCTAATTACATTGGTTAATTAATTTGCATAATTAATTATGAGAAATGAGGAATTGATTTGGGAAGTCATGGGATAAAAGGGTGTAGTTGGATTATTTATTACTCACCTAGTTGGAATGTTGATTATATATCCATTGTTACATTTATTTTCTGTATAGAAATAACTGCTTTGGGCTATCGGTGGAGGATAGTCTTGATTGTTGTAGACAATGCATGATGATTAGGCAAACGGAAACTAATCACTGGAATGTGTCATTGAGATTGACGATTGAAAGAGTATATTAAATTTATGTATTGTGTGATGATGTGTATAATTGTTGTTTATATGCATTGTGTTGTGTTGGAGGAGATAGGGGATGTACTCTGCGGTTTAGGGGAAGATAGGGGATGGACCTCTAAACCGGATGTTGTTGCGAGGAGATAGGGAATGGACTCTGTAGATAGAGCTCATATGCTTATCTAGTGATGTATTGACAGAGCTCATATGCTTGTCATTGGAAGTGTGATAGTGCTCATATGCATATCTGTGGAAGTGATGATATAGCTTGTATGCTTATCTGTTGGTGTGTTATATAGCTAGTATGCTTATCTATTATGAAATGGGAAGTGTTTGATATGAGTTACTGTCTCATATGAGTTGTTTGGCCAGGTTCTGAGCTGTGGTTATAAATTGAGAATTGAAAAGAAATGGAAAATGGACTGTAATATGGACTTGTATGTCATGAAATCGCAAAGTGTGATAAGGAAAAGTATCTATGTTGGCCATCTATCAACTGCTAATCTTTTAGTCATTGTTCATATTTGGTTTAGTGTATTTCTACTGGGCTGTGGCTCACCCTATATGGGAATATCATTTTCAGGTACAGGTAGCATGCCACTTCCGAGGACATAGCTTGGGAGGCTAGAGGCGGACACACTTTTGTTGTCATATTTCTTTTGATGCATTACATGTATATCCAAGCCAAGGGCTTAATGTGTAAATGAGTTAGAACTCTTTTGTTGTAACCAAGTGTTAACTTGGAAAGCTGTAAGCCTTTAGGGCATTTGCTTTTGTCGTTAACATGTAATACTTTTTGTAATGAAACTCTGATGAATAGAAGAATGTGGAACTTTTATATATCAATGCATGTCTATATTGATGGGTTAATGTTATTATTTTGAGGGCGTTACAGAGAACATTGTATATGTTATGAGCGTTTTGGAAACATGAGCTGTTACAAACATTGTTTATGTTTTGAGAATATGGAATATTATGGATGTTGTATCACTTTTGGAAGCATTGTATATGCTATGTAAATTCGGGTTTTGGTTAAGCATTGTAAATGTTTTGGAAATTGTAAATTTCATTTTAATATGGGACTTGTGCAGCGAGTCGATGAGAATGGATGACTAAAAGATGGGTCATGGTATTGAATTTGTAAGAATAATATTGTTGGGAATGGTTTAACTATATTTGTAAACTTAATTTGTAATTTTGGGGATGAAATTCTGTAAGAGGGAGAGGTTATAACGATTCCGGTTTTGACCCATTACTTGTTGTATTCTGGACTCGGGTTGGTATAGTTTTGAATAGTTATTCTTATCCCTTTCCCTTGTCTTCCCCTTTATTTTGGTTATTAGGTTGTAGTTGTGCATTTGAGACAGGTTGGTTGCTTATTTTTCCAAACCTTAGTTGCCCAAATTTTGGCTCCTCCGCTTGAGCAGCCATTCTTGCGCTTGAGCAGGCTTCACAAATTTTGCTCCTCCACTCGAGTGGCCATTCTTGCGCTCAAGCGAGATTCGTCAACTCTTAATATTTCTTTTTGCAGGTTTGCAAAATGCTGGAAATGTGCATTGGATGCTCGAGCGTCCAGTATCACGCTCGAACGGGGCCCTTTGTCTGCAAAACTTCTAGAAGTGCATATCCTACGCTCGAGTTCCACTTTTCACGCTCGAACGGAACCTTGTGTATGACTCTCGAGCCGGGTTTTCCATGTTCGAGCGGACTGCATGTATAACAATCCGAGAATATGACATTTTGAATAATTTTTTCTTCTCTCTCTCTCTCTCAAACTTCCCAAAAATCTAGATCTACACATTCTCTCTCTAAAACTCACATTCTCTCTTAGATTTCATCTAGATCTATTGATCTTTTCTCTCTAGTGCCTTTGAGAAAAAGGTAGAGCCCGTCAAGATCTTCATTTTGAACCAAATAGAAGTGGGTTTCGACGTTCTTGGGGTTGCACTCTTGTTTTGCTTGGTCTTCTCTTTTAGATAGGGATCTTTCTATACCTTCATATGATATTTAGCTTAGTTATTTGCCTCTTGTGTAACAATGGTGTGATTTGGGGATGTTTAAAACAAACCTAGGGTTTGGGCATGAAATGGAAAGAGGGGTTTTGGGTGAAGGTGAAATAAATGCTTATGGGGTTTGAAAATGATGTTGTGTTATGTCTAATTTGATGATTTTGGTTCTTGGCTAATATTCGGGAAAAAGGAGAAAATTGCCCTAATTGGGTCAAACTATTATCTTGTACAAATAATTGGAATTGACAATGAAAATGTGAAATTAAGAGGGTATTCATGTGAATGGTGGGATCGGTTATGTATTAACTCATTTTTTTGGAAATTTTGAATAAGCTATTTGTTTGAGATTGAATATCTGTCTAGAGATAACTATATTGGGCTATCGGTGGAGAATAGCTTTGACTGTTGTAGAAATTGCATGAGGATTAGATGAATTGAAACTAATCTTTTGATGGTTGTCATTGAATATGACCGTGTTTATATACATTGTATATGTATGTTTGTTTGAGAGTGGAAATGGGATGTACTCCATGTTTGATTATATGTTTAAATACATTGCACATGTATGGATGATTGTTTGGGAGGAGAAAGGGGATGGACTCTATTATAATTAAGTTGGCCGGAGTGTATTGGGTGAAAGTCCCGAAATATACATGGGTGCTTAGCCCGTGGACGAAATATCCGTAAAATGGCAATTGTAGTGCTTGTATAGCCTACATTTACATGGATCCCGTTTGACAGCTGCCCGTGGATGAAATATCCGTGAAATGGAAGTTTGAAGTGTTAATGTATATGTGTTGTATGATTTGAAAATCATTGAGTTATGGCCTCGTTTGGATTGTTAAAGAAATTATGAAATTGACGCATGAATTGAGAAAGATAAGTGAACGAAATATGAATCGAAGAAAAATGGGTTAAGATTTGAAAATGGTATCTTTCAAATATATAAATTTGTGAATGTTTCATCGTAGACATTATATACACTCCTTGCACTTATACCTTTGCTAAATTTCATATACTGTGTTAGATGATTTCTACTGGGCTGTGGCTTACCCTACTTAGGAATAACATTTTCAAGTAATGATGGCATGCCTCCACCAAGGCAATAGCGTTGGAGAAGTTTTCGAAGCAAGAGCTTCTCTTTTGATTGTATATTTTTGTAAAGCCAAGGGCTTAAGATGTAATGAGCGAAGCTCACTTTTGTTGTAACCAAGTTATGGCTTGGAAAGGTGTAAGCCAATAGGGCATTTACTTCTGTCAAACTCTTTTGTAATCATTAACTTCATGTAATTAAAGGACTATTTGCTCTGATTCATGCGATCATTGATACATGTTTTGGATTATGTCTATTATGTATTTTGAGGGCGTTACACCAAGTGCCAAAATTATCAAATTAGACACAACACAGCATCATTTTCAAACCCCACAATCATTTATTTCACCTTCACCCAAAATGCCTCTTTCCATTTTACACCCAAACCCTAGGTTTTTGCCTAAAACATCCCCAAATCACACCATTGTTACGCAAATGACAAATAACTAAGCTAAAGGTCATATGAAGGTGTAGAAAGATCCCTACCTCAAGTTAGAAGACCAAAGGAATGAGGACTAAGCTTCAATGATGCTGAAATCGAAATCTAACCGGATCAAAACGGAGCTCCTAAGGTGCTCTATCTTTTTCTCAAGGCACCAAGGTGAAAGGATCAACGAATCTAGATGAAATCTAAGAGAGAAGATGAGTTTTAGAGAGAGAATGTGTAGATCTAGGTCTTTGGAAAGTTTTAGAAAGAGAAGGAGAAAGAGATGAAAAAGTGATTCAAAAAGACATTTTCACGGATTGTTATATACGCAGTTCGCTCGAGCGTGGAAAGTGATGCTCGAGCGTCAGACACAAAGTTTTGATCGAGTGTGAGAAATTACGCTCGAGCGTGGGACACACATCTCCAGAAGTTTTGCAGACGAAGGGCCTCACTCGAGCGTGAGACTTGACCCTCGAGCGTCTGATGCACTCTTCCAGTATTTGCAGGTCTGCAAAAATACTAAGAGTTTACAAGTCCCGCTCAAGCGCAAGAATGGCTGCTCGAGCAAAGGAGCAAAGTTTGTGAATCCCGCTCGAACGCAAGAGCCAAAATCTGGGCATCACAGGTTTGGAAATACAAGCAACCAACTTGTTCCAAATGCACAATTACAACCCAATAACCAAAATAAAAGGGGAGACAAAGGAAACAAGATATGAATAACCATTCTAAACCATACCAACCTGAGTCCGAAATACAATAGACAACATGGACAAAATCGGAATCACTATAATTATGTTGAGTATTGATTTTTCTTTAATATCTATTTTAAAACTATTTATTAGGAAAGTAGTTTAAATTATATATATGAAAAATAAGTATTTCTCAAATATAATCCGTATGAAATTAGTTATTATAATTGAAATTAAGTTTGTGTAAAACTTTATATGAAAAGGAAAAAAGTATAGTGATGTGGTTGTTTTAACAAAAAAAAAAAAAAAAAAAGACTTTAGAATGTGTATATATGTGAAAAATAAGTATTTCTTAAATAGAATCCATATTAAATTAGTTATTATAATTGAAATTGAGTTTATGTAAAACTTTATATGTAAATGGAAAAGACATGGTGATGTGGCTCTCTTGAAAAAAAATGAAGGCCTTATAATGTGCCAGTTAAGTATGGGAAAAAAAAAGAAGTTACTTTTAATAATATATATATATATATATTAAATTATAAGATTATAAAATAAACGCTCTTAATTAAATTAAAATATCAACTATATAAAAGAAATTCAATAACGACTAACTAAGAAAGAATCACATAACAACATCTAAACCAAAAAAAGAAAATAATAATAAAACATCCAAACGATAGATACATCTCAGTATGTGAAGTGATCAATCATCTGTAATATGATGTCAAAATATAAAAGAACTTATTGTTTAACAATTGAAAAAGTAACTCAAGTAGTAAATTCAAACTTTAGAACTTTCTCGAGAATATTATTGTTGTGTAGGTTTTTCATCATATGAGTTGTGATTATATAAAATAATGTAGGAAATGAAGTATAATTTCATATATAGAATCATTATAAAATTTAAACAACAAATCCATAATATAAAATAATATAGAATTAGTATTGGGTATGGAATAGTACATGAAAAAATAAGAAAAAAGAGAGAGGCAATTTAGCATTAAAAAAAATCTTAATTTCCTTGAAAGATTTAAAGAAAAACGTGAAACGCAAAATTTGTATTGAGTTTGTGGATTATTTTAATTTACCATGAAAAATATTTGGAAAAAAATATTTGTCAAATAAAGTCCATATAAAATAAGTAAAGTTAGTATGATTTAAATTAGGTCTGGGTTTGTGTAAAACTCTATTTGGAATTAAGAAAATACCTGTTGACATGATTTTCTTAGAAGAAAAAAAAAAAACACAAGCCCTTATAATGTACCACCTAAATATGGAAAAACACCACTTTTAATAATATATATATATACTAGCAGTTGACCCATGCAACACAAGTGTTAATTTTTAAAAAAAAAAAAAATATTTGATGGTATAATGTGTGTTATAAAAAAATAATTTTAATTTTAATTTTAAATTAAAATTAAAGTGTAGTTTTAATTATTTATTTTGATAATATTGGCGCTATCATTTTATCAAATTGTTACTTGAAAACTTAGATATATATATATATATATATATATATTAATTTTAGTTAAATTATTTGTGTATTTTGATAATTTTAGTTCTATCATATTGTAAAAGTGTAATTATCATATAATAATTTTATATGATATATATTAAATTATAAAATAGTAAAATAAATACTCATTTTGATATTAAAAATAATAATTAAATTAGAAGAAGAATTAGTAATATAAAATTAAAAGTAATTCCAACTATTTAATTTTCTTTTATGATCATTTGGAAAATAAAAATATGTAGAAATAGAAATTATATAAAATTTGTTAAAAAAATTAAATATAAATATGTTGAAGTTTGATGATCATATAATGATTTTATATGATATATATATATATATATTAAATTATAAAATTGTAAAATAAACACTCTTAATTAAATTAAAATATTAACTATATAAAAGAAATTCGACAACGACTAACCAAGAAAGAATCACATAACAATATTTAAATTCAAAAAGAAAAAATAATCAAAACATCTAAACGATAGGTACTTCTCAATGTGTGAACTGATTAATCATCTATAATATGATGTCAAAACATAAAAGAACTTATTGTTTAACAATTCAAAAAGTAACTCAAGTGGAAAATCCAAACTTTAGAAGTTCATCGAGAGTATGATTATTGTGTAGGTTTTTCCACTTAAGAGTTGTGATTGCATAAAATAATGTAGAAAATGAAGTATAATTTCATATATAGAATCACTATAAAATTTAAACGACAAATCCATAATATAAAATATAGCGATTCCAGTTTTGACCCGACCTTTGTTGTATTCCGGACTCGGGTCTCATAATTTCATATTGTTATTATGTCTTTTTCCTCCTTTCACCCTTTGAGTTTGAGTTTTGGAATGTCTTGGGCATGTTTGGAACAGGTTAGTTGCTAGTTGGTGTAGATTGATATTGCCCAGATTTTGGCTTCTTCGCTCGAGCGAAGCTTCTTTTGCTCGAGCGAGCTTTGTGATCTTCCAGTATTTTTCTCAGTCTGCAGAGATACTGGAGGGTATTGTTCACTTGAGCGAGAACTTTTGCGCTTGAGCAACGATCTTCTATCTGTAAAACTTCTGGAAGTTTGTATTCTGCGCTCAAGCGAGGACACTTATTGTGTCTGGTCGCTCGAGAGACAACTCTTGCGCTCGAGCGAGCCTCGTGTATATCAATTTGCAGCAGCTCATTTTTACATCACTTTTTGATATCTTTTTACTCAAAAACCCTAGACCAGCTCCCTTTCTATCTAAAATTCGACTTCTCTCTTCAAATATACCTAGATCTAGGGATCTCTCTACGCTACTCTCTTTGATAAAAAGATAGAGCATTCCGTGGGCGCTCATTCGATCCAAATAAAGTTGAGTTTGGGCGTCTTTGAGGTTTCTTCACTTCTCCTTTCGGCTTCTACACTTGAGGTAGGGACTCTCTACACCGTAATATAGATTTTAACTTAGTTATAGGTTGTTGTGTGAAAATGGTGAGATTTGGAGATATTTTAAGTAAACTTAGGATTTGGATTCAAATTGAAAAGAGGGATTTCTATGTTGTGTTACGTAAATGATTATGGGGTTTGGATATAAGGTTATCTTGTGTTAAAATAGAGGATTTTGGCCTTTGGGTTAATATTTGGAAAATGGGGAGCTTGCCCTAAAATGTCATGAATAATTATTTTGTATAAATAATGAAATTGGCATGAAAAATGTGAAATTGGGGAAAAGTATTGATGAATTTGTTTAATCACTCACCTATGGAAATTTGATAATTTATTTGTTATAGAGATTGTATATCTATTTAGAAATATCTGCTTTGGGCTATCGGTGGAGGATAATCATGATTCTTCTAGACATTGCATGTGGATTAAGTGAGTTGAAACTAATCCCTTAACCACTATCATTGAATATGACTATGAATGAAATACATTGTATATGTATGATGTTTGGGAGGAGAAAGGGGATGTATTCCATTATTTGAGAGGAGATAGGGGATAGACTCCATTGAAAATTAAATTGGCCGGAGTGTCCAGGGTGAAGTCCTAAAATCTTATGAATGCATACGTGCCGATCCCGCGAACGAAATCTCTGTAAAATGGCAAATTGAAGTTTTTGTGTGGTTAATATGTTGATTAAATAACCACTGAGTTGTAGTCTTAGTTGGGTTGTTGAAAAATAATGAAATAAACTCATGAATTGAAATGTATTGAAGGAAATGGAATGAGATACGAACTTGGTACTTGGAATGAGATATGAACTTGGTACTTTACTATTACATAAAATGTGAAAGTTTTGTCAAAGGCGTCATATATGGACATTGTACTTGTATCTTGTTAAATCTCATATATTGTGTTAGTATGTTTCTACTGGGTTTTGCCTCACCCTACTTGGGAACCATTTTCAGATGTTGGGGATATGCCTCCACAAAGGCAATAGATTGGAGTGACATTTGGGAGCAAGAGCTTCTTTCTTTTGTGTAATTATTTTGTATAGCCAAGGGCTTTAAATGTACTAAGCTAGGCTCACTTTTATATAACTAAGCAATGACTTGAAAAGATGTAAGCCTATAGGGCATATGATTATATGTTTAGTTTTAATTCTCTTAACATTTCAACACATGCTGTAGATTCAGGATGAATTTTTGTGAATGTGTAACGCATGTGTTAATTTTTTGTAAATGAACTATAATGAATGAATGTACCTTATTTTTATTATTCCTCCACTTTTGAGTTGGATTTATTATATTATTTTGGGGGCGTTACATAAAATAATATAGAATTATTATTGGGTATAGAATAATGTACAGAAAAATAAGAAGGAAAAAAAAAGGCAATTTAAAATTAAAAAAAAAAATCTAATACCCTTGAAAGAATTAAAAAGAAAAACATGAAACTCAAAATTGGTATTGGATTTGTGGATTATTTCAATTTATCATGAAAAATATATGAATTTTTTTTTTGTCAAATAAAGTCTATATAAAACAGGTAAAATTAGTATAATTTAAATTAGATTTAGATTTGTATAGAACTCTATATGTAATTAAGAAAATACATGCTGACGCACTTCTCTAAGAAAAAAATTAACCCTTATAATGTGCCACCTAAGTATGGAAAAAAAATACTATTTTTAATATATATATATATATATATATATATATATATGACACGATGATATATAAAAAAAAATAAAAAGATGATGTGTTTTTAAAAAGATAAAAAATAAAAAAAAAAATGTGCAAATATAGGTTTTCCCAAACATCCTCATACTGAGGCTGCTTAATTATAAAGCGAGAGTGATTCTATTTGCAACCAATAAATTGTTCAATGTATGCAATTATTTGAGTACTTTTTATTAATTTAAGTTTATAATTAACTTAATATTTTTATATATTTGTTCACAAATTATCATTTAAGATAAAATTATGATTTATGATACACTTAGATAATAAATAAAAGTTTAAAAATTCTTCCTCCCTCCCTTCTGAAAAATCTAGAAATCCCCTAGATGTTGATTTGTGATTATGTATCAATTTTAAGCAGAATATGACAATCCCAATCAAACAATCAAAACAAAGAGACACAACGATTTTACGTAGAAAAAACCACAATTGGACACCTCCAACTGTGATAAAAAAACCACGGGCAACAACCACAAAACAATCCACTAAGAAGATTTAAAGGAATTACACAGGTATACTCTCAATTACTTAGCGAATCCACGCCTAATTGAACCAACCTCTATGTGCCTCTTCCAACCCGTCTTCATCTCGGAATTGTCTTTACGATGAGCCACCTCGGAATCCACTAAAGCTTCAGGCTCGAATTCTTCAGAATCCACCGAAGAACAACTCTCTCTCTTTTGTAGAACAAACAAAACCTTTGATGTACACTCTTTAAAACATGAGTTGAAAACTCAATCAAAACATCAAAGAAAAAAAAAATATCCCCAGATATAAACCTTAAGAACCAAAAAGAAGATCTGGAGGAATTCAGGAGTAGTATCGTTTTTGGGAGAAAACCAACTACTTATAGAAAAACCAAAAGTAATCCTAGATTTGGAAGAAAACCCAATCCTTATTAAAATCCGGAAAACTGTGTTCGCGCGGTCCGCTCGAGCGCCCAACATCCCGCTCGAGCGTCTTCAATAAAATCTGCGCGTGATATAACAGAGGTCCGCTCGAGCGCTAGAGAACCCGCTCGAGCGCGAAATCACACCTTCCAGTATTTTTACAGACCTGACAAACTGCTGGAACCAGGGATTCTCCGCTCGAGCGGGGTAATGTCCGCTCGAGCGGACAGGCAACTTGGAATGCATTTTTGCATTTTGCTTTGGGGGCGCTGCCCCTCGACCCCGCCGTGGCGCTGCCCCGGACCTGCCAAGGGGCGCTGTCCCCTCGACCCCCGCGAGCTGACCGGGCAGCTCGATCCCCATCATAATTAGCGAAGTGGCAATCTTGAAAACATTAGCATCACAAACTTCTCTGAAAGGCTTGATTCGGGTTGGATTCGCATCTAACAACTCATAGCCTCACTGAAATAAAAATGCGAATAAAATTACAACTCAAAGGAGTTTTGTCAAACGGGATTGCCAAGAAATAAAACCTAACACCTTCTTTTCTTCTCAGCAATAATATTCCTCACTCTTGTCATTGGCAAATAATTGAAAAGAAGAAGAGTGAAATTGTTTCATTATAAGTACATAAATTCTTCATGTTTTTCGTTGATTATATTTTTTGTTATTTGAGATAGTGGTGGAAGGCTTTTTAGAACTTAAATGGTTGATGTCAATTGATGATCTCTACTGAAGCCGTACGGCTTTGAAAGACTGAACAATATTGATGTAAAACAAGCAAAATATGTGTTTTTATGTTTTAAAAACACATAAATCAAAAGTTATATTTTGATATTTATGTGAATATTTACCTCCTCTTTGATGAATTGTTTCAAAAATTTTTTTTTGATTATTATTCTCATCCATTGTTTGATTTTGCTTAAATTTTCTTCTATTTGCAAGTAATAACAGAATAAGAAATGATGACATTGATGATAATTGTGAGTTTTGGTGCAGTAGATTGGAGTTTCAAAGTGAAGAAGAAAATGAAGAGAAAATAATTAAAACTTGGGAAAGAAGATGAAGAGACTTGAATATGAATAATACATACACTACAACAATTTACACTTTTGGCGACCAAATTTGGTGACTAAACTTTTTTTAGTCGGCATATAGCAATCTCGGTTTTAACCCGACCTTTGTTACATCGCGGACTCGGGTTTCGTGGTTTAATATTGTATCCACGTCTTGTTTTCCTCCTTTAACTCTTCGAATTTGAGTTTTGGAATATGTTGGGCGTGTTTAGAATAGGGTGGTTGTTAGTTGGTCTAGATTGTTGTTGCCCAGATTTTTGGCTTCTTCGCTCGAGCGAGCTTTGTGAAATTTGCTTCTTCGCTAGAGCGAGGTTTCTTGCGCTTGAGCGAGATTTGAGTGTCCTCAGGTTTCTTTCCCAGAAGCAGAATTTTCTAGGAAGGTGAAGTTCTTTGCTCGAGTGAGGCTTCTTGCGCTCGAGCGAGCGTGTGCGTCTGTAAAACTTCTGAAGCCTTGCATTCTGCGCTCGAGCAAGGTCAGTTGTTATGTCTGGTTGCTCAAGCAACAACTCCTTCGCTCGAGCGAGGGTTGCGTATATCAGTTCGCAGCAAAGTAATTTTACATCACTTTTTGATTTCCTTTAGAGTAATTTTACATCACTTTTTGATTTCCTTTCTCCTAAAAACCCTAATCCGGCACCCTCTCTCTCTACAAATACTCTAAGATCCAAGCATCTCTACCTTACTTCCTTTGAGAAAAAGGTGGAGTATCTTGTGGGCTTCCATTTCATCCGAACCAAACTTGGTTTTGTGAACTTTTGAGGTTCTTCTTCATCTCCTTTGAGCTTCTACACTTGAGGTAGGGATATTCTACACCTTAATATGGATTTTAACCTAGATATGTGTTGTTGTATATAGATGATGGGATTTGAGAGTGATTTTGACTACACTAGGGTTTGGGTTCAAAATTTAAAAGAGGAGTTTTCCATGTTGATCTATAAAATGACTATAGGGCCTTGTGTATGAAGTTTCTCTAGTGCTAAAATGGTGGAATCTAGCCATTAGGTTGAATTTGAGGGAAAATGGGAGATTTGCCCTAATTTGAGTTAAATAAATTATTTTGTATAAATAATGAAATAAATATAGGAAATATGAAATTGGGAAGATATGTGAATGGATGGTGTAGTTGGATTTGATTAATCAGTCACCAATGGAAATTTGAGAAATTATCTGTTATATAGATTGTATATCTGTTTAGAAATATCTATTTTTGGGCTATCGGTGGAGGATATCTATGATTGTTGTAGAAATTGCATGAGGATTAGGTGGATTGAAATTGATCATTTAAATTATGTCATTGAATATGTGTTGTGGATAGTCATTGTACATGATGATGTTTTTAAATACATTGTATATGTATCATTGTTTGGGGGAAGATATGAGATGTACTCCATTGTATGGGAGGAGATAGGGGATAGACTCCATTTGAAATTAAGTTGGCCGGAGTGTTTAGGGTGAAAGTCCCGAAATCTTATATATATGGGTGCCGATTTCCTCGGACGAGAATCCGTAAAATGGCAAGAAAATTGAAGTGTTGGATAATGGTTGTTATTGAATTGTGGACAAATAAGTTGTAGTCTCATTTGGGTTGATTAGATAATAATGAATTAGACTCATGAATTGACTGGACATGAATGAATGGAAATAGATTGAGATGTAAATATCAATACCGAATGGTCATGGAAAGTAAGTAAGTTGGTCACAAATGTTGAACATTCAACTGATACATATATCTTAGTTAAATTTCATATATTGTGTTAGTATATCTCTATTGGGCTTTGGCTCACCCTACTTGGGAAACCATTTTCAGGTACTGGTGGCATACCACCTCCAAGGACATAGCTTGGGAGGACTAGGGGCTGAAGGCTTTTTTTTTTTTTTTTGTTATGTTATGTTTAAATGTTCATTCAAGCCGAGGGCTTTACATGTATAGAGCTTAGGAATCCTTCTCTTGTTGTAACCAAGTGATATCTTGGAAAGATATAAGTCCGTATGGAATTTATTTTGTTATCACTAACTTGTATTACATGCTGTAGATTCAGAATGAATGTTTGTGAATGTATAATACATGTAATACTTTTTGTAATATAAACTCTGATGAATGAAAGTACATCATTTTCATTAAATTGATGGATCTTATGAATGGATTATTTATATTGTATTTTGAGGGCGTTTCACGGCAAAAGTTGTAGAATAGGTGACTAAGAATTACATTGGTCGGCTTTGAATATGGTTTTTAGCTACTAAATTTTTTTAGTAGCTGTATCTTAATTATTGGTGACCAAAAATTGTTTTAGTTAGTATTAGTTCATGCTTACTATTGGACTGAATGTACTAATATTTTGTATAAGAATAAGTATTGAAGAAGATGAACAATTTAATTCACTCACCATAACCTCTGATATTTTGGCCTCAAACTGTCAAGTTTTGCTTGCATTTCTGGTACTAATGGGTGCAATTTTTTTTTGTAGATGGTTTTTGGTGTGCACTTGTGGATATTCCACTTTTGTGTACGAAGGACAATTTATACTTTGTATAATCCCGCTATTTTTTTGTCCTCTGCTTTTTGTGGATTAGTATTAATCATATAGATAACTTTTGGCATGGTACAGATTACTTTTGGTATTGAACGGATAATCATTGGCGTGGTATATGGATTATCTTTTGTCGTGGTACAGATAATCATGATAATTTGTACCACGCCAAATGGCCATTTAGCATGGTAGTGAATATATTTTTTGTGTACGAATGACATAGTTTTCGTATGATCCTCTGTTTTGCATGGAATTATTAATTTAGGTTAGAATACATTTGTATGGAATTTGACTTTAAGTGAAATGAATGCAGATTGTAGAATAGTTGATAATATATATATTGTTTTGTTTATATACATGATACAAGTTGTATGAAATACATACATGTTATGGACAAATTAATTAAAAAAAACACAAAATGATGTTTTTGGCAACTAAACAATTGATAGCTAAAAAGAAAGTAAATAATTTTAGCGACTAAATAGTTAGTAGCTAAAAAAAATAGAAAAATAAATTTTTGGTGACTAAATAGTTAATAGCCTAAAAAAAAAATGTGATGACCGGGTATGCTATTCTTCTCGTTTTCCCCTCGTTTAACTTTAGGTTTGTCTTGTTGGGGTGTTGATTTGACTTGGAACCTTGTTAATCGTTTGGGTTTGTTGTGTTTGGAAGTTTTCTCAAAATTTTTGTTCTTGTTTATTCCGGTGTTGAATTTCACTTGTTTAGGAGGGTGCGAGGTCGGGTCCGGAATGTCTGGAGTTGAGCCGAGAAAATTCTAGGTTGGAGGACCAGGGCCGCACGTGCAAGAAGTGAGGCCGCATGTGCGGAATACAACGGAAGACCTGGGTGCATATTGAAATAAAAGCGCGTGAAGCAGTAGGTGTGAGAAGGAGAGGGCGGCACATGCGGGGATGAAGGCCGCATGTACGGGAGGAATGCTCTGCACGTGCGGGAATGGGTGTCGCACATGAGGGAGATGTTGAGTCCGAAAAATTGCTTTTTCTTCTTTCATTGGGCTAGGTGTATATCATTTTATACACCTCTCTCTCTCTCTCTAAAAACCCTTCCTTCTCTTTCTCTCTACATTTCCTACACCAAACAAGATCAAAACTTTGATTTCTCTTGATCCATTAGAGTTTGCCCTTTGTCCCTTCATCAAAGCTAAAGAGCTCCTCGAGAGCTACATTGTGTGCAGTGAAGATCGGGATTCGTCACTGTTGATTTTTGGGGATTTCATCTCTTTTCTCTCCAAGAACTTGAGGTAGGGATTTCTTTGAGTTATATATATGTTTTTGCAAGGTTGATGTTAAATTTGGAGTTTCTTGATGATAATAAGAAAGTTTTGATTTTTGGCTCAAGAATGTTATGATTTTCAAAAGGTGGGTTTAACCTTATTTCTTTTAAACAATCTCTTGAGGGTTTTGAATCACCTTGGGTGAAGGATGATGTTCTTTTTTTTAGAGTTTCTTTCAAATGTTTGGGTGTGTGTGTATTGTTTTGGTGAGGAAAAACCTAGAAATTTGGGTTTCTTTTTTTAAGAAGGAAGTTGAGGATATATGGTTGATATTGTTAATATATATATATTTGTATGTGCCAAGATGAGTACGGAAAAATGGAAAAATTCTTGATTTTATCCAAATACATATATATGGAAAATGGGTTTCATAACATATGAGAATTGCTGAGATTGGAAGTTGTTGTCCAAATATTGCTATAGTCTTGAAATGACTAAAGTGTTGGGAATGTATGAATTATGGAAATGTTGTTATATATTGATGAATTGTAGCGAACATTTGGCTAATTTGTGAAATGGCATTGAAGCAAGGAATGGGAATTTCGATCATTTCGGAATATTTGTTAGAGATAATTTAAAAGTGGGGAAACATTATGGCATAGATAATTGTTGCATTGGCATTACAAAACCTTACATGTTATGAATATTGAATTGGGATTTGAAACCTACATTAAGAAAGAAATATTGTGAAATGAGAGTTATTGAAATGTTTAGGGGTAAATACATTGGTAAGTCTAGATAGGAGGTGTAGATGAGATTGATTAAGTTGGCTTGAGTGTCCGGGATGAAAGATTGCAAACACACGCGGAGGAGGTACCACTTCCTTTCTGGTTAGCAACCGGTAAACTGGGGCTTTGGTAGTGCTAGTTATGCCTACTTGGAGACACCAACCTAGGGATTACCTAAGTCGTATTTATCGCCCATTGGATTAAATTGTAAATTTCTGAATTGTTTGAATTTCAAGTTATCATTGAGCATGGTGGTTTTCAAAAGATGTAAATATAATCTTTTTTAAAGGCATAGCATGGCATGTGCATTTCATATTGGGAATCTTGCATAAAATGTATATACTTTGTTAAGAATTTTCTACTACGCTTTAAACTCACCCCTATGGGATTTTGGTGCATGAAAAGATGTGGTGATCCCGTCGAGTTAAGGTTGTGGACGTATTTTGTGGAGGGTAAATGAATCTCATTTTGTTGTGGTTCATTTTGCTAGCCAAAGGCTATAAATGTATGGGCTTGTGAAACTATTTTTGTGTAACCAGGCTTAAACCTTGGAATTTGTAAGCCTTTGAGGGCATTTTATTTACTTTTGAATTTGATGTTCTACATGTTATAGATTCATGTATTTGATATCATTGAATGTATAATTCGCATGTTGTACTATTTTGAACGAACCTTATTGATTAACGATGTAAAGGTTGAAGAATTGCATCCTTTCTCATAACGAACGTTGATTGTTGTACTCATAAGATGTTATATATTTTGGGGCATTTCAAAAAAAAAAAAAAAAAAGTTTAGGCGACTAAAACTTTAGTAGCTAAAAAAAACAAAAAAAAAAACTTTTTGGAGACTACATATTTTGTGGCCAAAAAGAAAAAAAAATCAGACTTTGGGTGACTAAAACTTTAGTAGTTAAAAAATAAAATAAAATGAAAAAAAAAATTGGTGACTAAATGTTTAGTAGCCAAAAAAAAAGACTTTAGGCGACTAAAACATTTGGTAGCTAAAAATAATAAGATGAACCAAAAAAAAAAATTTATTAGCGACTAAATATTTAGTTGTCCTAAATAATTTAAGCTTTTGGCGACAAAAATCTTTAGTCGTTGAAAATGTGTTAATTAATTTTATTTAAAAGCTTTTGGCGATTAAAAAATTAGTTGCCAATTGGGAACTTTCGACAACTAAACTTTTTTTAGTCACCAATTACCTTTCCGGACAATCATTCAACAACTAATCTGGCGACCATAACTTTTAGTCGGCAAAAATAATCGGCGACTAAAAAAAGGACTTTTGCCAAAAGTGTCATTTCTTGTAGTGGTATAAGTAATTCGGGTATATTATGAGAAAAAAATAATATTTTATTTTAGGATTTAATATGTATTGTCTCAGTAGTAAATTTACATTAGGGTATAATAGGAACAAAAATTTTAAAATTTTAATTCAACGTACTAAGTTGCTATTTAGGTGAAATAGATTGTATCACAAATTATGATTTCATCTTGAAGAGTCATTTGTGAAAAACATAGGGCGTATTGAGAATAGATTATAATCGTAAATAATTTAATAAGGAGTACTAAGAAATTGGGCGTACTGAATAATTTTTTAAGTGCAAATAGAATCACCCTTTGTTTATTCCAAGTAAGAGCATCCCTAATCCATCCTCTAAATCCATCCTCTAAATCCATCTCTATTTGGAAAAAGGATGGGTTGATTCTCCAAATTTGGAGGGAGGAGGAAAAGTAGAGGACCACCTCTAAAACATTATTCATTGTTCTTAATACCAATTTTTTTTTCTCAAAATCTTTTTGTAGTTTTGATAATATATTATAAAATACAAATAACTTTTAAAATGTACATTTAACTTTTATAAATTTGATATTATTAAAAAAATTAAAATCATATTTTTAAAATGAGTATATTAAATATATTTAAAAATTAAAAATTTATTAATAAACAAAAAATACACAATTTATTAATTACCTGTTGAAGAAAAATTCTAAGAACTGGGTTGTTGGGTTCTGTTTTTATAGAATGATTGTCACGCCCCACATTTTATTACTCGGATTTCCATTACCAAAGCCATTATTATACATTCATTCTCAGAGATGGCATACAGAAGCTTATTATATTTACAAGGAATACATCAATAAGAATTCTCTCATTTGGATAAAAATGAATGTCACATGAAAGTACTATTAAATAAATTGCCCGTAGGCTTACATCATTTAAATCAACAAGAAGGGTTTAACCCTTTTACATCGATGGCATTCCGCCTACACATAAAAGGCCCCGTGGCCAATAGGTAAAGAAGATCCATAACCTTGAAACACTTCTCGATGTTCACCTGAAAAAGAATTAGCAACGTGAGATGAACATAAAGTCCAGTAGGGATCTCAACATGATCCTAAACAATAGCAGCTTGCAGATAACTATAATCATGAATGCTTAGTCTCATATTGTATAAATAATGTGACATTTTATAACCAAAGTATACATACTTAATTACTTTTCTAAAAAACTTTCAGTTTATTCAACAACGCCAAGGTTCGCTTATAACGATCCCGGTTGTCCCTTTGCTGTTCTGTTGTATTCCGGACTCGGTTCCGTGAGGCTGGTAGTTGTATCTATCTTGTGTTGTCCCTTAATTCCGCTTGATTGAGTTTTAGGATGTTTTGGGCAGGGTTGTTACAGGTTGGTTAGGCCTTGGTTTCAATTTCTTGTTGCCCAGTTTTTAGGCGTTCCGCTCGAGCGGGTCTTCTTGCGCTCGAGCGGGGATTGCACAACCCCAGTATTTTCGTGTACCTGCAAAACTTCTGTAGGTGTGATTTTTACGCTCGAGCGGGTTTCTCTACGCTCAAGCGGCGGCGCTCGAGCGGGTACTTTGGCGCTCGAGCGGGTAGTACCTTTGGGTGTAAGTTCTGGGAGCAGGAAATCTACGCTCGAGCGGACTGGTTTTCGCGCTCAAGCGGGTTTACTTTATTCTTGTGTCTTGGCGCTCGAGCGGGTCTTTTTGCGCACGAGCGGACCTAGTTTTTGTTCTTGACGCTCGAGCGTTGTATTTTCCGCTCGAGCGGGAATGTAGTATATCAGTTGGCTGTGAGGCAGTTTTAAATCACTTTTTCCCATCCTTTCTCTCTCTTACTTTTCCGAAAAGGCCATTTGAGAGTCTCTCCCTCTAAAACCTTGCCTTCTCTCTACATATTGATCTAGCTAGGGTGTTTTCCTCACCTTTGGCCTTTACAAAAAGGTTGTTGATCGTCGAGGGCTATCTTTTGATCTGAGAAACTCATGGTTTGGAGCAACTTCGTTTTCACCATCTTCCTCGTTGGGTCTCATCTTTTGAGGTAGGGATTCCTACTCACTCTTATGGGTTTTAACCTAGATTTTGAGCCTATTGTTTAAATGGTTGATTTTGGGACTTAGGGTTTCAAAATGTGTTAAAGAGGGTTTTATGATTTTGGGCTCATAATATGTATTTTGGGTTTCAAAATGATGATATTGTTGTTGGTTGGTGATATTGGAACCTTTGGGTTAATATCGAGAGTTGGGGGTAAAAGCCCTAATTTGTTATTTAAAATTAATTGGTATAATTAATTTGGGAAAATTGTGAACTTATGGAATTGAGTTGGAAATAATGAAATTGGCTCATTATGTTGTGAAATGATGGAGTTGGATTTATAAATCGCTCACTTTTGAAAAACATTGATATTTTATCTGTTGGAGCTTTTATTATCTGTTTAGAAATAATTGCTTGGGCTACCGGTGGAGGGTAGTTTTGATTGTTGTAGACAATGCATGATGATTAGGCAAACTAAAACTAATCAATTGGATATGTCATAGAATATGAGGGTTGATAGAATACATTAACGTTATGTATTGATTGATTGCGTATATGACCTTTGTGTATATATGCATTGTGTGTGTGGGAGGAGATAGGGGATGTACTCCACGGTTTAGGGGAAGATAGGGGATGGACCTCTAAACCGGATGTTGTTTGGGAGGAGATAGGGGATGGACTCCACTGATACAGCTCATATGCTTGTCAGATAATGTGTTGATACAGCTCATATGCTTGTCATTGGAAGTGTTGATATAGCTAATATGCATATCTATTGAAATGTGGGTACAGCTTGTATGCTTACCTGTTGAGATGTTGATACAACTAGTATGTTTATCTATTGTGAAAATGGGAAATGTTTAATATGAGTCACTGTCTCATATAAGTGGTTGGCCAGGTTCTGAGCCATTGATGTAAATTGTGAAATTGATAAGAAATGGAAACTGAAATGAAATATGAACATAGTGGTCATGAGATGGAAATGGGTTATGAATTGGTTTATGAAAATTGAACATTTATCAATTGCTAATGTCTTAGTTATTGCTCATGCTGTGTTTAGCATATCTCTACTGGGCGTTGGCTCACCCTTTATGGGACATTATTTTCAGGTACAGGTAATATGCCACCTCCAAAGACGTAGCTTGGATGATAATGAGAGTTGAAGACTCTTTCTTTTGTTTATTTTGATGTATTACATGTAAATTCCAGCCAAGGGCTTAATATATATTGAGTTAGTACTCTTCTTTTTGTAACCAAGTGTTAACTTGGAAAGCTGTAAGCCCATAAGGCATTTACTTTTGTTGATAACATGTAATACAGTTGTAAGAATTACTCTGATAAATAGAAATGGTTGATTTCTTTTGTATCAATGCATATCTGAAATGTTGGGTTTTATGTATTTTTTTTTAGGGCGTTATATCGCTTTCACTAAATAATTATTACACGATAACCGTATTTTCCATTAGTGACAAAATAACACATAATATCCATTTTATTTCTCGTTGTTTTTCCTTCTTTTGAAAGCGCGTTCACCAAATCTGATTTCTTCACATTGTTCATACCCAAAATACAACTCAAGTCTGACTCCACACATTCATGAACACATCTACTCAACATATGAGACAACTCAACCTTATTGAATCACAATCACCATAACACATAACACACTCAATATATCGAAGTAATAGTATCAAATCAATTCCACCATACCTGCCTCAAGCACGGTAAGCCAATAATACATTTTCTCATAGTGAAATGACAATTTACCAGACACCAGCTGCAAGGGAATGGTACCTCTGCCAATTTACCAGGCGCTAGCTGGAAGGGAATAGTACCTCTCATTATCAGTGCAGCCAATTCTCTAGGCGTTAGCTGGAAGGGAATGGTACCTCTAATTCTCAGCGCATTACACATTTTCCAACCATCACATTACACAACATTCATAGACCATTCGAGAGTACTACAAACACATAATCATTTCAACATTCACAATGTCATCCTCCACCGATGATCAAGGACAAAACCTCAAGCAAAATGTATTAAATGCACGAAATACAATCATTCAATTCTTAAGAGGCATTAAGTCCAACAACATTTATGATGTTCCAAGGTTTCCAACTTTTACCAAGGTTCTTCTTTAATTGTAAAAGAGTTAATTTCCAAACTTAATTTCCAAAATTTCCAATTCACAAAACACCAATTTTATATATATATATATATACACATGCATTTAAAATAAATGAGACTCCTTTCTTCTGTTTCATCCAAAAACTCAACTCATGGACAACAAGGTCATAACCCACTCAATTTCAACTCAACAAGGGTACTACCTAAAATTCCTAACCTCATGGTTAAATATCCAACACAAAGTAAATGTTAAAAAATCATAAGACCCGATTTAATCACAAATAAATTACCAAGTCATTAATCAAATTCTTTAATTCATAACATGACTATCTCAGCATTTCAACCATTTTGTAAAGCCAAGGGCTTAAGATGTAATAAGCGAAACTCACTTTCGATTGTAACCAAGATATGTCTTGGAAAGATGTAAGCCCATAGGGCATGTAATTTGTTGTTATTAATTTACATCACATGCTGTAGATTCAGAATGAACGTTTATGAATGTATAATACATGTAATCCCTTTTGTAATACAAATTCTGTTATGTGAAGGTGTACCAATTATGTTATATTCATTTCTCTTATGAGTTAGGTTATTTGTATTATTTTGAGGCCGTCACAGTTTGTAACAAAATTGACTGGACATAAACAGAGTTTCGACTTACAACAATAGAAAAATATAGAGTTTCGAACACAGAGTAACAATGTACGAATATAGAACTTCGAACACAAAGTGACAATGGAGGAATACAAAACTTCACCGCAACAATGGAAGAACATAATATTATTTCACCACCATGTGTAAACTAGAGTCTTTAAATCCTACCAAATAGAGAGTTTTGAAACCCTAGCACAATGAAACAATACCACAAATGTGAATGAAACTAATCAAAAAGAAAAATATGAATAATGGTAACTACCAAAATAGAGGTAGCAACAAAAAGAAAATGTGTATATCCTTTTTCTATGTAATACATATCAACCATAGCTATAAGGGTATAATAGTCCAACAAATAATATAAATTAAGAAAAAAAGACATCATAGAATAAAAGTATAAATACATGAGACTAACTAGATTATAATTTTTATTGGTGGACTTATTGGGTTAGAACACCTCTAAATAGAATTAATCAATAAAAAAATCCTTTATTTTAAAATGAAAGATCACCATGATAGGAAGAAGAAATGATAGAAAAAAATGACAAAATGGTCATTTAAAAAATTTTAAGATATGACATCAACAATCTAGAGAGTAATTTGTAATGAGATTACAAACATCAGAAAGGAGAATGTAATTTTTCAAATGTGAGGGAAGAATCTATATTAAATAGAAACCTCAGGGGGGTGTCAATGTAATTTACCCTTTAATTTAATTTGGGCTTGAATTTATATTTTAAATTAGGCTTTTTGTTTATTTAGTTTAGATTGGGCCTTTTATTCCTTTATTACTTTGAACGATAATTTTGAATTAGGCCTTTTTAAATAGACAAGTATAAGGCTATATATTTTTTTGAGATCCTATTTTCAGCCTTTTTTTGAGAGGCCCAGAGCGGCTGCTTTGTACTTGTCCCCAAAACCGGGCCTACAAAGATAACAGAAATGGAAACATATGCAACGTCTCACAAATTTAGTCACACATACAAACAAGCAATGTCTCTATCAGACATTTCAAGGGTTTTCCAAAAGCCAGACGACAATTTGTGTGTTTTTTTTTTTTTTTTTTTTTTTTTGGGTTTTAAAATGGCCTTCTTTCAATGCAATAAAGTTGAATATCTGGTCCCCTTCAAACCCAATTTTAGCAGGCACTTCGTGTAAATAATCAAAACTTTGAACGTTAAACTATAACATTCAAGGCACTTATTATCATTATTGTCTAAAACAATCGTTTGATGTTTTTTGAAGAATGCTATGGTATATTCAGAAACTAAAGCACATGGTCACGTTCACATTTAACATCTGACACAAGCAAAAAAATTAAAGTATAAAAGGAAATAAAAATAAGTACATAAATAAATAAAAAAACATTTACTCATAAATCTCATAGAAAATATTGATTCATTTAGTTTTAAATTTTTTTTTATAAATCAATTAATCATTTTTATTTTAGAAAGTTATATTTATTTGATTTGGTGTAATTTGAGTTTAAGTGAATATCTTTTTGTGATTCATTTTTCTAAATTTCTAATTTATTTTTAGAATGGGAATGGAAATGTGAGGTGTGGAAGATTCTTTTTATGGGGATTGGTGGCTGAAGTTTTGGTTGTCGAGCGTGAAAATCTATATTTTTGTTAGTGTGATTTTCTGGTAGTAGATTGTAGTGTTACATTAAAGTATTACGTTTGAAAACAATACACTAAGAAGTTTTTGTGTGTTACATTGATTGGAGTATTACGTTTGAAAAAAATACATTAAGAAGTTTTTTTAGAATGTTACGTTTGAAAAAAATACACTAATAAATTTTGTAGTGTATTATATTAGAGTGTTACGTTTGAAATTTTTTAGTGTGTTAAGTTTGAAAAAAATACACTATAAAATTTTTTTAAAACGTACATTTAGTAATTTTACCATTACGAAAAAATACGTATTTATCTTTCAACACAATACATATATATATATATATATATATATATTTATGTTTGACTCATTATAAAATTCACACTAAAATAAGACTTTTAAGTCCATAAATGATGATGCGTAGCACAACTTTTAAAATTTATTGACACTTCACCATAAATAAAATTGAAGCTTGAAGCTTGAATTGTAAGATACTTATGAATTATGTTAAGAACTAGAAACATGCATTGCATCTTAGCATATCCCTACCGCATCACGAGAATGCCAAAAAGCAAGTGTAGCTTGGGTGCATGAATTATGAGATAGATTCCTCTTCATGCTTTTTTCTTTTCCTTTTTTCCTTTTTTTTTCTTTTCTTCTAAGTCTCTATTCGAATTTATATCGATGATCTGAATCATTTATCTTGTAAATTTTTTAATAAAAGTTATTCATACAAAAAATAAATTTCATTAAAAAATTATAAGTATATGAACAAAAAATATTTTATTTTATAAAATAGATGGTTTAAGTTTATAATCACATTTGTCGTTTATTTTATAAAATAAAATGTAAATTTTTTTCAAGTTTATAATTTTTCAATAAAACTTATTTTTTCATAGGTGACCTTTATTACAAATCTTCCGAGATAGACAATTTAAATCTTCAGTGCAGATACAAATTTAGGCATACAAAATGAGTATGGAGTAATAAAATTATGGAGGAGAGCTTATTGTAAGATTTTCAGGATCTATATATCAGGATTTAAAATATCATAATAATTTGATTAAACTAAACTTTAATAGATTTAAATACGTATCGTTTAATCACGTCATCATCATGAGATACTGAGAAATAGTCTTTACAATTGAAAAATCCTAGCACTGGCTTTTTTCTCATTCTCCTAATCTTTATGTTGTCTTTTTAATAGGGTTCATAACCCTTTGATTCACATATATTAAATATATGTAAACCCTAATAGGATAGGAGAGGGGACCAGGCCTAAATAAAATAATCATTGAGCCCTCCCATTAAAGAACCCAAATAATTTAAAACAAACCTTACACCTCCATACCATATATCTACATATAAAATAATAAGGGAAAATTACTATGTAGTCCTATGTAGGAGATCTATTTCCCTTCTAATCCCAATATATTTTTAATAGACTAATAAGTCCACAGTTTTTTAAGTTTTGTACCTGGATGTCCCGTTTTTTATTTTCTTATTTTTTAAATGACTGCATTACCTTTTGTTTTGAGATCTATATATATGTGAAAAATCAAATATTTGCCTCTACGATCTCGATTTCTCTTCGTTATGGCGATCTCTTTGTGCTGTGTGGTCGATCTCGTTGTGCTGTGAGGTGGATCTAGTTGTGCGATCTGAATCTCTGTGTATAGGCGATCTCTACGTACGCTCTGTGTATGTGTGTGTGTGTGTGTCTCACTCTGTCTGTATCTGTCGATACATATATGTATGTTTATATAGACAAACAAATTTGCATGAAATTTGGTTTGTGTTTGGCAATGTTGTTATAGTTCTTTGTTTTGTGACAAATTTTGTTTGTTTGATACTTATTTTGTGATTTTTGTATATGATATAGTGTAATGATTTTGATTTTGTTGATTTTGTTTGTTGTATAGTGTAATGTGTTTTGAAGTTGTAGTTTGGAATTGTGAATTCTGATGTTTTGATACTAATATGTTGTAACTGTATAATTTTACAGTTTGGAATTGTGAATTGTGAAGTGTTGATACTGATATGTTGTAACTGTATAATTTTGTAGTTTGGAATCTATGAACAATTATTTGTTGGTTTGTGATTTTGTAGTATAGAGGGGTGTTTCATGTTAATGTGCAAATATAGTAATTCCTGTGCTGCTATTAAGATTAGTGGGGGATGTAGTTATCATGAAGTTATTGAGAAAATATCAGCGAAGTTCAAGGAGTTGAGTGTTGGTAACTTTTGTTTGTTTTTTTCTATTCTTGGATATTCTAATTGTATTGTTAAATGTGATAATGATTTGGAAAATATGCTGTCAATGGTAGGTTGTAGTGATTCTTATGTTGTTGATATTGTTGTGGGTGATAAGAGAATTGTGGAGGTTGATGATAATTCTTCTAGGGTTAATTCTGTAATTTGTGAGAGTTCTTTGGTTAACGATTGTGATGATTTTGGTGGTTTGTTGCCTAGTTTTTATCCAAAACCAGAGAGAGTTTTGTTGTCTGCTAGTTGGAAGGGGATTATAAATAGTGTTGGACAAGAATTTGAAGGTGGAGTGCCGGCGTTCCGCATTGCATTGGCTAAGTATGTAGTTGAGTGTGGTTTTGCAGTGAATTATTTGAAGAATGATGCAACAAGAGTAACTGCTGAATGTATGATGAAGTCGTCTACGGGTTGTAAATGGTTTGTGCATAGAAGGGTGTTGATGAATTCCGATATTTTTTTTATTATGAAGTTGGATAATGTGCATACTTATGGAGTTGTTGCTCGTAGATCTTGTAGCAAAATGGTTGGTTCTAGACTTGTGCCTGATATTGTGCATAATGATAATAGTGATAATCCGTTGACTCGTCCTACTGAAGTTAAAAAAAAAGTTGAAGAAGCAATATGGTATAGATGTTTCTTATCGGATTACATGGTTAGGAGTTGATAAGGCAAGAGGTGGGTTGATTAGTGGTTTTGCAACTTCTTTTGACCAGCTTCGATGGTACCTTGAGACGGGTATGAGAACAAATCCGGGAAGTGTGTTTGAATTAGATGTGGATGAAAGTAGTGGGTGTTTTCGGAGGTTGTTTGTGGCATTTCATGGATGTTTTTATGGCTTTTAATTTTGTCGTCCATTATTGTTTGTGAATGGTACATTCTTAAAGGGGCGTTACAAGGGGCATTTTCTTGCAGCAACATCAAAGGATGGTAATCAAGGTATATTTTTATTTGCAGTTAGTATAGTTTTGGTTTGTTAGTGTGTTATTGTATTGTGAGTCTGCTAATTTTTGCAGTTTCATGCTATTTTGTTTCCAAGCCTGTTTCCTTTGGCTTTTGCGATTGTTGACGCTGAAAATCAAGATAATTGGATGTGGTTCTTAAGTCAGTTGTTAAAGGCTATTGGTTTAGGTCGGAGATTGACCTTTGTGTCTGACCATCAACATGGATTGCTAGACCCTCTTTCAGTGGTTTTTCCCAATGCACATCATGCATATTGCTTGAATCATTTGAAAAGAAATTTGATTGACAAATTGGTGGGACTTCATACTAACTATAAGCTGACTTTGATGAAGATATTAGTTAAATGTGCTTTTACGCCAACTGTTGTTTCTTTCCAACATTATATGGAGAAATTGAGGCGTATTGCTAGGAATGGTAGAGTTGATAGTATGTTGGATAGTTTGCAAAATGATAAGTGGGCCAATGCATTTTTTAGAGGGAAACGATATGGTGAGATGTCATCTAATGCTGCCGAGTCTTACAATAATTGGATTAGTGGGGCCCATGAGTTGCCTATTACTTGTATGGTTGATATGATTAGGGTTCAAATCATGACTCAGTTGTCTAATAGAAGAGCTGAATCTAAAAGACGGACTACAAAATTGTGTCTAGTTATGGAAAAGAAGTTGGTGGACTCTTTGAAGTTAGCTAAGTCTTGGGATGTGATTGTTGCTAGTGATACTATGCTTGAAGTTCATTCTTCTATTTATTTTTATGTTGATATTGGTAGACGGACTTGTTCTTTCCATGAATGACAATTGAATGGTTTTCCTTGTTGTCATGTTATGCATGCTTTATGTAGAAGTGGTAGAGATGTGTTTGATTTCATTGATCTTTTTTTCATGTGGATTGTTTTAGAGAGTCATACAAGGAATCTGTTTATCCAGTGCCTTCAAGTGAGAGATTTGACTTTGATGGTACCGGTAGTTTGATTTTCAAACCTCCTATAACGAAGAAGCAGCCCAGGCGGAACAAGAAGAAGATGATACCTTCTAGGGGTGAGAATGTGAAGCAAATCAAGTGTGGGAGGTGCTTGAAATATGGGAATCACAATTAGAAGATGTGCAAGGCTGCTATTTGAGGCCATAGTCTATTCTTTTGGATTTGTATTTGAATTTGAGGAATTATGATAATAAACAATGTGATACTTGGTATTATAGAAGTAATGAATAAAGTTGATTGCATTGTTTTTTCTTTTTTGATGTGTTCTTTAGTTATTGAAGTTGTTTTGTAACTGTTTTGTTTTGTTTTGTTTTTTTGTGGATTTGGTTGGTTTTATTTTTATGGAATGCTGAGAAAGTTGTTGAAAATTTCTTATTGAAACTGTATAATATTGAAATGCGATTTTACTACATGATATATTTATTTCATATTTCGTAGTGACAAAATTATAAAATTTTGCAGTTTTATTTTCAATTTTGAAATGCAGTTCATCTATTTGTTGAGTCATGAAATTGGATGCATAATTGTATAGCATAATTTTTGTTCGAGTAATGAAATTGCATAATTTTGCAGTTTTAAGAATTATGAAAAACAACCTGATGAAACTGCATAATTTGCAGTTTTAAGAATTATTAGAAACAACCTGATGAAACTACATATTTTTGCAGTTTGAAGAATTATTAGAAACAACCTTTACTGTATGAAAATATATGCAACCACAAATGTGACGACAATAATAAGCAGAAGAACACAAACAAGTAAAATAAACACAAGAAGAAAAACAACAATAATAATAACAACAAGAAGAGTAACAACAACATCAATGACAACAATCATTTTCACCATAAGAACCACAAGAAGATTAATTCTCAAAAGCATATAAAGTACTTGTCACATGTCACATGTTTTTTTTTAAAAAAAAAGTACAAAAATATGTTCACTTGAATATTTGTATTGTCAAGAAGTTTGTTCATTGTTTCTATGGTTTAGTATGTTTTGTCAATATTTGGTAGTGCTCGAGTTTCCAAGATCGATTCTTATCATTGAAGAATTGACTGATGATTTCTGCTCGAAATTTGAACCACTCAGTTGGTCGAAGTGATTTCTGCACAGGTTGTCAGTTGATATATTGGTCGATAACATTGCAGACGGTGATTGCACAATCATTCCTGCAAAGTTTCAAATGAAGTTAATTAGTTAGGTAAAACTGCAAAATTTAGCATATTGGAACATTAGTTATTGAGTTTGTATCTTACGAGTGTGGGGTTTGTTGTGGGCATTCCTCAATTGATGCAATTACTGTCTCGCACTCTTGAGATGATAACATGTTTCCTTGAATGCTGAATAATGTTTTATTCTATTTCAGTTGATGTTGTTGCTAAAAAATAATTAGTGGGTGTTTTTGTTAGTTATAGTGATGTGTTGAGATGTTTTGAAAAGAATGGAACTAAGTAGGAAATTTTATTTAATTTATAATTTCCTTTGCAATTTCAAAGTGTTTGTTGTGGCAATCTTTTGCTGGCCTCAAAGAGTCATAGTGCCTTTATATCCCATCAGCATTGTCAAAGACCACAATTGTCCAATGGTTGTCGTGGTTGATTGGGAAATGGATATATCTGTTTTTCATTGTTTCTGGAAAATGGTTGTCAATCATTTTTTCTCTCAGTGCTTGATCTTGGTTTTGTAGTGGAGTCTGTAATTTATATATGTTTGAAATATGTTATAAAACTATGTAGTAAGACATGTTAAGAAAGTACAAAATTTTGCAGTTTGAATAATATTGAAAGGTATGTTAAGTTTTGCTTACATTGATGAGTGTTGAGAAAACGTAAGATCTTCCCGCGTATGGATTTCTTGCAAAGGCTAGATCATGTTTCTCAAATTCTTCAATTGATGGTTGGAGTGCCAATTTAATTTCTGAGAAGGAATCAATGACCTGAAACATGTTATATATGAGAATATGTTAGGTTTGTGAAATAGGTTATTGAATATGAACAGAAACTGTAAAATTATGCAGTTGGAGACCTACATTCCCACATAAGGCTTCCATGTTGGTCAACCTGCATATATCTGAAAAATATATGCAATTTTCATCTTCGCTGCCAGACCAGACACAAGCACTTGATTGTGTGTTATTGATGAGTTGAATTTAGTCTCGGTCTTTTTTGGATAGGCTATGCCAAACCTTGTTTGTTTTACGGCATGAAATGGCGAGTGGCTTGTTGTGGATTGATTCTTCCTTGAAATCTTCATCACTTTCCAATACTTGAACTTGTGCCTTTTCTTGATTGGCATCCTCTTTTGAGTTGGTTTCAGCAGCACCTTCTTTCTCTTGGCCAATATCTTCTTGCATCTTTTCTTTTTGCTACCATTTTGCTTCATGAGCACCCTCTTTTTGCTCGGGTTCAGTTGTAAGTTCTTTCTCTGTTTTGATTTCTTCTTTTTTCTTTTCATTCTTCTTCTCTTTTTCTTCATCAGTACTTGTAGACGCGCCCGGAAAACTCCCGAGAAAATCTCGTTTTGTTCTCTAGCTACTATAGTTCGGACTCAATGTCACGGTTTTGAATCTAATCTCGCAAAGTGCAATGCAAGACCGATAAATCACCAAAGAGTCCAAATCCGGAAAATCGTTTTGGAAAACTGATTTTTGTAAAGATGTGCCAAACATGGATTGTTTTGCCAGATGCAGAGTCGCCACCTAAATATTTTATTTTGGAGAAATTTAGGAAACCCAGACTCGTGCCTAAGGCTACGTGTCCGTCATCACCAAAGTTGCCTCGGCTCGAGAACTTGGGTACGAGAGGAGAAGGTCATGCAAGGAGCACCCCCGCTCGCCGGAACAAAGATCGGCCTGTACTAAGCATGATATCTTGTTTTTGAAAATACATGCGTTCTTATTCTGGTTAATTAGCTAGAATTACTATGTGATGCGCACGCCACACAAGTATAGACTAGATCGCCTAATTTTGGAACAAAGCATCGCATATCCGTTTGTTTGGAAATGGTTTTGAAGTTTGCTACTCGCAAGTAGGCTAAAACACGGATTTCAATGAATCGTTCCAATTCAAGTAATCCAACTTTCACCCACAGGCATTCAAGCAGTTATATCACATAAGCAATTAGCCTCATGGCAAGCATGCTAACATGGCAACACACATGCAGTATGCTAAAACATAAACACTCACAGTGTACT
Source organism: Camellia sinensis (assembly GCF_055761805.1). Lineage (NCBI taxonomy): Eukaryota > Viridiplantae > Streptophyta > Magnoliopsida > Ericales > Theaceae > Camellia > Camellia sinensis. The sequence goes on along the minus strand of NW_028128998.1, from coordinate 327,899 downwards.
CCGAGCCAAAATAGAGAACTAGTTAGAAATCAATGCATGACCCTAGTTCATGTTAAGATGGCTAATACAACACAGGCAAAATGCAACTAGAATAAGCTCGGCTATTCTAAGATGGCATATGAGATGCAACAATTCGATACATGTATTAAAGTAGGGACTGAAATACAATGCAGTTAGTATGATGCGCCGAGCCTGGTGCATGCAATACAGATGAACGATGCAAACATGCATAGCATAAGGATGCTAAATGAAATATGCCCTAAAACTAATCACCGTAAGCGGTTAAGTAAAAAGGAGAAAGACGTGGGGTTGGAAGACATGCATCACACACACGTGCACTTATTACAATAATTGGCCCTCTTGACGGAGGGTCCGAAAGAATAATACAAATTAACTAATTAATCAACTAACAAGCTAATTAATTATTACACAACTCTTAACTAATTAAACAAATTAATTAAGCTACAAAAATAGTAAAGCGGCCTCGACAAAAGGGATAAATGCATGCTCGATCGGCTTCGCTCGGAAATCTGTTGCCATGCCTCATGTTGCCTCTGTTTGCACTGTTTTGCACTTCTGAAAACTGCAGAAGTCTCTATGATGCTCCAGAACCACTTCATGGTCATGCTAAGAGGCCATCGGCCAAATGGAAAGGCCATCGGCCAAGAGATAAAGGTCATCGACCAAAAATAAGGCTCTCGGCCAGACATTGTTAGGCGATCGGCACTGAATATGGTCGATCGGTCATTTCTTCCTGTAAAATACTCATTTTGCTGCAACAGAGGACAAACAGAGCATGGCAATACATTTACAAGACAACGTTTGCAACTACACCCCTTATCATATTTAAAACTCAACGGAGTGTAGTTCTTGACTCTCGGACCACCGATCACGCATTCCAATGCATGATGGCCAAAGGAGTCAAGCGTGCAATTCAATATCAAATGAAATGCACAAAACACATAAGGGGCCCCAACCTCTATCATGCTTAATAAAGAGGCAAGGGATGCCTACATAATGCAATGCAAACATGCAAGCATGATGCGAACAACTCAAGCATGCAACAAGTATGCAACTAGATCATGTAATGTAACTAATGTGCAATAGGCATACTACCTAAACATGTGAAGATACATGGCATGCAACAACATGCAAAATGATGCAAGCATGCAACAACATGTAAGACAAGCATGCAACAACATGCAAAGATAGACTTAAACTAAAGTAGACAACTCTTAAACGTCCCCAAATCAGTGGCCGAAAATGCTAGGAAATGATAGACAAAAGCACATACAAACATGCACATGTGATGGCCTATCACCTAGGCATGGGAGGGCAACTTTTAAGAACACTCAAAAGGGGACAAATATGGATATGTGACAAACATTATAAGCTCTGAAATCATGCATGGAAACGTGTCAAACCAACCAAACAAAGCAAGTAAAGCATACAAGAAAGCCCAAAGCTTAAGGCTAACCAAGGGACTCAAACCATGGCTATGCAAGGCAAGCCCCAAAGGGCCAAGGGCACTCAAAACAGTCCCAAGGCAGGTCAAGACAAGACCAAAAACATGCTCAAAACTAGCCAACACAAGCTAGAACACAACACCAAAAGCATGAGGCATGCAAGGCTACAAAAGGTGTTACACTACACCTATCAAAACCAAACATGTCATGAATTATCCAATGAAAACAGAGTTATGGCATGGTAAAACAAGACCAAAAACCCACTTAGATGGCATCCAAAAGAACTAAGCATGGAGGCATATACAATGATCCATTCATGAGGCAGAAAACATCAAATCTTTAAAGCATTAAAGGAGTGATGGGTGCAAGTGTATGAGCATGAAACATGGACTGAAATAACATAACAAATGATGCCAAATCATTGAAATGAGCCAAGTAAAGCATGCTAGTGACTTGGACACTCAAAGCTAACAAACTAGGATGCCTTAGGGCTATACAAAGCATGGCATATATGATCAAAACAACACAAAACAGAGTTGAAGCATGATAAAACATGACTAAAAGTTCCTTTGAGTTGAGCCAAAATATGCAAGCATGATAGTCTAAACACAACATGCATGTTAAGGCAATATAGAGGATTACAAGACAAGTACATGGTGCATGCAAGAAGCCATTAAACAACCTCAGATAGAGGTAAAACATGGCAAAATAACACTAAATACTTGTTGAAATGGAGCTAAAACAAGCTAAGCAAACATGCTACCAATATAAGCCATTTATACTAACATACAAGACAACAAGGAGAGGGGATGACCCTCTCCTATTTAGGACTCCAAGACCACCTTTCCACCACTGAAAATCCTCTGGATTTCAATGGTAGAAAGGTCATGCAAAGACAAGAACAAAGGCCAAAAGGGATGGCTCCAAACAAGGCCTAACAAGGCCTAAGAGGGGGTAAACAACCCCAAACCAAAAAGTGATCTTAAAAAAAGATCTAAAGCATAAAAAATTAGAACTTTTATCAGTTAAGAGTTAAGCTTAAAACAATAAGCAAGAAGGGCTAAAAGCTTGAGCCAAAATGGCGTATCTAAAGGTTAGTTGCTCACCCTTGTAGAAACTCTTCAAGAACAAAGCTCCAGAAGCTTTCTCTGACTAAAACTAGCTCAAGAACTCTAAAATCAACCTCAAGGGACCTCAGCTCCAAGAGGATGGTGTTCTAGTGTGTGTTTGTGTACAATAGTAAGACAAAACAACACTTTAGAGCACAAAACAAGGTCAAACAGAGGAATATAGATACAAAAGTATATCTATCCCTCAAGACTAAATTTTCTCAACCCCTGAGAAGGGACGAGGATCTCCCTTTTTATAGAATTCAATTCCAAAGCTTCTTGGAGAAGCTAAGCCAAGGGGCAAATCCCCCCATACACGTCTATGGAGGGGGTGAATTGTGCATGCCAGCTGTGGCATAAAATATCTGCAAAAAGCAGATGAATAGGGTTTGGCTAGAAAATATGGCCGATCGACCAGCATAAGGGCCGGTCGACCAAAAAAGTGCCGATCGGCTAACACTTTTGGCCGATGGCAAGAAAACAAGGCCGATGGCTTCATGCCTTGGCCGATGGGTTGAGGGGATGGCCAACAAGCCACCCTCTTCCCTCAGAAGCAAAAACACAAGTGTTTGGTCCACCACTAAGCACAGAATAGACAAGTTGAGAGATCTTGAGGCGAGGCGCGCGACAGAGACCCCCGAGAACTCAAAACGAACACGAACATGGATGATCATCGAGTGTTCAAACAATGACGTCCAAGTCTTGAGGACGGTCAAAAATGGGGTGTCTACAGTACCCTCTATTGGTTTGGGTACATCAGCAGCAGTTTCTGTCTTATTCCTTGTATCTTCTTTGGCTTTTGTCATTGGTTGGCATTCAAAATCTGGGTTATGTGCTTGTTTTCTTGACTTTTGTTTGATTCTCTTGACCATTGATCTTTGTTGGGGACTGCCAATTTTTTCGGCAGACATTTCGTTTAATTGATCTTCTTTTCTACACAATTTAGCCATGAATTTTTGTTCCATTTCTTGCATTTGTGTTCTCATGGCTGCTATGAGTTCGTCCTTGTCGTCCTCTTTGGTTGATGTTTGTGCTTAGTCATCACCTATAAAAATGTTGGATTGTGTTTTGGTTAGTTTAATTAAATTTTGCAGTTTGCTTCAGTATTAGACAAGAGTTTACCTTGTGCATAAAATGTGTCAAATTTCTCTTGGAGTTCTTGTTGTTCTGTCCTTTGTTCTTCTTGTTGTTTTGCTTGTTCTTTTTTTTCATGTTGTTGTTGTTGGTTTGTCAGTTCTTGTTCATTGACTTCTTGTTGTTGATTTGTTTGTCTTCTTCTTGTTCTTGTTGCTGGCCTTCTTCTTCATCAGTGTCTTCTTGCTGATCACCTTCTTCTTCTTCTTCTTCTTCTTCTTCTTCTTCTTCTTCTTCTTCTTCTTCTTCTTCTTCTTCTTCATCATCATCATCATCATTGTCTTGTTGTTCATTAACTTCTTCTTCTTCTTCTTCATCATCATCATCATTGTCTTGTTGTTCATTAACTTCTTCTTCTTCTTCTTCTTCTTCTTCTTCTTCTTCTTCAGTCACTTGTTTTTTTTCATCATCACTCTCTTCTTCTTGTTCATCACTTTCTGGTTCTTCTTGTGGTTTTTGCTTTCTTTTCTTTCTTTCTTTTGTTGATCTTCTCATTTTGATTTTGATTCTGATTGGTGTTCTTTTTCGAGAAAGTCATCATAATCACTATCTAGCAGTCTTTTTTTTTATTTGTTTATTTTTTTCGCTTATTGTCCTTTTTGTGGTCATGTTTCTTTGCTGAAGAGTCTGTTGATGTGCTTTGATTGATATGCAATAACTGTATTTATTGTTCTGTTGGGGTTAAAGCACTTTGGTCAACCTGCATTGGAACAATGTGGCATATATCAGTAATATTGTAAAATTGGTCAGTTTCATAACAGGAGTTGTACTGTGAGTAATGGAAGTTAAGTGTTGAAAATATGTTATTTGAAACTGAAAACTTTTATAGTTTCATAACATGAGTGATGTTAAATAGATTTGTGTGTACTGTGAGTAATGGAAGTTAAGTGTTGAAAATATGTTATTTGAAACTGAAAACTTTTATAGTTTCATAACATGAGTGATGTTAAATAGATTTGTGCGTTTAAACTGTAAACTTTTGTAGTTTCATAACTTGAGTGATGTTAAATAGGTGTGTGCTTTGAAACTGCAAACTTTTACAGTTTCATAATATGATTTGTACTGTGAGTAATGTGAATTAAGTGTTGGAAATGTGTTGTTTGAAACTGAAGAATTTTACAGTTTCATAACATGATTTTTACTATAATGACTGTGAAAGGAGTGTTGAATAGATTTGTTCTATGAGAGTATAGAAGAGTTTGAATACCTTTTTAAAGTCAGCAAGGCTGATGTGTTTCCACTTGGAGTACATTTTGCCAAGGTTCCACTTCATAAACCTTGGGAAGCCTTCTTTGTTGGATGGTCGGAGGAGTTTTGTAGGAACCCACACTTTATGTCCTCATCATGTTCATGAGCATCGGTATGATTATGACTTGTTTAGCTTGTATGTGTATGTTGTGATTTGTTTCGCTTGAGCTAACGCGATCCATGTCTTGATTTGAAGCCTTGAGATTTGTCTAAGTGTAGTATGCTTGTCTTATTCCTTCCTTGATGTGAAACTTAGGTTACGCCTTGCCTGGGTTATGCTAGCCGACGTTATTCCAATGCCGAGGTCATCCTTAGTCTAGCATTAGTATCTTGAAACCCCTTGTCGACCTCAGTCCTTGCCTTGACCACATTAGCCGAGATGTTACCTTGCACCCAAGTGATCTCGTCCTGGGAGTGGTACGACCTAGGCCGAGGTGTGGCGCATCTAGGCCAAGATGTGGCACAGCTTAGTCAAGTGTTGTCCTTCCTAGCCGAGGTCATTGTCACCTTAGTTGCCGAAGTCTTTGTTAGCCGATGTCACCCCTTGTCGGAGTGCCACTCCGTGTAGCTTGTTAGGTATGCCTTGTTGTTAGCCGATGTCATAGTCTGTCAGAAAGCCCATACCGCTTTGCTTGTTGAACACCCTTCCACCATGCTTTGTCTGGCCTGTCAGCCACCTTTTCAGGATGAACCCAACCAATCGCCGCCACGTGTCTCAGCAGAGGGTAACCCCAGAACCGGGTATAGAAAACTATCATTTGGTATCATAAACATGCCTTGCAGAGAGAGAGAAGCTCTAGAAGAGGGAGAAGAGTTCTTGAGAGAGAAGTAGATCTTCTAGCTTGATTCCTAGAGATCGAACCGTTAGATCCGTGTTCTAAGGTTAGATTCTTGATCTGCTCATGATGTTCTTTATGTTTATGTTATTGCATTGCATGATTGAAAATGATTTGAGAGCCATGCATCATTTTGAAGCTCGATTCTAGAAAGAGAAAATGACATTCATGTGTTCTTCAAGAAAGTCTTGTTTTGATCCGAAAGCTTTTCGCCTAGACTCAAGTTTTGTGTTTGTTCTTGCATGATTTTCAACTACGGGTACCCAGGTCCATGTTTTCAAACTCCTAGCACGAAAATCCCAGATTTGTGATGGCAGATTATGATCAAACATTCGTATTTTTCATGTTTTCACACTCATGTTCTTCATGTTCATCAACAGAGGGAAATCCAGAGTTTCCCGACCTCTTTTCCTTACATGTGGCCCTCGGGAACACACCTCGGCAAGGAGGTGTGGAACCTCGGCCTAGACCTGGTTGGTGCCCAGCATGTTTTCCGAAAACATTTGTGTACATGAGAGACTTGTTTGAAAGCGCATTCAATAGGCTTTGCCATGTGTTGTAGGACTTGGGCTTGTCTCGACCCCGACGTGTGAAGAAACGATGTGAGTGGTATTTTTAATAAAGCTATGTTACACTTGCTTTCATAAATCTCGTCTTGCCTTGTTTTGAAAAGTACTTGATCTAGCATGAATGACTATCCCTATTTTGTATATCAAATGCTATCTTGTTTTGATGACTCGTCTTGAAAGTCCTTAGTGCTAGAGGACTCTAAACTTTCGCAGCACAGCTTGTCTTGACAGTCCTTAGTGCTAGAGGACTCTAAACTTTCGCAGCACAGCTTGTCTTGACAGTCCTTAGTGCTAGAGGACTCTAAACTTTCGCAGCACAGCTTGTCTTGACAGTCCTTAGTGCTAGAGGACTCTAAACTTTCGCAGCACAGCTTGTCTTGAAAGTCCTTGGTTGCAGGGGACTATAATGCAACTGCACTCTTGTCTTGGGAACGTCATCACCCTCTTGTATTAAGTAGATGTAATAACATCCAAAGAACTTGAAAGTCGGCAAATGAACTTGACTCTCTCTTTGATTGTAAAGTATACTATGTATTGTTTTGTAAGAAATCTTGGATATCAATCATGCAAACCTTTATTTCTAATATCATTCACTGAGTATCCAAGCTCACCCTCTCTATATATATATGTAGGTGATGAACAAGAAGGCATTGAGGCCTAGACGTGATTGCCGATGTGTTTTGGGCGCATAGCCGACATGTTTTGGATTTGTGTTTTGCACCATCTTGAAGATCATGCTTCTCGGCTTATTTTTCATTTGCACTTGTATATGTCGGCTTGAGAAGCCTTTTGGTCAAGATGTGTTTTGTATTTCATTTCATTCTTGTATTTAAGTTGTAAGACTTGTAAAGATGTTTGATGTATGACATTCCATTTGACTTATGCACGGCTCTCATGGACTATTTAGATTTTGTATACGTATATATATTGCTTCCGCACTTGTAAGCCCCATATTTTATACTCTGATTGTGTGTGATTTTTGTAAGACGGCCTTCGGTAACCTCGGGTTACTGGCCATCACGGCACCAAACTACTAGGGGCGGTTTGGGGGCGTGACAGATTGGTATCAGAGCACAAGATCCTTGTAGTACGTTAATCACACACCTTGAGTCCTAGAGAGCCTAGGATTTCCCTTAGAAGGATGTTAAGATTGCATCATATTGCTTGCTACTTGACTATGTGTGCATCGTTTTGGCCTAGACGCTCGTTACTTGCATATGTGTTATCTGTTTAGTTGTTTTAAAGTCTCATCTTGCATTCCCCCTAGCATCATGAGGAGAGGTAGACCCCCAGTTGGCCGGGATCGTTCAGAAGACAGGTTGGAGAGATTGGAAAGGTTAGTCGAAGGCTTGGTTCGTGAGCAGAGGCAACCTAGGCCACAGGATACTGGTACCACTTCTATGCATGCCGAACAGACGAACGGCCGATATGCAGCTCCACCCCCTCCAGTACCACAAGTGCCTCCGCAGCAAGCTTTGTATGGGAACGACACGATAACTCTAATCAGAGAGTTCAAGAAGATGAAACCGTCGAGATTTCAGGGAGGCATAGAACCAATGAAAGCCGAGGTATGGGTTTTAGAGATGGAGAAGTTGTTTGAAGTTTTTCCCAGTACAGACGCCCAGAAGGTATCTTTGGCAGCATTCACATTAGACGACGATGCTCGTAGGTGGTGGATGATGGTCCGAGAAAGCAATCCGGGTTTGACTTGGGCAAAATTTTTGGAGTTGTTCTACAACAAGCATTTCCCCCTCAGCGTCCGAGACCGAAAGACCACGGAGTTTCAGAATCTGATCCAAGGGAACAAGACGGTCGCAGAATACGATCGTGCCTTTACTGAACTAGCGAGATATGCGCCTCATATGGTTGACGACGAGTACCGAAAGGCGAGGAAGTTCGAAAGTGGGTTGCGTGGACCGATACAAGATCGGGTCAATATGCTCAATATGCCGACGTACGCCGGAGTACTGGACAAGGCCATCCTGGCTGAAGCTAACTTGAACCGATACCAGAGTTCAGGTGAGGGTCAGAGGAAGAGACAGAGTTATGATAATCGCCGAGTTCCGTTCAATGCCAAGAAGAAGATGAGTACGGACAATTCCAGCAACTCCAATCAAGAGGGTAACGTTAAGCCGATGTGCGCGAGTTGTGGAAAGCTACATTTCGGGGTTTGTCGTTGGGCAACAGGAGCTTGTTATGAGTGCGGCGAGATAGGCCATCGCGTGAAGGACTGCCCGAAAGCAAGGACCGATGATGGGAAGAGGACTGGAAGCACCTCGGGCTCTGCACCGAAGAATAACATCGGGGGAGTACAGGCGAGGCAGGGCAGAGTTTTCGCATTGGTGCCAGGAGACGCCCAGAATGCTGAAACAGTGGTGTCAGGTACCATTTCAATTTGTTCTCAAGATGCATACGTATTGATTGATTCGGGTTCTACGCATTCATTTGTGTCCACTATATTCGCCGAGAATTTGGATAGAGAATTAGAACCCCTTGATTATGTATTAACTGTGTCTACTCCATCGGGGAGAAATATGATTGTTACATCCATTTATAGGGCGTGTATTGCTATGATTGAGAGTGTAGAATTGTTAGTTGATTTGATGCCATTAAACATGACTCACTTCGATGTTATATTGGGAATGGATTGGTTAGTGGCGAATCATGCATCCATTAATTGTGTTACTAAGAACGTCACATTGAAGACCCCAAGTCAAGCCGAGGTCATTTTCCAGGGTAAAGGAGTAGTACCCCCACCTTACTTAATCTCATCCATGAAGGCCTACAAGTTGATCCAAAAAGGATGTAAGGGTTATTTATGCAGTATACTAAGTGAGCTGAATGGAAATGTTGAGTTAGCCGACATACCCGTTGTTGAGGAATTCCCCGACGTCTTTCCGAATGAGTTGCCTGGCCACCTTGTCGATAGAGAAATAGAGTTTACTGTGGACGTCTTGCCAGGAACACAACCTATCTCCAAAACACCCTACAGAATGGCTCCGGCTGAACTTAGAGAACTGAAATCGCAATTACAGGAATTGTTGGATAAGGGATTCGTCAGGCCGAGCACGTCACCGTGGGGAGCACCCGTTCTATTTGTTAAGAAAAAGGACGGCACACTTCGTCTTTGCATTGACTATAGAGAACTTAATAAGGTGACCATCAAGAACAAATACCCATTGCCAAGAATCGATGATTTGCTTGATCAACTACGAGGAGCACGAGTCTTTTCCAAGATTGACCTTAGGTCAGGCTACCACCAGTTGAAGGTTAAAGCCGAGGACATTGAGAAAACTGCTTTTCGGACAAGATATGGCCACTACGAATTCTTGGTAATGCCCTTCGGAGTAACCAATGCCCCAGCAGCATTCATGGACTTGATGAACAGAGTCTTTAAGCCGTACCTGGATGAGTTTGTCATTATTTTTATCGACGACATATTGATCTATTCCGCGAGTGCGAGCGAGCACGAGAATCATCTGAGACTTGCACTGCAGACCTTGAGAAATAAGAAGTTGTACGCCAAGTTAAGTAAATGCGAGTTTTGGCTTTCCAGCATTTCATTTTTAGGACATGTGATTAATGAAGACGGTATATCAGTTGACCCCAGTAAGATTGAAGCCGTTGTTAATTGGCCGACGCCGACCAACGTGTCCGAGGTTCGTAGTTTCCTGGGTTTGGCAGGTTATTACAGAAAGTTTGTGAAGGATTTCTCGAGGATTGCAGTGCCATTGACACAACTAACGAAGAAGGGAGCAGCTTATGAGTGGACCGACGAAAGAGAATCAGCTTTCCAGGAGCTGAAGACGAGGTTAGTTACAGCACCAGTTTTGGTACTACCATCAGCTAATGAAGAATTTCAGATTTACAGCGATGCTTCACACAAAGGTTTGGGTTGCGTTTTAATGCAAAAAGGTAAAGTCATAGCGTACGCGTCTCGTCAGTTGAAGCCCAATGAAAAGAATTATCCTACCCATGACCTGGAGTTAGCTGCCGTGGTTTTTGCTCTGAAGATCTGGCGTCATTACCTGTACGGAACATCTTGCCAAGTTTTCACCGACCACAAGGGTCTGAAATACTTGTTCACCCAGAAAGAGTTAAATATGAGGCAGAGAAGATGGCTCGAGCTGTTGAAGGACTACGACATGCAGATTCAGTATCACCCAGGTAAGGCAAACTCCGTAGCCGACGCATTAAGCAGGAAACTAGTCGGAAGTTTGGCGTGTCTGGCAACGATCTCAGCGGAACCGACCATCGTTAAGGAAGTGAAGAACAGGCAGATGGAAGATAAGTTCCTAAAAAGGGTAATTGATGAATTCGTCTCCAAGCCGAGGCCAGGTTACACAGTGGAAAATCAGGTGCTTAGGTTCGAAGGAAGATTGTGTGTAGCCGACGTACCGGAGTTAAAAAGGAAGATTTTGCAAGAGGCCCATAGTTCCAAATTTGCCATTCATCCAGGAAGCACCAAGATGTATCGGGACGTAAAGCGGACCTTTTGGTGGCCAAACATGAAAAGAGAGATAGCCGAGTTTGTATCTCAGTGTCTGTGTTGTCAGCAAGTGAAGGCAGAACACCAGAGACCAGCAGGACTTCTTCAACCCTTGTCAATTCCTGAGTGGAAATGGGAGCACATCTCCATGGATTTCGTAGTGGGTTTGCCGAGGACGCAAAGAGGTATGGATTCCATTTGGGTTATAGTTGACAGGTTTACTAAGTCAGCTCACTTTTTGCCGGTCAAGACTACATTCAATGCCAACCGACTTGCCGAATTGTACATGAATGAGATAGTTAGGCTTCATGGTGTGCCGATGTCCATTGTGTCAGACCGAGACCCGAAGTTCATTTCTAGATTTTGGCAGAGTCTACAAGGAGCCTTGGGAACAGAGTTGAGATTTAGCACAGCCTTTCACCCCCAGACCGACGGACAGACAGAAAGAACGATTCAGACACTCGAAGACATGCTCAGACTGTGCGTGTTGGACTTCCAGGGAAGTTGGGAATCTCATTTGCCATTAGTAGAGTTCGCGTACAACAACAGTTATCAAGCCAGCATAGGCATGGCGCCGTATGAAGCTTTGTATGGAAGGGAGTGTAGATCGCCGATATGTTGGACTGAAGTAGGAGACAAAGCCCTAATTGGCCCCGAGTTGGTTCATATGACAACTGAAAAGATCAAACTCATCCAGCAGAGGATTAAAACCGCACAGAGTCGACAGAAGAGTTATGCCGACCAAAGAAGGAGGGAGTTAGAATTTGAAATTGGAGATCATGTGTTTTTGAGAGTTTCGCCGATGACAGGAGTTTCGAGATTTGGGAAGAAGGGTAAACTTGCACCCCGATATATTGGGCCATTTGAAATTCTTGAGAGGATCAACACCGTTGCTTACAGGCTCGCTTTGCCGCCAGATTTGAGCCAAGTCCACAGCGTGTTCCATGTTTCGATGCTGAGAAAATATATCCGAGACCCACTGCATGTGATAGACTACTCCGGGGTTATAGTTAATGAAGACTTGGGCTACGAAGAGAAGCCGATGAGAATCATCGACAGACAAGTGAGGCAGTTGAGAAACAAGTCGATATCAATGGTGAAAATCGAATGGGAGAAACATTATGGCGAGGAGGCCACGTGGGAAAAGGAAGAGGAGATAAGAATCCGTTACCCGGAGTTATTCGTAGGACAAGGTAACTTAAGTTTGGGGACCAAACTTCTTTAAGGAGGGTAGACTGTAGGAACCCACACTTTATGTCCTCATCATGTTCATGAGCATCGGTATGATTATGACTTGTTTAGCTTGTATGTGTATGTTGTGATTTGTTTCGCTTGAGCTAACGCGATCCATGTCTTGATTTGAAGCCTTGAGATTTGTCTAAGTGTAGTATGCTTGTCTTATTCCTTCCTTGATGTGAAACTTAGGTTACGCCTTGCCTGGGTTATGCTAGCCGACGTTATTCCAATGCCGAGGTCATCGTTAGTCTAGCATTAGTATCTTGAAACCCCTTGTCGACCTCAGTCCTTGCCTTGACCACATTAGCCGAGATGTTACCTTGCACCCAAGTGATCTCGTCCTGGGAGTGGTACGACCTAGGCCGAGGTGTGGCGCATCTAGGCCAAGATGTGGCACAGCTTAGTCAAGTGTTGTCCTTCCTAGCCGAGGTCATTGTCACCTTAGTTGCCGAAGTCTTTGTTAGCCGATGTCACCCCTTGCCGGAGTGCCACTCCGTGTAGCTTGTTAGGTATGCCTTGTTGTTAGCCGATGTCATAGTCTGTCAGAAAGCCCATACCGCTTTGCTTGTTGAACACCCTTCCACCATGCTTTGTCTGGCCTGTCAGCCACCTTTTCAGGATGAACCCAACCAATCGCCGCCACGTGTCTCAGCAGAGGGTAACCCCAGAACCGGGTATAGAAAACTATCATTTGGTATCATAAACTTGCCTTGCAGAGAGAGAGAAGCTCTAGAAGAGGGAGAAGAGTTCTTGAGAGAGAAGTAGATCTTCTAGCTTGATTCCTAGAGATCGAACCGTTAGATCCGTGTTCTAAGGTTAGATTCTTGATCTGCTCATGATGTTCTTTATGTTTATGTTATTGCATTGCATGATTGAAAATGATTTGAGAGCCATGCATCGTTTTGAAGCTCGATTCTAGAAAGAGAAAATGACATTCATGTGTTCTTCAAGAAAGTCTTGTTTTGATCCGAAAGCTTTTCGCCTAGACTCAAGTTTTGTGTTTGTTCTTGCATGATTTTCAACTACGGGTACCCAGGTCCATGTTTTCAAACTCCTAGCACGAAAATCCCAGATTTGTGATGGCAGATTATGATCAAACATTCGTATTTTTCATGTTTTCACACTCATGTTCTTCATGTTCATCAACAGAGGGAAATCCAGAGTTTCCCGACCTCTTTTCCTTGCATGTGGCCCTCGGGAACACACCTCGGCAAGGAGGTGTGGAACCTCGGCCTAGACCTGGTTGGTGCCCAGCATGTTTTCCGAAAACATTTGTGTACATGAGAGACTTGTTTGAAAGCGCATTCAATAGGCTTTGCCATGTGTTGTAGGACTTGGGCTTGTCTCGACCCCGACGTGTGAAGAAACGATGTGAGTGGTATTTTTAATAAAGCTATGTTACACTTGCTTTCATAAATCTCGTCTTGCCTTGTTTTGAAAAGTACTTGATCTAGCATGAATGACTATCCCTATTTTGTATATCAAATGCTATCTTGTTTTGATGACTCGTCTTGAAAGTCCTTAGTGCTAGAGGACTCTAAACTTTCGCAGCACAGCTTGTCTTGACAGTCCTTAGTGCTAGAGGACTCTAAACTTTCGCAGCACAGCTTGTCTTGACAGTCCTTAGTGCTAGAGGACTCTAAACTTTCGCAGCACAACTTGTCTTGAAAGTCCTTGGTTGCAGGGGACTATAATGCAACTGCACTCTTGTCTTGGGAACGTCATCACCCTCTTGTATTAAGTAGATGTAATAACATCCAAAGAACTTGAAAGTCGGCAAATGAACTTGACTCTCTCTTTGATTGTAAAGTATACTATGTATTGTTTTGTAAGAAATCTTGGATATCAATCATGCAAACCTTTATTTCTAATATCATTCACTGAGTATCCAAGCTCACCCTCTCTATATATATATGTAGGTGATGAACAAGAAGGCATTGAGGCCTAGACGTGATTGCCGATGTGTTTTGGGCGCATAGCCGACATGTTTTGGATTTGTGTTTTGCACCATCTTGAAGATCATGCTTCTCGGCTTATTTTTCATTTGCACCTGTATATGTCGGCTTGAGAAGCCTTTTGGTCAAGATGTGTTTTGTATTTCATTTCATTCTTGTATTTAAGTTGTAAGACTTGTAAAGATGTTTGATGTATGACATTCCATTTGACTTATGCACGGCTCTCATGGACTATTTAGATTTTGTATACGTATATATATTGCTTCCGCACTTGTAAGCCCCATATTTTATACTCTGATTGTGTGTGATTTTTGTAAGACGGCCTTCGGTAACCTCGGGTTACTGGCCATCACGGCACCAAACTACTAGGGGCGGTTTGGGGGCGTGACAAGTTTACTGTGCTCACAGTACCAGTACTGTAAAAAAAAAAAATTGAAATATGTTAGTTCGAAATAGGTGGATGCTTGATATTTTTGTGTAAAGTAGTTGAGCAGTGTTTTTACCAAGAGTAATATGACGCATCCAGTGACATGTCTTAGGTTGTTGTTTGCATTTGCCATTGAATTCATCAGTGTGTCTTTTGTTGCCTCAACCCAATTGTACTTCTTGACGTTGTTGAGATTGTCAACATAGTTGAGGAAACTCCAACTGAGTGTATGGCCTGCTGTAGGCATGAGAAGTTTCAAGCACAAGTAAAGGGTGATGACCCTTGCAAGATCTTGACAATCATTGGTTGATTTTCCTTTTTTTGTTTGTTGAAACATTTTGGTTAATGACTTCCCATCTAATCTCTTTACTGATTTGCATCTTCGTTTGTAAAATGCAAGCTCAAAATCCTTTGGTCTTGCATAGGATTTGGTGGTGATGCTGTCTTCTCCACAGTCGATACCAAAAATGAGCCTGACATCATTGTTTCTGAGTCTCATTTCCTTTTTGCCAAGTATAAATGCTCTTTTTCTTTTGTTGTAGAGTGTTGTCATTTCTGCTACAATGCAATTGTAGCATTTGCACCAAGAGGCCTTCAGTTATGTAGAGGAGAGAGCATTTATAACGGGCCAAAAAGGGATTTTTTTTCCAGCTTTGTCTGTTGGGCTTTTGTGAATTTGACCCCCCTCAACAGTTTAATTACTGTTCTGATGTTGGAATGGTAATTAAACTGTTGGACTCCCTTTGCAGGGACTGCTCATTTTTTCCCTTTTGATGGCTTGGTTTTTGTTTTGGGAGTTGATTGGCTTTCTTGGAGCTTTCTTTTTTTGGTTGGGGGAGCTTCTTGTTTTTTTGTTGGCTTTCTTTTATTTGTGTTTTTTTTTTTTTTGGTGGTTGGAGGTGCGGTTGGTTTTTTTTGTGTGGGTGGGGTTTGTGGTGTAGTTCTTGGGCATTTTCTTGTAGGTAGTGTGGTTGTTTTGTGGGTTTTTTTAGTTGTTTTTGGTTGTGGTGGTTGGGTTTTTTGTGGAGGGGGAGATTTTGGTGGCATTTCAGTGGATACAGGCGAAGAACTGTCAAAATGGGAGATACTTAAATCCCTGCTTGGATTTTTAGGCAAATAGGTTTGTTTCTTCCAATATCTTCCAACAGCTATTTCTGAAAAATTGAAAGCGACAGCAGGGCATGAGTAATATAGTGACAAAATAGTATAATTTTGCAGTTTTATATGCAATTTAATATGAAGTTATATCTATTGGTTAATAGTTACAAAACCGTATAATTTGACATTTTGATTTTCACTTTATAATAAGTTACCTATTTGTTTTGAATAGTGATTAAACTGTGTAATTTTGCAGTTTCATTTGCAGTTTGAATAAATTTAGATATGTTACTTGTAGAGTGATGAAATGAAACTGTCTGATGTTTTAGTTTTTATAAACAGTATTAACAATAAGAACAACCTATTGTATTTTGTAAACAACAACAATAACAACGAGAAGATTAAGTATTCAACGAAATGTAGCAACAATACGAAGAAGAAAAATCAATATTTAACAACAAGAAGAAGCAAGAACAACAAGAATAAGAACAAGGAGTTGAATGTGTAAAAACATGGATTTATGTGTAAAAATAAGGGATTAGAATGTTTAAAAACAGGGGACTAGAATGTTTAAAAATAGAGGATTATATATAAAAGAGGGTTTATACATTTTGAAGTATGTAAAATGTGTTTTACAAGGGTTTTTTTTTATGAAAGTGTTATTGAAACGGTATATACGAAATATGAAAGAATAATGTACAAATTTGAATGAAAAATAATAGGTGAAGAGAGATGTTACTTTTTTTTCCCATTTCTGTAAATCGGAAGTCAGGAAGTATGAAATTTCTTTAGAGTGGTGATGGTTCTTTGTGTTGTTGAGAGTCGCCGATTGGAAAAGATGAACGGCTTGGTGTCGTGTTGGTAAGAGTCGACGAATGGAGAAGATGAAAGGGTTCGTTTTGTAGTTAGGGTAGGGTTTCAGAGGGAGTGGAGTCGAACAGTGGAGAGATGGAGGACTGAGAATGCAGAGTCGAGCGGCGGAGATGTGACAATGTACTAATCAGACTTAGATGATCGTGGGTGAAGGTTGCGCACGTGTAAGTCGGATGATATATTGTGGGTATTTTCGTCTGATTGATAATTTGAGGACTTAATGGAGTGTTAAATTTGTTTTAGGGCTAAATGGGGCATGATATGTTGGGCTTAGACCTTTGGGTCAGTTTCCCAAATAATAAACACACTAAGATGGACCATGGCCCAAAACTTTATGAATTATAATAATAAATTTAGATTCATACCAGTCAATCTGTCTGAATCACTTTCAACCTGTTTTGCACAAACCAAACAAAATATAGTCAATGATAGCCTAATCAACAACAAATTCTTACACTTATCTAATGAATTACAATTCAATATTTATTATTAGATCATATTCTTTATATTAAGCTCTGTGGTATGTGCATAATAATAGACTATATATATTCAACCTATATTTGGAAAAAAAATGGCAAAACCAAATAATGAAAATATTTTGACATGTATAAGTCATACTACTTCTATATCGATAGTCAAAGCGAAAGGAGCCTTCAATTTGAATAGGTTATTGGATTATATAGAAAGACATAAAGCTTTGCAAACTAGATTAATATTTGGATAAATTATAAATACATTTATTGATTTGTTTAAAATATGAATTATGCCTTGTGATTTTGTAAATTTCATTTTATCCCTTGAAATTTTTATTTCATTACAAATGGTCTATTTTATTAATAATAAAAAAATTCCATTTAATAATTTAGATAATTTAATTAAAGTATAGGAGAGCAGTTAGGCATTTTATTTTATTTTTTTTGTTAATTATCTTAAATAAAAAATTCCAACAATGAGATATTGTGGAAAAGTGGTTCGGAAATACTCTTTGAATCCTACAGGATGCTCGTGATCCTCAGCTAGCCACCTGAAAAGGAATGAACACTCTGGTCGAGGGTGCCGGTATTAGCACTTCGGCGGATAAGTTAGTGTATACTCTCTTGGTTGCTTGTAAGTTAAGTTTTTAAGTTTTTTTTTTTTACATACCTCCTTTTTGGTTGTTATTCTTCTATTTATATACGCCCCAGGTCCTCAGGGTATGGCCCACTCTTAATCCCTCTTGTGATTGTTCATTCGGCCTTTTATTTGTTGTGTTCCTGCTTCTATTCGGCCCTCTGCTCAACTAGCTTTATGGCCGATTAGGATGCTCGGCACCTAGAATGCAAGAGGCAAATATACTATATATCCTGATTTTGTAAACATGTACTCGGCCTATCTGAGTCCTCTAATATTCGGCTCCTACAGATATTTGTAATTTTTCAAATTAGAGAATAATTCATATTTTAAACAAATTTCAGAACTCATGTACTTATAATTTACCCGTAATATTTTAATGGCTGATTCATTTGTTAAAAAGTCTTAATTCATTTGAATTTTTTTTTCAAAGTTTCATTTAAAAAAAAAATTACTTTTACTATTCTAAAATGTTATTTAAAAATTCAAAAAGAAAAGAAAAGAAAAGAAAAGAAAAGAAAAGAAAAAGGAATGAGTAAGAAAACTAACATTTTTAATAGTAATTTTTTTATTAGTTTATTTTTAGACAATAAGTTGGACTTTCTATTTGGTTCAGTACAATGAGATAAAATGAAATGGAAGGGTAACTCTTTAAGCTTTTTTATGGAACGATCATTCTCTTAAAATGATGAAAATTGATTCTATTTGTAATACATTTGTCATTATTTTTCTAATCTAACCAAACATAGGAATAAATATTTTGATGGAATAATCATTTCATTCTAATGAACCAAAACTACCTAAGACCATATTTGTTTGGCTCTTTGGTGTGGGGATTGAATTAATAGTTTGTGAGACCAACTTATAAAATGTTTGGTTGGGGAGATGAGTGCGGGGATATGATGACCGGGTACGCTTTTCGTTTCGTTCTCTTTAAGTTATGATTGGGTTTACTCTTGTTATAGTGTAGGGTTTTAATGCGAGGTTTTGTTAACCGTTGGGTTCATTGTTTTTGAAAACTTACTCTAAAAATTCTCGTTCTTATTTACTTCGATTCCAAGTTTCACTTGCTTTGGGTGGTGTGAGGTTGGATCCGAGGTGTCTATGGTTGAGTTGCTGAATTTTCTTTCTGGAAGCAAGGCCGCACGTGTGGGGGTGAGAGTCGCACGTGTAACGCCCCAAATTTCAAGCACAAATGATAATACAATAATCATGGCTCTTTAAAGTAAAATTGAAAATAAGTCCCTACACTTGCATTACATGATACGAATAGTCTTCATGCGGTAATACATTCACTTCAAATTAAAATAACATAAACAAATAAATACCTCATTGGTTTACAAGTTTCTAAGGCTTAGACCCGGTTACACAAATTGGTTATTTAAACTCACACAAATATAGCCCTTGGCTTACAAAACAGCGTCATGCAAAATGAGAGCATTGTACTCCTAACACACATATTTCCACACCTTTAGTTAGACACAATCACCATATCTTTTCCTGTACAAAAATCCTGTAGGGTGAGCATAATGCCCAGTAGATAATCCTTAACAAAGTATTTACATTTTATACAAGTCTCTAGAGATGAATGCACATACCATGCCATGTCTTTTTTAAAATAAAACAGATCATCACCTTTTGAAAACCATCATACTCAATGATGTCATGCAACTTCAACTGTTTAGAATTTATCAATTTAATTCAAGAGGCAGTAAATACAACTCTAGTAATCCTTAGGTCGGTGTCTGCAAGTAGACTATACAAGTACTACCAATTTTTCATTTTTATCGGCATTAACCGGAATGCTTCGACATCTATCCGCATGGGTTTTTGGTCTTTCACCTCAGACACTCTGGCCAACTTATCAATTTCATCTACACCACCTTTCAAGACTTACCAACATATTTATCCCCAAATCATTTCATGAAAACTTGTTTCTCAACATTATTTCCTCAATGCAAAGGTTTCAAATTCAATTTCAAAGCTTCTCATAATCAAAGAATTGATATGCCAATGTATCAATTAAATGTAATGCAACATTTCTTCCTTTTTCAATTCTTCCACACAATATCGCTATTGTGATCAAAATTCCCATTTCTCATTTCAATGCAATTTCACAAGATGAATATATATATTTAATCCAATTCATCCAATGAATAACATTTTCCACTTTTGAGTATTCTTAACAATTTAGTCATTTCAATACTATAACAACATTTTAGAACAACAATTTCCAACACTTTAACAATTCTCATATTCCATGAAACTCATCATTCATGTGTATACAAATAAACAGTTTTCAAAACACCCAATTATTTTGGCACACAAAATAAACATAACCACATCTTCCAAGGATTTTCAACATCTCTTAAAAACTCCAAATTTCTAGGTTTTTCCACCAAAACCATTCATCTTCAATTATTTGAGAAAATTTCACCAAAAATCTCTTTCTTTAATCAACATAGTCCAAAATCCTCAATTTCTATTTTAAAAGGATCAAGAAAGTAAACTCACTTTCCAAAAATCACTCATCTTCTTAAATCAACAATCAATTTTTCAAAACTAAACAAAAGATGATTTCGAAAATCATCTAGATCTTGCAAAAACATATATATATAACTCAAAGAAAATCCCCACCTCAAGCTTAGAAGAGAAGATGAGCAAAACAAGGTTGAAACTCCAAAGATGTCAAAACCAATTTCTACTTGGATCAAAACAAAGCTCTTGACAAGCTCTACATTTAATCTCAAAGAAGCAAGTCGAGGAGGTGCTTCCAAGAGAGTAGATCTAAAGATCTTTGAGCAAAAAGTGATTTTGGAGAGGATGAATGAGTCTCATAGCTTGGAGAAAGAAAAAGAGAAGAAAAAGTAAAGAAAAGGTTAAGTAACAGACCTATTTATAGTATTAGGTCAAAGTGAAATAAAGTCTCAAATTCAACAAGAAAGATCAAGTCAAAATCCCCAAAAAGTAGGCCTAAAACCGGACTGAAATCTGGAAAAAAGTTTGGAGGGGTCGATCCTTGCAACACAAGGTCAACCCTATAAAGAAAAGCTGGAACACTTATGTTTGACAGCATGCAAGGGAGGGTCGACCCCCCTCCCCCCATATTGGGGTTGACACCAAATTCCAGCAAGCTATTTTAGAAAACAAAGGGTAGACCCGCCTCCAGATTGGGGTCGCCACCAAATTCCAGCAAGCAATTTCAAAAAACAAAGGGTCGACCCCCCCAGATTGGAGTCGACCCAAGAACAAGATTTTTAAATTCCCAAACAACTTTTCAACATAAATAAGCGTGAATGAGCAATCCTAACAAGTTTAAATCAATATGTACTCCTCCAAAACTAAGATACAACAACACTAAAGATTCTCAAAATAAAATAAAAGATTCAAATACACTTCCCAAAAGCTTTGAAGGACACAAGTGCTACAACACATGCGGATAAAGGGCCGCACGTGCAGTGAGGGAAGGGGTTTTGGGTTTGGCTACTGCATTATATACATGTGTGGAGGGTAGTGCGGGGGAGAAGTGTCATACGTGCAGGAATGAGAGCTGCATATGCGGAGGGGGTTGCCGCAAGTGTGGGAATGGGTGCCGCATGGGCGGGACGAATCTGAGTCCAAAAATTCTGTCTTTTCTCTCTTCTTGGGTTGAGTGAATCTCACTTTTTACACATCTCTCTCTCTCTCTAAGAATATCATTTCATCTTTCTTCTCTCTAAAAACCTCCACCAAACACCAAGAACTCTTGATTTCTCCAATCTATTGGAATTTTGACCCAACATCCTTCACTAATTTTGGAGTGCTAAGTGACGGCTTCGTTGTGTGTAGTGAAGATCAGGTTTCGACACCATTGAGTTTGGGGCTTTCATCTCTTTTCTTCTCTAAAACTTGAGGTATGGATTTTTTTAGAGTTATATATATATATATATATATATATGCAAGATTATGTTGGTTTGGAACTCTTTTGGAAAGTATAGGAACTTAATTTTGGTTCATATGTAATGATGATTTTGAAAGTGGATTTATACCTTGTTTTTCTTAAAATCTTTGAGAGCTTGACTACATTATGAGAAAGGATGCTTTGGAGAGATTTCCTTTTTGTAAGATGAAGAAATGCCTAGTTTTGGCAAAAACCTAGAAACTTGAGATTTTGTGAGAGATGTTGAAAAATTGTAGGTGTTTACCTATTACCATGTTAAAAGGAATGAATGATTGAAAAATCTCTTATTTTATTTAACAAATGACAAATTTCATAGAATATGAGAATTGTTGATTTTGGAAAGTCGTTGCTCAAAATGTTGATGTGGTTATGAAATGATTAAATCGTTGAGAATGCATGAAGTGTGAGATTGTTGATTATTCATTGAAGGATTTAAATGAACATATGGTTGTCATACGGAATGTCATTGAAAAGAGAAATAAGTGTTATAATTACTATGGGAACAATGTATGGAATAATTGAAAATGGAAAGGGTGTTTCATGGCATTGATAACTGTTGCATTGGCATTTCAATACTTTTGCTTGTTACAAATATTGAATTGTGATTTGAAACTTTGCATTGAGAAGGGAATGTTGTGAAATAAGATTTTATTGAAATGTTTTGGGGTAAATACGTTGGTAAGTCTAGATAGGAGGTGTAGATGAAATCAATTAAGTTGGCTTGAGTGTCCAAGGTGAAAGACCGAAAACACGTGCGGAGGAGGTACCACATGCCTTCCGGTTAGCTACCGGTAAAGTGAGAATTTGATAGTGCTAGTTATGCCTACTTGCAGACACCAATCTAGGGATTACCTGAGTCGTATTTACTGTCCCGTGAACTTGGTTTAAAATCATTGAATCTATTGAAATTTCAAGTTTCCATTGTGCATGTTGGTTTTCAAATGATGGCAATGATACGTTGAATGGCATGGCACGTACATTTCATTTCATGAGGCTTGTATAAAATGTATTTACTTTGTTAATAATTTCCTACTGGGCTTTATGCTCACCCTATGAGATTTTAGTGCAGGAAAAGATGTGGTGATTCCGTTGAACTAAGGGTGTTGACATGCATGTTGAGAGCACAAGGCTCTTGTTTTCTCATGATTATATTTTGTAAGCCAAGGGCTATATTTGTATGGGTTCGAGTAACCATTTTTGTGTAACCAGATTTAAACCTTGGAAATTTGTAGCCCTTGAGGGCACTTATTCATTTTGGCTAAATGTTCTACATGCTATAGATTTATGTGTTAGAAGTCATTGAATGTATATCCGCATGTGGAACTATTTTGTAAAAACCTTATGATCATGTATTCAAATGTTGATGAATTACTTTTGTTATCATAAAGAGTAGAGATCGATGCACTATTATTGTATATTTTCTCCGGGCGTTATAGGGGATTAACCCTTGGACTAGCAATCGGCCCATTGGTAGGACTACAAATCCCATAGTGGGGTTGGGATTGGAAATCCAGTGAGGGGATTATGAATTTTTAAATGATTTTTAAGCAAAATTTGTATTTTTTAAAACAAAAAATAATAATTATAATATTAAAAAATTACTAAAGATTAAAAAAATATTATTTTATATATTAATATTGTCTATAGTATTATTAATTTGGTGGTATACAAACCAAACCCTCTTTATCCTACATTTCCAACCTAATACCACCACATTAATAATCTCTTCACTTAACTCTACCTTACTCTTAATCTCCTCCATCCTATAGAATCAAACAATGTCACCTACGTTTCGTTTACAAATGTTCTAATATTAAATATGAGGGTATATTCCAAATTATAGGAAAAAAATAAAATTTTAAATGAGTATAGGGGGAAGTGTGTGTAGAGAGAACAAAAACAGCAAGATCCTCTTTCCAGTTTTAACGCATTTTCAATAATTGAATTATGTAAAAACTCAAAACACATAAATCTGATAACCAAAGGAATAAAGACATTTGAAAATGGATGATCCTTACATTTGCACCCTATAAAATTATAAGTTACCCTTTTTAATTTTGTAAAATTACATACACTATTTCATCATCCAACATCTCTATCAAAATAGTCTAATTTTTAGTTAAATTTTAACTAGAAGTCTATTTTTCTATTTTAGCTAACCATATTTTTAAATACATTCTCCACCAAACTCTCTAGTCTTTATTTCATTTGTTGAGTTCTCTTTCTCTAACTGCATGCAGCTAGTAGTTTGATATTCAATTCAAATAATTAACCAGTAATTGAGTTTGATGGAGTGTGTTTTTATGATTTTGTGCTATAAAAATAATTTTAAAAAAAAAACTTTAATGCGCTTGATAATGATACTCTAAGAACATCTCCAATTATATTGTTAGGTGTTATTAGTGTAAGATGTTAGCAAAAGAGGAGATTGAGGGCTTTTTGTTGTTCCATTCCAAGGAGGTGTTAAGAGATTTGGTAGTTTTCAAATGTTAAAACTAATTAGCAAGTACGAGAGACTGAGAGAAGAGGGAGAGGGGATTGTTAACAAATTTTTGTTTGCATTTTGTTTTTGTTTTTATTAGAAGTTATGGCAAATACGATGGGTGTGTATATGATTATTTTATTTAAAAAAATAATACTCTAAATTTTATGATTGAATCAAAAATTTAAAAACTACAATGAATTTGAAAAAGAAGAAGTTGAGAGATTTAAAAAATTCAAAACAAAACTTGAATTTAGGGTATAACTGTCTAACTACTATAAAGGTGTTTCGAAAAAATTCAAAAAATGAAACGTCAATACCAACTCTAACATTCACATATATAATGGCATAGATTTGTTTTATTCTTATGAGAAGTGAAAGCACACGCGATTCATGTACAAATAATTATTTTATTTCAGAAAAATAAGATTATAATTAGTGATCGAATTAAAATTTTGAAAATTAAAATGAATTTGAAAAAAAAAGGAGTTGAGATATTTTAAAAAAAAAAATCCTAAATTTTGGACGTAATTGCTCATGTAACTACTATAAGACTAATTTTGGAAAATCAAAAAAAAAAAAAATGAGACGTCAACATTTACATATATAATAGATAGATAGATAGATAAATAGATAAAAGGGCACTTGGATCATAAATCCAAATTTTAATTTTGTTTGGCCAAAAGTTTACACTCTAAAATTCTCACACCCCAATCTTCATAACCCATTTTATAATTTTCAATCCATAAATGTTATCCAATTTCATAATAGCGTGTGGATATAGGAAAAAGAAATACCACAACCTTGTAAAACAAATACATATATAATGAAAAGGAGGTAAATACATCAAAAGTACCCTAAGGGCATACATCTTTTGTAACGCCCTCAAATTAAACCCATAATGTACATAGCATTAACGTGCATTATTAAAAGAAAATGAATCTTTTGAATTATTCATCAGAGTACTTTTATTAAAAGTCATTACATGGAACATCAAAATAAATGCCCTAAGGGCTTACATCTTTCCAAGCTAACACTTGGACACAAAAAAATGAGTATTAACCCATTTACAAGTTAAGCCCTTGGCTTGAATGTTTACATGTAACCTTATTTAAAATAAATAACTAAAGACAAGTCTTCAAAATCCGCATCCTTCCAAACTAAGTCCTGGGAGGTTGCTTATCACCTGAACCTGAAAATGATGTTCCCATAAAGGGTGAGCCACAGCCCAGTAGGAATATACTAAACCACATATAAGCAATGAATAAAGCAATAGTATTTGACAGATGGTTAACCAAGATAATCAACCACTTCATTTTACAGTCTCATGACACTATTGTCTAAGAAACAATTTACTCTCCAATTTTATCAACATGGCTCAGAACCTGGCCAACCTACAACAGTGAATTACATATACCATATTCATATCCTTCCAATATCAACAAACAAATGAGACTCAAGCTCAATTCACAACACTTCATACTTCCAGATTGATACACATTTTAGTGCTGTATCAATAAAACACTTCTATATAAATAAGCACACATAAAAGTGATGCTAATGGAGTCCATCCCCTATCTCCTCCCAAACAAAATCCGGTTTAGAGGTCCATCCCCTATCTTCCCCTAAACCGTGGAGTACATCCCCTATCTCCTCCCACACAAAACAATGTATGCAAATGCAATGCTCAATCAATACACGTATTTTCTGTATCAATGCAATAATCAAAGTAAATGACTTAACCAATGTGATTAGTTTCAGTTATTCCTAATCCACATGCAATGTCTACAACAATCACGACTATCCTCCACCGATAGCCCAAAACAGTTATTTCTAAACAGGAAATAAATGTATCAACTAACATAATTCCAACATTTTCATAGGTGAGTGATTAAACTAACCAACTACACCATTTAATCAATAAATTCATTAATTCCATGAATTCAACTAAATTCCCCAATTTTCCCTGAATTGATTATATAAATTAATTTATTACAACAACTAGGGTTTTCCCGAAAATTACCAAAGTAACCCAACACATCAAAATACCAAAACTTAGAGCAAAACCTATAAAATGGAGTAGGAAATCCCTACCTCAAAGAAAACAACCCAAAAAGGTGAAGAAATAGATGAATGCCCAAAATACCAAAGTGCTCCAAATCGCCAAATGCTCAGATTAAATGGTAGCCCTTGCCTCACTCTATCTTTTTAATGAAGGATCTAGGGTAGAAACACACCCTATGTGGATCAAATCTAAGAAAGAAGGTGAGTAGGGAGAGAGAGAAGTCGAACCTAGGGTTTTGAATCAAAAGAATATGAAAAGACTGATCAAATCCCGCTGCTGTGTATATAAACTGGACAGGCTCGCTCGAGCGAAGACTTGGTCGCTCGAGCTACCAGACACAGAGAAACTACGCTCGAGCCAAGGAAGCCTTGCTCGAGCCAACAACTCAAATGCTCGCTCGAGCGAAAGAAAGCTCGGTCGAGCGAAAAACTCAAACCCTCAGGTCTGAACCCAGACACACGCTCGAGCGAAGGAACTATAGCTCGAGCGAAGGATGAACTAACTCGCTCGAGCGAAGAAAAGCTCGCTCGAGCCAAGAATGCTCAGCTACAGGTCCAAATCAAACACTACCTCTCGCTCGAGCGAACAACTACTCGCTCGAGCGAAGAACCAAAAACCTGGACAGCAACTCTTGGTTTCTAAACCCAACCAACCTGAAACAAACCTGCCCAACACATCCTATAATTCCAAAAGAGAAAATAAGGAAAAACAACAACAACCATTATACAATGACAAAATCTACGGAACAGTCCGGATACAATAATTAAATGGGAAAAGACCAGGGTCGCTATAACCTCCCCTCCTTCAAAGAATTTCGTCCCCGAAATTAAGCATGAATTTTTTTTGAAAACAGATTTTTTTTTTTTCAATTTCCCAATGATATAATATAACCATAATAAACAACTTGACCCAATACTGGTCACTTCATCTTTTTATCAAGAGGTATCCCACAATATAAAAAATAACATATATTTCAACCTGCACCACCATTACGCATTATTCCCTTCAATGTTAACAATTTCCATATCATATTCAATTGCATGATATATATAACACATCCAACAATGTAACCAACATATACAATGTTAAACTAATTTTCTATAATGAAACAAGTTTCAAGATACAATCAATTACCAAAACATATTCAATGTTTTACAACTTAAGACATATATAAAGCTCTTAAGTTCAACAATATAACAGAATCTAGTTGTAAGATTACAAATCAACAAACATGTCCGGATATTTCTCGCGGACTTCCAGTTCACGTTCCCAAGTGGCTTCCTCCACTCCATGGTGTTTCCACAAAACTTTGACCAAAGGGATGGTCTTGCCTCGCAAAACTTGATCCCGCCTATCCAAGACTCGAATCGGTCTCTCCTCATATGAAACAACCTCATCAACTACTAAATCGGTCCAATCCAACACATGTGATGGATCCGGCTCATACTTCCGAAGCATACTCACATGAAACACGTCATGTACTCCGGACAACTGCGGCGGCAAAGCTAAACGATAAGCAGCCTCGCCAATCCTCTCAAGGATCTCAAACGGACCAATGAACCGAGGGGACAACTTCCCACTCTTCCCAAACCTCATCAAACCTCGTCTAGGTGATATCTTCAGAAAGACATGATCACCTACCTCAAACACCAAAGGTCTCCTCCTACGGTCGGCATACGATTTCTGACGACTCTGTGCTGTAACAAGTCTCTTACGGATAAGCTCAACTTTCTCCGTCGTTTCCCTCACCAACTCTGGACCCAACAGAGGTGCATCACCCACCTCGGCCCAACACACAGGAGATCTACACGGTCGGCCATACAAGGCCTCAAATGGTGCCATACCGATGCTAGACTGGAAACTGTTGTTGTAGGCAAACTCTACCAACGGCAAGTGCCTCTCCCACGACCCACTAAAGTCTAGAACACAACCCCGAAGCATATCCTCAAGTATCTGAATAGTACGCTCGGACTGTCCGTCAGTCTGAGGATGGTAAGCCGTGCTAAAGGTCAACTTAGTGCCTAAGGCACTCTGCAAACTCTGCCACAACCTAGCAGTAAAACGAGGATCTCTATCTGAGACGATCGTCACTGGGACCCCGTGCAATCTCACTATGTCCCGAATATACAAGTCAGCAAGATGATCTACTGAATCTCTAACACGCATAGGAATAAAATGCGCCGACTTAGTCAACCGGTCCACAACTACCCAAATAGCATCACTACCCCGCTGAGCCCTCGGAAGACCCACAACGAAGTCCATAGTGACATGCTCCCACTTCCACTCGGCAATAGGCAAGGGTTGCAATAAACCCGCTGGCCTCTGATGTTCGGCCTTCACTTGTTGACAAGTAAGGCACTTAGATACGAAAGCTGCCACATCTCTCTTCATACCCCGCCACCAGAACTGGCGACCCAAATCCCGATACATCTTTGTGCCTCCCGGATGCACCGCAAGGCGTGAATGATGGAACTCTCGGAGTACTTCCTCTCGGCAAGACTTCGGCACAAACAGACGGTCTCGATATCTCACACTCTGGTCGGAATACACCGTCAAACCCTTCTCTACCTTCCCACCGGAAATCTTCTCACGGAGAGATTCTACCTCAAGGTCACCTCTCTGAGCCTCTAACACTCGAGTCACAAGTGTGGGCTGTGCAACAACAGAAAATAAGGCCGCAGCCTCAACGGATTCGCCTAGAAGTAAGTCAAACTCCCCAAGTGCACCCAACATCTCCCATTCTCGGATGGCTATACCAGCCATATCACCAATAGGTTTCCTGCTAAGGGCATCGGCCACCACATTGGCCTTTCCCGGATGATAATGCAACTCAAAGTCATAATCCTCTATAAATTCCATCCACCTCCTCTGCCTCAAGTTTAAGTCTTTCTGTGTAAACAAATATTTCAGACTCTTATGATCCGAGAATACCTCAAATCTCTCACCATAAAGATAATGCCTCCAAATCTTCAAGGCAAATATCACAGCTGCTAACTCTAGATCATGCGTAGGGTAATTCTGCTCGTGAATTTTCAACTGACGAGAGCCATAGGCAACTACTTTCCCTTCTTGCATTAACACACAACCCAGACCCTCTCGTGAGGCGTCACAATAGACTGCATAACCCAACCCTCTCTCTGGAATAATCAAGACCGGAGCGGTGGTCAGTCTAACTTTCAACTCCTGGAACGACTTTTCACAAGTCTCACTCCATACAAATTTGACTTCCTTCCGGGTCAACCTAGTCAAAGGCGAAGCTAATCTGGAGAAATCTTTTACAAACCGACGGTAATAACCAGCTAATCCCAGAAAACTACGGATCTCAAAAACGTTCTTAGGCTGTGCCCAATCCTGCACTGCCTCTACCTTGGATGTATCAACAGACACTCCTTCCCCAGAAACAACATGGCCTAAAAACTTGACCTCTTCTAGCCAGAACTCACACTTCCCAAACTTAGCATAAAGCTTATGGGCTCTAAGTAACTCAAGCACCACTCTCAAGTGTTCCTTGTGCTTCTCCTCAGAAGGTGAATAAATAAGGATGTCGTCCACAAAAACGACTACAAATCGATCCAAGAATTCCCGGAAGATCCGGTTCATCAAATCCATAAAAACTGCCGGTGCATTGGTGAGCCCGAATGGCATCACCAAAAACTCATAATGGCCATACCGCGTACGGAATGCCGTCTTCGGAATATCCTCTTCCCTGACCCTCAACTGGTGGTAACCCGATCTCAAATCTATCTTAGAGAAACAACGGGAACCTTTCAACTGGTCAAACAGGTCATCTATACGGGGCATAGGGTACTTATTCTTGACCGTAGCCCGATTCAACTTCCGGTAATCTATACAAAGTCTCAAAGCACCACCTTTCTTTTTAACGAAGAGAGCTGGTGCTCCCCACGGCGAAACACTAGGACGAATAAAACCCTTGTCTAGCAACTCCTGGAGCTGAGTCTTTAACTCAACTAGCTCGGCTGGGGCAAAACGATAAGGTGCCATGGAAATCGGTGCCGTGCCGGGCACTAGGTCAATAGAGAACTCAATCTCCCGATGC
Source organism: Camellia sinensis (assembly GCF_055761805.1). Classification (NCBI taxonomy): domain Eukaryota; kingdom Viridiplantae; phylum Streptophyta; class Magnoliopsida; order Ericales; family Theaceae; genus Camellia; species Camellia sinensis. The sequence goes on along the minus strand of NW_028128998.1, from coordinate 297,805 downwards.
GGTGGCAAACCAATAAGATCCTCGGGAAAGACATCCGAGTACTCACAAACCACCCTTGGCAACACAATCTGAGTCTCATCATCCTCACTAATCAAAAAGTTAGCAAGTAGACTACTAAGCTCACTCTGTCCTCGCGGAATGTACCCCGGTGGCAACACATCACCAACCCGGTCCCCCAGAAAATGAAAATACTCTCCGCTCACGGTACAACAAGTGACCCTCTGGTGGTAGCAATCAATAACTGCCCGGTATGACGATAACCAGTCCATACCCAAAATAACATCGAAACCCCTCATAGGCATAACTACAAAGGAAAATGGGATTCTATGATAATCAACCTCTATATCACAACCCCTAACACCTTGTTTCAAAATCAATTCACCTCCAAGAGGTGACACTACACAAATAGGAGATGCTAACTGTGCTAACTCCAACTCCAAAACAGATGCAAATGCAGCAGACACAAAGGAATGAGATGCACCCGTATCAATCAAAACATTAGCAACCGAGTTGCAAAACAAGAAGGTACCTCTCACAACTGATGGTGCTGGCACAAGATCCTGTGCGGTAACAGCATACACTCGCCCAGACGACCTCTGATCAACCTGCTCAACCCTAGGAGCATAAGATTGCTGTACTGACTGGGACGATGAAGCCCCCTGATTGGCCCTCGAGGCCTGACCTGACGGAGCTGGCTGCTGTCCCTGAATCGGCCTCATACCGGATGCACCAGGTGTGCCACCCAACTGCGGGCAATACCTCTTCATATGCCCTGGCTGACCACACTGATAACACGAGAGTGGCTGGCCTCTACCCTGACTCTGGCTCTGAGATCGAGCCGAAGATGATGTTGCTCTCTGAACTCCTCCCCTCTGAGGACAAACTGGAGACTTGTGGCCTAGCTGGCCACACTTGAAACAGGTAATGTCTCCCTGGCTGCCTTTCCCCGAACTAACACTCGGTACAGGAAAAGTCGATCGAGAAAAGCTACCCTGAGACTGCTGGGAATTATAACCCTTCTGTCTCCTACCATCATTCTGACCATCCTGACTCCTCTTGGAGCCCTTCTGCCCTTCCTCCTCCTCCTGCATCATAATCTCCATATGGGCTGCAGCATCAACCATACGCCCATAATCTCGAATCATAGTTCCCCCAACTCTCAGCTTGAGGCCACGCCTCAACTTCTTCTCAAACTCAATACAACGGCGTTCCTCAAACGCCACCAACTCAGGTGCAAACCTGGACAAACTAGTAAATGCAGCCTCAAATTCGGCCACTGAAGAACTCGCCTGCTTAAGCTGACAAAACTGGTCTCGTAGCTTCTCCCTGACTGCCGGAGATAAAAACTTCTCCTGGAATGCATTCACAAAAGCCTCCCATGTACCTCCTATACGCCCCTTAGTAAATTTCCACCACTGACCTGCATCCCCCTTTAACTGGAAAGATGCCAAGGTCACTTTCAACCCCTCGTCTTCGATGCCAAGCATCTCAAACGTCTTTGTTGTCTGTTCGAGCCACTCATCTGCCTTAAGCGGCTCTTTAGGATCACCCACAAATTCATCCGGATTAGACCGGAAGAACTCCCTCTTCAGAAAGGAAGGTCCTGCGTCTACAGCAACAACCTGAGCTTGATTCTCAGCTCTAAGAATGCCTACTGACTCCCTGAATGCCCCTGCTATCTCTCGGGCAAGAGCGCCCATAGCCTGCTGGCCTACTGGCTCGGCCACATTGGCCTGGCCAACTCCCTCCTGAACTGCCGGAATCTCCTCTGGCACAGGCACCTCCTGCCTACCCGGCCTACCACGCCTACCGCGTCCTCGTCCTCGTCCTGACATCCTAATAAAGGAAACAAAGACATTAGCACATTAATAAATGTGCCGAAGCTAAACACTCGCGTCCTAATGCAATGGACAACAATAATTCATTCCACATAAGCACATAATCACATAAGCACCTACGAATTTCATTCCCGGATAATGATAGTCCCAATGCGTTACTATAGTTCCAGTTGGAAGCAGCAGTGATCAAGTGCCTTTCCAACAAGACTACTAGAAACTCAAGGGTCCAATCAGCATCCTAGAAACTACATTCCATACCCACATAATCACATAAACATGTTATCACATAAGCATATAACATTACACTAAGTCTCTATCAAACGAGACGAACCCATTGTGATACTAATCACTTCCCATGTACCCAAAGTATTCAAACCCGGTACGCTCTGATACCAAGTTGTAACGCCCTCAAATTAAACCCATAATGTACATAGCATTAACGTGCATTATTAAAAGAAAATGAATCTTTTGAATTATTCATCAGAGTACTTTTATTAAAAGTCATTACATGGAACATCAAAATAAATGCCCTAAGGGCTTACATCTTTCCAAGCTAACACTTGGACACAAAAAAATGAGTATTAACCCATTTACAAGTTAAGCCCTTGGCTTGAATGTTTACATGTAACCTTATTTAAAATAAATAACTAAAGACAAGTCTTCAAAATCCGCATCCTTCCAAACTAAGTCCTGGGAGGTTGCTTATCACCTGAACCTGAAAATGATGTTCCCATAAAGGGTGAGCCACAGCCCAGTAGGAATATACTAAACCACATATAAGCAATGAATAAAGCAATAGTATTTGACAGATGGTTAACCAAGATAATCAACCACTTCATTTTACAGTCTCATGACACTATTGTCTAAGAAACAATTTACTCTCCAATTTTATCAACATGGCTCAGAACCTGGCCAACCTACAACAGTGAATTACATATACCATATTCATATCCTTCCAATATCAACAAACAAATGAGACTCAAGCTCAATTCACAACACTTCATACTTCCAGATTGATACACATTTTAGTGCTGTATCAATAAAACACTTCTATATAAATAAGCACACATAAAAGTGATGCTAATGGAGTCCATCCCCTATCTCCTCCCAAACAAAATCCGGTTTAGAGGTCCATCCCCTATCTTCCCCTAAACCGTGGAGTACATCCCCTATCTCCTCCCACACAAAACAATGTATGCAAATGCAATGCTCAATCAATACACGTATTTTCTGTATCAATGCAATAATCAAAGTAAATGACTTAACCAATGTGATTAGTTTCAGTTATTCCTAATCCACATGCAATGTCTACAACAATCACGACTATCCTCCACCGATAGCCCAAAACAGTTATTTCTAAACAGGAAATAAATGTATCAACTAACATAATTCCAACATTTTCATAGGTGAGTGATTAAACTAACCAACTACACCATTTAATCAATAAATTCATTAATTCCATGAATTCAACTAAATTCCCCAATTTTCCCTGAATTGATTATATAAATTAATTTATTACAACAACTAGGGTTTTCCCGAAAATTACCAAAGTAACCCAACACATCAAAATACCAAAACTTAGAGCAAAACCTATAAAATGGAGTAGGAAATCCCTACCTCAAAGAAAACAACCCAAAAAGGTGAAGAAATAGATGAATGCCCAAAATACCAAAGTGCTCCAAATCGCCAAATGCTCAGATTAAATGGTAGCCCTTGCCTCACTCTATCTTTTTAATGAAGGATCTAGGGTAGAAACACACCCTATGTGGATCAAATCTAAGAAAGAAGGTGAGTAGGGAGAGAGAGAAGTCGAACCTGGGGTTTTGAATCAAAAGAATATGAAAAGACTGATCCAATCCCGCTGCTGTGTATATAAACTGGACAGGCTCGCTCGAGCGAAGACTTGGTCGCTCGAGCTACCAGACACAGAGAAACTACGCTCGATCCAAGGAAGCCTTGCTCGAGCCAACAACTCAAATGCTCGCTCGAGCGAAAGAAAGCTCGGTCGAGCGAAAAACTCAAACCCTCAGGTCTGAACCCAGACACATGCTCGAGCGAAGGAACTATAGCTCGAGCGAAGGATGAACTAACTCGCTCGAGCGAAGAAAAGCTCGCTCGAGCCAAGAATGCTCAGCTACAGGTCCAAATCAAACACTACCTCTCGCTCGAGCGAACAACTACTCGCTCGAGCGAAGAACCAAAAACCTGGACAGCAACTCTTGGTTTCTAAACCCAACCAACCTGAAACAAACCTGCCCAACACATCCTATAATTCCAAAAGAGAAAATAAGGAAAAACAACAACAACCATTATACAATGACAAAATCTACGGAACAGTCCGGATACAATAATTAAATGGGAAAAGACCAGGGTCGCTATATCTTTCAAGGCTAGGGCCTTGATCAAAAGTAAGATAAAACCTGAACAAGTAAGCTCGACAATTGTCAGCATGTAATCATCAAAAGGGAGCTCTTATGCTCCAATAAGATTTTCACAGCTCTTTGGTGGAAAGAAGGCATATCATCGTCACCCCAAATTTTGGACATCCAACTCATACAAAGGGAGTGAGTTTTGACGCCCAGTAAGAATACTCTTAACAATATAATTTTATAATTGTCACACCCCAATCTTCACAACCCATTTTATAATTTTCCAGCCTTCGAGCACGGAAGGGTAGTCAGATACCTTAACACACATAACATGTTTTCAAAACCACATACACTTTAAAATAACTCAACATTTGATCCAAACCATGAGAATGTAATGCAATGTATGAATTTGCAAATATTATAATTTGCCCAAGGTTCAATTCAATTGTATAAGTAATCAGCAATTAAATAAGTAATGAAATTTTTATATTTTCATAACTTAAAGTCTTCCTCATCATCAACAATAATTTTATACAAAATCCAAACTTTATGTTCTTTCAACATTTCCAAGTTTCCACCTAACACGACTTTCTTAAATCATCAATAATATCATCATAGATTAGAAATTTATCCAACTCCAATATTTTCATAAAAAATCAATTTAAATTCCAACATAAAACACGAATTAGGTCAAATCCCCTTTTAAAACAAAACTCACAAATCTAGGGTTTCAAAAAAATTGGAAGTTTCACAAAATCTCCTACTCACCAACTATTATTCATTTTTATGTCAAAACATCCAAAACATTTCAAAAACTTGAGTGAAAATACAATTTGACACTTTAATAACTTTTAATTCAAAAAGTTTCTAACTCATATCAACCCATAACCATAAAATATTACATAATCACACCAAGTCATAAATATATAAAGTTAAGAAAACCCTTACCTCAAAGATGCAAGCAACATATGAAAACCTAGGAAGAAAATCTCAAAGAAGTCGCAATTCAATCAGTGAAGGTGTTAATCTCTACATGCTCTCCACTTTTAATACAAGATCTAGGATGGACTGTGATGACCGATCATGTTATTCATCTCTTTGTTTAACCTCAGCTTACTAATTTTAGTGTAAGGTTTTGGTTTTGATCGTTGGATTGTTGTTTTGAAAACTCCTTCTCAAAAATTTTCATTCTTATTTATTGCTATTCCGAGTTTCACGTGTTTTGAAAGGTGCGAGGTTGGGTTTGGTGTGTTTTTGGGTTGAGCTGGAGATTTTTAGGGCTGAGGGCTAAGCCGCATGTGCGGGGCCTTGGGCCGCACGTGCGAGAAGGGGGCAACACGTGCAGGAGATGAGGCCGCACGTGTGGAAATCAGGGGATTTCTAGGCAGCATACTGCAATAAATGTAGGTGCGGGAGTGGAAGTGTGGTGGAAGGGGCCACACGTGCGGGAAGCATGCTCCACACGTGCGGGAGTGAGTGTTGCAAGTGCGGGAATCGCTGAGTCTAAAAAACTCTGTTTCTCTTTCTTTTTGGGCTGTGTGTGTATCACTTTTTGCATATCTCTCTCTTTCTAAAAATCATTTCCTCTTCCTTTTCTCCACATTTCCTACACCAAACCTCTTAGAACTCTTGATCTCTTTAGATCTATTGCATTTTTAACCCAAGCTTCTTTATCAAAATTGGAGAGCTAACCAAGGGCTTTGTTGTGTACGGTGAAGATCGTGTTTCAACACCGAAGATTTTAAGGGTTTCATTCCATTTTCTTCTCCAAACTTGAGGTAGGGATTATTCTTAGAGTTATATATATATTTTTGCTAGATTTTGTGATTTTTGAAATTTTCCATTGTAAATGTTGAAACTTGATTTTGGCTCAAGAATGTGGGTGTTTAGGGATGGTTTTCTACCTAGTTTCTTTTTAAAATGATCTCTTGAAAATTTTGAACTACATTGATTGAGAAAAAGAAACTTTTTTAAGAAAACCCCTTTCAAGAGATTTGAATGTGCTTGGTTGTGGTGAGGAAAACTAGGGTTTTGGGGTTTGAAAGGTTGTTGAGAACTCATTATATTACCCATTTTGTGCCAAAATGCTTAATGATCAGAAATTTCTCATCAATATATATATATATATATATATATATATATATATATGTGTGTGTGTGTGTATATAAATAGATACACAAATGATGGATTTCACGAAATATGAGGAGTGGTGATGTTGGAAATTGTTGTGCTAAGATATTATTATGTTTTTTTTTTTAAATGACTAAATTGTTGGGAGAAGATCGAAATATGGAAATGTTGCTATCTATTGATGGAATTAAATGCATATGTGGCTATTAGGTGTAATAGCATTGAAGGGAGAGATGGAAATTTTGTTTTATTATGGTATTATTGTTGAGATACTTAAAGTGGAGAAAGGTTATGAGGCATTGATAATTATTGCATTACATACTCATTTAATTGATTATTATACATTTTGATTGATTTTGGAAAAGTTTACATTGAGAAAAGAATATTTTGAAATGGGAATTATTAAAATGTTTTGGGGTAAATATGTTGATAAGTCCAGATAGGAGGTGTAGATGAGATTGATTAAGTTGGCCTGGGTGTCCAGGGTGAAAGATCGAAAACATGCGCGGAGGAGATACCACTTCCCTTCCGGTTAACAACCGGTAAAGTGGGGTTTTTGGTAGTGCTAATTATACCTACTTGCAGACACCAACCTAGGAATTACTGAGTCGTATTTACCGCCCCTCTGAATTAAATTGTAAATTTCTAAATTGTTGAGATTTCAAACTATCATTGAGCATGGTGGCTTTTTAAAAGATGTGAATGAAATCCTCTTTTAATTGGCATGGCATGGCATGTGCTTTTCATATTGGGAATCTTGCATAAATGTATATACTTTGTTAAGAATTCTTTACTGGGCTTTATGCTCACCCCTATGGGATTTTGGTGCAGGAAAGGACGTGGTGAATCCGCTAATCTAGGGCGTGGATATATGAATATAGAGCATAAGGCTCTATTTTGTTGTAATTGTATTTTGTAAGCCTAGGGCTATAACTGTTTGAGTCTGAGTGACTATTTTTGTGTAACCGGGCTTAAACCTTGGAATTTGTAAGCCCTTGAGGGCATTCTATTTACTTTTGAATTTGACGTTCTACATGCTATAGATTCATGTATATAATATCATTGAATGTATAATTTGCATGTGGGACTATTTTGTACCAACTTCTATGATCAATGTTACGATGATTGGGGAATTGCTATTATTCTTTAATGAATGCCAGTTGATGTACCAAGATTATGTTGGGTAAATTTTGGGGTGTTACATGGACTCTTAGTAAAAGTAGATGAAATCTATAATTTGGGAGCTAGGGTTTTCGGACATATAGAGAAAAACTCAATTTTATATTGGCTAAACCCGAATAGACCGCTCAAGTGGCATGAGAGCAGAGACCGCTCGAGCGGTTACTCCTTCGCTCGAGTAGAAACTCATTTTCTTAGAATTTTAGACCTGCTGGGAGATATATTGGTTTCCTTCTTTCACTGCTTAAGCAATCCATCTTTTCTTCTACATGTTACAAAATTACTTTGCCCATAAGGACATGCTTAGGCAAAATGACCAAACAACTTATATATATATATATATATATATCATACCTATAGTATACACTCTGATTTCAAACCCTAATTAAAATCTCAACCCTCTCTCTCTTCCACTGTAACGGCTTGAAGTAATTAACAATAGTGTCATCTCGCAATAACTACTAATTAACAATACATTTCAAAATATGATATCTTTACATTCATATGAATCAATGGTTACAAAAGATGACACATGCAACTATACATTCATAAGCCCTAACCCTGAATCTATAACATGTGTTATAAACAAAACATATGAAATGAAAGTTAAAACAGATAAATTAATGCCCTGATGGCTATAACTTTCCAAGACGGTGCTTAGTTATAACAAAAGTGAGTTTAAACTCAATATATATAAAGCCCTAGGCTTATACAAAAATAACAAAAATAAAGCTCTTGGTTCCTAGTCCTCCCAAGTTATTGCCTCGGCAGAGGCATATCATCAGCACCTGAAAATGGTTTTCCACATAGGGTGAGCCAAAACCCAATAGAGAAACTCTATCACGGTCTATAAATCTTAACAAAGCTATAAGGTGAATGCATATGCAATGCTCATGCCAAAACATTTTATATCTCTCTCCAAAAATCATGCAATGCTAGGTTTATATCATAATTCATGAAATCATTTCATTTACAATAGAAAACAGGGCAGTGGATACGACACTGGTGTGACGACCTAGACTTGCTAATCGTGATTTTAATTAATTAATTATGTGTTAATTCTAATTGAACTAAGTGCCAAGTAATTTAATTTGTGCATATCTGTAACGCCCTCAAAATAAACCCATAATAACCATAACATTAACATGCATTTATAAAAGAAAATGAATCATTTGAGTTATTCATCAGAGTATTCTTATTGAAAGACATTACATGTAACATCCTGCAACATCAAAATAAATGCCCTAAGGGCTTACATCTTTCCAAGCTAACACTTGGACACAAAAAGGATGAGTACTAACTCATTTACAAGTTAAGCCCTAGGCTTGAATGTTTACATGAAATCTCAAAAAAATAACAAAATAAAACATATAACTAAAGACAAGTCTTCAAAATCCCAAACATCAAATCCTTCCAGGCTAAGTCCGTGGAGGTAGCTTATCCCCTGAACCTGAAAATGATGTTCCCATAAAGGGTGAGCCACAGCCCAGTAGAAAAATACTAAACCAAATATAAGCATTGAATAAAGCTATAGCATTCAATAGATGGTTAACTAAGATAATCAATTTTATCATTAAACAGTCTCATGACACTAATGTCTAAGACACATTTCACTTTCCATTATTATCAACATGGCTCAGAACCTGGCCAAACTTACAACAGTGAATTATATATCATATTCACATTACTTCCAATATCAACAAAACAAATGAGACTCATGCTCATATCAAAACACTTCATACTTCCCATTTGATACACATTTTAGTGCTGTATCAATAATCATGTAAAAACACTTCAATATAATAAGCACACATAAAAATGGTGCTAATGGAGTCCATCCCCTATCTCCTCCCAAACAAAAATCCGGTTTAGAGGTCCATCCCCTATCTTCCCCTAAACCGTGGAGTACATCCCCTATCTCCTCCCAAACAATATGCATATGCAATGCTCAATCAATACATGTAATTTCTGTATTAATTCAATAGTCTAAATTTATGACTTAAACAAATTGATTAGTTTCAATTTTCCCTAATCCGCATGCAATGTCTACAACAAGCACGACTATCCTCCACCGATAACCCAAAACAGTTATTTCTAGACTCGAAAAATAAATATACCAACAATTCAATAGGCGAGTGATTTATATTATCCAACTACACCATTTAATCAATAAATTCCCCAATTTCATGGATTTAACCAAATTCCCCAATTTCCTTAAATTAATTACTCAAATCAATTTAGCAATTCAACTAGGGTTTTTTTCCCAACATTATCAAAGTGTCCCCAACCTATCAAAATACCAAACTTAGAACAAAGCATATAAAATGGAGTAGGAAAATCCCTACCTTGAAGAAAATAACCCGTATGGAGAAGATGGAGATGAAGACCAAAGACCAACGTGCTCCAAATCCCAAGTTTCTCAGATTAAAACGAAGCCCTCAACTCACTCTAACTTTTTAATAAAGGATCTAAGGTAGAAACTCACTCTAAGTAGATCAATCGTAAGAGAGAAGGTGTGTAGAGGGAGAGAGAGAGATAAAAACACTCCAGGGGCGGTTTTTTAGAAAGTTATGAAGGAAAAATAGGTCAAAAAGTGATCCAAAAAGTGAAATCACGGACTGATATAATCGACTCTACGCTCGAGCGTAGAAAGCCCCGCTCGAGCGTAAGACACATAATCATGCTCGAGCGTGAAGAAAGCTGCTCGAGCGTCGATTGCACCCTTCCAGAAGTTTTGCAGGCGCTGCACCCGCTCGAGCGTCAAACTCCCCGCTCGAGCGGAGGAGCAAAAACAAGGGATCACGCTTGAGCGTAAAAACTACCGCTCGAGCGGAAGAACTGCAGAGCAAAATACTGGGAGATGGAAAATCACGCTCGAGCGTCAAAATTCCCGCTCGAGCGGAGAAGCAACAACGAAGGGACCGCTCGAGCGTTAAAACTTCCGCTCGAGCGTGAAGGCCAAAATCTGGGCATCACCTATCGGCATCTAAAATCAACCAACCTGTAACAGACCCGCCCAACACAACCTATACTTCAAATAAAAAGAGATTAAAGGACAACAACAACCAATAAGTAATGACAGGGTCCACGGAACCTAAGTCCGGATACAATAATTTAAAGAGAAAAGACCGGGGTCGCTATAACCTCCCCTCCTTAAAAGAATTTCGTCCCCGAAATTAAGCACAAGGTTTCGAGAACAAGTTTTTCTCAAATTCCAACAATATGATAACTCACTAATAAACAACTTGACCCAACATCGGCCATTCCATCTCTTAACAAAGAGGCATGCCACAATATGCAAAACAACCATATATTTCAACCTGCATTAACACTATGCAATTTTCTTTCAATTTCAACAATTTTCAATATATTCAATATATACAATGTTCCATTAAACTTCCATTTCGAGGCAAGTTCCAAAATATTTCCATTAACCAAAACATTCTAAATGTTTTACAGCTTAAGACATATATAAAAAGCTTTAAAGTTCGACAATATTACAAAATCTAACTACAAGATTACAAATCAATAAACATGTCCGGATATTTCTCGCGGACTTCCAACTCACGTTCCCATGTGGCTTCCTCCACCCCGTGATGTTTCCACAAAACTTTCACCAAAGGAATGGTCTTGCCTCGCAAGACTTGATCCCGCTTATCCAAGACCCGAACCGGTCTCTCCTCATACGAGACATCCTCATCAACTACTAAATCGGTCCAATCCAATACATGTGATGGATCCGGCTCATACTTCCGAAGCATACTCACATGAAACACGTCATGTACTCCGGACAACTGCGGCGGCAAAGCTAAACGATAAGCAGTCTCGCCAATCCTCTCAAGGATCTCAAAAGGACCAATGAATCGAGGGGACAACTTCCCGCTCTTCCCAAACCTCATCAATCCCCGTCTTGGTGATATCTTCAAAAAGACATGATCACTCACCTCAAACACCAAAGGTCTCCTCCTACGGTCGGCATAAGATTTCTGACGACTCTGGGCTGTAACAAGCCTCTTACGGATAAGCTCAACCTTCTCCGTCGTTTCCCTCACTAACTCCGGACCCAACAGAGGTGCATCACCCACCTCGGCCCAACAAACAGGAGACCTACACGGTCGGCCGTATAAGGCCTCAAACGGTGCCATACCGATACTAGACTGGAAGCTGTTGTTGTAGGCAAACTCCACTAATGGCAAGTGCCTCTCCCACGACCCGCTAAAGTCAAGAACACAACCCCGAAGCATATCTTCAAGGATCTGAATAGTACGCTCGGACTGCCCATCAGTCTGAGGATGATAAGCTGTGCTAAAGGTCAACTTAGTACCTAAGGCGCTCTGCAAGCTCTGCCATAATCTGGCAGTAAAACGAGGGTCCCTATCGGAGACGATCGTCACTGGAACCCCGTGCAACCTCACTATGTCCCGGATATACAAGTCGGCAAGATGATCTACTGAATCTCTAACGCGCATAGGAATGAAGTGCGCCGACTTAGTCAACCGGTCTACAACCACCCAAATAGCATCACTGCCCCGCTGAGTCCTCGGAAGACCTACAACGAAGTCCATAGTGACATGCTCCCACTTCCACTCGGCAATAGGCAAGGGTTGCAACAAACCCGCTGGCCTCTGATGTTCGGCCTTCACTTGCTGACAAGTAAGGCACTTAGACACGAAAGCTGCCACATCTTTCTTCATACCCCGCCACCAAAACTGGCGACCCAAATCCCGATACATCTTAGTACCTCCCGGATGCACCGCAAGGCGTGAATGATGAAACTCTCGGAGTACGTCCTCTCGATGAGACTCTGGCACAAACAGACGGTCTCGGTATCTCACACTCAGGTCGGGATACACCGTCAAACCTTTCTCAACCTTCCCACCAGAAATCTTCTCACGGAGGGATTCTACCTCAAGGTCGCCCCTCTGAGCCTCTAACACTCGAGTCACAAGTGTAGGTTGCGCAACAACAGAAAACAAGGCCGCAGCCTCAACGGATTCGCCCAGAAGCAAATCAAACTCTCCAAGTGCACCTAACATGTCCCACTCTCGGATGGCTATACTAGCTATGTCACCAACAGGTTTCCTGCTAAGGGCGTCGGCCACCACATTGGCCTTTCCCGGATGATAATGCAATTCAAAGTCATAATCCTCAATAAATTCCATCCACCTCCTCTGCCTCAAGTTCAAGTCTTTCTGTGTGAACAGATATTTCAGACTCTTATGATCCGAGAATACCTCGAACCTCTCACCATAAAGATAATGTCTCCAAATCTTCAAGGCAAATATCACAGCTGCTAACTCTAAATCATGCGTAGGGTAATTCTTCTCGTGAACTTTTAACTGACGTGAGCCATAGGCAACCACTTTCCCCTCTTGCATCAACACACAACCAAGACCCTCTCGTGAGGCGTCACAATAGACTGCATAACCCAACCCTCTCTCCGGAATAATCAAGACTGGAGCAGTGGTCAGTCTAACTTTCAACTCCTGGAACGACTTTTCACAAGTCTCACTCCAAACAAATTTGACTCCCTTCCGAGTCAACCTAGTCAAAGGCGAAGCTAATCTGGAGAAATCTCTTACAAACCGGCGATAATACCCAGCTAATCCCAGAAAACTGCGGATCTCAAACACACTCTTAGGCTGTACCCAATCTTGCACTGCCTCTGTCTTGGATGTATCAACAGACACCCCTTCCCTAGAAACTACATGGCCTAAGAACTTCACCTCCTCTAGCCAGAACTCACACTTCCCAAACTTAGCATAAAGCTGATGGGCTCTAAGTAAATCAAGCACCACCCTCAAGTGTTCCTCGTGCTCTTCCTCTGAAGGTGAATAGATAAGGATGTCGTTCACGAAGACGACTACAAAACGATCTAGAAATTCCCGGAATATCCGGTTCATCAAATCCATAAATACTGCCGGTGCATTGGTGAGCCCAAATGGCATCACCAAAAACTCATAGTGGCCATACCGCGTACGGAATGCCGTCTTTGGAATATCCTCCTCCCTGACTCTCAACTGATGATAACCTGATCTCAAGTCTATCTTCGAGAAACAACGGGAACCTTTCAACTGATCGAACAGATCATCTATACGGGGCATAGGGTACTTATTCTTAACCGTAGCCCGATTCAATTTCCGGTAATCTATACAAAGTCTCAAAGCACCACCTTTCTTTTTAACAAAGAGGGCCGGTGCTCCCCAAGGCGAAACACTAGGACGTATAAAGCCTTTATCTAGCAACTCCTGGAGTTGGATCTTCAACTCAACTAACTCAGCTGGGGCAAAACGATAAGGTGCCATAGAAATCGGCGCCGTGTCAGGCACTAAGTCAATAGAGAATTCAATCTCTCGATGCGGTGGCAAACCAACAAGATCCTCGGGAAAAACGTCCGAGTACTCACACACCACCCTTGGCAACACAATCTGAGTCTCACCGTCCTCACTAATCGAAAGGTTAGCAAGTAGACCACTAAGCTCACTCCGTCCTCGCGGAACATACCCCGGTGGCAAAACACTACCAACACGGTCCCCCAGAAAATGAAAACACTCACCATTCACGGTACAACAAGTGACTCTCTGGCGGTAGCAATCAATAACTGCCCGGTATGACGATAACCAGTCCATACCCAAAATAACATCGAAACCTCTCATAGGCATAACTACAAAGGAAAATGGGATTCTATGGTAATCAACCTCTATATCACAACCCCTAACACCGTGTTTCAAAATCAATTCACCCCCAAGAGGCGACACTACACAAATAGGAGATGCTAATTGTGCTAACTCCAACTCCAAAACAGATGCAAATGCAGCAGACACAAAGGAATGAGATGCACCCGTATCAATCAAAACATTAGCGACCGAGTTGCAAAACAAGAAAGTACCTCTCACAACAGATGGAGCCGGCACAAGATCCTGCGCGGTAACAGCATACACGCGCCCAGATGACCTCTGATCAACCTGCTCACCCCTAGGAGCATAAGATTGCTGCACCGACTGAGACGATGAAGCCCCCTGATTGGCCCTCGAGGCCTGACCCGACTGAGCTGGCTGTTGACCCTGAATCTGCCTCAAACCAGATGCACCAGGTGTGCCACCCAACTGCGGGCAATACCTCTTCATATGCCCTGGCTGACCACACTGATAACACGAGAGTGGCTGGCCTCTACCCTGACTCTGGCTCTGAGATCGAGCCGAAGATGATGCTGCTCTCTGCTCTCCTCCCCTCTGAGGACAAACTGGAGACTTGTGGCCCAGCTGGCCACACTTGAAGCAGGTAATGCCTCCTTGACTGCCTTTCCCCGAACTAGCACTCGGCACAGGAAAAGTCGATCTAGAAAAGCTACTCTGAGACTGTTGGGGATTAAAACCCTTCTGTCTCCTACCATCACTCTGACCATCCTGACTCCTCTTGGAGCCCTTCTGTCCTTCCTCCTCCTCCTGCATCATGATTTCCATGTGGGCTGCAGCATCAACCAAACGCCCATAATCCCGAATCATAGTTCCCCCAACTCTCAGCTTGAGGCCACGCCTCAACTTCCTCTCAAACTCAATACAACGGCGTTCCTCAGACGCCACCAATTCAGGTGCAAACCTGGATAAACTAGTAAATGCAGCCTCAAACTCGGCCACTGAAGAACTCGACTGCTTAAGCTGGCAGAACTGGTCTCTCAGCTTCTCCCTAACTGCTGGAGATAAGAACTTCTCCTGGAAAGCATTCACAAAAGCCTCCCATGTACCTCCTATACGCCCCTTAGTGAACTTCCACCACTGACCCGCATCCCCTTTCAACTGGAATGATGCCAAGGTCACCTTCAACCCCTCGTCTTCGATGCCAAGCATCTCAAACGTTTTCGTTGTCTGTTCGAGCCATTCATCTGCCTTAAGCGGCTCTTTAGGATCACCCACAAATTCATCCGGATTAGACCGGAAGAACTCCCTCTTCAGAAAGGAAGGTCCTGCATCCGCAACAACAACCTGGGCTTGATTCTCAGCCCTAAGAATGCCTACTGACTCCCTGAATGCCCCTGCTATCTCTCGGGCTAAAGCGCCCATAGCCTGCTGGCCTACTGGCTCGGCCACATTGGCCTGGCCAATTCCCTCATGAACTGCCGGAATCTCCTCTGGCACCGGTACCTCCTGCCTACCCGGCCTACCACGCCTACCGCGTCCTCGTCCTCGTCCTGACATCCTAATAAAGGAAACAAACAAAGACGTTAGCACATTAATAAATGTGCCGAAACTAAACACTCGCGTCCTAATGCATTGGACAAAAATAATTCATTCCATGTAAGCACATAATCACATAAGCACCTACGAATTTCATTCCTGGATAATAACAGTCCCGAAGCGTTACTATAGTTCCAGTTGGAAACAGCATTGATCAAGTGCCTTTCCAACAAGACTACTAGAAACTCAAGGGTCCAATTAACATCCTAGAAACTACGTTCCATACCCACATAATCACATAAACATGCTATCATATAAGCACATAACAGTACATCTAAGTCTCTATCAAGCGAGACGAACCCATTGTGATACTAATCACTTCCCACGTATCCAAAGTTTTCGAACCCGGTACGCTCTGATACCAAGTTGTAACGCCCTCAAAATAAACCCATAATAACCATAACATTAACATGCATTTATAAAAGAAAATGAATCATTTGAGTTATTCATCAGAGTATTCTTATTGAAAGACATTACATGTAACATCCTGCAACATCAAAATAAATGCCCTAAGGGCTTACATCTTTCCAAGCTAACACTTGGACACAAAAAGGATGAGTACTAACTCATTTACAAGTTAAGCCCTAGGCTTGAATGTTTACATGAAATCTCAAAAAAATAACAAAATAAAACATATAACTAAAGACAAGTCTTCAAAATCCCAAACATCAAATCCTTCCAGGCTAAGTCCGTGGAGGTAGCTTATCCCCTGAACCTGAAAATGATGTTCCCATAAAGGGTGAGCCACAGCCCAGTAGAAAAATACTAAACCAAATATAAGCATTGAATAAAGCTATAGCATTCAATAGATGGTTAACTAAGATAATCAATTTTATCATTAAACAGTCTCATGACACTAATGTCTAAGACACATTTCACTTTCCATTATTATCAACATGGCTCAGAACCTGGCCAAACTTACAACAGTGAATTATATATCATATTCACATTACTTCCAATATCAACAAAACAAATGAGACTCATGCTCATATCAAAACACTTCATACTTCCCATTTGATACACATTTTAGTGCTGTATCAATAATCATGTAAAAACACTTCAATATAATAAGCACACATAAAAATGGTGCTAATGGAGTCCATCCCCTATCTCCTCCCAAACAAAAATCCGGTTTAGAGGTCCATCCCCTATCTTCCCCTAAACCGTGGAGTACATCCCCTATCTCCTCCCAAACAATATGCATATGCAATGCTCAATCAATACATGTAATTTCTGTATTAATTCAATAGTCTAAATTTATGACTTAAACAAATTGATTAGTTTCAATTTTCCCTAATCCGCATGCAATGTCTACAACAAGCACGACTATCCTCCACCGATAACCCAAAACAGTTATTTCTAGACTCGAAAAATAAATATACCAACAATTCAATAGGCGAGTGATTTATATTATCCAACTACACCATTTAATCAATAAATTCCCCAATTTCATGGATTTAACCAAATTCCCCAATTTCCTTAAATTAATTACTCAAATCAATTTAGCAATTCAACTAGGGTTTTTTTCCCAACATTATCAAAGTGTCCCCAACCTATCAAAATACCAAACTTAGAACAAAGCATATAAAATGGAGTAGGAAAATCCCTACCTTGAAGAAAATAACCCGTATGGAGAAGATGGAGATGAAGACCAAAGACCAACGTGCTCCAAATCCCAAGTTTCTCAGATTAAAACGAAGCCCTCAACTCACTCTAACTTTTTAATAAAGGATCTAAGGTAGAAACTCACTCTAAGTAGATCAATCGTAAGAGAGAAGGTGTGTAGAGGGAGAGAGAGAGATAAAAACACTCCAGGGGCGGTTTTTTAGAAAGTTATGAAGGAAAAATAGGTCAAAAAGTGATCCAAAAAGTGAAATCACGGACTGATATAATCGACTCTACGCTCGAGCGTAGAAAGCCCCGCTCGAGCGTAAGACACATAATCATGCTCGAGCGTGAAGAAAGCCGCTCGAGCGTCGATTGCACCCTTCCAGAAGTTTTGCAGGCGCTGCACCCGCTCGAGCGTCAAACTCCCCGCTCGAGCGGAGGAGCAAAAACAAGGGATCACCTTTGAGCGTAAAAACTACCGCTCGAGCGGAAGAACTGCAGAGCAAAATACTGGGAGATGGAAAATCACGCTCGAGCGTCAAAATTCCCGCTCGAGCGGAGAAGCAACAACGAAGGGACCGCTCGAGCGTTAAAACTTCCGCTCGAGCGTGAAGGCCAAAATCTGGGCATCACCTATCGGCATCTAAAATCAACCAACCTGTAACAGACCCGCCCAACACAACCTATACTTCAAATAAAAAGAGATTAAAGGACAACAACAACCAATAAGTAATGACAGGGTCCACGGAACCTAAGTCCGGATACAATAATTTAAAGAGAAAAGACCGGGGTCGCTATAATATCTATCCAAATTGAAAAATTACCTATTAAGGTTACAACTTTGAAACTAAAATCAACAATCTTATTGGGTGCACAAATTGAAATTGAGTACATGGATGAGCTTATGGGAATTTTTAGAGTCATTTGGGAAATTTAATTGAAAATTGATTCAGGTTACTGAAATTGTCTGTGATTGAATTGAGTTTTAATTGGAACTATTAATTATGTTCCTACATGTTAATTATGTGATTAAGTGTTATTGATTGTTATGAGATTTATTGACTTGTATTGTTTGAACAGATAGGTTAGAATGAAAATTAAACATGTCTGATTCGCTAATTTTAACAACTTAGAATTAAATAATTGGATAGGAATTAGAGTCTAATTCACCTTAGTATAATTTAATTTAATGTAATTAAGATCTTAATATGATGAGATTAATTTAACTTGAGTTAATTGAATACAATTTAATCTAGGAAATGAATTATTATTATTTTAGAGTATTATATTCATCTAATAGGAAACAAAGGAAGTAAAATGGACTTTGGTGACCTTTAAAGAGACACACGTACAGAAAGAGAAAGAGAGAGGACTCTCGGGATAGAATTTAACAAGAAAGAAAGGAAATGAGAAGAATTTAGGAAGAAGATAGAAGATTGTCTTGAATTCACTCTAATAATCAAAGCAATGTAGGCTTTTCTTTCTAATTTCTTGATATAGAGACTTGTATATCCATCATCTTTAAGATTAAAGCTTAAATTAGGATGAATTGATGACTAATTAGAACGTTTACTCATGTAATTAAGAGTTGAATACATGCATGTTTTGGTATGGAAGAATTGATTTAGTTAACTCCTAAATTCACCATGCATGGCATAATTTTAGTTCAAACACCTATCAGGTATGCATGTAATGTTTTCAAGAATCCATGAACAAAACAATTGTTTTCTAAACTTATTTTCAAACATGATTTATGGAGTTTGAGAAGAGATTAAACATGAATTGGAGCTTTGCTTCAAGAAAATGAATGTTTTATGAAATTGAGTTTCAAAAATGGAAGAATGAGTTTAATTTGATATTTACAGCCTTATAAGAATTCAATTAAAAATCTGATTTAGGTTCGTAAAATTAGATGTAGTCAAATTAAGCCTTAATTGAGAATTAATTAAATTCAATTGAAATTGAGTTAGGCTTAAGATTATGGAAATAAATGTGAAGATTAATTATCTGGGCCTTGATTTGCTTGAAAATGGAGTTGAAATTGCAAAATGTACATATTTATGAGTTTCTAATTCAGTAATTTAAACATGACTGAATAATTGTAATTTAATGTGTATGAGACTAATTTAAGTTTGATTGTGTAATTAGTGAACTTAATAAAGGTTGGTATATGATTAGATTATTTATATTTAATTAGTTTGGTTAATACATAGCTAAACATATTTTAATTGGAGGTTAATAATCTAATTTATTCCTAATACTTGTCATTCATATTTAAAAGGAATGGAAGAAAAATAAATAGGAATAATCGAATGAAAATTAGAATCAAATGAGAGAAAACGAATAGAGATCTAATGATCGAATTGAATAGAATTGTAAGAGTGTGATTGTAATTGTGTTGTGCTTGACTTTATTTGTTTAGGTCGGATGCCGAACCATTAGTATGTGTACCGAGGAGCCCACTGTGAATAACAATGTTGTAAAGATATGTTCAAATTGTATTTATTTTCTGCACGATAAATTATATCGTTTCTAAACGGTTACTTTTTATCGATTGAATGATGATCCTCTTTTGAATTGTATTCGTGGCATCCATAGCGTATTGTTATTGTTATTGTTATTGATATCATTATTGTTACAGAGATCTCTATTAGTTCCAAATCTTGGAACTATTATTATTGTTTGATGGTCATCAATTGATTGTTCGGTCTTTAAGACCATTGTATTGTATTGTTGCTATGGGATGCACCACATATGACCTATATGAATATGAATACGATTGAAAATGATTGATTGAATCCAATGATTGAACGATTGATTGACAAAGGATATTTATTGAATCGATTGTTTCAAAGATCGTAAGGACATCATTCTTAAACTCTTTACACATTTGTTATTCACTGGGCTCTAGCTCATTGTTTGTTATATTTATGTAGGTAATCGAGCACTGGATCAAAGCTAGTGGCGTTGACCCGAACCCTTGTTTTGTCAAGCCAACTATTGTGCCTCATCGCAAGGTTCCGAACCAACATGTGTCAAGGCTTTTTGGGTGGTTCAAAAGCACCCCTTTGATATTGGTCAAGTGAAATGAATGTTTTATGACATTTGCTAACACTGTTTTCGATAATGGGATTTAATTCCCTATATTGTGTTTTGTCTTGTGTATATGAGCTTTATGGACATAAGTGTTTGTGTATATAACTATGTATATGAAAGTTTATTTCCATTCAGGTCCTCGCAGCTCATTGGACGATGTATATTATTATTGATTGGATTCCGCCAGCCCCTTTATATTGTATTATTGTCATTATT
Organism: Camellia sinensis; assembly: GCF_055761805.1. Taxonomy (NCBI): domain Eukaryota; kingdom Viridiplantae; phylum Streptophyta; class Magnoliopsida; order Ericales; family Theaceae; genus Camellia; species Camellia sinensis. Next base: position 277,135 of record NW_028128998.1, on the reverse strand, counting down.
GTTAAACAGGCCTTTGGTAATCACGAATTACTGGCCGATTACAACGCTAAACCTATAGGGGCGGGTTTGGGTTGTGACAACTGGGAATCTCTAAAATGTGCCTGCAAGTAGGCTACAAGCATTACCAATTGCTATTTTTACCGGTACTAATCGGAAGGCTCGGTGCCTATCTGCACGAGTTTCTGGACTTTCACCAAAGACACACTGGCCAACATAATACCACAACTACACTCCTATCCAGATTTACCAAGGTATTTACCCATTTTTCTCAAAACAATAAACATTTTCAATGTGTTATATATGTTACAATGCTCAATGCAAATGAATGAGAAATCAGTTTCAATCCACCTAATTCTCATGCAATCTCTACAACAATCATAGTTATTTTCTACCGATAGCCCAAAATAGATATCTCTAAACAGATAGATAATTTTCAATAAAGATATACTTTTCAAAATCTCAAGATGAGAGTGATAATGCATATCTAACTCGACCACCACCACCACCACCACCACCACCACCACCACCACCATCATCATCATCATCATCATCGTTCCAATTCCATAAAACCAACATCAATTCCATTTTCTCTTTACAAAATTAAATATTCATAATTTAGGGCAAAAATTCTCTTTCTTTAAAAATCGACTCCAAGGATAAAAATCCACTATTTCGTCATAACTCAACCCATTTACAAACCCATATTCATATTCAAGAACCCATTTTGAAAACCCTCTTTTGATTTTAAACCAAAACCCTAGCTTTGTTCCAAAAATCCCTAATAACAAGATTTATTTCAAAAGATAAATAACCAAGTTAAAAACCATACTAAAATGCGGAGAAATTCCTACCTCAAAGCTTGAAGACGAGAGAGAGAGAGAGAGAGAGTGTGTGTGTGTGTGTGTGTGTGTGGAGAAACCTTGACGAAGTCGAAAACTAACTTTGCTTCAATTAGAATGAAGCTCTAGGTAAGCTCTAACTTTTTAACAAAGGGACTAGGGTATAGAGATCAATAGATTGAGAGTAGTTGGAGGTTGAAAGTGAGTTTTAGAGAGAGAAGGTCCAGATTAGGGTTTTGAAATGATTAGAGATATATATATATATATAAGTGACTTTTACAGATTGATATACGCTCAGACCGCTCGAGTGACCAAAACACCAATTGAGCAACCAGACACGAAAATAGAGACCGCTCGAACGAACAAAGTACCGCTCGAGCAATGAACACCACCCTCCCAGTACTTTTGCAGACCTGCAAAAGTACTGAGAGCTCCAAAAGACTGCTCGAGCACAAGAAGGACCGCTCAAGCCAAGACCACTCAAGCGCAAGAAATACTGCTCAAGTAGAGAATGCCATGCTTCTAGTAGTTTTGCAGACCTGCAAAAGTACTAGAAGTTCTCAAAGTTCGCTCAAACACAAGAAAGTTCGCTCGAGCGAACAAGCCAAAATTTGGGCAGTAACAATTTTAAAATAACTAACTCCCAACTTGTTTCAAACACAACCAAGACACTCCAATAACCAAAATCAACAAGGAATAAGATGGAAGAAAATATGAACAACCATCAAGACAAGAAACCCCAGATCCAAAACAATGAACGGATCGGGTTTAAACTATAATCGTTATAACCTCCCCTCTTAAGGAATTTCGTCCCTGAAATTTTAAAATCAACACAATAACCATTGTATTTAAATCAATTACAACAACTAATAACCATGACCTATCCACCGGTCATTCATTCTCACAATAACGATAAACAAGGTTCTCAATACTAAATATACAATTCACTTTTTCAAAACATACACAATGTTTACATTTGATCAACATAACAAGATTTTCATTACAAGTTTCAAACATTAATAAAAAGGTCCAGATACTTCTTAGGGACTTCCGCCTCATGCTTCCAAGTCGCCTCCTTAATACCATGGTGTCTCTACAACACCTTGGCCAATAGAATTGCCTTGCCTCGCAAGACTTGGTCCTGTGTATCTAGGACTCTAACCGGTCTCTCCTCGTATGAGGTATCCTCATCTACCTCTAACTTGGTCCAATCCAATACATGTGACGGATCCGGCTTATACTTCCAAAGCATACATATATGAAACATGTCATAAACCTCAAAAAGCTGTGGCAGCAAGGCCAAACGATATGCTACCTCCCCCCCAATGCGCTATAAGATCTCAAAAGGCCCAATAAATCTAGGAGATAACTTTCCACTCTTCCCAAATCTTATCAAACCCCATCTTGGTGATATCTTCAAAAAGACGTGATCTCCTACCCCAAACGATAACGGCATAGCTCTTCTGACGACTTTGAGCTAAAACCAACCTTTTACGGATAAGTGCAACCTTCTCCGTTATTTTTCAGACTAACTCAGGACCTAACATAGGTGTGTCACCCACCTCGGCCCAACACACAGGAGATCTACATGATCGGCCATACAAGGCCTCAAACGGTGCCATGTCAATACTTGCCTGAAAACTATTGTTGTAGGCACACTCCACTAAAGGCAAGTGTCTCTCCCACGACCCCTTAAAGTCAAGAACACAACCCCAAAGCATATCTTCTAGGATCTGAATCGTACACTCTGATTGCCAATCAGTCTGAAGATGATAAACAGTGCTAAAAGTCAATCTAATGCCCAAGGCATTCTGCAGGCTCTGCCATAACCGAGCCGTGAAACGCGGATCTCTATATGAAACAATAGTTATAGGGACCCCATGAAGTTGCACTATGTCCCTAACATAAAGGTCGACAAGATAATCTACCAAGTCACTCGCACACATAGGTACAGAGTGTGCTGACTTAATTTACTGGTCGACTATCACCCATACAGCATCATTACCCCGTTGAGTCTTCGGAAGACACACAACAAAATCCATCGTAACATGCTCCCACTTCCACTTGGCTATAGGCAAGGGTTACAACAAACCCACTGGCCTCTGATGCTCTGCCTTCACTTGTTGACAAGTAAGGTACCTCGAAACAAACAAGGTTATGTCTCTCTTTATCCCCCTCCATCAAAACTGGCGACTAAGGTTATGATACATCTTTTTGCCTCCCTGGTGTGCCGTAAGCCGCAAATGGTGAAACTCTCAGAGCACCTTCTCTCTACAAGACTCTGACACAAAAAGACGATCAAGATATCTAACACTAGAGTCAAAATACACGTTCAAGCCCTTCTCTACCTTCCCTCTAGATATCTTCTCCCAGATGCATTATACCTTAAGATCACCTCACTATGCTTCTATAACTCGGCTCACAATTATAGGTTGTGCAACCATCGTAAACAAAGTTACCGACTCAACAGACTCGCCAAGATGCAAGTGAAACTCGCCAATAGCGCCTAACATCTCCCATTCCCGAATGGCAATACTAGCTATGCTACTAATGGATTTCCTACTCAAGTCATCGGCCACTACATTGGCTTTCCTCAGATGATAGTGCAACTCAAAGTCGTAATCCTCCATAAACCTTATCCACCTTTTTTGCTTCAAATTCAAATCTTTCTGTGAAAATAGATATTTCAAACTCTTGTGATCAGAGAATAATTCAAATCTCTCACCATACAAGTAATGCCTCCAGATCTTCAAGGTAAAGATCACTGCCACTAGCTCTAGGTCATAAGTAGGATAATTTCTCTCGCGTGTTTTCAACTGCCGTGAGCCATATGTCACTACCTTCCCCTCTTACATCAAGACATAACCCAAACCTTCCCGAGACGCATCACAATACACTGAGCAACCCAAACCCCTCTTCAAAATAATCAACATTGGAGCAATGGTACGTCTACCCTAAAGCTCTTGAAGCAATTTCTCTCAAGTCTCACTCCGTACAAACTTAATTCCCCTCCACGTCAGTCTAGTCAATGGTGAGGCTAATCTAGATAAATCCTTCACAAAATATCAGTAATACCTTGCTAACCCTAAGAAACTCTAGATCTCAAAAGCATTCTTAGGTTTTTCCCAATCTTGCATTGCTTCTATCTTAGAAGAGTCTACAGTCACCCCTTCCCCAGATATCACATGGCCTAAGGATTTCACCTCCTTCAACCAAAACTCACACCTCCCGAACTTTGCATACAATTTGTGGGCTCTAAGCAACTCAAGTACAATCTGCAAATGTTCATCATGTTCCTCCTCAAATGGTGAGTAGATCAAGATGTCATCAACAAAAATAACCACAAAACACTCTAAGAATTCACGAAAGATTCGGTTCATCAAATCCATAAACAAGGCCGGTGCGTTGGTGTAGACACCCCATTTTTGACCGTCCCCAAGACTTGGACGTCACCGCTCGAACACTCGGTGACTACTCATGTTTGTGTTTCGTTTTGAGTTCCCGGAGGTCTCGGCTACGCGCCTTGCCTCAGGATCTCTCAACTCGACTATTCTGTGTTTGGTTTTGCACCAAACACTTGTGTTTTTGCTTTTGAGGGTAGAAAGTAGCTTGTTAGCTACCCCTGACACCCATCGGCCTTGGTTTGAGGCCACCGACCATGTTTTGAGGCTACCGGCCATTGGTGAATTATAGCATTAGCCGGTCGGCACTCAGTATGGCCGGCCGGCTATCTGTTTGGCCGGTGACCTCCTTTTCTGGCCGGTAGCACCTTTTTACCTTTTTCAGGCATGGTGCATGCCAGCTGTGCCAGCTGGAATGCACCAAACCTGCCTCGGGGCATACAGGTGGCTGTTTTGCCCTTTTTGCACCCTTTTGGTAAAAGCTTCTTGAGGAAGCTTGACCCTTGTCAAGCTTCCTCAAGAAGCTTGCCAGCTGTCCTAGCTTCCTCAGGAAGCCTTGCACCCTTAGCTTGGCTTCCCTTGTAAGCCTTGACCCTTTTAAGTAGCTTCCCTTAGAAGCTTTGGCCAATTACCTTGCCTATATAAGAGCCCCTCCTCCTCCTTTGTTTGGTTCAGCAAAAAAACCAGAGCTATACACATATATATCTGATATATATCATCCTCTCTCTCTATATCTCCCTCTCTCTCTCTTCATTTTGTGTGTGTTTGAGGGCCTAAAGTGTGTGTTTGTTCTTAGTTTTGCACTAAAACACATAGCATTACACCTTACTTTGAATTTGAGAGGCTTTGAGGGTTTGTTCTTGAGGTTTTGGACTGGTTTTGATCAAAAGAAGAAGGCTTCACTTGCTGTTCATCAAGGGTTCTTCAAGGGTAACTCTTTTACTTTAGATTCCCCAATCTTGCACTAGACTTTTGCCTATCTTGCTCATTGTTTTAGACTTTGTGTATAACTGAAAAAAAGTCTTGTATTTGCATGCTTAAGATATCTCATTAAGGTTGTTCTGGCATTGGGGGTCGACCTCCCCCTCTTAGGCCTTGTTTGGCCCCTTTTTGTGCTTCCTTTATTAAGTTTTGATTTCTTTGGTGTATTAGCCTTCTCACCACTGAAATCCAGTGGATTTTCAGTGGTGAAGAAGGGGGTTTGAGGTCTTGCATAAGGGAGGGACACCCCTCTCCCTTGGTCTCTCATTTTGTTCATGTTTTGGCTCATAAGGGTAACATGCATGTTTGGTTTGTTTTTGGTTCCATATCAGATGTTTTGGGTATTGTTTAGGTCATATGTTGCCTCTGTCTTGGTCGGATTAATGACCCATTGCATGCATATTATACTTGCTTTACATTCCTCCATGTTGTCTAAAAGTGCATCATACCATTAGACCACCATGCTCTCATATTTTGGCCTTGCTTTGTGAAGTCCTTGGTCATATTTTGCCATGTTTAAGGTCTGTGGGGTACTGATTTAATCATGTTTTCCATGTTTGGTATGACCTCCTTGCATCTTGACATTATGAGCTTTAAGTGTGTGAGGCATGAACATGTTTTGTTGAGTCTATTTCAGTAATTTGGAGTCATTTTATATGTCATTTCAGTCCTCAAACCATGCTTGTATGCTTGCATTCATCACCTCTTTCATGTTTTGAGGATGTGTCCTTTTATGCCTAGAAATCAGCTTTGGTGCATGCATTTTGTTTAAGCCACTTAGGTTGCCATACCAGTGGATTTTGGGGGCTCATTTTACATATTTGAACCCTGATTTGTATTGAAAAGTGCATGCCATGAGTGGTTGGGGTGGTTGTAGTACGATACTCTCTTTAGTGGCCTTGAACGCTTCCTCTTTTGGATCCATTTCCTAGCACGTTTTGGTGCCATCTTTTGCATGCATTTTAGAGTCTAACATGAGTGTTTGGTATCCATGTACCTCACCTTTGGGTGCTCTTGAGAATAGCCCTCCATGCCTTAGCTTTAGACCCGTTTGATTTGCTTGTTTGGTATGCTTGGTGTCCATCATTTTGGCATCTTTGGCCACTGTTTTGGGGTGTGGCTGGGGCCTCCCATTTCAGCCTAAGTCCACTCTTGTATATGGTTGCATGATTGACTTGTTACCTTTAGTTGCATGCTTGCATTGTGCCATGTTTACAGGGTGGCGAAATCTACATTTTTAGCCTACTTGCGAGTAGCAAACCATTTTCAAAACAAGCATGAAATGTTTTGTTCCAATTTAGGCAATTTGGTCTATATTTGTTTGCTGTGCGCATAACATAGTAATTCTAGGCTAATAACCGGAATAAGAACACATAACGTTTTCAAAAACGGATATCATGGTTAGTAGAGGCCGATCTTCGAATCGGGCTAGAGGGGGTGCTCATAGCTGACCTTCCCCAATCGTACCCAATTTCCCGAGCCGAGGCAACTTTGGTGATGGCGGGCACGTGGCCTTAGGCAAATGAGTCAGGGTTTCCTAAATTTCCCAAATTAAAATATTTAGGTGGCGACTCTGTATCTGGCAAAGCAGTCCATGTTTGGCATTTCTTTCAAAAAAATCTGTTTTCAAAAACGATTTGCCAGATTTGGACTCTTTGATGATTCATCGGTCTTGCATTGCACTCTGCGAGATCAGATACAGGACCGTGACACCAATTGAGTCCGAACTGTAGCATGAGGCCCGAGGGCGCGTCTACAGTTGGTTAGCCCAAAAGGCATCACTAGGAACTCATGATGGCCATAACACAAATGTCGTCTTCTGGATATCCTCATCATTCACTCTTAATTGATGACAACCCGATCTCAAGTCTATCTTAGAAAAGCAACAAGACCCTTTCAACTGGTCAAACAAGTCATCTATACGAGGCAATGGGTACTTGTTCTTAACAGTACCTAGTTCAACTTCCGGTAATCAATACAAAGTTACAATGTGCCATCCTTCTTCTTGGCAAAGAAAATCGGTGCTCCCCAAGGCGAAGTACTAGTGCGGATAAAGCCCTTATCTACCAATTCTTGTAGTTGAATCTTTAACTCACTCAACTCAGCGGGTGCAAACCTATACAGTTCCATAGAAATCAGTGCTATTCCAGGCACTACATCAATAAAAAACTTAATCTCACAGTGACGTGGTAAACTAGTGAGATCCTCGGGAAAAACATTTGGGGTATTCACAAACTACCCTCAGCAACTCAACTTGGACCACATCGTTCTCAATACCCAAGAATGTAGCAAAAAAGAGACTATGCTCACCCTGACCAGGTGCATTATACACTGGCAACAAGGTTTTATCAACTCGGTCCCACAGGAAATAAAAACAATCACTACTCTAGGTGCACACCATAACTCTCTAACTGTAATAGTCTATAATGGCCCGATAGGATGACAATCAATCCATGTCCAAAATGACATCAAAACTCGACATATCAATAAACACAAAAGCAAAAGAAAGTCGGCGACCGACAACCTCTATCTCATAATCCCACCAACAGGTGACTCTATCTTGAGTGAAGATGCTAACTGAGCCACTTCTAACCCTAATGCTGACACGAATGCAGACGAAATGAAAAAGTGCGATACACCAGTATCAATCAAAACCTCGCCACCAACACAACCTTGGTCTAACACAACCTCGCCACCAACAGGTGACTCTACCTTAAGTGAAGATGCTAACTGAGCCACTTCTAACCCTAGTGCTGACACGAATGCAGACGAAATGAAAAAATGCGATACACCAGTATCAATCAAAACATTGGCAATAGAATTACACAACAAGAAGTTACCTCTTACCACCGAAGGTGCTGGCAACAAATCTGGCGTAGCATACACACGCCCTGTAGGTCTCTACTCCATTTGTCTCACCCCTCGGTGCATGAGTCTAATACACTAATTAAGCTGAAGAGGCTCCTTGATTGGCCCTCAAGGCCTAAGTTGATGGTGTAGCTGATGGCTCTGTATCTGCCTCGAACTAGACGCACTAGATGTGCCACCTACTTGAGGGCAAAACCTCCTTAAGTGTCCCGACTGCTCACATTGATAAAAGGTAGGCAACTACCCTCTCCCTTGTCTCTGGCTCTGAGAACGAGTTGAAGACAGCACAGACTGTTGCCCTCCACCCCTCTGCAAGCAAAGCCCAATTGACCACACTTAAAGCAAGTGATTCCTCCCTGACCACCTCTCCCAAAACCCGAATTCGATATCGAGAAAATGGACCTAGATTGTGCTCCCTGGGACTACTGTGGGTTAGTATCTCTTTGCCTCTTGCTGTCCTGAGTCTCTCCTTGAAACTCCTAACTCCTCTTCCTGGAGCCCCTCATTCTCTCATTCTCAGTCTAAATCACGGTCTCTAAGTGAGTTGTCACCTCCACAAGACAACTGTAATCCCTAATCATGGACGCAAACACCTTGAAAAAGAGCCTGGTCCTCAACCTCTTCCCAAACTCCAAACAACAGTGTTCCTCCGTTACTACAAGCTCAAGTGCAAATCTCGATAAACTGGTACAGGCAGCCTCAAACTCAGCCACTGGTGTGTTAAACTGCTTAAGCTTCAGAAACTGATCTCTCAACTTCTCTCTAGCAGTGGGAGGCAAAAACTTGTCCTGGAAGGCGTTAACAAAGGCCTTCTAAGTCACCCTAATGCACCTACACATGTACTTCCACCACATACCCGCATCTCCCTTCAACTGGAAGGATGCTAAGGTCACTCTTAGCCCATCGTCCTTGATGCCAAGCATCTCGAATGTCTTTACCATCAGTTTTAGCCACTTATCTATCTTAAGTAGCTCCTTCGGATCCCCCAAAACTCATCTGGATTTGACTGAAAAAACTCCATCTTCAGAAAAGACAACCCTATCTCAGCAACATGGTCATGGACTTGATTCTCAGCTCTAAGAATGTCTATGCATTCCCACAAAGTTCCAGCCATTTCATAAGCTAAAGCACCCATGGCTTGCTGACCAACTGGTTCTCCCACATTTGCCTGGCCAATCCCTTCCTCTTGTGCCGGAATATCATCCGATAATAGCACCTCCTGCCGTCTAAGCTTGCCATACCTACCACTACCACGTCCACGTCCACGTCCTAACATCCTAATGAAGGTAATACAAGAGATTAGCACATTTACAAATGTGTCGAAGCTAACTCACTTGCATCCTAATGCGGTGGATAACAATTAATTCCCTCCACATAAGTACGTAGTCACATAAACACATACGAACTTCCTTTCTAGATAATGACCGTCCCGTAACATTGCTAGGGTTCCGGTTAGAAATAGAAATGATCAAGTACTCTTCTAACAGGACTTCTAGGAACTTGTAGACCTAATCAATATCTTAGAAATTAAATTGCATACCCACTTAGTCACATAAACATGTTACCACATAGCATACCAGGTTATTTCTAATCTCATCTAGCAAAGGAACCCATTGTGGTAATAACCACTTCCCACGATCCCAAAGTATTTAAACTCGGTAGCTCTGATACCAAGTTGTAACGCCCCGATGTAATTAACAATAGTGCCATCTTGCAATAACTACTAATTAACAATGCATTTCAGAATATGATATCTTTAAATTCATATTAATCAATGGTTACAAAAGATGACACATGCAACTATACATTCATAAGCCTTAACCTTGAATCTATAGCATGTGTCATAAACAAAACATATGAAATAAAAGTTAAAACAAATAAATTAATGCCCTGATGGCTACAACCTTTCAAGTCGATACTTGGTTGCAACATAAGTGAGTTTAAACTCAATACATATAAAGCCCTAAGTTTATACAAAAATGTCATGCCCCAAAATTTGAACAATTAAATAATAAATTAAGACCAAATCCCAACCAATATTCAATCATCCAAATCCTAGAGGTGAAACAAAATCTAAATGTTTTCATCTCCATATGGTTTAAGCAAATTTCAATGCTCAAAAAAAAAAACAAAAAGAAAACAAACGCCAACTAAACCATCCACCATAAATTCTTGACTATCCAATACCTCTAACATTAAAGTAGAAACAAATAGTCAAAACAGCTTAAATAATGTAAAGTTAGAAAATAACCCACAATGCCAAATTATCAAAATACTAAGGTCATAAAAAATATAAATAAATAAATAAACTAATATCAACCCTAAACTCCAGAAAAAAAAAAAAGTCCGAAAGACATGTCCTACAAACGTAATTATTTCTCATCACCACCATAGTCTCAACTAATCCTGCAAATAAAGCTCAGCTGCGCTCAAACAGAACACACCTAAGATGCCAAGAGACAAAACGGGTCATACAAGTATACTGGTATGAGTACAAGATTTGACACTCACGTGTCCACCAGACACAAACAAAAGTACATTTAATTCTTATTACGGGACAAGACAAGTAGTTCCACCCACACCGAGACAAAGGGGTAGTTCCCCGAGATACGATGGCATTTAGTTTCTTCCCTATACACAATTAAACATAAATTGAGTATATAAAAAAAATAATAATAATATGGTGGGTCAACCTTGCATAAAAAGTTAGTAAGTCCCACAATTCTACAAAAAAATAATGTTAGTATAATTTAATCATAAGTAAATTACTGACAAAGTTTAAAAATGTACTATTTCATACTTAAATCATTCGAATTGACCAAAACTCAAAGAACAAAAGTTGTACAAAATCAAATTTCCTAAAAGGTAAAGCAAACGAATTTAGTAGAGACTGAACAGGTTAACAGAAAATCTTGATAGAAGAACCAAGACGGAATTTGACCGAAAAATCCGAAGCTGACAATGAAAAAAAAAAATTTGTCCTAAGATGATTTTTTTCGAAAAAATTCAAAACACAAAAGGTGTTCAAAATAATATTTTACTTTAGCTTATACTCATTTCGTGGGTTAAAACAACATCTAAAATCTGCATTGCTAAAATGAATAAAAACTATTGTAACCAAAATATCCGATTACAAGTTCTAATCGATTTTTTTAGTAAAAAATTAAAATACAAAAGTTATGTAGAATTACGTATACATGTCTCTACCCAAATTTCGTAATTTATCGAGGTTGTTTACTATTTTTTGAGATGTACAAATCAAAACAATTCAAACTATACCAATACGTTCATATTTAATTCTTTGTACCTTAACTCCACCACTTTGGCTTTTCACTTCAAGCATACACATATATCTCATGTGACTCCCGTATACCTAATACCGCTCTGAGCCCAAACTTGTACGGGGATATCATCCCAAGTTTGACCTACACTCTCCAGACGTAAGGATGACAATTTGAACCGGACCCGACGGGGACCCGGCCCCCCGACCATGATTAGAGCGATTTTTTTCTGAAAAATACTCTCGACGAGCCAGGGATGATATTCGAAAATGAATCCCCGATAATTTTCAGGCCGGGGACGGTGATACGTTTCCCAGCCCTGGCCCCGACCCGGAATTAAAATTACTATTATACCCCTCTTTATATATATGTCTGTGTCTCTATTTTTTTTTTACTCATTTTAGGGTTAGGTTCTACTCACACAAACATATCACCTCTCTCTACTCTGGTTGTTGCTCCCTTACCTCTTGCTCACTCGCTCCTCTCTTAAGGCCCACGTCGCTCCTCCCTTACCGGCGTCTCCCTTCTCCCTCACCGACGTCTTCCTTCTCCATCTTCGGCTCTCCCTCTCTCTTACGATTACGGTGGCTCGCCTCTCTCTCACGGCTAAAAAAACTAGGGTTTGCAGATCAAAATGTTGACTCTCTGATACACGTATACATGCATACGTATATTTGTTTTTGAATTTGATTCTCTTCCAAATTCTTCTCAACTTAGTAAGCACATTTTCCTTTTCTTTTTTCTTTTTTTTAAGTCTTTGGGTTTGATCCAGGAAGTTTAGTTTTTGTTCCAATTTTGTGTGATTTTGGGCAAAATGGGGATAAATATGGATTTTTTCTCCCAACTTGAAGGTGATGTGATCAGTTTTTTGGGTTTTTGTCGGTTAACATTTAGATCAGTTTTTGATTCTATTGCATGTTCGAGTTTTGTTTGTGAGGTTAAGCATTTTCAATGTTTTCTTGTTTTGTTTTCCCTTTTTTTTTTTTTGGGTTTTATGATGTTTTGTCTATCACTTTGGTTGCATGACATTTATTTGATTCCTAGATTCATTTGTATTTTTTTTTTTTTTTTGCCATTATGGTGCCTCAATCATTTTCTGGGTTTGTTCGAATCTCTCTCTTGAATTTCAATTTTCTTACAAATTTATTGGTAACCTAACCCAACTTTTGTTTGGTGAAAAAATAGAGAAAAAAATTTGAAATTGGTGCAATTCTTGTTTTTGTATTTGTTAATTAATTCTTCTTCTCTTCCTTTGAGGGGGGGGGGGGTTTGTCTAAATGGAAAATCTAGGTTTCAAGAACTTTAATTTAATTTCCATAGTTCTACATTTTCTCAACGACCAAGCTAAACCACTACTTTTAACAAAGTTAGGTACAATTTTTATTGTTGAAAGTTTTAATTTTTTGAAAAAAATGGAAACAAAGCTCTCTCTCTCTCTCTTTCTCATAAATCAATTGAATATCATCTGCACTTTGATGGCATATCTTAGTTTAGGATAGCAAAATGGGATATGCAAAATTCAAAAAAAAAAAAACGGGTCAGGATTTTTCAGGGTCGGGCAAACCCAATCCCCGTTAAGGGGCAGGGGCGGGAGGTGATGGGATCCCTGCCAGGGATCGGGGGCGGGGACGAGGAGAGTAATCCCTGGCCTCACCCCGGCCCATTGTCATTCGTAACCGGACGGTTAGCATATACATACGCACGTAAATCAAAGCAATCGTCTACTCTTGAGAACAAGGCTACAATATATATATATATATATATACACAACCCCTCATCTACTCATGAGAGCAAACATAACAATGTCGAGCCTAAAGCATTCAAATAAATCTCATAATCCTCACTTTTTTTTATACACTTTTTCTCACCAGCACTCATATAAAACAACAATTCATGGAGTCATGGTGGAATATACGAAATTTATTTATGGATTCCTAGTTTATTGTAATTTCATATATCTATGAGTGTGATTACATCCATAAAATAAACATATATAAAACCTCTAAACCTTGCGTACTCATCTAACCAAAATAAATGAAATCAATCCATTATCTACATGCAAGTTCAATATCAAACCAACATCAAATAAATAAAACTAAATAAATAAAAAAAACAAAATAAACATAAATCAAGGAAAGTGGGTTTTGCATTGACAATTATTTTTTGAAGATCAAAGAAATACTTGGAGAATTAATGAAACCACCAAAACAAAACTCTAACCTTTTTTTTCCTTTCCTCTTTCTCAGAACTCTCTCTCTCTCTCTCTCTCTCTCTTGGCTTTCTCTCTCGCCGCATGTAGCCCTTTCTTCTTCTTTTTTTAGTGACAATAGTTTTGTTTTTAACCTAATTTATAGTATATTATATTTTACAAATACAACATAAATACAACATATATAAATATGCTATATAAGATCAATATATATAACACTTATATATATATATATATATTCAGATTAATTATATATAATTAAATATCACATAAAATTCTTATATATCCACACAACTAATAAAAATAACTAAAGTAATAATAACAATCATAAATAATGACTTAAGAAAAACTAGGTTTGCTACAAAAAATAGATACAACAATAACAAAAATAAAGCTCTTGGCTCCTAGTTCTCCCCAGCTACTGCCTTGGCCGAGGCATATCATCAGCACTTGAAAATGATTTTCCACATAGGGTGAGCCAAAGCCCAGTAGAGAAACTCTATCACGGTGTATGAATCTTAACAAAGCTATAAGGTGAATGCATATGCAATACTCATGCCAAAACATTTTATATCTCTTTCCAAAAACCATGCAATGTTAGATTTATATCACAATTCATGAAATCATTTTATTTACAATAGAAAATAGGGCAGTGGATACAACACTGGGAATCTCTAGGACGTATCTACAAGTAGGCTACAAGCACTACCAATTGCCATTTTTACCAGTACTAACCAGAAGGCTCAGCACCTATCCGCGCAGGTTTCTAAATTTTCACCAAGGACATACAGGCCAACATAATACCACAACAACACTCCTACCCAAATTCACCAAGGTATTCACCCATTTTTCTCAAAAAAATAAACATTTTCAATGTGTTATATATGTTACAATGCTCAATGTAAATGGATGACAAATTAGTTTCAATTCACCTAATTCTCATGCAATCTCTACAATAATCATAACTATCCTCCGCCGATAGCCCAAAACAAATATCTCTAAACAAATAGATAATTTTCAATAAAGATATACTTTCCAAAATCTCAAAATGGGAGTGATAACGCATATCCAACTCCACCATCATCATCATCATCATCATCATTCCAATTCCATAAAATCAACATCAATTCCATTTTCTCTTTACAAAATCAAATATTCATAATTTAGGGAAAAAATCCCCTTTCTTTAAAAATCAATTCCAAGGATAAAAATCCACAATTTCATCATAACTCAACCACATTTACAAACCCATATTCATATTCAAGAATCTATTTTGAAAACCCTACTTTTCATTTCAAACCAAAACCCTAGCTTTGTTCCAAAAATCCCTAACATCAAGATTTGTTTAAAAAGACAAGTAACCAAGTTAAAAATCATACTAAAATGTGGAGAAGTCCCTACCTCAAAGCTAGAAGATGAGAGAAAGAGTGGAGAAACCTCAACAAAGCTAAAAACTAACTTTGCTCCGATTAGAATTAAGCACTAAGTGAGCTTTAGCTGTTTAACAATGGGACTAGGGTATAGCGATCAATAGATTGAGAGTATTTGGAGGTTGAAGGTGAGGTTTAGAAAGAGAATGTCAAGATTTAGGATTTTGAAATGTTTAGAGAGAGGGAGATAATGAAAAAATGACTCAAAAATTGACTTTTACAGACTGATGTACGTATAGACCACTCGAGCAACCAAAACACCACTTGAACGACCAGACATAAAAGGAGAAACCGCTCGAGTGAAGAACACCACCTTCCCAATACTTTCGCAAACCTACAAAAGTATTAAGAGCTTTAAAAGACCACTCATGCACAAGAAGGGCTGCTCGAGCATAAGAAACACAGCTTGAGCGGAGAATGCCATACTCCTAGTAGTTTTGCAGACCTGCAAAAGTACTGGAAGTTCTCAAAGTTTGCTCGAGCATAAGAAAGTTCGCTCGAGCGAACAACCCAAAATCTAGGCAACAACAGTTTTAAAAAAACTAACTCCAAACCTGTTTCAAACACAACCAAGACACTCTAATAGCCAAACTCAACAAAGAATAAGATGAAAGAAGACATAAACAATCATCAAGACAAGAAATCCTGGATCTAAAACAATGAACGGGTCAGGTTTAAACCAGAATCGTTATATCCCCCATTCTCTCTTTTCTCTCTACACACACTTTCTCCCTCATAGTTTCTTTCATCGACCAGTTAACTGATCTGAGTTCATCGCTGCCAACAACCTTTGTGACATGGCGACATTCATTGTTGCTTACTGTAGCTCCGCTACTGCCATCTCGGCTCCTCGGATTATCTTCTTGTAGTGCTCAAACAGGACTCTCAGGAATTTATGTGCATCAGCTTCAACAACAGAGCTGCGATTGTGGTCAAGACCAGAGTAAAGAAAATGTTGGTGATTGTTGCTGTAGTTAGGATGGTGGCAGATCTCTTTAAATCTCTCCCAAGTAAAGAAAAAGACCTTCAGTATAGCTGGTGGAAGCTTCAAAGGCACCAGAGATTCAGGAGGTGAGGAAGTTGAAGTTGTCACAAGAGCCGGAGATTTAGGCTTCCAAGGAGTTGTCACAGGAGCTGGATATGTAGGCTCCGAAGGCACTGTCGCAAGAGGTGAAGAATGAGTCACTATAGCCACCGGAGTTTGGTCGAAGAAGAAGTTGAAGATTGAGCTTCGACATTAGACAGTATGAAGCACATAAATGTAAAGATGAATGTAGGGTTCTGAGCCATGGCTTCTAGAAAGAGATTATGTTAGGGCTTTCATATGTTGTGTGTAGATTTACTAGAAGATTTGTTCGATGTTATGTTTTCTATGTTGTTTGTGCACTTGAAATGCTTGTGCTAGTTCTTCTTGTGGGAAAAATTTGTCACAGTCCCTCAAAAATTTGTTCAATGATATGTTTTCTATGTTGTTTCTTTGATTTTTTTAGCGAATAATAGAGGGGGGGAAATTGAATAGATAAAAAAAATGAACATATAGGAAAATATTTGAACAAATAATCAAAAAAATTAAACAGATAAAAAATTTTGATAGATAGATTAAAGGATAAAATTGGAAACAAAATATCCTCCAAAATAATAAAATGTATTTCTCACCATAATATTTTACAAAGAGTGTACTTCTCACCAAGAAAAAAATACCCATGAGACCTAAATTCTAATACCTTATACCCTCCTTAGATTAAAATTTTCAACAATTTTCTCTAGATGAAATACATTAAAATGAGTCTCACAATTTCTTAACACACATTCTTAACATCTCTATTATAACACTCACACATTTACTAAATAAATTTTTAACACACAAAGTGGTGGTTTCTTTTTTTCTTTTCGTTTTTTATCAGACACTAATAACACATAATTTTACGTACTAGACTCCTCTCCAGTTATGTATCTAGACTCAAGAGAATGCTATTTGGGCCTATAGAGCCCACCACAAATTTCTTTTGATGATTTAAATCATTTATTTTGTGTGGTTTGTTATATATATCATTCACAAAAAAGTTAAATCGATCTGATTATCGTAACCTATTCAATGTATCACATTTGTCTCTAAAAAAATAGACAAAAAATGTGTTTTTAAAAATAGACCATATATATTTTTAGTGACAAATGTGATAAATTAATTAAATTACGATTATTGAATATACCTTTTTTTTGTTTTTGGTTGAATGATATACATGAAAACCTTATAAACTAAATAATTCAAATTGTCAAATTAAAACTTGCAATTGGTTGGTCATTACACACACCAAATATAAACACTAAACTATACCAAATTCTTTTAGAATAATGGAAAGTCCAGGTATCGATCCACGGTGACAAACGAGAAATTAAACTAATTTAATTGTTAAATTCCTAAATCAATTTTGACAAAAAGATTGATTATTCATAACCTAATAATAATTAAATCAAACAAAGCAAATAGACTAGTAATTATAAATAAGGATGAATTTACTGATTTGGGAAAAAACCTAGGGCAATGAGTTCACCACTAGTTACGTAAATGAGGTTTCAATTTGAAATCAATTATGCTACGGTTTGAACGGAATAATACTTCGTAACTACAAGTTTGAAGCATTTATTAAGAAAATTATCACGTTCAATATACGGGCATGAACCATCTGAAGTAGTACGAATCGTTCGCTCTAAACTAGGGTAGCAACATGACTTGTCCCTCGTAGTATGGTTCGTCTCATACCTTGAATATGAAAGAATAGAAAACTATTGTATGGAAAGCATTCAATAATCACAGAAAGCCGAATACTCGAAGAAATAGTGGAATATATATATATATATATATATGAAATTTCTAAAACACCGTACAATTGTTCAAACCTTTACATAATCAAAAACAAAAAAGAAAAACTAATTACATAGCTAGGGTTTCATCAAAACCCTAGAAAAGAAGAGCCTAACCACTTATGGAGGAGTAAGAAGAGGTGGAAGAGATGGAACCTTCCATGAGAATTTGCTTTGAAGATTGAGAATCACCTTTTTCCAAACCCTAGCCTTCTCTTTCTCCTTTCAAATTTTAGAACCCTAATCCAGCCTCCATTTCTTCTTTTTGTACCTCTGTTGTCTTTTAAACAGGTTTAAAACAGCGGCATAATTTCCGAGGTGCTGCCACATGTGCGGGAAAAGTCAACGCACGGGCGGGAAGCACTTTTCTCCACAAGTCCTGCATTTTTTATTATTTTATGCTCCCACTATGTACAGCCCGATTAACATTAAACAGACATAAAATATATAGTTTGACAAGCAAGTAAAGTTAAGACGTCCTAATTAATGGCCTCAGTGTTGCACAATTCGGCCTTAGTTACATTCCCCAACTTATAACTTGCTAGTCCTTAAGCAAGAAATAAAGAAGGAAAGAGAAAAAAAAATTAAACAAAATCTATCTATCTCCTCTTTCGTGAGAAGAACTGTTGTATTTAGTATATGCAACAAGCCTTTAAACTACAAAGTTACCCCAAGTGGACAAGTAAAGCCTCGTGAGGGTTTCCAGAAATGATACCCACAAACATTAACATATTCACATCTATCCATCAATAATCAATTACACTACACCACTCAAGAATTAACTTGTGTGCCATTACAATGCAATATTAAGACATGATGAGTCACTGAAGACACAGTAGACAAATATGAAGGAATCTATTGAGTAAAGACCTCAATTCAGTATTATACAAATCAAGTTCTATATACTTGTGAATGTTAGTAGAACACATCATCAATAACCTCGATGAAACGTGCAATCTCCATAACTAATTAACTTACCACTATAATAACCCAGTGTAACTCATAATAACTCCCAACATATACAAACAAGATTAAACTTTTGTAACCAGGATTCTCAAAATGTTTTATTTATTTATTTATTTATTTATTTATTTATTTTTATTTTTATTTTTTTGGAAAGACTGTACAATGTCCTGATCCATTAAGCTTTCTAATCAACACTTGTAGCAAGCATTGGGCCAATGACTCCCAAACCTGACAGTTTTAGGGCACTCGGTGTGACAACACCCCTATGAGCTTAATAACTCGAGTTGAAAAGGCTACGAACCCGAACAAGTCTTTTTCTTTATTTTCCTTAACTGTGCAATGTCTAGGTCCCTTAAGTTTTCTAATTAACCCATGTAGTAAGTATTGGCCCAATGACTCCTAAACCAAGTGGTTTTAGGGCACTAGGTGTAAAAACACTGGTAGACACCCCATTTGTGACCAACCTTAAGACTCAGACGTCATCGATTGAGCGCTCGGTGATAATGCATGTTGTGCTCGTTTCAAGTTTCCAGAGTTTTGGCTGAGAGCCTCGCCTCCTGACCTCTGAACTCTTTGTGCTTTGGCTTGGTTTGTGGACCGAACCTTGTTTTCCTTCACTGGAGGGAGGGAGGGGTCTTGAAAACCCCCTTTTGTGGTCGTAGTCCACTTTTCGCGCTTGGAGACTAGTGTTCGATTTTCGGAGTCTTCGGCCGCGCGCCTTGATTTGGGACCACTCAACGTTCTCCGTTTGGCGTGGTTTTTGAACCACACCTTGTTACCTCTGCCTAGACGGACACTGTGGTCTGGGAGACCACTTTTGTGGTCGTAAACCACTTTTGGTGCTCATAGACTAGTTTTCGAGGCTTCCGGCTGAGCTCCTTGCCTCCCGAACTTTCATCTTGCATCCGTTTTGGTTTGTTTTTTGTACAAACCTTGTTTTCCTTGTTTGGAATGTGGTACAAGGGTGGGAGACCAATTTTTTCCCTTGGAGACCACTTTTCTCCCCACCATCCAATTTTCTGGTCGGCCAACTGGTCTCCTTGGTCTTTGGGCCATCTTTTATGGTCGGCCACCACACCACTGCATTGTTTTCATGCTTCAGACTCTCTCCCACCATGGCCGACCAGTTTTCATCTTGGGAGACCACTTATGGTGGTAGGCTGACCACTTCAAGTAGCGGTTTCCAAGTCTAAGTATCAGGCCTAAGGGCATCAGTATTTTGGGGGAATCAATTTTACCTGAGGGCATCAGTTTACAGGGCAGAATTTTGGGCAGAATTCAGTAGAGAGCACAGTCATTTAGCTATGCTCATATTTGTTCCAGTGAAATTAGGCTGAGATGCTGCTTGTTTTCTCTTTTGATAGGTGGTCTTGGAACCGTAGCTTCAGGAGGTTCCAATATCCCCCGAGTACACCAGACTTTTGTTGATAGACTTTGTCAGGTTAGAATTCAGTTTAGAGCAACCAGTGTTTTCCTTCGCTGAGGCAAGGCAGAGAAACGCCAGTCGAGACTCACCTGTTAATCTGATCTGTTAGTCACCAGTCACATCACCTCTGTTCAGTTCAGCAGACTCATGATGACACAGAGTTCAGAAGAAATTGTGATCATGGCAACAACATTAAACCAGGGAATCACTATGCAGGGTGAGACCGATGTTGAAATGCAACGCCCATCTGGGGCACCTACCACACATCTAGTCTTGGAACCCCAATTATCTCAAACCCGTGAGCCCACTACTTTTGAGCTTATGGGAATGATCGGCGAACTTCAGAGAACTGTGGCTGATCTAGCCTTTGGACTATCGGCTCCACCGTCGACCACATCACATGTCAGAAATTTCACGCCAGAAGATTCCCCACTCTTGGGGTGAATTGTGATTGAAATTGGGCAACCTGAAGCCACCCCAAGTTTGGGCAATGACGTGTCGACAACAACCAGACTTCGCACTGATGTAGCGACCCAAACCTTTGACCAAGCTGAGGCAATTAGAAAGAACAAGGTAGGGGCAGTCATCGATCCCTATTAAAACCTTCTATGGGTTGTTGAAGCTTTGAAAGCCGAAGGACTGAACAAACAGCAAGTGCTCGCAATTGTTGCAAAAACTGTGCAGGACACTTTCGCCACTCAGAATGAGAGCAGTTCAAATCAAGGGGAAAACTGGGAGAAGGGCCATCGTACCAGAAACGATCCTTTGAGCTCTAAGTCTACACCCGAAAAAGATCAGAAAACCAAGTCAGCACCTGCCGACCCCTTTGCTGGTGCATCTAGTAAAAATCCACAAACCTCGAAGAATCTACCCCGAGGTCGCAGGGTCTTCCATGCCCTCTATATGCCTTTGTCCAAGGCTCTTCAAATCCTTGTTGAAAAAGGCCATCTCAAACCCCGCGAGCCTCGGCCTCTCCCTAGTCGTCTTCCACCCGGTCATGATGCTACCCTGTATTGTGCCTACCATCAACAAACCGATCATAGCACCGACAATTGCTTTGTATTCGCCACTAAGTACAGGATTTGTTTGACAACAAGGTCATCATCCCACCAAGCTCAGCAAAGTCTATCGTCATTGGATCAGTGAACTTGGGGGATAATACGAATATGTGATCGGGGGATGAACCACCTGCAGGCGGCACTCAGTTTACTCCAGATGTAGCCTATGGCACGCACTGTTTTAAGCATTTGTGAATGCTAGTTTTTATACTTTCTGACTTGGGTATTTAGGTCAGTCTTGTTGTGTTGTATAGAGTCAGTCCTTTTTTTGTACTGCGTTAGTCGGGTCTGTCTTGTTGTATCAAGTCAGTCCTATTTTGTTAAGAGTCAGGTGATTTCGGGGGTGTTACCTCGGACATCACTATCTTGTTTTGTGTTTGTCTTTTGCACCCTTTCTTTTTAGTCTGCTTCTGCCATGGAGCCAGTTACACTAGAAGATCTTAATGAAACAGCAGTGGTTTTCATGCTTTTGTGTTTGGTTTCTACCTTGAGCCAGTTGTGCCGGAAGATTTGATTGAGATGGCGGTACTTTTCACCTGCTCTTCTGTGCCTTGAAATTATTGCATTGACCTAAGTTTTTCAAAACTTTTTGAACATTGTGATGAAAACAAAGTGGAAGGAATTCCTCAGGTTTTAAAAAATTTGATCAATTAAGAGAAAGTGAGATGTGCTAAGCCCTTAATGAATGAAATCATACTTGTTAACGTGAGTACTGAGAAGGATCCTGACTTGATCCAGAATGGTTTTCGCATTGTCTTCAGTGCGAGCGACTAGTCGCTTTCTTAAAAGATTTCAAAAAATGTTTTGCGCCGTCCTGCGAAGACCTGTGTGGAATTGATTTTGAGATTGTGCAGCATAGGATCGCTTTCAGCCTCAAGACTTGACCCCTTTTGCTTTCAAACCTTGAACTTGGATTTAGAATGTTCAATGGTCAACCACAATGTGAGGCTTGTGTGGTTAGATTTGAAGCAGCCCACAAACTAGGGGCAAGAAAGTCAAATCAAGTAGATCAGATGTTATCAAAGGAAGCTTGCAAAGCTAGATCAGAAGCCCCCCCTCAAACTAGGGGCAAAATGTCCAATATGCTTGGACAGTCAAAAATTAGGACTTTTCTCAAGCTAAAGAAGACTGGCAAGAATGCCAAATCCCAGAAGGGTGAAAAGAAGAAAGTATTGCTGAAGGACAATCGAGTTCCTATCCACAACACTAGGGGCAAATTTAGCCCCCATTGGATGGGCTTCTGCATCATCAGCGAACAGCAACCATTCTCCTAGATTCTGATGGCTTCGAGATCTCAAACCATTTGACCTCGACAAAGCTACACTTTTACCCTTGAGAGGCTTGCTGGGCTGAAAACCCGGAAGGGCGACCCAGGCAAAAGTTAGAGCAAGAAAAAGAAATGAAATGAAAAGAAAAATACAAAAAAAAAAGATGAAAAGAAAAAGAAATGAAAAATTCTGAAAAGAAATGAACAAATAAAAGAAATGAAAAATAGAAACGAAGGAATGAAAAGAAAAGAAAAGAAAAACATAGCTCGCAAGGTTGAAAACCCGGAAGGGCAGCCTTGGCAAAAGTTAGAACGTAAAAGGAGAGGTTAATACACGAGTGTACCTTAACCCAGAACTACGTAAGGTTTGATTCCCATGTTTGGGATATGTAAGCAACTTCATTCAAAAGTCCAGCCATAAACACTTCCAAATCGATTGTGTCCATGTAATGGTTCTGATCATCTTTGTCTTCTTTGTATCCGAGAGTTCGGTTATGATCATCACTTTAAGGACTGATTACAATGCGCTATGGTGCCATTCCGACAAGGGGCAACTTTCCATTGCCGTGAGTTGCCATTCAAACAGAGGCAACTTTTCGTTTCCAGATTTGGTGTCGTGCCGTGTCATTCAGACAAGGGGCAATTTTCTATTGTTTTGGATCTGAGGTTGTGCATCTCAAGAGTAAATTTTGTATTGGTCAAGCAGTGGCCATTTCTAAAAATATTTTTTAATAATTTTTAATGAGGTTGACAAATTTTCTTTCGAAAATTATTCCATCTTTTCCAAAACTGGACCATTTCTTGGACCTGAAAAAGGAAAATTTTCAGTGCTCATAACCTAACTTGCATGATTTCAAATCAAAAAGTTAAATAAGTGTGTTAATCTGACTCTCATGTTGGTCAAAATTGTTTTCGTAGAAAACCAAAACAAAAAAATGGTCAAAATGATGAACTAGGGGCACAGTTGAGTCAAGTGTTCTGTCTTTTCCCCATTGTCAACATACTCGCCAAAAAAAGCATTCTACCTATCAGCAAAGGGCCGAAAGCTTTCAACATCCTCCAAGCAACGAGGTATCAAGCCAAGTGCGAAGCATGAATTGGAATGGACCAGGATATTCCACTCCCTCATCTGGACACAATTGATCACTTCCAAATTTCCCGGCAGAGCATCGTCAACCGATGTCAGCTGCAGATTTGCTACACTCCCAGTTGTAGCGCAACCCCTCTATGGGAGAAGCTCACTGTTCTGAGCAGAAGAACAAGAATCTAGCAGAATGCTAGGGGCAAGAGCCCGTAACTTGTTGCTTATACATCAACCACCCAGGGGAGGGATAAAAAATGAGAGATTGAAGAATAGAGAGATGTGCGCTGAGAGAAAAGTGAGAAAAGGGCTTTTCAGAGAAAAAGAGATAGAGTATCAGAGTGATATGAGAGTCACAGATGAGAAAATGCTGGGAAACAATGCTCGGAGAAACTGGCTCCTCGCAAACTGAGAAGACTCTCGTCTTTGTAACACATCTGAGTGTTATGTGTGTGTGTTTTTGTTTGTCTCGATTATTGTTTTGAGTCATTTCGAGTGTTTCTCGAGGTATTTAGGTTGTTTACCCTTTTTTTCATTTGTTGAGTTGTGGTGAGCCGTGTTCAGTCATAGGCTCAATACCGGGTCGAGAATTCATTTCTTAATTTCAAAATAAAATCGTTTTGTGCTCAGAGTGCTGTGTCGTTCTTCATATTTGTGCAAAACAGGATTTGTTCTTTCATAAAACTGTAGGGTTCAACCCAAGTCATGTCAGAACAGTAGAACCAGGACCTATTTGAAGCTATATGGGTTCTGGACTACAAAGCAAAAGAAAAGAGGGAAAATTCGAAGTATCTGAGTGTGTTTCAACTTTAGAAAATTCTGAGTTTGCATTCCGAATGCACCTCTTCAGGCCTTGTCAATGCTCCGAAGTATGAGTGTGCCTCTACCACAAGCTCAAGCCTGTTTCAAAGCATGAATGGCGATCAGAAGTGCTCTCCCTGAGTACCAGTCCCTGCCAGAGACATCTTGGTTGTGTTTGCAATGAGTTCCTAGGGAAAGTTGTGAATCTGGTCAGGAAAGAAAATGGCATTTGTGGTTTCTACATGCAGAAGTTACCCTTTGTTAGCATTTCAGCACCTTTGTACTGCGAGTTGAAGGTAAGTGTTTGAAGAACGCAAGGGGAGATCCCTGTTAGAGTAGAGCGGTTTATCGCCACTCACTCCATGTGGTGCTTTCTAAAGTGCCGCTTTGTTTATTTATTGCATTCCCTAAACATCATGCTCTACATTGCTTGTAACATGTATTGTATCATCGCACTTATTGCATTTTATTTGCATCGTGTGTTATCTTGTATCGTTTATCCTTTCACGCCGGGCAGCGTTTAGGATCGTTGTCCTCTGGGGCTATCTCAGGATGCGTGAAGCGCAGCCCTGGGCGTGTTTTATCTCAGGTTGCATTGTGAACGCGCCTGGGCAATTGTTTTCGAGCCTCTTCTCGCGCTTTCAGCGTGGTTAGAGTGTTCCTTTCCTTACATGATTTCAGCGTGTTTGGAATTCATCTTAGGTTACATTGTCATGTACACCTCTTCGCTTGCGTTATCACGCACGTTCCACTTGTTGCATTGTTATGCATGCTCCTTCTTTCCAAAACACGGGGATATGTCCCTATGTTTCTCCTTCTTTCCGAAACATGGGAATATGTCCCTATGTTTCTCTTTTGTTCCGAAACACAGGGATATGTCCCTATGTTTCTCCTTCTTTCCGAAACACAGGGATATGTCCCTATGTTTCTCCTTTTTTTCCAAAACACCAGGGATATGTCCCTATGTTTCTACTTCTTTCCGAAACACAGGGATATGTCCCTATGTTTCTCCTTCTTTCCGAAACACGAGGATATGTCCCTATGTTTCTTCTTCTTTTCGAAACACGGGGATATGTCCCTATGTTTCTTCTTCTTTCCGAAACATGGGGATATGTCCCTATGTTTCTACTTTTTTCTGAAACACGGGGAAATGTCCCTATGTTTCTCCCTCTCTCCGAAACACTGGGGATATGTCCCTACGTTTCTCCTTCTTTCCGAAACACGAGGATATGTCCCTATGTTTATCCTTCTTTCTGAAACACGGGGATATGTCCCTATGTTTCTCCCTCTCTCCGAAACACAGGGATATGTCCCTATGTTTCTCCTCCCTTTCATCACACAATTTCAGCGTGTTTGGAATTTATCTCAGGTTGCGTTATGTACGCACCTGGGCGGTTTGTTTTCGGACCTCCTCTCATGATTTTAGCATGGTTTGAATGTCCCTTTCCTCACACGATTTTAGCGTGTTTGGAATTTGTCTCAGGTTGCGTTGTTGTTTTGGACCTCCTCTCACGATTTCATCATGGTTTGAGTGTCCCCTTCCTCACACATTTTCGGCGTGTTTGGGATTTGTTTTTCCTCCTTTCATGATTCGAGCATGGTTGGAATATGTCCCCTTTTGCATTTTATCGCGCTATTTTGCGCATCGCACTGTTTTGTGCACCTTACTTGCATTGTGCATGCATTTTATCACGCTATTTTGCGCATCGCACTGTTTTGTGCACCTTACTTGCATTATGCATGCATTTTATCGCGCTATTTTGAGTATCGCACTGTTTTGTGCACTTTACTTGCATTGAGCATGCATTTTATTGCGCTATTTTGCGCATCGCACTGTCTTGTGCACTTTACTTGCATTGAGCATGCATTTTATCACGCTATTTTGCGCATCGCACTGTCTTGTGCACTTTACTTGCATTGAGCATGCATTTTATCGCGCTATCTTGCGCACCTCATCTACACTTGTTAGTGCATTGCATCATCCGTGCTATCTTGCGCACCTTACCTGCACTTGTTAGTGCATTGCATTGTCATGCACTTTTCACTTGCATTGTTATGTGTACACTTAGGTTGCATTGTCATGCACCCCTCCACTTGCATTGTCACGCACTTTTCACTTGCATTGCTATGCATGTTTCCATCGGCATCATATGTGTGCGCGTTTATATTACATCTTGATGTAACGTTGAACATATGTTGTTACTATATTGTAACTGTTGAATTTCTTTCTTTTGCAGGCACGATATTGTATGTACGGTTCATCTGAAGCTGGCGCGACCAGACAATATTGTATGTACGGTTCATTTGAGACTAGCGTGACCAGACGGTATTGCATTTACTCCGCGTGAGACGTAGCAAGAATTGTATAATTCTTACATCCTTTCCGCATGTAATGTAGTTTGGTTCGTATTCGCCTACTTAAACTGTTGCATTTATTTTGTATATTTGCTTCATTACAGCTTTCTTTGCATGATCATAAGTTATGTTCGGCTTCCTGCATGTCATTTGCATTTTGCCCTTGCCTGCGGCCGTATCTCTTTGTTATCTTGCCTGTTTGTCTAAGTCTTCGACCTTGTCAAAAATGGGTCATCTCTGGGCTTTGACATTTACTCCCGTCACTTATGACTTTCGAGTTCTGTCAAAGAGGGGCAACTGTAGACACCCCATTTTTGACTAACCTTAAGACTCAGACGTCATCGATTGAGTGCTCAATGATAATGCATGTTGTGCTCGTTTTGAGTTTCCAGAGTTTTGGCTGAGAGCCTCGCCTCCGGGCCTCTGAACTCTTTGTGTTTTGGCTCAGTTTGTGGACCGAACCTTATTTTACTTCCCTGGAGGGAGGGAGGGGTCTTGAAAACCCCCTTTTGTGGTCGTAGACCACTTTTCGTGCTTGGAGACTAGTTTTCGATTTTCGAATTCTTCGGTCGTGCGCCTTGACTCGGGACCACTTAACGTTCTCTGTTTGGCGTGATTTTTGAACCACACCTTGTTGCCTCTGCCTAGAGGGACACTATGGTCTGGGAGACCACTTTTGTGGTCGTAAACCACTTTTGGTGCTCGTACACTAGTTTTCGAGGCTTCCGTCTGAGCGCCTTGCCTCCCGAACTTTCGCCTTGCATCCGTTTTGGTTTATTTTTGGTACAAACCTTGTTTTCCTTTTTTGGAAGGTGGTACAAGGGTGGGAGACCAGTTCTTTCAATTGGAGACCACTTTCCTCCCCGCCAGCCAATTTTCTGGTCAGCGAACTGGTCTCCTTGGTCTTTGGGCCAGCTTTTCTGGTCGGCCACCACACCACTGCATTGTTTTCATGCTTTAGACTCTCTCCCACCATGGCCGATCAGTTTTCATCTTGGAAGACCACTTGTGGTGGTAGGCTGACCATTTCAAGTAGCTGGCCAACCACTTCAAGTGGTCAGCGCTTTTCTTCACCTTTTTGGAGATATTTTTTGTCCAACTGTGCCAGCTGGAAGGCACCAGAACCATCCTCCATCGTGTATGGAGGGATGGCTTTGAGGCCAAAGCTTGTCCAACAAGCTTGTTGCTTGTTCTCTATAAAGGAGAACCTCCCCCCTCCTCCTCCAGGTTCAATTTTTAGTGCTTGAGCTATACATATACATCTTTGTATCTATCTTACTCTTGCTCTTCATTTTTGTGCCTTAAAATGTAGTTTTATCATACTTTAACACACAAACACACACTCAAACACCATCCTTTTGTTGCTGAGGCTTCTTGAGGTTTGTTTTGGTGGTTTTGGACTGGTTTTGATCCAAGAAAGCTGCTGGAGTAGTAGCCTTGAAGAGGTTCTACAAGGGTAAGTCAACTAGCCCTTTAACCCTTTGTTTTGCTTAAGCTTTTAGACCTATTTGCATGGTGTTTTAGACTTAACTTCCTACTGAAAAAAGTTCTAATTTTTAGTCCTTAAAATATTTTTTTAAGGTCATTTTTGTGTTGGGGGTGGTCGACCCCCTTTTAGGCCTTGTTAGGCCTTGTTTTGAGCCATCCCTTTTGGCTCTTGTTTTAGCCTTTGCATGACCTTTCTACCACTGAAATCCAGAGAATTTTCAGTGGTGGAAAGGTGGTTTTGAGGTCCCAAATAGGAGAGGGTTATCCCCTCTCCTTATGTCTTGAATGCTTGCTTTGAATGCCTCATGTTTGAGCATGTTTGTTAAGCTTATGTTGGCCATATCTTAGCTTGTATTTAGGGTTATTTTGAGATGGAATATCACTGTTTTTGGTTGTCTTGAGCACCTCATGCATGCCTAATACACTTGTAGTGTAATCCTCATAAACTAGTCTTGTATACGTCATGAAGTAGCATGTCATTCTAGCTTGTTTTGAGTTGATTTCAGCATGTTCTAGATATTGTTTTGCCATGTTATACCTCTGTTAAGGTTTGGTTTAATGGCCCCTTGCATGCACCATACACTTGTAGTGCATTTCCATGAACCAGCCTAATGTGTACCATCCTTTAGACTATCATTCTAGCATGCTTTTGGCTTAACTCTAAGAAGCTTTTGTCCATGTTTTAGCATGCTCTAGCTCTGGTTTGTGTTGTTTTGGTCATGTATGCCATGCTTTGTATAGCTATAGTACATTCTAGCTTGTTAGCTTTGTGTATCGAGTCCACTAGCATGCATTACTTGGACTATTTTCATGATTTGGCATCATTTGTAATATGATTTCAGTCCATGTTTCATGTTCATGCACCTACATTTTTCACTCTTTCAATGCGTTGGAGGGTTTGCCTTTTATTGCTTAAACATGAGTCTTTGCGTATGCCTTCATGCCTAAGCTTGCGAGCTATCATTTCAGTAGTGCGTCTTTGGGGTTATTTTGCCATGATATAACTCTGATTTTTGTTGGGGAAGCCATCTCATGTTTGGTCTTGATAGGTGTAGTGTAATCCACCTTATTTGCCTTGCATACATCATGCCTTATGCCCTTCATGCTAGCTTGTTTTGGCTTCCTTCCATACATGTTTTAGACTCATTTTGACATGTTCTAGGACTGTTTTGGGTTTCCTTGACCATATGCTTCATGTTTTGCATAGTTTTAGTACAAATGCCTATGCTAGCTTCAAGCTTCGGGCACCATAGCATGCTTCATTTGTGTTGTGTACATGATTTGGCATCATTTACCATGACGTTTCAGAGCATGTAGTATTGTCATGTTCCCACTTCATTCACTCTGTAAGTGCCTTTGAGTGTTATGCATTATTGCCTTGTTTATGGCCTAGCATGTATGCCATCTTGCCTAGGTCCTTGAGCCCCCATCTTAGCATGTTATGGTCTTTGTTTAGACCTAATTAAGCTTTGTCCGTGACTGGTTCATGCCTTTGTGCCATGTATTGCATGCCCCCTTTGTAGTCCTCTTTACTAGCTTCATGCTTTAAGGACCCTAGTATTCCATGCTTACATTACTTGAGTGATTAGGCATCATTTCTTGTTGATAGGCCAATCCATGTGCATGCTTGCCTTGCCCTTTTGTGCCTTAGTTTCATCACCATGGCCATTGATTTGGGCATGACTGAGGTCTTTCCATTTTTGGTTTAAGTCCATTGAGCACATTATTCGCATTATGGATGCTTATGTTCTTTGCATTGCGTATGCTAGGTAGTTACATTGGATTGAGTATTCCATGTTGTTACATCGCATTGTATATGCCATGTTGTTCATTGCATTGTGTATGCCATATTCTTTGCATTGTGCATGCTTATGTTACATCGCATTGAGTATGCCATGTTGTTCATTTCATTGTATATGCCATGTTCTTTGCATTGTGCATGCTTATGTTACATCGCATTGAGCATGCCATGTTGTTCATTGCATTGTGTATGTCATGTTCTTTGCATTGCGTATGCTAGGTTGTTACATTGCATTGTGTATGCCATGTTATTTGCTTGCATTTGTTTGAAATAGGTGTTAGTCCAAACACGGGAAACAAAGGGGTGTTTCATACTTGAAGTGATGAAACGTGCCTTAATTCTCGGTCGCCGACGCTCTTGACCATACATGATAGAGTTCTAGGCTTTATGTGTTTATGTGTGCATTCATTTTACATTGAATTGTGTAATTTGGCTTCTCGGCCATCATGCATCGAGATGCATGATTGGTGGCCCGAGGGTCGAGAACCACGCTCCCTTGAGCTTATGAAATGATAGGGAGGGTGGTTGTGCACACATATCTTGCAAATACATTGCCATGCCCTTTCTTGCTCTCTGTTACAATAAATTGGAGAAGTGCAGCAAAAACTAGCTGGCCGACCACTTTTTCTGGTCTGCAGCAACAAAAAGTGGTCAGCCAGTGGCTAGAAGCACTCTTAGGTGGTCGGCCATCCTCCCATAGGTCCCCAAGGTGAGTTAGAAGCTTTCTGGAGCTTTGTGCAAGGTTCTGAGAACAATTGCAAACAGAGGCAAGTTGGGGCATCATGACGGATTTCCGAACGAGGCGGCCGAGCATGCATACACTCTTCTCCCTGAGGGCCTTATTGCTTTATTGTTTTACTTAGCTAATTTTCTTAGCCAGTTTATGCTTTGGTTTGTACTTAATTAGTTAATGCGCTTAACTATTCAATTCATGTTGTGATAGCTTAATTAATTAGCTTGTTAGTTAATTAATTTTGTGATGTAATAATTAGTTTAATTAGCTTAGATTAGCTAGTTAGCTCTTTATTCGGACCCTCCGTCGAGAGGGCCAATTGTTGTAATAAGCGTGCGTGTGTGTGATGCATGTCTTCCAACCCCCATTTCTTTCTCCCTTTTACTTAACCGCTTACGATGGTTAGTTTTAAGGCATATTTTGTTTAGCATACCTTATGCATGCATGCGTGCATCCATTCATCTGTATTGCATGCACCGAGCTCGGCGCATCATACTAACTGTATTGTACTTCAATTCCAATTTGAATACATGTACCAAGTTGGATTTCATATGACATGATTAGAATAGCCGAGCCTATTTTAATTGCATTCTCACATGTGTTGCATTAGCCATCTTAACATGAACTAGGATCATGCATGATTTCTAACTAGTTCTTTGTTTTAGCTTGGAGTATACTATGAGTGTTTATGCTTTAGCATACTGCATGTGTGTTAATGTTGCCATGAATGCATGCTTGCCATGAGGCTAACTACTTATTTGATTAACTGCCTGAATGCCTGTGGATGAAGGTTGGATTGCTTGAATTGGAACAATTCATCAAAATTCTCATTTTAGCCTACTTGCGAGTAGCAAACTTCAAATCATTTTCACAAACGAATATGCAATGTTTTGTTCCAACTTAGGCAATCTAGTCTATACTTGTTTGCTGTGCGCATAACATAGTAATTCTAGGTTAATAACTGGAATAAGAACACATGTGTTTTCAAAAACAAAATATCATGCTTGGTAAAGGCCGATCTTTTGATCGGGCGAGCGGGGGTACTCATTGCATGACCTTCCCCTCTCGTACCCAAGTTCCTGAGCCAAGGCAACTTTGGTGATGACGGACACGTGGCCTTAGGCACGAGTCAGGGTTTCCTAAATTCTCCCAAAAAAAAATATTTAGGTGGGGACTCTGTATCTGGCAAAACAGTCCATGTTTGGCACTTCTTTATAAAAAATCAATTTTTCAAAATAATTTGCCGGATTTGGACTCTTTGGTGATTTATTGGTCTCACGTTGCACTTTGTGAGATTAGATTCAGAACCGTGACATGAGTCCGAACTTGTAGTAGCCTAAAGAACAAAACGAAATTCGCGCCATCGCAGCGCGGAGTCCGGGGAGTTCTCCAGGGCACGTCTACAGTTTCTGGCGACTCTGCTGGGGAGTTAGAGAACTTGACTCGAGCTCATGATATCTTGTTTTGTTTACACTTATGTGTTTATTTGCATTGCATTTGCATTGGTGCGCCTAGGACACCGTGTTTGCCGTATGCTATTCCTGAACGGTTTGCCAGAGGCTTGCTTTGAGAAGCGTGCCATAAGGTTGATCGGTTGTGGGCTCTGCCACGACGGGAACACAAACTCCGATTTTTACCGGGGCACCGCTTTTGACCATTCGACCTAGTGCATATTGAAATCCATAGTGACTAATCCAAACTAGGACATGTTGCTTACCCGGTTGTAGGTTATTTGAAACCGCTGCGTGCGTAGTGAAACCCTACCCCAACATAGGGGTGTTTTGGCTCTCACTTGCTTGCTATGTGCTTTTAGAGTGTGCCCCTACAGGGATGCATATATCAGTTTGCAAGTCTGAGTATCAGGCCTGAGGGCATCAGTATTTTGGGGGAATCAATTTTACCTGAGGGTATCAGTTTACAAGGCAGAATTTTGAGCAGAATTCAGTAGAGAGCACAGTCATTCAGCTATGCTCGTATTTGTTCTAGTGAAATTGGGCTGAGATGCTCCATGTTTTCTCTTTTGCTAGGTGGTCTTGGAACCGTAGCTTCAGGAGGCTCCAATATCCCCCGAGTACACCGGACTTTTGCTGATAGACGGTGTTAGGTCAGAATTCAGTTCAGAGCAACCAGTGTTTTCCTTCGCTGAGGCAAGGCAGAGAAACGCCAATCGAGGCTCACCAGTTCATCTGATCCATTAGCCACCAGTCACATCACCTCTGTTCAGTTTAGCAAACTCATGATGACGCAAAGTTCAGAAGAAATTGTGATCATGGCAACAACATTAAACCAGGGAATCACTATGCAGGGTGAGACTGACGCTGAAATGCAACGCCTATCTGGGGCACCTACCACACATCCAGTCTTGGAACCCCAACCATCTCAAACCCGTGAGCCCATTATTTTTGAGCTTATGGGAATGATCGACGATCTTCAGAGAACTGTGGCTGATCTAGCCTTTGGACTATCGGCTTCGTCGTCAACCACATCACATGCCAGAAATTTCACGCCAGAAGATTCCCCACTCTTGGGGCGAATTGTGATTGAAATTTGCCAACCTGAAGCCACCCCAAGTTTGGGCAATGACGTGTCGACAACAACCGGACTTCGCACTGATGTAGCGACCCAAACCTTTAACCAAGCTGAGGTAATTGGAAAGAACAAGGTAGGGGCAGTCATTGATCCCTATGAACACCTTCTGTGGGTTGTTGAAGCTTTGAAAGCCGAAGGACTGAACAAACAGCAAGCACTCGCAGTTGTTGCAAAAACTGTGGAGGACACTTTCGCCACTCAGAATGAGAGCAGTTCAAATCAAAGGGAAAACCGGGAGAAGGGCTATCGTACCAGAAATAATCCTTTGAGCTCTAAGTCTACACCCGAAAGAGATCAGAAAACCAAGTCAGCACCTGCCGACTGGTGCATCCAGCAAAAATCCACAAACCTCGAAGAATCTACCCCGAGGTCGCAGGGTCTTCCATGCCCTCTATATGCCTTTGTCCAAGGCTTTTCAAATCCTTGTTGAAAAAGGCCATCTCAAACCCCTCGAGCCTCGACCTCTCCCTAGTCGTCTTCCACCTGATCATGATGCTACCTAGTATTGTGCCTACCATTGACAAACCGGCCATAGCACCGACAATTGCTTTTGTCTTCGCCACGAAGTACAGGATTTGTTTGACAACGAGGTCATCATCCCACCAAGCTCAGCAAAGTCTATCGTCACTGGATCAGTGAACTTGGGGGATAATACGAGTATGTGATCAGGGGATGAACCACCTATGGGCAGCACTCGGTTTACTCTAGATGTGGCGTATGGCACCCACTGCTTTGAGCATTTGCGAATACTAGTTTTTGTACTTTCTGACTTGGGTATTTAGGTCAGTCTTATTGTGTTATATAAAGTCAGTCCTTTTTTTGTACTGCATTAGTCGGGTCTGTCTTGTTGTATCGAGTCAGTCCTGTTTTGTTAAGAGTCAGCTGATTTCAGGGGTGTTACCTCGGACATCACTATCTCGTTTTGTGTTTGTCTTTTGCACCCTTTCTTTTGAGTCTGTTTCTACCATGGAGCCAGTTACACCAGAAGATCTAAATGAAACAGCAATGGTTTTCATGATTTTGTGTTTGGTT
Source organism: Camellia sinensis (assembly GCF_055761805.1). NCBI lineage: Eukaryota > Viridiplantae > Streptophyta > Magnoliopsida > Ericales > Theaceae > Camellia > Camellia sinensis. The sequence goes on along the minus strand of NW_028128998.1, from coordinate 242,667 downwards.
TCTGCCTTGAGACAGTTGTCCCAGAAGATTTGATTGAGATGGCTGTGCTTTTCACCTGCTCTTCTGTGCCTTGAAATTATTGCATTAACCTAAGTTTTTCAAAACTTTTTGAACATTGTGATGAAAACAAAGAGGAAGGAATTCCTCGGGTCTTAAAAAATTTGATCAATTAAGAGAAAGAGAGGCGTGCTAAGCCCTTAATGAATGAAATCACGCTTGTTAACGTGAGTACTGAGAAGGATCCTGGCTTGATCCATAATGGTTTTCGCATTGTCTTCAGCGCAAGCGACTAGTCGCTTTCTTAAAAGATTTCAAAAAATGTTTTGCGCCATCCTGCGAAGACCTGTGTGGAATTGATTTTGAGATTGTGCAGCATAGGATCACTCTCAGCCTCGACACTCGACCCATTTTGCTTTCAAACCTTGAACTTGGATTTAGAATGTTCAATGGTCAACCACAATGTGAGGCCTGTGTGGTCAGATTTGAAGCAGCCCACGAACAAGGGGCAAGAAAGTCAGATCAAGTAAATCAGATGTTATCAAAGGAAGCTTGCGAAGCTAGATCATAAGCCCCCCCTCGAACTAGGGGCAAAAATGTCCAATGTGCTCGGAGAGTCAAAAATTGGGACTTTTCTCAAGCTAACGAAGATTGGCAAGAATGCCAAATCCCAAATGGGAAGAAAGAAGAAAGTATTGCTGAAGGACAATCGAGTTCCTATTCACAACACTAGGGGCAAATTCAGCCCCCATTGGATGGGCTTTTACATCATCAGCGAACAGCAACCATTCTCCTGGATTCAGATGGCTTCGAGATCTCAAACCATTTGACATGGAAAAAGCTACACTTTTACCCTTAAGAGGCTCGCTGGGCCGAAAACCCGGAAGGACGACCCAAGCAAAAGTTAGAGCAAGAAAAAGAAAAGAAAAGAAAAGAAAAGAAAAATACAAAAAAAAAAAAGATGAAAAGAAAAAGAAAAAGAAATGAAAAATACTGAAAAGAAATGAACCAAAAAAAGAAATGAAAAATAGAAAAGAATGAATGAAAAGAAAAGAAAAACATAGCTCGCAAGGTTGAAAACCCGGAAGGGCGACCTTGGCAAAAGTTAGAGTGTAAAATGAGAGGTTAATACACGATTATACCTTAACCCCGAACTACGTAAGGCTTGATTCCCATGTTTGGGATATGTAAGAAACTTCATTCTAAAGTCCAGCCATAAACACTTCCAAATCGATTATGTCCATGTAATGGTTCTGATCATCTTTGTCTTCTCTGTATCCGAGAGGTCGGATGTGATCGTCACTTTAAGGACTGATTACAGTGTGTTGTGGTGCCATTCAGACAAGGGGCAACTTTCCATTGCCGTGAGTTGCCATTCAAACAAGGGGCAACTTTTCGTTGCCAGATTTGGTACCGTGCCGTGTCATTCAGACAAAGGGCAATCTTCCATTGTTTTGGATCTGAGGTTGTGCATCTCAAGAGTAAATTATGTGTTGGACAAGCAGTGGCTGTTTGTAAAAATAGTTTTTGAGAATTTTTAATGAGGTTGACTAGTTTTCTTTCAAAAATTATTCCATCTTTTCCAAAATTGGACCATTTCTTGGACCCGAAAAAGGAAAATTTTCAGTGCTCATAGCCTGACTTGCATGATTTCAAATCAAAAAGTTGAATAAGTGTGTTAATCTAACTCTCATGTTGGTCAAAATTATTTTCGTAGAAAACCAAAACAAAAAAATGGTCAAAATGATGAACTAGGGGCACAGTTGAGTCAGGTGTTCTGTCTTTTTCCCATTGTCAACATACTCGCCAGAAAGGGCATTCTACCTGCCAGAAAAGAGCACAACTGAAGCTAACAGCAAAGGGCCGAAAGCTCTCAACATCCTCCAAGCAACGAGGTATCAAGCCAAGTGCGAAGCACGAATTGGAATGGATCAGGATATTCCACCCTCTCATCTGGACACAATTGATCACGTCCAAATTCCCTGGCAGAGCATTGTCAACCGATGCCAACTGCAGATTTGCTACACTCCCAGCTGTAGCACAACCCCTCTGTGGGAGAAGCTCACTATTCTGAGTAGAAGAATGAGAATCTAGCAAAATGCTAGGGGCAAGAGCCTGCAACTTGTTGCTTATACATCAACCACCCAAAGGAGGGATAAAAAATGAGAGATTGAAAAATAGAGAGACGTGCGCTAAGAGAAAAGTGAGAAAAGGGCTTTTAAGAGAAAAAGAGATGGAGTGTCAGAGTGATGTGAGAATCACAGATGAGAAAAGGGTGGGAAACAACGCCCGGAGAAACTGGCTCCTCGCGAACTAAGAAGTCTCTCATCTTTGGAACACATCTGAGTATTGTGTGTGTGTGTTTTTGTTTGTCTCGATTATTGCTTTGAGTCGTTTCGAGTGTTTCTCGATGTATTTAGGTTGTTTACCCTTTTTTTCATTTGTTGAGTCATGGTGTGTCGTGTTCAGTCATAGGCTCAATACCCGGTCGAGAATTCATTTCTCAATTTCAAAATAAAATCGTTTTGTGCTCAGAGTGCTGTGCCGTTCTCCATATTTGTGGAAAACAGGATTTGTTCTTTCATAAAACTGCAGGATTCAACCTAAGTCATGTCAGAACAGTAGAACCAGGACCCATCTGAAGCTATATGGGTTCCAGATTGCAAAGCAAAAGAAAAGAGGGAAAATTCGAAGCATCTGAGTGTGTTTCAACTTCAGAAAATTCTGAGTTTGCGTTCCGAATGCACCTCTTCAGGCCTTGTCAATGCTCCGAAGTATGTGTGTGCCTCTACGTCAAGCTCGAGCCTGTTTCAAAGCATTAATGGCGATCAAAAGTGCTCTCCCCGAGTACCAGTCCCTACCAGAGGCATCTTGGCTGTGTTTGCAATGAGTTCCTAGGGAAAGTTGTGATTCTGGTCAGGAAAGAAAATGGCATTTGTGGTTTCTACATGCAGAAGTTACCCTTTGTCAGCATTTCAGCACCTTTGTACTGCGAGTTGAAGGTAAGTGTTCAAAGAACGCAAGGGGAGATCCCGGTCAAAGTAGACCGATTTACCGCCACTCACTCCATGAGGTGCTTTCTAAAGTGCCGCTTTGTTTATTTATTGCATTCCCTAAACATCATGCTCTACATTGCTTGTAACATGTATCGTATCATCGCACTTATTGCATTTTATTTGCATCTTGTGTTATCATGTATCGTTTATCCTTTCACGCCGGGCAGCGTTTAGGGTCGTTGTCCTCCGGGGCTATCTCAAGACGCGTGAAGCGTAGCCCTAGCCATGTTTTATCTCAGGTTGCGTTGCGCACGCGCCTGGGCAGTTGTTTTCGGGCCTCTTCTCACAACTTCAGCGTGGTTAGAGTGCTCCTTTCCTCACACGATTTTAGCGTGTTTGGAATTCATCTTAGGTTGCATTGTCATGCACACCTCTTCGCTTGTGTTGTCACGCACATTCCACTTGTTGCATTGTTATGCACGCTTCTTCTTTCCGAAACACATGGATATGTCCCTATGTTTCTCTTTCTTTCCAAAACACGAGGATATGTCCCAATGTTTCTTCTTCTTTTCGAAACACGGGGATATGTCCTTATGTTTCTCTCTCTCTCCGAAACACGAGGATATGTCCCTATGTTTCTCTTTTGTTCTGAAACACAGGGATATGTCCCTATGTTTCTCCTTCTTTCCGAAACACAGGGATATGTCCTTATGTTTCTCTTTCTTTCCGAAACACGGGGATATGTCCCTATGTTTCTCCCTCTCTCCAAAACACCGGGGATATGTCACTATGTTTCTTCTTCTTTTCGAAACACGGGGATATGTCCCTATGTTTCTCCCTCTCTCCAAAACACCGGGGATATGTCCCTATGTTTCTCCTTCTTTCTGAAACACGGGGATATGTCCATATGTTTCTCCTTCTTTCCAAAACACAGGGATATGTCCCTATGTTTCTCCCTCTTTCCGAAACACGGGGATATGTCCCAATGTTTCTCCTCTATTTCCTCACACGATTTCAGCGTGTTTGGAATTTACCTCAGGTTACATTGTGTACGCGCCTGGGCAGTGTAGACACGCCCCGAGGACTCCCGAAACTCCGTGCTTGCGAAGGCGCGAAATCTCATTTGCTCTCTAGTATACTACAGTTTGGACTCAAATGTCACGGTTCTGAATCTAATCTTGCAAAGTACAATGCAAGACCGATAAATCACCAAAGAGTCCAAATCCAGCAAATCATTTTTGGAAAACTGATTTTCGTAAAGAAGTATCAAACATGGACTGCTTTGCCAGATATAGAGTCACCACCTAAATGTTTATTTTGGAAGAATTTAGGAAACCCTGACTCGTTGCCTAAGGCCACGTGTCCGTCATCACAAAAGTTGCTTCGGCTCAGGAACTTGGGTACGAGAGGGGAAGGTCAAGCAATGAGCACCCCCGCTCGTCCGATCAAAGATCGGCCTGTACTAAGCATGATATCTTGTATTTGAAAACACATGCGTTCTTATTCCAGTTATTAGCTAGAATTACTATGTGATGCGCACAACACACACGTATAGGCTAAATCGCCTAATTTGGAACAAAGTATTGCATATTTGTTGTTCGAAAAACAGTTTGAAGTTTGCTACTCGCAAGTATGCTAAATCGAGGATTCAATGAATTGTTCCAATTCAAGCAATTCAACCTTCATCCACAGGCATTCAGGAAGTTATATCACATAAGCAAATAGCCTCATGGCAAGCATGCTATCATGGCAATACTTACACACATGCAAGGATGCTAAAGCATAAACACTTACCTAGTACTACGAGCCAAAATAATAGCTAGTTAGTAATCATGCGTGATCCTAGCTATGTTTAAGATGGCTAATGCAACACATGCAAAACGTAACGAGAAATAGGCTCGGCTATTCTAAGATGGCATATGAGATGCGACAATTCGATACATGTATTCAAGTAGGAATTGAAATACGATGCAGTTAGTATGATGCGCCGAGCCCGGTGCATGCAGTACAGATGAATGATGCAAACATGCATAGCATAAGGATGCTAAATGAAATATGCCCTAAGACTAATCATCGTAAGCGGTTAAGTAAAAGGGAGAAAGACGTGGGGTTGGAAGACGTGGGGTTGGAAGACATGCACACACTCACGCACACTTATTACAACAATTGGCCCTCTCGACGGAGGGTCCGAAAGAATAATACAAATCAACTAATTAATAAACTAACAAGCTAATTAATTATTACATAACTCTTAACTAATTAAACAAATTAATTAAACTACAAAAAAAATTGTAACGCGGCCTCGATAAGAGGGACAAATGCGTGCTCGATCGGCTTCGCTCGGAAATCCGTTGCCATGCCTCTGTTTGCACTATTTTGCACCTCTGAAAACTGTGAAAAGTCGTATGATGCTCTAGAACCACTTCATGGACATGCTAAGAGGCCATCGGCCAAATGGTGAAGCCATCAGCCAAAGGAAAGGTGTCATCGACCATTTCTGAGGTCATCGGCCAAACACTTTTAGCCGATCGGCACACCAGATAGCCGATCGGCCGTCTTTTCCTGCAAAATCCTATTTTGCTGTAGCATAAGACAAACAGAGGTATGGCAATACATTTGCAAGACAATGTTTGCAACTACACCCCTTATCATGTTTGAGAATCAAAGGTGTGTAGTTCTCGACCCTCAGACCACCAATCACGCATTCCAATGCATGATGGCCAAAGGAGCCAAGTGTGCAATTCGATATGGAATGAATGCACAAAATCACATAAGGGGCCTCAACCTCTATCATGTTGGAAGCAAGGCATGCACACACAATGCTATACAAACATGAGAGCATGATGCGATGAAATTACCATGCAACAACATGTAATAGAATTAGCATGTAACAACATGTGATGTACCAAATATGCAACAAGCATGCAACAACATGCAAGGCAAGCATGCAACAACATGCGAAGACGGACTTAAACTAAAATGGACAGCTCTCAAACATGCCTAAATCAGTGGCCAACAGTACTAAAATGATGGTACCAAAATGCAAAACAAACATGCATGCCAATTGGCCCATAAGCTAGGCAACATGACACAACTCCCAAACATGAGCAAGGTGTGACAAACATGAGAATGTGGCAATGCAATAAGCTCTGAAAATATGTGAGGAATGATGCCAAATCAACCAAACAAAGCAAGTATAGCATGCAAGAAAGCCTAAAGCTTAAGGCTAACCAAGGGACTCAAGCCATGGCTATGCAAGGCAAGCCCCAAAGGAGCCAAGGGCTATCAAAATAGTCCCATGGCAGATCAAAATAGGACCAAAAACAAGCTTAAACTTAGCCAACACAAGCTAGAACAAAAGTCCAAAAGCATGAGGCATGGAAGGCTACAAAAGAGGTGTTGTACTACACCTATCAAAACCAAACATGGCATGACTTAACCAATGAAAAATAGAGTTATGGCATGGTAAAACAGGACCAAAAACGCACTTAGATGGCATCCCAAAGACCTAAGCATGGAGGCATGCATAATGATCCATTCATGAGGCATGAAACATCAACCTCCCAATACATGAAAAGATGACAAATGCAAGTGTGCGGCTACACTACATTGACTGAAATCTCATATGGAATGATGTCAAATCATGAGAATGGTCTGAGTAATGCATGCTAATGACTTGGATACTCAAAGCTAACAAGCTAGATTGAACCGTGGCTATACCAAACAATGCAAGCATGACCAAAACAACACCAAACAGACCTTAAGCATGATAAAACAAGGCTAAAAGCTTCTTTGGGTCAAGCCAAAATCATGATAAAAACATGGCTTAAAGTACAAAGCATGTTAGGGCAATTTCCTGGAAATGCACTACAAGTGCATGAGGCATGCAAAGGCTAACCAAACCAAACCTAAACAGAGGTATAACATGGTAAGACAACACCAAATACATGCTAAAAAGGGCACAGCATAGGCTAGAACGACTTGCTACTTCATGAAGCATACAAGACTAGTGTGTGTGATTTACACTACAAGTGTAGAAACCATGCATGGAGTGATCAATCCAAGCAAAAATAGTGGTAAGCCTCAGAAAAATAACCACAAATACATGCTAATACACAAGCTAAAACAAGCCTAACAAACATGCTCACACATGAGGCATTCAAGGCAAGTATTGAAGACACAAGGAGAGGGCATGACCCTCTCCTTTTTGGGACCTTAAAACACCATCCCCACCACTAAAATCCCTCTGGATTTCAATGGTGAGAAGGCCAAAACAAGGTGATCCCAAAGCTCACAAAGAAGGCACAAAAGCAAGGCCAAACAAGGCCTAAGGGGGGGTAAACAACCCCAAACAAAAAAGTGACCTTAAACAAAGGTCTCAAGCATGCAAAATCAGAAATTTTATCAATTTAGAGTTAAGCTTAAAACAATATGCAAATAGGTCTAAAAACTTAAGCAAGAATGGGGTATCAAAAGGTTAGTTGCTCATCCTTGAAGAACACCTTCAAGAACAAAGCTCTAGTACCTTTCTCTGATCAAAACCACTTCAAGAACTCTGAAACCAACTCCTAAGGACCTCAGCAACCAAATGATGGTGTTCTACTAGGTGTTTGTGTGCAATAGTAAGACAAAAAGACACTTTAGAGCACAAAACAAGGATCAACAAAGAGATATAGATACAATGTATATCTATCTCTCAAGACTCCTTTTTCTAAACCTCTGAGAAGGGAGGAGGGGCTCCCTTCTTATAGAATTCCAATTCACAAGCTTGTTGAGCAAGCTTGAGTCTTGAAACAAATCCCTCCATACACGGAGGATGAGAATTGTGGATACCAACTATCACAGCTGGCAGAAAATATCTGCAAAAAGCAGATGGAAAGGTCTCAGCTCAAAAATATGGCCAATTGACCAACATAAGTGCTAATCGACCAAAAAGAGTGCCAATCAGCCAACACTTTTGGCTGATGGAAAGAACACAAGGCCGATGGCATCAAGCTTTGGCCGATGGGTTGAGGGAATGGCTAACAGGCCACCCTCTCCCCTCAGAAGCAAAACACAAGTCCTTGGTCCACAACCAAGCACAAAACAGACAAGTTGAGAGATCCTAAGGCAAGGCGCGCGTCCGAGACCTCCGGGAACTCAAAACGAACGCGAGCATAGATGATCATCGAGTGTTCAAACGATGACGTCCAAGTCTTGAGGACGGTCAAAAATGGGGTGTCTACAGTTGCCCTTCTTTGACAAAACTCAAAAGTCATAAGTGACGGGAGTGAATGTCAAAGCCTAGAGACGACCCATTTTTGAAAAGGCCGAAGACTTAGACAAGCATACAAGGTAACAAAGATATGCGCCCGCAGGCAGGGGCAAGATGCAAATGACAATGCTCGATGCCGAACATAACTTATGATCATGCAAAGAGAGCTGTAATGAAGCATAACATGCAACAGTTTAAGCAAGCAAATAAGAATCGAACTACATTACATGCAGAAAGGATGTAAGAGAATTATACAATTCTCACTACGTCTCACGCGGAGTACATACAATACCGTCCGGTTCGTCTGGTCGCGACAGCTTTAAATGAACCGTACATACAATATCGTGCCTGCAAAAGAAAGAAAATTAACAGGTAAAATATCGTTAGAAATATGCATAGCAATGCAAGTGAAAAGTGCATAACAATGCAAGTAGAACGGGTGCGTGACAATGCAACCTAAGGGTGCGAAACAACGCGAGTTGAGTGTAACACATAATAATGCGGTGAAAACAAGCATAACAATGCAAGTGAAGTGTTCATGACAATGTAATGCACTAACAAGTGCAGGTAAGGTGCGCAAGATAGCGCAATGCAATGCACAAAACAATGCGATGCGCAAGATAGCATGAATGAAATGCAATGCACAAAATAGTGCGATGCGCAAGATAGCATGAATGAAATGCAATGCACAAAATAGTGCGATGTGCAAGATAGCGTGAATGAAATGCAATGCACAAAATAGTGCGATGCGCAAGATAGCATGAATGAAATGCAATGCACAAAACAGTGCGATGCGCAAGATAGCGCGAATGAAATGCAATGCACAAAACAGTGTGATGCGCAAGATAGCGTGAATGAAATGCAATGCACTAACAGGTGTATATGAGGTGCGCAAGATAGCGCGATACAATGCACAAAACAGTCGATGCGTAAGATAGGGCGAATGAAATGCAATGCACTAACAGGTGCATATGAGGTGTGCATGATAGCGCGATGCAATGCACAAAACAATGCGATGTGCAAGATAGCGCGAATGAAATGCAATGCACTAACAGGTGCATATGAGGTGCGCAAGATAGCGCGATGCAATGCACAAAACAGTGCGATGTGCAAGATAGCGCGAATGAAATGCAATACACTAATAGGTGCAGATGAGCCGCGCAAGATAGCGCGATGCGCAAAATAGCGCGATGCGCAAAATAGCGCGAATGAAATGTAATGCACTAACATGTGCATATGAGGTGCGCAAGATAGCGCGATGAAATACACAAAAAAGTGTGATGCGCAAAGATAGCGCGAATGAAATGCAATGCACTAACAGGTGCATATGAGGTGCGCAAGATAGCGCGATGCAATGCACAAAGCAGTGCGATGCGCAACATAGAGCGAATGAAATGCAATGCACTAATAGGTGCAGATGAGGTGCGCAAGATAGCGCGATGTAATGGAATGCACTAACAAGTGCAGATGAGGTGCGCAAAATAGCGCGATGCAATGCACAAAACAATGCGATGCGCAAGATAGCGCGAATGAAATGCAATGCACTAATAGGTGCATATGAGGTGCGCAAGATAGCGCGATGCAATGCACAAAACAGTGCGATGCGCAAGATAGCGCGAATGAAATGCAATGCACTAACAGGTGCAGATGAGGTGCGCAAGATAGTGCGATGCGCAAAATAGCGCGAATGAAATGCAATGCACTAACAGGTGCATATAAGGTGCGCAAGATAGCGCGATGCGCAAAATAGCGCGAATGAAATGCAATGCACTAAAAGGTGCATATGAGGTGCGCAAGATAGCGCGATGCAATGCACAAAATAGTGCGATGTGCAAGATAGCGTGATGCGCAAAATAGCGCGAATGAAATGCAATGCACTAACAGGTGCATATGAGGTGCGCAAGATAGCGCGATGAAATGCACAAAACAATGCAATGCGCAAGATAGCACGAATGAAATGCAATGCACTAACAGGTGCATATGAGGTGCGCAAGATAGCGCGACGCAATGCACAAAACAGTGCGATGCGCAAGATAGCGCGAATGAAATGCAATGCACTAACAGGTGCATATGAGGTGCGCAAGATAGCGCGGTGCAATGCACAAAACAATGCGATGCGCAAGATAGCGCGAATGAAATGCAATGCACTAACAGGTGCAGATGAGGTGCGCAAGATAGTGCGATGCGCAAAATAGCGCGAATGAAATGCAATGCACTAACAGGTGCATATAAGGTGCGCAAGATAGCGCGATGCGCAAAATAGCGCGAATGAAATGCAATGCACTAAAAGGTGCATATGAGGTGCGCAAGATAGCGCGATGCAATGCACAAAATAGTGTGATGTGCAAGATAGCGTGATGCGCAAAATAGCGCGAATGAAATGCAATGCACTAACAGGTGCATATGAGGTGCGCAAGATAGCGCGATGAAATGCACAAAACAATGCGATGCGCAAGATAGCACGAATGAAATGCAATGCACTAACAGGTGCATATGAGGTGCGCAAGATAGCGCGACGCAATGCACAAAACAGTGCGATGCGCAAGATAGCGCGAATGAAATGCAATGCACTAACAGGTGCATATGAGGTGCGCAAGATAGCGCGGTGCAATGCACAAAACAATGCGATGCGCAAGATAGCGCGAATGAAATGCAATGCACTAACAGGTGCATATGAGGTGCATACTCCAACCATGCTGGAATGACGAGAAGAGGAAAAACAAACAATCAAGTGCGTACACAACACAATCTGAGATAAATTCCAAACACGCTGAAATCGTGTGAGGAAAAGGACGCTCAAACCACGTTGAAATCGTGAGAGAACGTCCAAAACAACCAGCCCGGGCGCGTATACAACGCAACTTGAGATAAATTCCAATCACGCTGAAATCGTGTAAGGAAAGGGACGCTTAAACCACGCTGAAATCGTGAGAGGAGATCCAAAAACAACCCGCCCAGGCGCGTATACAACGCAACCGGAGATAGCCCCGGGGGCCGACGATCCTAAATGCTGCTCTGCGTAAAAGGATAAACGATAGAAAATAACACAAGATGCAAATAAATGCAATAAGTACGATGATACGATACATGTTACAAGCAATGTAGACCATGATGTTTAGGGAATGCAATAAACAAATAAAGCGACACGTTAGAAAGCACCTCATGGGATGAGTGGCGGTGAACCGCTCTACTCTGATGGGGGATCTCCCCCTGTGTTCCCCGAACACTTACCTCCAACTCACAGTACAAAGGTGCTGAAAGGCTGACAATGAGCAACATCTGTTGGGGAAGTCATGGATGCCGCTTTTCTTCCTGATCATTTTAACAACTTTCTCTCAGGAACTCATTGCAAACACAGCCAAGATAACTCTGGCGGGAAATGGTACTCAGGGAGAGCACTTTTGATTGTCATTCTGGCTTGAAGCTGTCAACACAGTATTCGGTTCACTTTGAACACACAGCTTGTACAGCACACTACTCATTCTGAACACATAGCCCATAATACAGTACTCGGTTTACTTTGAACACACAGCTCGTATAACACACTGCTCATTCTAAACACACAGCTCATAGCACAGTACTCGGTTTATTTAGCACACAGCTCATTCTGAACACACAATTCATTCTGAATATACAGGATGTAATAACGAAATATACAGAAGTTGAAACAAACTCAGATGCTACAAATTTTCCCTCTTTGCTTTTACCCCACAGCCCGAAACCCATACAGCTTCAGATAGGTTCTGGTTCTACTATTCTGACATGACCTGGGTTGAACCGTGCAGTTTTACGAAAGAACAAATCATATTTTGCACAAATGTAGAGAATGGCACAGCACTCTGAGCACAAAACAAATCATCTTGAAATTTAAGAAATGAGGTCTTAACTGGGTATTGAGCCTACAACTGATCACAGCAAAAATGACTCAACAATATAAAACAAAAGGTAAACAACCTAAACACATCGAGAAACACTTGGAACGGCTTAAAGCAAGAATCGAGACAAACAAAACAAAAGACACGACACACAGACGTGTTCCAATAGCAAGAGACCTCTCAGTTCACGAGAAGCCAGTTTCTCCGGGTGTCATTTCCCACCCTTTCTCATTTATGATTCTCACATCACTTGGCACTCAATCTCTATTTTTTTTGAAAAAGCCCTTTTCTCACTTTTTCTCTCAGTGCACAACTCTCTATTCTTCAATCTCTCATTTTTTTATCCCTGCCCTGGGTGGTTAATGGATAAACAAGAAGTTGGGGGCTCTTGCCCCTGGCATTCTGCTAGATTCTCATTCTTCTGCACACAACTAGTGAATTTTCATATAGAGGAGTTGCGACAGGTTGTGCAGTAGATCCATAGCTGACGGCGGTTGGCGACGCCCTTGGCCAGTATGGATGTGATCAGACCTGTCTAGATGAGAGAGTTAAATATCCTGATCTAATCCATTTCGCGCTTCGCACTTGGCTTGATACCTCGCTGCTTGGAGGATGTTGAGAGCTTTCAGCCCTTTTGATTAGCTTCCGCTGTGCCCTTTTTGGCGAATACAGTGCCCTTTCTGGCAAGTATGTTGACAAGGGGGAGAAGACAGAAAACCTAACTCAACTGTGCCCCTAGTTCATCATTTTGACCATTTTTTGTTTTGGTTTTCTACTAAAACCATTTTGACCAATATAAGAGTTAGATTAACATACTTGTTCAACTTTTTAACTTGAAATCATGCAAGTTAGGTTATGAGCACTAAAAATTTTCCTTTTTTGGGTCCAATAAATGGTCCAGTTTAGAAAAATGGAATAATTTTTGAGAAAATTAGACAACCTCAGTAAAAATTCTCAAACACTATTTTTGCAAATGGCCACTGCTCGACTAACATGGAACCTACTCTTGAGATGCACAACCTCAGATCCAAAACAATGGAAAATTGCCCTTTGTTCTAAAGGGCACTGCACAGCAACAGAAGGTTGTCCCTTGTTTGGATGGCGCCGCAGCACATTGTATGGCAACGGGAAGTTGTCCCTTGTCCGAATGGCACCGCAGCGCATTGTAATCAGTCCTCAGAGTGACGATCACAACCAAACTCTCGAATACAGAGAAGTCAAAGATGATCAGAACCATTGCATGGACACAGTCGATTTGGAAGTGTTTATGGCTGGACTTCAGAATGAAGTTGCCTACGTATCCTAAACATGGGAATCAAGCCTTACGTAGTTCCGGTTTAAGGTACACTCGGGTATTAACCTCTCCTTTTGCGCTCTAACTTTTGCCAAGGCCGCCCTTCCGGGTTTTCAACCTTGCGAGCTTTGTTTTTCTTTTCTTTTTATTCTTCTTTTTTTTTTCTTCTTTCATCTTTTCTTTTCATTTCTTTTCAGAATTTTTCTTTTCTTTGCATTTTCATTTTCTTTTCTTTTTCTTCTTTTTTCATCTGCTCTAACTTTTGCCTGGGTCGCCCTTCCTGGTTTTCGGCCCAGCGAGCCTCTCAAGGGTAAAAGTTTAGCTTTGTCCGGCCCAGCGAGCCTCTCAAGGGTAAAAGTTTAGCTTTGTCCATACTGAATGGTTTTGAAATCTCGAAACCATCTGAATCTAGGAGAGTGGCTGCTGTTCACTGATGATGTAAAAGTCCATCCAATGGGGGCTGAGTTGCCCCCAGTGTTGTGGATAGGAGCTCGATTGTCCTTCAGCAATAGTTTCTTCTTTCCTCCCTTCTCGGATTTGGCATTCTTGCCGATCTTCGTCTTTGACTCTTCGAGCGCATTATCTGACATCTTTCGCCCCTAGTTTGAGGGGTGTTTCTGATCTAGCTTTGCAAGCTTCCTTTTGATCATATCTGACCTTTTTGCCCCTAGTTCGAGGGCTACTTCAAATCTAACCACAGAGGCTTCCTTTGATGTTAACCGTTGAACATTCTGAATTAAGGTTCAAGGTTTGAAAACAAGGGTGTCAAGTCTCGAGGCCGAGAACGATCCTAGACTGCACAATCTCAAGAGTGATTCCACATAGGTCTTCGCAGGACCGCGAAAAACATATTTTGTTTTTGAAATCTTTTAAGAAAGCGACTAGTTGCTCTCGCTGAAGACAATGTAGAACTAATCTAGATCAAGCCAGGATCCTTCTCAGTACTCACATCAACAAAACATGATCTCACTCATTAAGGGCTTAGCATGCCTCTCTTTCTCACAATTGATCAAATTTTACAAATCCCAAGGAATTCCTTCCTCTTTGTTTTCACCACAATGTTCAAAAAGTTTTGAAAAACTTAGGTCAATGCAATGATTTAAAGGCGCAGAAAAGCAGGTGAAAAGCACTGCCGTTTCATTCAAACTTCTGGAACAACTGGCGCAAGGCAAAAGCAAACACAAGAGTGTGAAAATTACTGCTGTTTCACTCAGGTCTATTGGCACAACTGGCTCCATGACAGAAACAGACTCAAAAGAAAGTGAAAAGACAAACACAAAACAAGCAAGTGATGTCCAAGGTCACGCCCCTGAAATCACCCGACTCTAACAAAACAGGACTGACTCGATACAACAAGACAGACCCAACTGACATAGTACAAAAAGACTGACTATATACAAGACAACAAAACTGACTGAATGCCCAAGTTAGAAAGTACAAAAAAACTAGCATTCGCAAATGCTCAAAATAGTGCGTGTCATATGCCACATCTGAAGTAAACTGATCACTGCCCGCAAGTGGTTCGTCCCCTAATCACATCACATTATCCTCCAGGTTCACTGATCCAGTGACAACAGACTTTGCTAAGCTTGGTAGAAGGATGACCCCGTTATCAAACAAATCATGTACTTCGTGGTGAAGACGAAAACAATTGTCGGTGTTATGACCAATTTGTTTATGGTACACACAGTACTGGGTAGCGTCATGACTAGGTGGGAGACAACTAGGGAGAGGGCTAGGCTTGAGGGGTTTAAGATGTCCCTTTTCAGCAAGGATTTGAAAAGCCTTGGACAAAGGCATATAGAGGGCATGGAAGACCCTGCGACCTCGGGGTAAATACTTTGAGGTTTGTGGATTTTTGCTGGATGCACTAGCAAAGGGGTCAGCAGGTACTGGCTTGGTCTGCTGATCTTTCCCGGGTGTAGAATTAGGGTTGGAAGGAACAGTTCTGCTATGACGACCCTTCTCCCGATTTTCCCCTTGGCTCGAACTGCCCTAGTTTTGAGTGACAAAGGTGTCATCCAGTTTTCGCAGCAACTGCGAGCACCTGCTATTTGTTCAGTCCCCCAGCTTTCAAAGCCTCAATAGCCTGCAGAAGTTGTTCATAAGGATCAATGTCTGCCCCCACCTTGTTCTTACCACTTACCTTAGCTTGGTCGAAGGTTTGGGTTGCCACATCAGTGCGAAGTCCTGTTGTTGTCGACATGTCATAGCCAGTACTTGGGATGGTTTCAGGTTGACTGAGTTCGATTACAATTCGCCCCAATAGCGGGGGCTCTTCTGGCATGAAATTTTCGGCATATGATGTGGTCGATGGCGGAGCTGACATGTCATAGCCACATTCCCTGTCCTATTTTGTCAGGAGCTAGGGTTTCACTATGTACGCAGCGGTTTCAAATAACCTACAATCGGGTAAGCAACTTGTCCTAGTTTGGAATAGTCACTATGGATTCCGATATGCACTAGGTCGAATGGTCAAAAAGGGTGCCTCGGTAAAAATCGAGGTTTGTGTTCCCATCGTGGCAGAGCCCGCAACCGGTCAGCCTTATGGCACGCTTCTCAAAGCATGCCTCCGGCAAATCATTCAGGAATAGCATATGGCAAATACGGTGTCCTAGGCGTACCAATGCAAATGCAATGCAAAGAAACACATAAGTGTAATCAAAACAAGATATCATGAGTAGGAGTCAAGTTCTCTAGATCCCCAGCAGAGTCGCCAGAACCTGTAGACGCGCCCCGAGGACTCCCGAAGCTCCACGCTTGCGAAGGTGCGAAATCTCGTTTGCTCTCTAGCATACTACAGTTCGGACTCAAATGTCACGGTTCTGAATCTAATCTTGCAAAGTACAATGCAAGACCGATAAATCACCAAAGAGTCCAAATCCGGCAAATCATTTTTGGAAAACTGATTTTTGTAAAGAAGTGCCAAACATGGACTGTTTTGCCAAATACAGAGTCGCCACCTAAATGTTTATTTTGGGTTAATTTAGGAAACCCTGACTCGTTGCCTAAGGCCACATGTCCGTCATCACCAAAGTTGCCTCGGCTCGGGAACTTGGTTACAAGAGGGGAAGGTCATGCAATGAGCACCCCTGCTCGCCCGATCAAAGATCGGCCTGTACTAAGCATGATATCTTATTTTTGAAAACGAATGCGTTCTTATTCCAGTTATTAGCTAGAATTACTATGTGATGCGCACAACACACAAGTATAGACTAGATCGCCTAATTTGGAACAAAGCATTGCACATTTGTTGTTCGAAAAATAGTTTGAAGTTTGCTACTCGCAAGTAGGCTAAATCGAGGATTCAATGAATTGTTCCAATTCAAGCAATCCAACCTTCATCCACAGGCATTCAGGTAGTTATATCACATAAGCAAATAGCCTCACGGCATGCATGCTATCATGGCAATACTTACACACATGCAAGGATGCTAAAGCATAAACACTTACCTAGTACTTCGAGCCAAAACAATAGCTAGTTAGTAATCATGCGTGATCCTAGCTATGTTTAAGATGACTAATGCAACACATGCAAAATGTAACTAGAAATACGCTCGGCTATTCTAAGATGGCATATGAGATGCGACAATTCAATACATGTATTCAAGTAGGAATTGAAATACGATACAGTTAGTATGATGCGCCGAGCCTAGTGCATGCAGTACAGATGAATGATGCAAACATGCATAGCATAAGGATGCTAAATGAAATATGCCCTAAGACTAACCATCGTAAGCGGTTAAGTAAAAGGGAGAAAGACGTGGGGTTGGAAGACATGCACACACTCATGCACGCTTATTACAACAATTGGCCCTCTCGACGGAGGGTCCGAAAGAATAATACAAATCAACTAATTAATCAACTAACAAGCTAATTAATTATTTCATAACTCTTAACTAATTAAACAAATTAATTAAACTACAAAAAAAAATAGTAACGCGGCCTCGATAAGAGGGACAAATGCACGCTCGATCAGCTTCGCTCGGAAATCTGTTGCCATGCCTCATGATGCCTCTGTTTGTACTGTTTTCCACCTCTGAAAACTGTGAAAAGTCGTGTGATGCTCTAGAACCACTTCATGGACATGCTAAGAGGCCATCGGCCAAATAGGGAAGCCATCAGCCCAAGGAAAGGTGTCATTGACCATTTCTGAGGTCATCGGCCAAACACTTTTAGCCGATCGGCACACCAGATAACCGATCGGCCATCTTTTCCTACAAAATGTTGTTTTGCTGTAGCAAAGGACAAACAAAGGTATGGCAATACATTTGCAAGACAATATTTGCGACTACACCCCTTATTATGTTTGAGAATCAAAGGTGTGTAGTTCTCGACCCTCAGACCACCAATCACGCATTCCAATGCATGATGGCCAAAGGAGCCAAGTGTGCAATTCGATATGGAATGAATGCACAAAATCACATAAGGGGCCTCAACCTCTATCATGTTTGATCAAGAGGCAAGACATGCACACACAATGCTATACAAACATGCAAGCATGATGCGATGAAATTAGCATGCAACAACATGTAATGGAATTAGCATGTAACAACATGTGATGTACCAAATATGCAACAAGCATGCAACAACATGCAAGGCAAGCATGCAACAACATGCGAAGACGGACTTAAACTAAAATGGGCAGCTCTCAAACATGCCTAAATCAGTGGCCAACAGTGCTAAAATGATGGTACCAAAATGCAAAACAAACATGCAAGCCAATTGGCCCATAAGCTAGGCAACATGACACAGCTCCCAAACATGAGCAAGGTGTGACAAACATGAGAATGTGGCAATGCAATAAGCTCTGAAAATATGTGAGGAATGATGCCAAATCAACCAAACAAAGCAAGTATAGCATGCAAGAAAGCCTAAAGCTTAAGGCTAACCAAGGGACTCAAGCCATGGCTATGCAAGGCAAGTCCCAAAGGGGCCAAGGGCTATCAAAACAGTCCCAAGGCAGATCAAAATAGGACTAAAACAAGCTTAAACTTAGCCAACACAAGCTAGAACAAAAGTCCAAAAGCATGAGGCATGCAATGCTACAAAAGAGGTGTTGTACTACACCTATCAAAACCAAACATGGCATGACTTAACCAATGAAAAACAGAGTTATGGCATGGTAAAACAAGACCAAAAACCCACTTAGATGGCATCCCAAAGACCTAAGCATGGAGGCATGCATAATGATCTATTCATGAGGCATGAAACATCAACCTCCCAATGCATGGAAGAGATGACAAATGCAAGTGCGTGGCTACACTACATGGACTGAAATCTCATATGAAATGATGTCAAATCATGAGAATGGTCTGAGTAATGCATGCTAATGACTTGGACACTGAAAGCTAACAAGCTAGGTTGAACCATGGCTATACAAAACAATGCAAGCATGACCAAAGCAACACCAAACAGACCTTAAGCATGATAAAACAAGGCTGAAAGCTTCTTTAGGTCAAGCCAAAATCATGATAAAAACATGGCTTAAAGTACAAAGCATGTTAGGGCAATTTCCTGGAAATGCACTACAAGTGCATGAGGCATGCAAAGGCTAACCAAACCAAACCTAAACAGAGGTATGACATGGTAAGAAAACACCAAATACATGCTAAAAAGGGCACAACATAGGCTAGAACGACATGTTACTTCATGAAGCATACAAGACTAGTGTGTGTGATTTACACTACAAGTGTAGAAACCATGAATGGAGTGATCAATCCAAAAAAAAATAGTGGTAAGCCTCAGAAAAATAACCACAAATACATGCTAATATACAAGCTAAAACAAGCCTAACAAACATGCTCACACATGAGGCATTCAAGGCAAGTATTGAAGACATAAGGAGAGGGGATGACCCTCTCCTTTTTGGGACCTTAAAACACCATCCCCACCACTGAAATCCCTCTGGATTTTAGTGGTGAGAAGGCCAAAACAAGGTGATCCCAAAGCTCACAAAGAATGCACAAAAACAAGGCCAAACAAAGCCTAAGGGGGGGGTAAACAACCCCAAACCAAAAAGTGACCTTCAACAAAGGTCTCAAGAATGCAAAATTAGAAATTTTATCAATTTAGAGTTAAGCTTAAAACAATATGCAAATAGGTCTAAAAGCATAAGCAAGAATGGGGTATCAAAAGGTTAGTTGCTCACTCTTGAAGAACACCTTCAAGAACAAAGCTCCAGCACCTTTCTCTGATCAAAACCACTCCAATAACTCTGAAACCAACTCCTACAGACCTCAGCAACCAAAGGATGGTGTTCTACTAGGTGTTTGTGTGCAATAGTAAGACAAAAAGACACTTTAGAGCACAAAACAAAAATCAACAAGGAGATATAGATACAAATGTATATCTATCTCTCAAGAAGCTCACAAACAAGGCACAAAAGCAAGGCCAAACAAGGCCTAAGGGGGGGTAAACAACCCCAAACCAAAAAGTGACCTTAAACAAAGGTCTCAAGAATGCAAAATCAGAAATTTTATCAATTTAGAGTTAAGCTTAAAACAATATACAAATAGGTCTAAAAGCTTAAGCAAGAATGGGGTATCAAAAGGTTAGTTGCTCACCCTTGAAGAACACCTTCAAGAACAAAGCTCCAGCACCTTTCTCTGATCAAAACCACTCCAAGAACTCTGAAACCAACTCCTAAGGACCTCAACAACCAAAGGATGGTGTTCTACTAGGTGTTTGTGTGCAATAGTAAGACAAAAAGACACTTTAGAGCACAAAACAAAAATCAACAAGGAGATATAGATACAAATGTATATCTATCTCTCAAGAAGCTCACAAAGAAGGCACAAAAGCAAGGCCAAACAAGGCCAAAGGGGGGGTAAACAACCCCAAACCAAAAACTGACCTTAAACAAAGGTCTCAATCATGCAAAATCAGAAATTTTATCAATTTAGAGTTAAGCTTAAAACAATATGCAAATAGAACTAAAAGGTTAGTTACTCACCCTTGAATAACACCTTCAAGAACAAAGCTCCAACACCTTTCTCTGATCAAAACCACTCCAAGAACTCTGAAACCAACTCCTAAGGACTTCAGCAACCAAAAGATGGTGTTCTACTAGGTGTTTGTGTGCAATAGTAAGACAAAAAGACACTTTAGAGCACAAAACAAAAATCAACAAGGAGATATAGATACAAATGTATATCTATCTCTCAAGACTCCTTTTTCTAAACCTCTGAGAAGGGAGGAGGGGCTCCCTTCTTATAGAATTCCAATTCACAAGCTTGTTAAGCAAGCTTGAGTCTTGAAACAAATCCCTCCATACACGGAAGATGAGAATTGTGGATACCAGCTGTCACAGCTGGCAGAAAATATCTGCAAAAAGCAGATGGAAAAGTCTCGGCTCAAAAATATGGCCGATCGACCAACATAAGTGCCGACCGACCAAAAGGAGTGCCGATCGACCAACACTTTTGGCCGATGGAAAGAACACAAGGCCAATGGCATCAAGCCTTGGCCGATGGGTTTAGGGAATGGCTAACAAGCCACCCTCTTCCGTCAGAAGCAAAACACAAGTCCTTGGTCCACAACCAAGCACAAAACAGACAAGTTGAGAGATCCTAAGGCAAGGCACGCGGCCGAGACCTCCGGGAACTCAAAACGAACGCGAGCATGGATGATCATCGAGTGTTCAAACGATAACGTCCAAGTTTTGAGAACGGTCAAAAATGTTCATTGCATTGTGTATGCCATGTTCTTTGCATTGTGCGTGCTTATGTTACATCGCATTGAGTATGCCATGTTGTTCATTGCATTGTGTCATGTTCTTTGCATTGCGTATGCTAGGTTGTTACATTGCATTGTGTATGCCATGTTATTTGCTTGCATTTGTTTGGAATAGGTGTTAGTCCAAACACGGGAAACAAAGGGTTGTTTCATACTTGAAGTGATGAAACATGCCTTAATTCTCGGTCGCCGACGCTCTTGATCATACATGATAAAGTTCTAGGCTTTATGTGTTTATGTGTGCATTCATTTTACATTGAATTGTGCAATTTGGCTTATCGGCCATCATGCATCGAGATGCGTGATTGATGGCAAGAGGGTCGAGAACCACACTCCCTTGAGCTTATGAAATGATAGGGAGGGTTGTTGTGCACACATATCTTGCAAATACATTGCCATGCCCTTTCTTGCTCTCTGTTACAGCAAATTGGAGAAGTGCAGCAAAAACTGGCTGGCCAACAAGAAAAACTAGCTGGCCGACCACGTTTTCTGGTCTGTAGCAACAAAAAGTGGTCGGCCAGTGGCTAGAAGCACTCCTAGGTGGTCGGTCATCCTCCCACAGGTCCCCAAGGTGAGTTAAAAGCTTTCTGGAGCTTTGTGCAAGGTTCTGAGAACAATTGCAAACAGAGGCAAGTTGGGGCATCACGACGGATTTCCGAACGAGGCGGCCAAGCATGCATACACTCTTCTCCCTGAGGGCCTCATTGCTTTATTGTTTTACTTAGCCAATTTTCTTAGCCAGTTTACGCTTTGGTTTGTACTTAATTAGTTAATGCGCTTAACTATTCAATTCATGTTGTAATACCTTTATTAATTAGCTTGTTAGTTAATTAATTTTGTGATGTAATAATTAGTTTAATTTGCTTAGATTAGCTAGTTATCTCTTTATTCGGACCCTCCGTCGAGAGGGTCAATTGTTGTAATAAGCGTGCGTGTGTGTGATGCATGTCTTCCAACCCCCATTTCTTTCTCCCTTTTACTTAACCGCTTACGATGATTAGTTTTAGGCATATTTTGTTTAGCATACCTTATGCTTGCATGCGTGCAACCATTCATCTGTATTGTATGCACCGAGCTCGGCGCATCATACTAACTGTATTGTATTTCAATTCCAATTTAAATACATGTACCAAGTTGCATTTCATATGACATGATTAGAATAGCCGAGTCTATTTTAATTGTATTCTCGCATATGTTGCATTAGTCATCTTAACATGAACTAGGATCATGCATGATTTCTAACTAATTCTTTGTTTTGGCTTGGAGTACACTGTGAGTGTTTATGCTTTAGCATACTGCATGTGCGTTAATGTTGCCATGAAAGCATGCTTGCCATGAGGCTAACTGCTTATTTGATTAACTGCCTGAATGCCTGTGGGTAAAGGTTGGATTGTTTGAATTGGAACAATTCATCAAAATCCTCGTTTTAGCCTACTTGCGAGTAACAAACTTCAAATCATTTTCACAAATGAATATGCAATGTTTTGCTCCAACTTAGGCGATCTAGTCTATACTTGTTTGCTATGCGCATAACATAGTAATTCTAGGTTAATAACTGGAATAAGAACACGTGTTTTCAAAAACAAAATATCATGCTTAGTAAAGGCCGATCTTTTGATCGGGCGAGCGAGGGTGCTCATTGCATGACCTTCCCCTCTCGTACCCAAGTTTCCGAGCTGAGGCAACTTTGGTGATGACGGACACGTGGCCTTAGGCACGAGTCAAGGTTTCCTAAATTCCCCCAAAATAAAATATTTAGGTGGCGACTCTGTATCTGGCAAAGCAGTCCATGTTTGGCACTTCTTTATAAAAATCAGTTTTCCAAAACGATTTGTCGGATTTTGACTCTTTGGTGATTTATCGGTCTCACATTGCACTCTGTGAGATTAGATTCAGAACTGTGACATGAGTCCGAACTTGTAGTAGCCTAAAGAACAGAACAGAATTCCCGCCCTCGCAGCGCGGAGCCCGAGGAGTTCTCCGGGGCACATCTACAACACTCCTACGAGCTTAAAAACTTGAGTTAAAGAGGCTATGAACCCAAACGAGTCAAGTGTTTTTTTTTTTTTTTTTTTTTGAGAATCAAGGCTAGTCATTTATTCTTTCCTGCAACACTAGCAATTATTAATGATGTACACCAGGGATTATAATAAAGAGGTCATGGCTATGATAGTGTGTTCATGTGAGTCAAGGCATACTCATGATAAGTGTACTAACATCACAACCACAAATAACTATCTTAGTGCAAACCTCAATAAACCATTTTCATACAAGTCTACTGTGCTCCCCAATTAACATATGCAAATATCAACACCCTACTAGCAACAAATCAACATCAAGTGAAGTAGTACAATCAAGTGAAGTAGGTATAAGCATGAATTATGAGCCAAATAAAAATGCACAAAAGAAAATACCCTCATCCCCTAACTTGAATATGACATTGTCCTCAATGAAAGAAAATGCTAAGTAAATAGGCAAGCGAGAATATTACCAGAGATTGTAGGTGCACATCTAGGTAGGCAAATAGTAACACACACACACACACACACACACACACAAACTTCTTTTTTTTTTAGAAAGAGAAATAACTAAAAGTAAATACAGAAATAAAAGAGACAAAGAAAATGATAGTCTAGTACTATTGAGAATCTGGTGGTGGCGATGGGGGGAAATACTGGGCAAACAAGGCGTTCATCAATTTCCATGTCTCGAATGCTTCGTCCTGAACCCGGGCACCGAGCTGATCAAAACGTTGCTGGTTGGACTCTCGATATGTATAAAAGTCAGTTTGCAGTGATGCAACTGACTGCTGAATGTCGAGCTGGCGAGCGTTAAGCTGGTCGAAAGCCACCTGAGCATAGTCCCGATGCACCTGAAAATCCGTGTGCAACCCCATGAGGATCTAGTGGTGGTTGTGAATATTACCAGAGATTGTAGGTGCACATCTAGGTAGGCAAATAGTAACACACACACACACACACACACAAACTTCTTTTTTTTTTAGAAAGAGAAATAACTAAAAGTAAATACATAAATAAAAGAGACAAAGAAAATGATAGTCTAGTACTATTGAGAATCTGGTGGTGGCGATGGAGGGAAATACTGGGCAAACAAGGCGTTCATCAATTTCCATGTCTCGAATGCTTCGTCCTGAACCCGAGCACCGAGCTGATCAAAACGTTGCTGGTTGGACTCTCGATATGTATAAAAGTCAGTTTGCAGTTGTAACAGGCCCGCGGGGGACCTCGCCACAGCTCGGACTCGACTTTTCGTAGTCACGGTTCTAAATCTGAACCAAAGAGTCCAAATCCGGCAAATCGTTTTAGGAAAACTGATTTTTGAAAGAAGTGCCAAACATGGACTGCTTTGCCAGATACAGAGTCGCCACCTAAATATTTTATTTTGGGAAATTTAGGAAACCCTGACTCGGTGCCAAAAGGCCACGTGTCCGTCATCACCAAAGTTGCCTCGGCTCGGGAACTTGGGTACGATTGGGGAAGGTCACTTCGTGAGCACCCCCGCTCGCCCGGTCATAGACCGGCCTCTACTAACCATGATATCAATTTTTGAAAACATTGTGAGTTCTTATTCCGGTTATTAGCCTAGGTTACTATGTGATGCTCACAGCATATAAGTATAGACCGGGTCGCCCGAATTGGAATAAAACATTTCATGTTTGTTTTTGAAAATGGTTTGCTACCCGCAGGTAGGCTTGAAACATTTTGATGATTCATTCCAATTCAGATAACCCAACCTTCACCCACAGGCATTCGGGCAGATATATCAGATAAGCACATAGCCTCATGGTAAGCATGCTATCATGGCATTCATTCACACGCATGCGAGGATGCTAAAGCATAAAGCTTACCGAGTACTCCAAGCCAAAAACAGAAACTATATTAGAAATCATGCATGATCCTAAATATACAAAAATGCTTAATGCAACACATGCAAAATGCAACTATAGTAGGCTCGGCTATTCTAAGATGGCATATGAAATGCTACAACTAACATGTATTCAACTTGGAATTGAAAGTACAATGCAGTTAGTATGATGCGCCGAGCCCGATGCATGCAATACAGATGAATGATGCAAACATGCTGTCATACTGTATGCTAATTGAAATATGCCCTAATCTAACCATCAAAAGCGGATAAATGAAAGGGAGAAAGACGTGGGGTTGGAAGACATACATCACACTCACCCACACTTATTACAGTTGTGCCCTCACTCGGAGGGTCCAAATAAATAATACAGTCCAAATATTACAGTCCCCAAATAAAAGAATATTACAGTCCAAAATATTACAGAATTCTAATTAATTAATGAATTAACTAGAAAGCAAATAAAACTGGCGTGCAAGCCAGGGACCGCCTTGCTTCTGATGGATGATGCATGTCCGGATTGTCTTGCGCGGAAATCCACCGGAATGCCCCAATTAGCCTCTGTTTACACCTGTTATTCTTGAAAAGCGTGCCAAGTCCCGGAAAGTTGCTGATTCCTGGTTTTGCTGCAACAGAGAGCAGGAAAGGGGCATAGCAATGTATTTGCACAAATATATGCATGTCTCGATCCTCGTGCCACCAATCACGCATACCGAGGCATGATGGCCGAGGAGTC
Organism: Camellia sinensis; assembly: GCF_055761805.1. Lineage (NCBI taxonomy): Eukaryota > Viridiplantae > Streptophyta > Magnoliopsida > Ericales > Theaceae > Camellia > Camellia sinensis. The sequence continues at coordinate 216,893 of NW_028128998.1, read as the reverse complement.
GAAATGCACAACTCAATATAGGATGAATGCACATGAAACTACAGTTAAAACCTAACTCCATCATGGGTAATCCGGAGTGTCGGTGACTGGGGAATTGAGACACATTCCGTCACTCAGAGTACGAAATGTACCTCGTTTCCCGTGCCCGGGCTAACTCCTTTTCCGGACACGATGCAATATGCATGATATGCATGAAATGCAACTAAGATGCAATCCTCACACACAGAATGCTATGAAAATGAGATGCCTCGAAATGCGTGCACGCGGGCACGCAAACCGAGGCGATAATATGTGTCTCAAAATACGTGCACGCGGGCACGCAAACCGAGGCGATGATATGTGTCTCGAAATGCGTGCACGCGGACACGCAAACCGAGGCGATGATATGTGTCTCGAAGTACGTGCACACAGGTACGCAAACCGAGGCAATGATATTTGTCTCGAAGTACGTGCACGCGGGCACGCAAACTGAGGCAATGCTAGAATATGATGAAATGACATGGGAATGACAAATGGGCTTATACCAACATGAGTGAGCCGCAGCCACACTCATGGGATGCCGTCGGATAAAAAAAATGAAGTGCCTTGAAATGCGTGCATACTGGCACGCAAACCGAGGCAATGCTAAAATGATATGAAAATGACATGGAAATGACAAATGGGCTTATACCAACATGAGAGAGCCTCAGCCACACTCACATCGGATGCCGATGGCAGAAAATGAAGTGCCTCAAAATGCGTGCACACTGGCACGCAAACTGAGGCAATGCTAAAATGATATGAAAATGACATGGAAATGACAAATGGGCTTATACCAACATGAGAGAGCCTCAGCCACACTCACATCGGATGCCGATGGCAGAAAATGAAGTGCCTCGAAATGCGTGCACACTAGCACGCAAACCGAGGCAATGCCAAAATGATATGAAAATAGCATGGAAATGACAAATGGGCTTATGCCAACATGAGAGAGCCTCAGCCACACTCACATCGGATGCCGATGGCAGAAAATGAAGTGCCTCGAAATGCGTGCACACTGGCACGCAAACCGAGGCAATGCTAAAATGATATGAAAATGACATGGAAATGACAAATGGGCTTATACCAACATGAGAGAGCCTCAGCCACACTCACATCGGATGCCGATGGCAGAAAATGAAGTGCCTCGAAATGCGTGCACACTGGCACGCAAACCGAGGCAATGCTAAAATGATATGAAAATGACATGGAAATGACAAATGGGCTTATACCAACATGAGAGAGCCTCAGCCACACTCACATCGGATGCCGATGGCAGAAAATGAAGTGCCTCGAAATGCGTGCACACTGGCACGCAAACCGAGGCAATGCTAAAATGATATGAAAATTACATGGAAATGACAAATGGGCTTATACCAACATGAGAGAGCCTCAGCCACACTCACATCGGATGCCGATGGCAGAAAATGAAGTGCCTCGAAATGCGTGCACACTGGCACGCAAACCGAGGCAATGCTAAAATGTGATATGAAACATGGCAAAAATGATATGCAAGCATGCTAATGGAATTTCAGCACTAAAATATGGGGGAAAATAGTCCCGAAATGAAGCGAAATGACATGAAATGCAAGGAAATGTCCCGAAATGCGACATTAGGCACCCGAAATGGCCTATAGCTATGCCAAACATGCACAATATGGACATGCAATGCAAATACAGAAGTTAGACAGTCCCAAAAGATGCACTTTCATAGTTATAAACATGGCCAAACAGCAAGTATAAGTAAGGGAAAAATAGCATGTAAGAATAGGGGCTAAAAGAGGGGTAATGAAGCAAGTGGTATAAGAAAAACTCAAACTGAAAAATTTCCTTCTACAACACTGAAGATGGACCAAAAATATGAACATTTACAGTATATGGCAGACCTCAAATCAGTATACAAACATGCTAAAAATGTGATGCAAAACAAGTCTCAAAAGGTGCTATAACATGAAGTATATAAAATAATCACCAAACAGAAAAAAAGTGTGAATAAGACATGAAGTATAGGCCAAAATAAGACCACTTTCAGTTCGAACCAAGGTCCAAAAACAGAAGCAAAGAGGGCTACTAATTTATGCAAAAATGGGGCCAAATAGGGGATATAACTACAAGTGACATATGGAAACACCAAACAAGGTTGAGCCCTCCTCAATATTGATTAGGGGCTCAAAATAAGCCTTATATCAGTTTATAACATGCTCAAAAACAGATTGCTCATGGGCCAAAGATAGCATGCAAAATCATGACATACAAGATGATCAATGAAGCAAGTATATTATGGACGGCTCAAACAAGGTTGAGCCCTTAATGAGAAGTGAAGATGAGCTCAAAATATGGCCCTTTTCAGTTAGGGCCGGAGCTTGAAACCAAAAAGAAATGGGGCTTAGAAATAGATCAAGGAAAAGGGTCAAAAGGTTAAAAGAGTAACTTACCCTTGAAGATTTAAGCTTTTGTTGCTTCTTGGATGGATTTGTAGCTTCTTTTGCCTTCTAGAAACCTTCCTTGCTGCTGGAGGTGAGGTGGTGGTGGTAGAGCTTGGTGGTGTAGAAGGAATGAAGGTTAGGGACTTAGGGTTTTTTGAAGAATTGAGAGGGAAGAAGATGGAGTTGGCTATGGAGCTTTGAAGGATAATTTTTCTAACCCCTATGAAGAAGGCCACCAGCTGGTTATAAAGGTTCAAAATGGGGTGTAAAGTTGGGGGAGAAGGAGGGCAAAACTCCCCCACAAAATATCCCCCGGATACAGAAAATATCTGGGGGATATTGCCCCACAGCTGGAAAGGGTACAGTGCAAGGAAGCAGGCCGGCCTCATACTTTTGCTGGAGGTGGCCGGCCGGCCACACCCCCTAGCCGGCCGGCTAGGGGTCAAAAGGGTCAAGGTGATTTTCTGGCCGGCCAGCTACTGGGGAGGTACCTCTATGTGTGTACAACACAACCATGTAGTTGAAATTCCAAGAAAGTGGGCCCAAGGGGTTCAACAATGGCTCGGAAAGAGGGGGTCAAAAGGGTCAAGTTGACTTACTGGCCGGCCATAAACTTTTAGGGGCCTCTTATGTGTGTACATCACAGATATGTGGTTCAAAGTTCAAGAAAAAAGGTCCAAGGGGTTCAGCATTAGCCCGGAACAAAGGGGTCAAAAGGGTCAGGTGACCTTAATGGCCGGCCATGAACTTTTAGGGGCCTCTCAGATGTGTAGATCACAGATATGTGGTTGAAAGTTGGCAACATTAGCTCCAAGGTATTCAACATTAGCCCGGAAGTGCGAAAAACGGGCGCCGGGAGGCTCCGGAAGAGAGATAACTGGTTGCTGCAACAATTGCTGGCCTCCCACCCTTCAGTGACCTTCCCTGTGATAAAACAGAGGTACCTACCAAAAATAAACGAAAACCGTTGCAAAACGAACGTTCCGGGGCCAAAACACGCAGTTCGGGGTCCCGAAAATGGGCTGTTAAGCACCGAAAATGGTATTCGACCTCGAAGTGGGTTTCTTAGCCCCCAGTGTCCCTCAAAAGGGATGAAATAAGATGTATGCCAAAATTCAGAGCAATAGGAGATGGTTAAGCGGTCCCGAACCGAGGCACACGGCCTGACGGCTCCGAAAATCGGGAACCGGACTCCGAAATGGGCAAAATGGCCTACGGCCACCAAATGTAGCCTACGGACATTTGAGAGACGGTCTACGGGACCTCTCCCTTCCCTCGGGAAAAGAAACAGAGAAAACCGAGTCTGGCTCGCAAACCGAGACAAGGCACAGAAAAGGGTTCGGAAGTCCGGAGGCAGGGCTCACGGTCGCGACTCTGAAACTTCTGAACAAGCACATTATGCAATATCACCAAGTGCTCAACTGGTGACATCTGAGTCTTAAGGTCGGTCAAAATGGGGTGTCTACAGTTGCCCCTCTTTGACAGAACTCGGAAGTCACAAGTGACGGGAGTGAATGTCAAAGCCCAGAGACGACCCATTTTTGACAAGGCCGAAGACTTAGACAAACATACTGGATAAACAGAGAGGCGCCCGCAGGCATGCCCGCAGGCAGGGGGCAAAATGCAAATGATATGCAAGAAGCCTAAGGTAACCCAATGATCATGCAAATGCAGCAAGCTGTAATGAAGCAAGTATTCGCAAATAGATGCAACAGTTTTAAGCAAGAATGCAAAGCAACAACTACATTTCATGCAGTTAAGAATGCGGAGGATTATTCAATCCCCGCCACGTCTCACACGGAGAAGATACAATACCTGCATGATTCGTCTGGCCGCACCAGCTTCAATTGAACCGTACATACAATATCGTGCCTGCAAAAGAGAGAAATTGCAACAAACACAATATGCTAACAATATGTATTCAATGTGACTTTGAAAATTCGACACACGCAGTGCCGGTGAGTGAATGCATCGCAATGCAAAAGCAGAACATGCGTGACAACGTATGCTCAAACACAGAAGTATGATTAATCATCAAGAAACGTGCATGTTAATGCGGGTATGTTTATGAAAATGCAAGATAATGCAACATGAGCAGGAATCAGGGCGCTCGTTTGTCAAGAATCAGCGAGTACGGAAAAGCGTGTTTCGGCGAAGGTAACTCAATTGCGGCCTCCGATCCGCTTCTTTGAAATGTTACCATTCATTCAAAAAGGATACACTTTGATTTTGATGAATGAAGATGAGACACATGTCAGAATTTGAAACCGAAGTCCCGACGGAGCAATTTCGCGACCGGAAGTGTACTTTTCTTGAACTTTTTCAGGTCCCGGGAACTCCGATCTTCCTCAAAATTTGCAGAGAGCTAGGTGAGCATGTGAGGATGATGGCCGGCCGTTTATCTTCCCAAGGGGAGGTGGCCAACCGGTTTCCACAAAAGTAGATGGCTGGCCGGCCATTTCTGCAAAAAGCAGATGGCTAGCCAGCTAGAAATAGGGGCCGGCCGGCCATGCCCTTTTTCCGGGGGCATTTTGGTCTTTTTCCCTCCTTTTTGATGCTCTTGCAATCCAAGGCTTGAGGCCTATAAATGGCAGCCGAACCTCACTTCATTTCATGCCTCTTTCAACACTTTTCTCTCCAGTTTTGAGTTTTACGCGCGTTTTCCAACGCCTCGCGCAAATTGTTTTCGTAAAAACACTTAGTTTTAAACACTTTGGAGCGATTAAATTCCGGCTTCGGAGCTTCCTTTTGCATTTTCACCACTTGAGGTAAGTTTATCTTAATATTTGGAATATTTTCTCGGGAGTTGACTTTTGTTGACTTTTTATTTCCCGAGAATTGACTTTTGTTGACTTTTTCCAATTTTGGCCCATTTTGCTCATTTTTCCTCCCCTTTTGCAGATTCCTGAAAATGGCGGGTACTTCTTCCCATGGTGGAGGTTTTCCGGGTGCCGGGGATGATTTCGATCCCACGACTCTACCTCCGAGGACCCGACCTTTTATTCCTGAGAGGTACCGTCCGGCAGCTCACGTCCTCCCGCGTGCCGTCTTCCGTCATTTTACCAGCTTCGACGAGGGAGCACCCGTGGATCTGCTTCTCAGAGAGCCGGAGCAGCATCTCTCTCACGAGGCCCGAGAGGTATTTACCTTATCTTCTGTATTTTACATTTCGCACCTTTGCCATGCTTGAATATGTAGTTTAGCTTATGACATAGTACTTTGCTTACATTTTGAACATGTAGTTTCAACACTTGAATTTCTGAACACTCGGCTCATTAATTAATTGCGAACACATAGCCCATATTAGAACACATGGCTCAAACACTGACTTGTCAAACACATAGCCCGAATTCGAAAGTGAACACACAGCCCACACTTTAAATGGAAGTTCAACACGCAGCCCAAACTTCAAATTTTCTGAACACGCAGCCCAGATAGATGGTGAACACGCAGCCCACAATTTAACTGAAAGTTGAACACGCAGCCCAGGTAGATAGTGAACACGCAGCCCACAAATTAACTGAAAGTTGAACACGCAGCCCACAAATTAAGTGAAAGTTGAACACGCAGCTCAAATTTCAAATTTTCTGAACACGCAGCCCAGGTAGATAGTGAACACGCAGCCCACAATTAACTGAAAGTTGAACACGCAGCCCAAATTTCAAATTTTCTGAACACGCAGCCCAGGTAGATAGTGAACACGCAGCCCACAAATTAACTGAAAGTTGAACACGCAGCCCAAATTTCAAATTTTCTGAACACGCAGCCCAGGTAGATAGTGAACACGCAGCCCACAAATTAACTGAAAGTTGAACACGCAGCCCAAAATTCAAATTTTCTGAACACGCAGCCCAGGTAGATAGTGAACACGCAGCCCACAAATTCACTGAAAGTTGAACACGCAGCCCAAAATTCAAATTTTCTGAACACGCAGCCCAGGTAGATAGTGAACACGCAGCCCACAAATTAACTGAAAGTTGAACACGCAGCCCAAATCTCAAATTTTCTGAACACACAGCCCAGGTAGATAGTGAACACGCAGCCCACAAATTAACTGAAAGTTGAACACGCAGCCCAAATTTCAAATTTTCTGAACACGCAGCCCAGGTAGATAGTGAACACGCAGCCCACAAATTAACTGAAAGTTGAACACGCAGCCCAAATCTCAAATTTTCTGAACACGCAGCCCAGGTAGATAGTGCACACGCAGCCCACAAATTAACTGAAAGTTGAACACGCAGCCCAAATCTCAAATTTTCTGAACACGCAGCCCAGGTAGATAGTGAACACGCAGCCCACAAATTAACTGAAAGTTGAACACGCAGCCCAAATCTCAAATTTTCTGAACACACAGCCCAGGTAGATAGTGCAAGTAGCTTATTTCACTTCATCGGCACACAACCCAAACTTCATTTCATTGGCACACAGCCCTTTTTCATTTCATTGGCACACAGCCCATTTCATTTCATTATTGACACATGTATTCATTCTGAATGCAGGGTAGTTCCCGCAGTGTGCGGGGGTATGGTTCCACTGCCGCGAGGGATTGGTACGCTGAACTCCCGGAGGGCGTCAGAGACTTGGTAGATTTGGCGGGGTTCGGCCCCTTCTGTGTCGGGTTGTCACGTTGTCCTGCCAGGAGGACGCTGATGGCAGCCTTGGTAGAGGGATGGTGGGACACCACCAATTCCTTCCATTTCTCTGCTACCGGGGACATGACCATGACCCCTTTTGATTTTGCTGTATTGACCGGCCTTGACGTCGGAGGTTGGTCCATCCCTTACGACGAGGACATGGGCGAGTGGGAGGCCGCCTGGATGTATTTATTGGGGGCTCGCCCACCTGTTGACAGGGTCTCTGGGAGAGTCCGATATACTTGGTTCTCTTCCCATTTTCGGCGGGCAGAGATGGTGCCCGAGACTCCCGAGGAGACAGAGCAGTATGCTCGTGGCTTCCTGATGTTCCTTTTCGGGACTACCCTGTTCGCCGACAGAGGGAACACCATTGGGCTATACCTGTTGAGCGCTCTGGTTGACCTATCACAGGTCAGTAGATATGATTGGGGTGGCGCTGGCCTGGCTACCCTTTACTTTTACATGAGCGCGACCTCCCGCGGGCGGGGCGACTTACTTGGCGGCTACTGGAGAGCTTGGGAGGTACTTTTCTGTCCCCCTGATTTACATTTCTGCTTCTCATTACTTGTACATTGCACCCACAGCGCACTTTTACAGTCTGTATTCTGCTCTCAGCATTTCGTACTTACATTCTGCACTGCTTTTCTCAGCTATGGGTTTACGTATACTTCCCATCATTAGCCCCAGAGCTGGAGGTGGTAGGGATCCCCGTGACCCCATATTCATTGATATTTGAGGGCCCGCACCGGGCGAGGCCTCGAGAGACCCTCCTTCGCCTGCGACAGTATTTCGACACGGTGCGACACTCAGAGGTACCTCAGAACTTTCAATTCTTTTCATTTTCATCTTTGATTTGCACTGTATATTCTTGATTTCTGATCGGTTTATGCATTTGTCATCCGCAGATTACATGGCAGCCTTGGGCGTCCCTGGGTGATGATCTCCGACTTCAGTATACCGGAGCATCAGGCATCTCCCAGTATAGGGTCCTGCTTGAAGGGCCGGTCGGCAGGGCATGGTTCCTGGGGGAGCGCTTTCTGCGCCAGGTATGGGGGTATCTTTCTCAGGATATTCCCGCAGCACCCCCAGCTAGTATGCGGACCGCTGACAGGCTCTCTTACTCAGAGGTAGTCGGCGCCATGCTGGGTACTGAAGCCTTACTATATATTGAGGAGGGGGACTACGCCACCTACCGTCACATATATTTGATGCCCCCATTGACGGAAGCTCGTATCCCGATGATGAGGCCTGCCGGTATGTCATCCTCGGACCAGGCTCAGGCTCGAGCTACAGACATCCATTCTTCTAGCAGGGCTGGCGCATCTAGAGGTGGGAGTAGACCGTTTCCTCCGACTCCGTCGATTCATCCTCATGTCGGATGGCCAGATATGCCGACTGAGTTGATGGCATGGCAGTATGGGGCTAGCTCTCCGACTCTGATTCCATTAGAGCCTCCGATGCCCAGTGATCGATACGCCATTGATCCGGACTCGCCGCCGGTATGCTCCACTTGTTTTCATTCATCATTCAGATGTTTAGACACTCTTCTGTTCACTAATGATTATGAGCTCATTTTTGCAGCCATCGCGAGGGTACATGGAGGAGGTGGTTGGGCTGGTGGCCACACTCGAAGGCATGGTCCTGCGTAGGGAGGCACAGTTGTCTGTCGCGGGCATTCAGGTACCCTTCAGTTTTCTGGCATTTATCATACTTCTGTTGACATGCTGATTTCTACTGCATCGATAGACCACTTGTGTAGAGCACATCTGACACACACCCCACTTGTACACTGTATTTACATGCACCCACTTCACGTAGCCTTTGCTTGTATCTGCATCTGATATATATATTTGGACTGATGTATTTGAATTGAACTCTTTGTTTTCAGATGCCTTCATGGTCCGGTCAGCCGCAGACCAGGCCACCTGGGCCTCATTGGGGAGTTGGGCCATCTGGGCCTTTTCAGGGGGCGGGGCCATCTCGGCCTTCCAGAGGAGCCGGGCCTTCTAGGCCTTTTCGAGGAGCTCGAGGAGGGCCTGTCCGCAGACGCAGGGCTCACGTTGTGGAGGTGGAGCCTGACGAGGAGGAGGAGGATGCTGAGGAGGAGGAGGAGGCTACCGATCGTCAGTCAGAGACATCTGCTGAGGAGGGAGGCTCCGGTTTTGGCTCGGGGAACAGAGGCGAGGCTGAGGAGGACCCTGAGGATGACGGCTCCGACTCAGATGATGGTGTGGAGGCCGTCCCGCAAAAGAGGATGAGGCGTGCTTCTCGTTCCCGCTCCCGAGGACTTTGATGTTGTTATTTCCTGCTTTATTTTTCTTTTTGCTAGTAGTTTGTAGCACTTTGCACATTGTTAGGCAGTTATATTTTTTGTAAAACTTGTACCTTTGTTTGTTGTAAAGCATGATGAAATGAAATAGCTTTTGAAAATATGTTTGTATTTTTAGCATCGTATCGCATCAATTTATTTTGCACAAAAATAAAATTGAATGGAAATGCGCATTGTGTAATCACCAAGTCAGGTAGTGAACCGACGCAACAAACTAAACAACTCAACTTACTAAGATATAACAGGACCTTAGAAAGTTTACAACTCGATAAGCAAAATGCAACAACACCAATAAACCAGACTTAAACAAAGATTGCTTAAACAAAGCGCAATGTCCCAAAAACACGAAACATGTCCGCTCGACGAACAACTCGATAAGCAAAAACAACAACTCGATAATCAAAACACCTTAACGAAGACAAAGCGTACTTCTGACGATCGGAACGCATCCGAAACGGAGGGAGATGAAGGCCTTTGAGTCTCCTGTTGCCCGGAAATGCTTGGAATTCTCCCTCGAAGGATAAAACAGGGTCAAGGAGATACACTGCAGCATTGTCAGCCATCCTTGGGAGCTGGCCGGCCATTTCTGAAAAAGTAAATGGCTGGCCAGCCAGAAAAAGTAGCTGGCCGACCATTCAGTCCTGCAGCCACCATATTTTTGACACGTGTCCCCGTGAATAGTATTTTTCTTTCTATATAAGCCTCAACTTCGGGAACATTCATTTTAACTTAGTTTTAGGCAAAGATGGAGGCATTTCTTGCGGAAAATATCATATCTTGGATCTCTTCTCTAGATGGCTCGGAAAAGCTGAATTTCCGGGGTTTCGGCTTGAATGCACTATTCACGCTGAGCCGTACTCCGTTACATCTCCCTTTTCTACATGCCGCGGCAAGGTTCTGGAATCCAGTGACACATGTTTTTAGCTTTGGCGGCCAAGAGATGTGCCCCACTTTCGAAGACTTTCAAGTTTTGATGGAGTCCGAATGTTCTGAAGTGATCTTGCCCCAGTTCCATTTTGGTCACGCCCAGGCTTTAGGGCGGATGTGTGGGCTCACAGCGCATGATGCTCGATCTCTGATCTGCAATGGAGAGCTGGACATCCTCGGCTTGATCCACCGTTTTTCCGACGCTGGTGACCGTAGCAACCATTATTGGCAGGGTTTCCGACAACACGCCCTCTGCTTATGTTTGTTGTCTCACTTTCTGCTTTCCTCGGGCTTTGGCGGGGCTAGCATTCGCCTGATTGAAGTCACCCAAGGTTTGAGAGAAGGAAAGAGCTGTATTGCCATGACTTTGGCCGAGACATTGATGGGTTTAGATTCTGTCTATCGCCGGGCGGCGACTAGGTTCGCCGGGAGTCCACTGCTGCTGCAGGTAATGTTTCCCACCCGACCTCACATATATATATTTGCTCACATCACTCGGCCCTCAGGCTCGGTTTTTCTCACAAAACCCTTGTCTTACTTTTCTCTCATCGTACATCTCTCTATTCTTTATTCTCTCATTTTCCATCCCTCCCCTAGGTATGGTTAATGGATAAATTGCAGGTTGTGGACTCTTGCCCTGCTTATTCAGCTCGAGGCTACTTCTTTCGGCAGCGCCTAGTCAATGCTCTTGACGAAAGGTGGTGGTTCGATTGGATGTGCAATTTGTCCGCAGACCGCATTGCTTGGCGTTGTCCTTGGCTCAACCTCCCGGCAATGAGCTATAGTATGTCTCGGCTGATTGGGATCCAACTGATTGGTCTAACCCATTGTGTATTCTATTTTCCGTTCCGGTTTCTGCGTTAGTTCGGTCATGATCAGACCTGCCCACCGGAGGGGATTGAGTACCCAGCTGCTTTTCCGGTCCGGGGTGCACAGCTTGCCCGATATGCTACGGCATGGAGGACTAGAGAGCTCCTGGCCCCTGCTTCAACTTTCAGTTGCACTTTGTCCGATGAGTGCGTAGATTGGCTCAATGAGGAGGCACAGGTTGGGCCCAGCTTTGCATCAGATGCTCCGTCCAGCTCTGGGAGGGGACACAGAGATACTTGATTCAACTATGCCTTGAATTTATTGCTTATTTAGCATTTTCAAGTTTTCATTATGAATGTACTAAAATAAGCAACCTCGATTGTAATGCAAGAGCAGGAGAACTCTATTTTGAAATCAATGAAATTGAAAGTTATGGTACTGAAAATTTTCCACTTTTGGTCCAAAAATGGTCTTAGTCGTAAAAAGATTGATTTGAACAAAGTCAACCTTCATTAAAACTTTTCAAAACTATTTTCGATGTGGATCAGAATTGGACACGTCGGAGATCTGTCACTGAGATGCACAACCTCAGATCCTTGCAACTGGAAAGTTGCCCCTAGTCTGAAAAACAATGCGGCACCGCAAAGCAACGGAAAGTTGCCCCTTGTCTGAGTAACTTTGCACCGTCGCGGCAACGGAAAGTTGCCCCTAGTTTGAAAAGCACTGTACCGGAGATCACGATAAATGCTGATGGATAAAGATGACTGAGATGGTCGAAATGGACAGAGTTGATCGGGGAAAAAGTTTTATGACTGAACTTCAAGGTGAAGTTGCCTACGTATCCCAAAGATGGGAATCAAGCGTTACGTAGTTCAGGCTAAGGTTCACTCGAGTATTTTCACTCTCCTTTTGCGCTCTAACTTTTGCCAAGGCCGCCCTTTGCGGGTTTTCAACCTTGCGAGCTCAGTTTTTATATTTTCTATTTTTTTGTGCTCTGAATTTTGCCTAGGTCGCCCTTTCGGGTTTTCGGCCTAGCGAGCCTCTCAAGGATAGTATTTCTTCAACTTGTCCATATTGATCGGTTGTGAGAACTCCAAGCCATCTAGATCCATCAGAACCACAGCCCCACCTGACCAGATAGCTTTGATGATGTAAGGACCAGTCCAATTGGGTTTGAACTTGCCCCTTGGGTCGTGGATGGGAGCTCGGTTGTCTTTGAGCACCAAATCTCCTTCTTTCAGATTCCTGGACTTAACCTTCTTGTTGAAAGCCCGGGCAATTCTGCGTTGATAGCCTTGGATGTGGTACAGTGCTTTCAGTCTTCTTTCATCAAAGAGCATGAGTTCTTCGAATCTGCTTTGCTGCCAATCTGCCTCAGCTATCTGGCATTCAGCCAATACTCGTAACGACGGAACCTCAATCTCAATGGGTAGAACAGCCTCCATTCCATAGACTAATGAATATGGAGTTGCCCCAGTAGAAGTTCTGATTGAAGTCCTATAGCCCCACAGAGCAAATGGCAGCTTGTCTGGCCAATCTCGATAGGTTTCCACCATCTTCTGTAGTATACGCTTGATATTCTTGTTGGCGGCTTCAACCGCTCCATTGGTCTGCGGCCTGTATGTAGATGACTTGTGAAAAGCCACATTGTATTTCTCCAACAAGTCTATCACTTCTTTCTTGAAGTGGGAACCATTATCTGAAATTATTTCGTTTGGCACCCCGTAACGACAGATGATGTTGTTTCTGATGAATTTTGCGACATGCGATGCCTTCAACACCGCGTATGATTGGGCCTCGACCCACTTTGTAAAATAATCTATCGCTACCAAGATAAACTCATGCCCGTTTGACCCCTTCGGGGTAACAGCTCCGATCACATCAATTCCCCAGACTGAAAACGGCCACGGCGAAGTCATGTTGTACAGTTTTGACGGCGGGATGTTCATGCGGTTTGCATGAATTTGACACTTGTGGCATCGCCGAACAAAGCTAATACAATCCTCCTCCATGGTTGACCAGTAGTAGCCCTGTCTGAGGATTTTTCTGGCCAGCATTACTCCATTCATGTGTGCACCGCACTCCTCCCCATGGATGGCTTCCATCAGGCGTCTTGACTCTTCAGCTTCTACACAGAGCTTATGCATTCCCAGATGACCCCTTTTGTACAGCTTTCCCCCGCAGATAACGAACTGAGCAGCCATTCTTCTGACAGCCCTCTTATCTTTGGCATTTGCCCCTAGTGGATATGTCTCCTTTTCCAAGAAGTTCCGGATGTCGTAGTACCAAGGGTTGCCGTCTTGAACCTCATCTATGGCGGAAATCGACTCGTATGCCGGCACGAACTTCTGATCAATAATGACTGGACGCATCCGGACTCCGGACGGGATGTCTATCATAGAAGATAGAGTTGCTAGTGAATCTGCAAACCTGTTGTTCTCTCTTACGAGGTGGGTGAAATTTAGCTTTTCAAACCGAGGAATTAGCGAATCCAAGGTTTGGTGGTAGATTATCATCCTTTCCTCCTTGACTTTCCAATCTCCTTTTGCTTGAGACACAACAAGGTTCGAGTCCCCAATGACGTCCACTCGTCTTGCCCCTAGTTCCAGGGCTGCTTCCAGGCCAGCAATACATGCTTCATACTCTGCTTCATTGTTGGAAACCTTGAACCGGAGCTTGAATGCTAAAGGAATACAGGAATCATCAGGCGCTATCAGCAACACCCCTATCCCATACCCATACTGGTTTGACGCTCCATCAAAGTACATCGTCCAAGTTTCATCTTCGACGTGCAGAATGGCTTCATCTGGGAATAAATACTCAATCGCTTCATCCCCCTCAACCGGGTGGTCAGCAAGGAACTCCGCTACCGCTCTCCCTTTTACTGATTTGCGCGTTACATACTTCAAATCAAATTCGGAGAGCAACAGCAGCCATCGAGCTAGCCTACCCGTAAGTGCTGGTTTCTCGAAAAGATATTTGATGGGATCTAAACGTGAAACCAACATTACAGAGTGGGCTAACAGGTAGTGCCGCAGCTTCCTGGTTGCCCATACCAAGGCCAAACAAGCCTTCTCCAGCGGCGTATAGCGGGTCTCGTAATCCAGCATCTTTTTGCTCAGATAGTAGATGGCTCTTTCCACTTTGTCTTCTGACTCCTGCGCAAGCATGCAGCCCATGGTAGTCTCAGTTACCGAAAGATACAGTATCAACGGTCTCCCCGGCTCTGGTGGCGACAACACAGGTGGATTCTGTAGATACTCTTTGATCTGCTCAAAAGCTGCTTGACATCGGCCGTCCCATTGGAATTTCTTTCCTTTCTTCAGGAGACCAAAAAGTGGTTCACAAGTCAAGGTTAATTTAGAAATAAACCGTCTTATGAATTGCACTTTACCCAGAAAGCCCCGCACCTCCTTTTCAGTCCTTGGTGGTGGCATTTCTAAGATGGCCTTGATTTTGGAAGGGTCGACCTCGATGCCCCTTTGTGTGATCAGAAACCCTAGCATCTTCCCTGCTGTAACACCAAACGTGCATTTCTGGGGATTCAGTCGCAACCGAAACTCTTTGATCCTTTGAAAGAATTTTTGTAAGGCGGTGTAGTGGCCCTCTCTATCTTTGGACTTGACAATCATATCGTCCACGTACACCTCGACCTCTTTATGGATCATATCATGCAATATTGTAGTCGCTGCCCGTTGATACGTAGCTCCAGCATTTTTCAACCCGAATGGCATCACTCTATAACAATATGTCCCCCACGGGGTAGTGAACGCAGTCTTCTCCCGGTCTTCGGGTGCCATCACTATCTGGTTATAGCCTGAGAAACCATCCATAAACGAAAGCAAGGCATGTCCTGCCGTGAAGTCTACCAATTCATCGATGTGCGGCAAAGGGAAGTCGTCTTTCGGACTGGCCCTGTTCAAATCTCTGAAGTCTACGCAGACCCGAATTCTGCCGTCTTTCTTCGGCACTGGAACTATGTTGGCCAACCAAGTTGGATATTCAGATACCAGCAGGAACCCTGCGTCAATTTGCTTGGTGACCTCTTCCTTGATTTTGAGAGCCCAGTCCGGGCGAATCCTTCTGAGTTTCTGTTTGACAGGGCGGGCCTCTGGATCAAGAGGGATCCGGTGCTGTACAATCTCAGGATCGATTCCAGGCATGTCTTCATAGGACCACGCGAAAACATCTTTGAAATCTTTTAATAAAGCGACTAAGCGCTCGCGCTCCTCTGAAGACAACGTGGACCCGATCTGGACCAGCCGCGGGTCCTTCTCAGTACCAACATTCACAGTAGTGATTTCATCCATTAATGGTTTAACAAATCTTTCCTGCTCTTGATCAATTAATCGTTGCAAAACTGGGGGAATTTCTTCCTCACTGTTTTCATCAAAATTTTGAAAATCCTGATTTAAGCAATAAATCAAAGGCACAAAAAAATACTCGGAAACCACATCCACATCATTCTCATTAAATACTTCCAAGCCGTCAGATTCCTCTGTTACAACAGACTCAAAAGAAAATGAAAAAGACGACCTAGACAGGACTGTGGTATCCGGGTTATCACCCCCAGGAATACCGGACTCAGACTCAGTCGAGCTGGAATCTGATTCCGACGCAGAAAATTCGGTAGAATCAGATTCCGGCTCACTACCTGACCCGGAACTGCTAGATAAAAAGCCTTCTTCATACTGCCAGATGAGAGAAGGTGCGATAGATGCATCCAAGATCGGCGCTGGAAAGCCCGCAGCTATTTCATCTCCAATCACAGAAACCAAAGAGTTATCCCCCAAGCACTCTTGGCCGATCGGAGGATCTGATAGTAGACTCGCCAGTGCTACCCCCATTTCAAGCTCTGTGCTCTCAGGATCCACTGCTTCACACTTCTCAGTCTCAGTTGGTGGGTCTGTCTGCGCTTCGGCAACGTCATCCCCAGAGAATTGTATGTCGAAGAAGATTTCAAAACCAGGCACGCGCTTCCCCTCCGCGTTTTGCCATGGCTCCGGGAAGCCGCAGAATGGAAAATCTTCCCCCTCCCGGACGAAACGTCCGTTTAGGGTACCCCAGATGGGCCTGTGCGTTAAATCAAATGGCTTCCCGGCCTTCTTTGCCTTGGCCCTGCCGGCCATTTCTTTCCCTTTCCTTACCCAATCCTCCTTGGTGGGCAGATAACCCAGTCCAAAGGCGTGAGGGTTGTGTGGCACTTCGGCCAACACTGAGACGCCCTTCCGGCCGCTTCTCCCTAATCCCATCCCAGGGGTATGCTTTAGCTTGTTCATGAGGTATATGGATTGCGCACTAACATACATGCCCTCATTCGCAGCCATGACATTCTGCACCACTTGAGCCTCGGCCAAAGTGAACCCTGACAAAAACACATCCTCCGTGCCGTGCTCGATCTCCAAAACGGGTGTAGACACCTCCGGCGGCGGATGGATCGATGAATTTCCAAAAACGATTGCTACCCCTTTCCCGTGGGGGTACTTTAGCATCTGATGTAGAGTGGAAGAGACTGCTTTGACCTGGTGCAACCACGGTCACCCTAAAAGTAGGTTAAAGGTTGCGGGAACGTCCAAGATATGAAATTCGATGCTGTGTTGTCCTGGACCAACCTTGGTTTGAATTTTAACAGTCCCCATCACCTCTCTGCTGGTATTATCGTACGCTCTGATCACTTGGGTGGTTGGGACGAAATCCACGGGCTTCAACCCGATCGCATATGCCGTTCTGGTTGGGCAGACATTAATCGCAGACCCGGTATCAACAAGTACCACCGGTATCCACTTATCTCTACATTCCACAGAAATATAGAGAGGTTTGTTATGGTTTGTGCCCTCAGGCGGTAGCTCCTTGTCCGAAAAGGTTAATACCGGGGAACCTCCTCCCGGAAAAACCAGCCCAACCAGCTGTTCAGGCGTGGTATCTATGGAGAGTTTGGACTTGTCCATAGCAGATAGGACAGCTTCTCTGTGTACTCGTGATGCCATTAGCAGTCCCCAGATGGAGATGTCTGCTTGTATTTTCTTTAACTGTTTCAACACAGCCTCATCTTCGATCTGTTTCTCCTTCTGTCTTTCCACTTCTCTATCCTTCCCGGATGCCTCGGGTTGGTCCAGGTGTGGGGGCTTGAAGTACCGCCCACTTCTTGTCATATGGTCCACTTCATCGAGGTACCAAGTATCATCCGGCTGGTTATTCCCCCAGTCTTCATCCGTGTGGGCAAGACACAAGTCGTCATCTTCCCACCATATCCCGCTAGCGGCCAACAGACACCTGTCTGGCTCCGGTCCACTCGCACTCTCAGTGCTCTCTGTCCATATGCTCGCAGCATTGTTTGTCTTTGTGCACACAGCACTTTCAGTCCCCTCAGGGCCTTTTGCTTTTCTGGCTCTCTCAGCTTCCTCAAATGTCCCTTGCTCTAGCTGCGTCAGTACAGCTGTTTGTTCAACAGTTCCTGTATCTACAATGCCCATGTCTTGAGCGGAATTCTTAACACCGGCGCTCTCCGGCGGTACAACTTGGTTTTCGGCCGTTCCGACCACAACTGATATTTCTGCCTCTGTCGGGCTCTGTTCTGATTGGGCTTCCCCCACTGCATCCGGTTGATCTTCGAGCCATCCCGTGGCCTCCTCTGATTCCTCATAATCATACCAATTAATTGACGCCTCCCCCAGTTCCTGGTCATCAAGAAGTTGCAGGTTGGCAAAGTCCTCCCCTGCAGTTGTCAGCTCATCTGTCCATAGCCCAGATCTATCCCCCCGGATCATGCATAGCTCTCCTGTCTCTGGCAATTCTACACTTAGCCCAATTCGGCTCGTTGATAGGATGTGCTTGCTTGGATCATAGGCTCCCCCGACAAAATTCTGTCCAGTTTCAGATTCAACAATCTCATTTCCTCCCAAAATCTGCCCTGCCCTGTCTTCGACGGTCACCCCCACCGGTTCTGTTTGGGTTTTGGAGATGTCCACCATGCACAAGAAATCAGTGCAATCGGGAAGGAGCACCTCTGGCTTGGGTAGGTGGGTGGGCGTAATGTAGATGCTAGGATCGTAAGATGCGACCCCAGTCTGGATAAAGTTAATTCTTTTGGGAGGAGGAGCTTGGTTATGTGATGGGAGAGGGTTGGTCGTAACATTGGGTTGGTCGGGAGGTGCGATCACCTGTTTGTCAATAAGATCTTGGATCTCATGACGCAGTCTGTAACAACGGTCGGTGTCATGACCGTGTTGTTGGTGGTATGCACAGTATTTTGACGGGTCATATGAGGGGGGAAGTGGATTCGGTAATGGCTTTGGTTCTAGGGGTTTTAAATGATTCTTTCTGATCAGTATTCCTAGAACTTTGGTCAGAGGCATATATAGTTGGGTAAAGGTTCTTTGGCCTCGTGGTTGGAATCGGCTGTTGGCTTGTATGTTGCTTCCGGACGCGCCGGAGAAAGGTGTGGCAGTCATAGGTCTTGGAGGGGGAGGGGGAGTGGTGGTGACCATACCAACTTCCGAGGCTCTCGTATTTGCAGCGCCGCTCGGGCCTGCATTGTTATTGCGATTGAAGGTCCTCCTCGGTTGTTCTCTGTCCTGGTCAAACAGACCTTGCCTCATAGCATCTTCTATTTGCACCCCCATATCATGTAAATCTGCGAAAGTGGGAAAGGGGACCACAATCATTCTCTGCATTAACTTCGGGTGGAGATTGCGCACAATCATCCGAATTTGATCTCTGTCAGTGGGCCTTAAAGTCATCGTTGACGCCTTGGCCCTCCATCGGATCACAAAGTCCGAGAAAGATTCCTTAGGCTCTTGCCTTGTTGTTTCGAGATCACGGGTTGTGATCTCGATTTGAGTGTTGTATGAATATTGTGTGACAAAGGCCTCAGCCATCTCATCCCAATTCTTCTTCACCTCATCTGATAACCTTGCGTACCAATGGGAGGCCACACCCGACAGGGTTCGGCCGAATAGTGAGAGCTTCTGTTGTCGTGTTAGGCCCATCGGCCGCAAGACATCTGCAAACAGTCGGATATGGACCATGGGGTCGCCGGTCCCATCAAAACGGTCGATTTGTGGCATTTTGAACCTATCAGGGAGTGTTACGGCCTCCTCGGTATATCCATCTCCGATATCCGGCATAGCCTTGGCCCCTTGGGATTTCTTGAAGAGCTTTTCCAGTTTGCTCAATTTCAGAGCTGTTTGATCAACCTCGACCTCGGATGGAGAGTCCGGGTGATTGGATATATGAACCTT
The DNA here is from genome assembly GCF_055761805.1 of Camellia sinensis. Classification (NCBI taxonomy): domain Eukaryota; kingdom Viridiplantae; phylum Streptophyta; class Magnoliopsida; order Ericales; family Theaceae; genus Camellia; species Camellia sinensis. Next base: position 197,509 of record NW_028128998.1, on the reverse strand, counting down.
GGACAGTTGTGGTGGAATCGGGGGCGGAGCTGGCCCCGTTGGAAGACTTGTGTCCTCTTGCAGATTTTGGATAGTCGGTACAGTAGTCTGGGTGTTTGGAGGGACGTCCTGGATAGCAGGAGCCTTTTCAGGTAATGGGGCTCCTGCCGGGGGAGGGATTTGGTGTGAAGCAGATGCTGTGCTCTGTTGTTGCAGTCGGGTGATAAGCTCAGCCTGTTGGGTCATAATCTCAGCTTGTTGCTTAGCAAGCTCATCCCGGCGGACAGCATCTTGCTGCATGGCCCGCATAGTTTCCTGCATTTGGCGCATCATTTCCTCAACTCCTGTCGGTGCCGTCATACTGTTCCGATTTGTCTGAACTACTGGCAGATCTGACTCAATGGGGATCTCAATCCAACTGTCCACTAATGGGGGATACCACTGTTCTGGTGCTCTCTGCTCAGATATACTGCGCTTTCTCTGCTTCCTTTTTGTAACAGGGGGTAGAGAACGGAACACTGGCTGTCCGTCGATTAGATCCTCAGATCGGTGGAGTCGACGACCTCGTGTCCAAGGTGCTTGGGGAATGCCTGTTGGGTTGGAAGCAATCGTGCTAAAACTGATCTAGAAAAAGATAAATAAAGCGAAAAGGAAATAAATAAACAGATAAACGGACAGCATAACAGCTTAAAATAAAATGCAAGACGCACAGTCGGGCATAATCAACACACAGTCAATAAGCTGAAATACACACTGGCCTCGAACACTGATTATTATCCCTGTATCACTGTTCCCGTAAACAGAATCTGATTTCCGCAGATAATTAAATCTCAAATACTGGCTGATGCCCGCAGGCCTGATGCTGACAATACCGAACTGATGCCCGCAGGCCTGATGTCGACAATACCGAACTGATGCCCGCAGGCCTGATGCTGAAACTCATATACTGATCTGATGCCCGCAGGCTTGATACTGACAATACTGAATTGATGCCCGCTGGCTTGATACCCAAACTCATATACTGATACATGCATTCCTGTAGAGACGCACTCTAAAGCACATAACAGATAAGTGAGAACCAAAACACCCCTATGTTGGGGTAGGGTTTCCCTGTCCTATTTTGTCAGGAGTTAGGGTTTCACTACGCACACAGCGGTTTCAAACAATCTTATAAACGGGTAAGCAACCTGTCCTAATTTGGAATGGTCACTATGGATCCGAATATGCACTAGGTCGAATGGTCAAAGAGGGTGCCCCGGTAAAACCGGGGTTTGTGTTCCCATACTGGCAGAGCCCACAACCGGTCAGCCTTATGGTCATGCCTTGACAAGACAAGCCTCCGGCAAACCGTTCAGGAATAGCAGATGGCAAACACGGTGTCCTAGGCGCACCAATGCAAATGCAATGCAAAGAAACACACAAATGTAGTCAAAAACAGATATCAAGAGTTCGAGTCAAGTTCTCTAAGTCCCCAGCGGAGTCGCCAGAAACTGTAACAGGCCCGCGGGGGACCTCGCCACAGCTCGGACTCGACTTTTCGTAGTCACGGTTCTAAATCTGAACCAAAGAGTCCAAATCCGGCAAATCGTTTTAGGAAAACTGATTTTTGAAAGAAGTGCCAAACATAGACTGCTTTGCCAGATACAGAGTCGCCACCTAAATATTTTATTTTGGGAAATTTAGGAAACCCTGACTCGGTGCCAAAAGGCCACGTGTCCGTCATCACCAAAGTTGCCTCGGCTCGGGAACTTGGGTACGATTGGGGAAGGTCACTTCGTGAGCACCCCCGCTCGCCCGGTCATAGACCGGCCTCTACTAACCATGATATCAATTTTTGAAAACATTGTGAGTTCTTATTCCGGTTATTAGCCTAGGTTACTATGTGATGCTCACAGCATATAAGTATAGACCGGGTCGCCCGAATTGGAATAAAACATTTCATGTTTGTTTTTGAAAATGGTTTGCTACCCGCAGGTAGGCTTGAAACATTTTGATGATTCATTCCAATTCAGATAACCCAACCTTCACCCACAGGCATTCGGGCAGATATATCAGATAAGCACATAGCCTCATGGTAAGCATGCTATCATGGCATTCATTCACACGCATGCGAGGATGCTAAAGCATAAAGCTTACCGAGTACTCCAAGCCAAAAACAGAAACTATATTAGAAATCATGCATGATCCTAAATATACAAAAATGCTTAATGCAACACATGCAAAATGCAACTATAGTAGGCTCGGCTATTCTAAGATGGCATATGAAATGCTACAACTAACATGTATTCAACTTGGAATTGAAAGTACAATGCAGTTAGTATGATGCGCCGAGCCCGATGCATGCAATACAGATGAATGATGCAAACATGCTGTCATACTGTATGCTAATTGAAATATGCCCTAATCTAACCATCAAAAGCGGATAAATGAAAGGGAGAAAGACGTGGGGTTGGAAGACATACATCACACTCACCCACACTTATTACAGTTGTGCCCTCACTCGGAGGGTCCAAATAAATAATACAGTCCAAATATTACAGTCCCCAAATAAAAGAATATTACAGTCCAAAATATTACAGAATTCTAATTAATTAATGAATTAACTAGAAAGCAAATAAAACTGGCGTGCAAGCCAGGGACCGCCTTGCTTCTGATGGATGATGCATGTCCGGATTGTCTTGCGCGGAAATCCACCGGAATGCCCCAATTAGCCTCTGTTTACACCTGTTATTCTTGAAAAGCGTGCCAAGTCCCGGAAAGTTGCTGATTCCTGGTTTTGCTGCAACAGAGAGCAGGAAAGGGGCATAGCAATGTATTTGCACAAATATATGCATGTCTCGATCCTCGTGCCACCAATCACGCATACCGAGGCATGATGGCCGAGGAGTCGAAATGCACAACTCAATATAGGATGAATGCACATGAAACTACAGTTAAAACCTAACTCCATCATGGGTAATCCGGAGTGTCGGTGACTGGGGAATTGAGACACATTCCGTCACTCGGAGTACGAAATGTACCTCGTTTCCCGTGCCCGGGCTAACTCCTATTCCGGACACGATGCAATATGCATGATATGCATGAAATGCAACTAAGATGCAATCCTCACACACAGAATGCTATGAAAATGAGATGCCTCGAAATGCGTGCACGCGGGCACGCAAACCGAGGCGATAATATGTGTCTCGAAATACGTGCACGCGGGCACGCAAACCGAGGCGATGATATGTGTCTCGAAATGCATGCACGCGGACACGCAAACCGAGGCGATGATATGTGTCTCGAAGTACGTGCACGCAGGCACGCAAACCGATGCAATGATATTTGTCTCGAAGTACGTGCACGCGGGCACGCAAACCGAGGCAATGCTAGAATATGATGAAATGACATGGGAATGACAAATGGGCTTATACCAACATGAGTGAGCCGCAGCCACACTCATGGGATGCCGTCGGATAAAAAAAATGAAGTGCCTCGAAATGCGTGCATATTGGCACGCAAACCGAGGCAATGCTAAAATGATATGCAAATGACATGGAAATGACAAATGGGCTTATACCAACATGAGAGAGCCTCAGCCACACTCACATCGGATGCCGATGGCAGAAAATGAAGTGCCTCGAAATGCGTGCACACTGGCACGCAAACCGAGGCAATGCTAAAATGATATAAAAATGACATGGAAATGACAAATGGGCTTATACCAACATGAGAGAGCCTCAGCCACACTCACATCGGATGCTGATGACAGAAAATGAAGTGCCTCGAAATGCGTGCACATTGGCACGCAAACCGAGGCAATGCTAAAATGATATGAAAATAGCATGGAAATGACAAATGGGCTTATACCAACATGAGAGAGCCTCAGCCACACTCACATCGGATGCCGATGGCAGAAAATGAAGTGCCTCGAAATGCGTGCACACTGGCACGCAAACCGAGGCAATGCTAAAATGATATGAAAATGACATGGAAATGACAAATGGGCTTATACCAACATGAGAGAGCCTCAGCCACACTCACATCGGATGCCGATGGCAGAAAATGAAGTGCCTCGAAATGCGTGCACACTGGCACGCAAACCGAGGCAATGCTAAAATGATATGAAAATGACATGGAAATGACAAATGGGCTTATACCAACATGAGAGAGCCTCAGCCACACTCACATCGGATGCCGATGGCAGAAAATGAAGTGCCTCGAAATGCGTGCACACTGGCACGCAAATCGAGGCAATGCTAAAATGATATGAAAATGACATGGAAATGACAAATGGGCTTATACCAACATGAGAGAGCCTCAGCCACACTCACATCGGATGCCGATGGCAGAAAATGAAGTGTCTCGAAATGCGTGCACACTGGCACGCAAACCGAGGCAATGCTAAAATGATATGAAAATGACATGGAAATGACAAATGGGCTTATACCAACATGAGAGAGCCTCAGCCACACTCACATCGGATGCCGATGGCAGAAAATGAAGTGCCTCGAAATGCGTGCACACTGGCACGCAAACCGAGGCAATGCTAAAATGTGATATGAAACATGGAAAAAATGATATGCAAGCATGCTAATGGAATTTCAGCACTAAAATATGGGGGAAAATAGTCCCGAAATGAAGCGAAATGACATGAAATGCAAGGAAATGTCCCGAAATGCGACATTAGGCACCCGAAATGGCCTATAGCTATGCCAAACATGCACAATATGGACATGCAATGCAAAGACAGAAGTTAGACAGTCCCAAAAGATGCACTTTCATAGTTATAAACATGGCCAAACAGCAAGTATAAGTAAGGGAAAAATAGCATGTAAGAATAGGGGCTAAAAGAGGGGTAATGAAGCAAGTGGTATAAGCAAAACTCAAACTGAAAAATTTCCTTCTACAACACTGAAGATGGACCAAAAATATGAACATTTACAGTATATGTCAGACCTCAAATCAGTATACAAACATGCTAAAAATGTGATGCAAAACAAGGCTCAAAAGGTGCTATAACATGAAGTATATAAAATAATCACCAAACAGAAAAAAAGTGTGAATAAAACATGAAGTATAGGCCAAAATAAGACCACTTTCAGTTCGAACCAAGGTCCAAAAACAGAAGCAAAGAGGGCTACTAATTTATGCAAAAATGGGGCCAAATAGGGGATATAACTACAAGTGACATATGGAAACACCAAACAAGGTTGAACCCTTCCTAAATATTGAAGAGGGGCTCAAAATAAGCCTTATATCAGTTTATAACATGCTCAAAAACAGATTGCTCATGGGCCAAAGATAGCATGCAAAATCATGACATACAAGATGATCAATGAAGCAAGTATATTATGGAGGGCTCAAACAAGGTTGAGCCCTTAATTAGAAGTGAAGATGAGCTCAAAATATGGCCCTTTTCAGTTAGGGCCGGAGCTTGAAACCAAAAAGAAATGGGGCTTAGAAATAGATCAAGGAAAAGGGTCAAAAGGTTAAAAGAGTAACTTACCCTTGAAGATTTAAGCTTTTGTTGCTTCTTGGATGGATTTGCAGCTTCTTTTGCCTTCTAGAAACCTTCCTTGCTGCTGGAGGTGAGGTGGTGGTGGTAGAGCTTGGTGGTGTAGAAGGAATGAAGGTTAGGGACTTAGGGTTTTTTGAAGAATTGAGAGGGAAGAAGATGGAGTTGGCTATGGAGCTTTGAAGGATAATTTTTCTAACCCCTATGAAGAAGGCCACCAGCTGGTTATAAAGGTTCAAAATGGGGTGTAAAGGTGGGGGAGAAGGAGGGCAAAACTCCCCCACAAAATATCCCCCGGATACAGAAAATATCTGGGGGATATTGCCCCACAGCTGGAAAGGGTACAGTGCAAGGAAGCAGGCCGGCCTCATACTTTTGCTGGAGGTGGCCGGCCGGCCACACCCCCTAGCCGGCCGGCTAGGGGTCAAAAGGGTCAAGGTGATTTTCTGGCCGGCCAGCTACTGGGGAGGTACCTCTATGTGTGTACAACACAACTATGTAGTTGAAATTCCAAGAAAGTGGGCCCAAGGGGTTCAACAATGGCTCGGAAAGAGGGGGTCAAAAGGGTCAAGTTGACTTACTGGCCGGCCATAAACTTTTAGGGGCCTCTTATGTGTGTACATCACAGATATGTGGTTCAAAGTTCAAGAAAAAAGGTCCAAGGGGTTCAGCATTAGCCCGGAACAAAGGGGTCAAAAGGGTCAGGTGACCTTAATGGCCGGCCATGAACTTTTAGGGACCTCTCAGATGTGTAGATCACAGATATGTGGTTGAAAGTTGGCAACATTAGCTCCAAGGTATTCAACATTAGCCCGGAAGTGCGAAAAACGGGCGCCGGGAGGCTCCGGAAGAGAGATAACTGGTTGCTGCAACAATTGCTGGCCTCCCACCCTTCAGTGACCTTCCCTGTGATAAAACAGAGGTACCTACCAAAAATAAACGAAAACCGTTGCAAAACGAACGTTCCGGGGCCAAAACACGCAGTTCGGGGTCCCGAAAATGGGCTGTTAAGCACCGAAAATGGTATTCGACCTCGAAGTGGGTTTCTTAGCCCCCAGTGTCCCTCAAAAGGGATGAAATAAGATGTATGCCAAAATTCAGAGCAATAGGAGATGGTTAAGCGGTCCCGAACCGAGGCACACGGCCTGACGGCTCCGAAAACCGGGAACCGGACTCCGAAATGGGCAAAATGGCCTACGGCCACCAAATGTAGCCTACGGACATTTGAGAGACGGTCTACGGGACCTCTCCCTTCCCTCGGGAAAAGAAACAGAGAAAACCGAGTCTGGCTCGCAAACCGAGACAAGGCACAGAAAAGGGTTCGGAAGTCCGGAGGCAGGGCTCACGGTCGCGACTCTGAAACTTCTGAACAAGCACATTATGCAATATCACCAAGTGCTCAACTGGTGACATCTGAGTCTTAAGGTCGGTCAAAAATGGGGTGTCTACAGCAGTGATGCAACTGACTGCTGAATGTCGAGCTGGCGAGCGTTAAGCTGGTCGAAAGCCACCTGAGCATAGTCCCGATGCACCTGAAAATCCGTGTGCAACCCCATGAGGATCTAGTGGTGGTTGTGAAGAGTATTGTGGACTTGATCCACAGAGTGTTGAAGCTGTAAGTACTCCTCACGAGTCATATAGAGTGGGTCCCCTTGAGGGGCATAGGGGAGGCAAGATAAGGTGGTTGGTTGTAGACGGGGTCATGGGCCTCATCAACCGGGTCACCAACTTGCTGCGGGATGCAAGATAAGCTGTGCTGCCATTCCCGCTATCCGAAAGTCAGATAAGTAGTGTCAATCTCCTTAGTCGGATCAATTGGGAGGCCGTTCAGCTCGAAGATAAACGTGAGAGAGTTGGCAAATGGTAAGGGCCAAGTCCAGTTCTGCACAAGTTGAGGCTGTGTATGGGTTGTTAGCCCTTAACTTCCTCAAAGGGCTGGTGGTCCGTCTTGGAAAAGAACCCTAACACTTGGTCAATCATGGGTTTTGTGATGCTGACAAGGTGGCCATCAACTGTCCTACCTCAATGAGTGACTCGAACATGCTCTGGTAGAAGAGCCGTACCAGATGAGGATAAGTGGGCGCCATAACAGTGCAAAAGCCCAACTGTTGCTGGAGGTGGAGCTGCTCAACGGTCCAAGAGGTGACTGGGTCATTCTGAAAATAGTTGAAGGTGAACTGTGTGAGCTTGTGAAGCAGGTGTGAAGTCCACTTCGGTCGTGGAAACTCAATCGGTGGTAGTGGCGAGGATGGTGGTGATGGGTGGTGCCGATGGTGCCGAGGAGGACGAACCTCTGGCTTTTTTGAAAGCTCGGGTGGATAGCCGTCTACTCATATCCTGCACACACCAAAAGCAAATATACACATACCCTTAGAACCAACATGAGAATAAGAATAAGATATTAAAGCACAAGTCTACCCACTGATGTACCACATGCAATTCTCATCATTTTTCTTTTTCTTATTCTTTTTTTTTTTTTTTTTGTAATAAATGAAACCTAAAATAAACTAGAGACATTAACATTTTATTTAAAAACTAATGACTGAACAAATAAAAACGAACTACACTAACAAGTAATGAATTAAACTAACAAATATTAATGAGATAATAAAATAAATAGAATAAATAATAATCAAAATAAAATAAAATAAATAATAATAATAATAATGAATAGCTAAATAAATATTTTTTTTTTGTTTTATTCTTTTATTTTTTATTTCTTATTTTTTATTTTTTTTGTTTTTGTGTGTAATAAATGAAACCTAAAATAAAATAAACTAGACACATTAACATTTTGTGTAAATATTGAATGATTAAACAAATAAAAATGAACTACACAAACAAGTAATGAATTAAACTAACAAAGAATAATGAGATAATAAAAAAAAATTAAACAACTAAACAACTAAATAAATAACCTAGGAAATAAAATGAATTAGAAAATAAATAAATAACACATTAGGATTTTTTTTTTTTGGTTTGACGCACATGCGTCGGAAATGGCTGCACTTGCAGTGGTCGTCTTCTTAGCTGCCCAGTTTTTTTTTTTTTTTTTGAATGAGCAATAGATCTCTAAACCTCATTACAAGGGAAGATTGAAAGAAGAAATATAAAGTTTAAACAAAAAGTAAGGAGTTACCTTTAAATAGTGAAGAATGAGATAAAAAAGAAGGGAGATTCGCTGGAAAAAATGGTAGTCACCGGAGATTCGATGGACAGAGAGGAAATAGGGCGCCAACGATGAGGCTCCGGTGGTAGAGTGGTGGTGAAAAGAGTTTGGGTGAAGGGTGGTGATGGTGCGAAGAAGAATGAAGAAAGTTGGTGGTGGTGGTGGTGGGGTTTGAGTGAAAGAGAAAGGGATGAAAAAGATGATTAGGTCGAGAGAGAGAGAAAGAGAGAATATGAGAGGGAGAGAGAGAAAATCTATGAGAGTGAGAGGAAAAGTGGGCCTCTAGGTTAGATGTTTAATTTTTTTTTTTTTCAAAAATGAAAATAAAATAAAATAAGTAAATAAATAAATAAATATATAAATAAAAATTGAACAAAGAAATCTTTTTTTTTTCAAAAATGAAAATAAAATAAAGTAAATAAATAAATATATAAATAAATAAAAATTGAACAAAGAAATCTGATTTTTTTGTTTTTTTATTTTTTTTTTCAAAAATGAAAATAAAATAATTTAAAAAATTGTGCAAAGAAATCTGAATTTTTTTTTTTTCCGACATCCTGCACATGCCGACGTGTACTCGCACCACATCGCCGTAATTGCATACAAAGTAGGCTAAAAAAAATTTCCCAAAATTTTCCCGTACGTATGGCAAATGAGTCGCACTACCCCCGCGTACATGCTTTTAAAGCAATTTTCAACTTGTGAAATGAAACTTTTGTCGCACATGTGGGAATTTTTTTTTTTTTTTCAGAGATTAAACCATTTCTTAACTCAAGAATCACCCAAAACATTTCGAACCATTTCTACCTGCAATACACATCCAAAATAAAAATAGCACTTTGAAAATATCGGAATGCTTAACAAAGGTATAATCTTCACGTGAAAATCACGGGTACTACTTTTCTCCCTAACAGTGTTTGTAACTTTCCCTATTCTCCAACAGGGTGACAGACTAGGTTGTTCGGTATCCAGAATCAAGGCGCATAAAGCTAACTCAACTTATGGGACTGCCATACAGAGTTCAAGCCGGGGGGGTTTTGAAGCAATCTCCACACCCCTGGGTATTTAAACCAGACTCTAGTCTTGAAAATTCCAAAACTTTACGTTCTAGGCTTTACCATTCTAACTCTAGTTTCCACCGTTTAAATTGGTCCCCTAGGAACTCACTACAAACACAGTTAGGTAGCTATACCAGATCGTCAGATGCCGTTTGAGCACAACTAACACCAAAGGAATTACACCTTTAGAGGATTTAAAGTCTCCTAGACGTCAAATAAAGCAAAGCAAGAATAAAGAAAATCATAACAGAGTAGAAAGGAAAGAAAAGAGAACAGGACATTAATCTCTCAGTCAAAGTAAAAAGGGTCCATCAAAACAATGGACTCAATCATATCCCTATTCTCAATCTCCTCTATATATGGCTTTAGTCTTTGGCTATTCACCTTGAAAGTGTGGCCATTCCTTGGATCTTGCACCTCAACGGCACCATGAATAAATGCCTCTACAACCATAAAGGGACATCCCATTTTGATCTAAGCTTACCCGTAAAGAGACTCAATTTTGAGTTAAAAAGCCATACTTTTTGGTCAGGTTCAAAGAATTTTCTATTAATGTGCTTATCATAGAATTCCTTAGTTCAGGCTTTATAAAATTTTGAACTCACATATGCATCATTTCGAATTTCCTTCAACTCATTGAGTTGCAATTTCTGGTTGAGCCCAGTCGCGACCATATCTATGTTTAACTTTTTTATAGCCCACAATGCTCGGTGTTCAAGTTCAACCGGGAGGTGGCATGCTTTGCCAAACACCGCCCTATATGGTGACATCCCAATGGGTGTCTTATAAGCAATACGGTAGGCCCATAATACATCAATCAAGCGTGTTGACCAATCTTTCCTATCTGGCCTCACCGTTTTCTTTATTATGTGTTTCACCTCCCTATTAGAGACTTCCACTTGGCCACTAGTTTGAGGGTGGTATGGAGTGCCCACTTTATGAGTGATAGAGTATTTCTTAACTACCGACTCAAAGAACTAGTTACAAAAATGCGTACCTTGATCGCTTATTATGGCTCTAGGAATCCCAAAACGACTAAAGATGTTTTTATGCAAGAATTTGATTACTACTTTATGATCGTTTGATTGGGTAAATATTGCCTCCACCCACTTAGGCACATAATCCACTGCCAAGAGAATATACTAAAACCTGAACAACGAGGGAAAGGGCCCATAAAATCAATCCCCCAAATATCAAAGATCTTTACCACAAGAATAGGGGACATTGGCATCATATCACGGCAAGTTATCGAACCCATTTGCTGACAGCGCAAACAAGTTCTACAAAATTGATGGGCATCTTTAAAAATGGTGGGCTAATAAAACCCGCTGTGTGAAACCTTGGCAGCCGTTTTATGCCCACTAAAATGACCGCCACATGCAGAAGAATGACAAAATGTAAGAATGCTATGCACCTCACTCTCTGGCACACACCGTCAAATCACTTGGTCGAAGCAATATTTAAACAACTCTAGATCCTCACAAAAATAATACCTAACCTGCGAAAAGAATCGGTCTTTGTCTTGCTTAAACCAATTTTGAGGAATTTGCCCAATGGCCAAGTAATTCACAATATGTACAAACCACAAAGGGCTTGCTCGTGACACCACAAGAAGTTGTTCGTCAGGAAACGAATCATGCAAAGTTAAAGGGTCACTAGTATACTCAACAAAGACTCAGGAGAGGTGATCTGCCACCACATTCTCAGATCCTTTCTTATCTTAGATCTCTAATTCAAATTCCTGAAGCAACAATATCCATCTACTTAACCTAGGTTTGGTCTCTTTCTTTGATAGTAAATACCGCAAAGCGGCATGACCAATGAACCTTGGATTCTAGGAGATAGGACCGGAATTTATCTCAGGCAAAGACCACAACTAGCAACTCTTTCTCAATAGTAGTTTAATTCAATTGTGCATCCAAGAGAGTGCGACTAGCATAGTATATAGCATATGATTCCCTATTGACCCTTTGGCTCAACACAGCCCCAATAGCATAATCTGAGGCATCATACATGATTTCAAATGGAAGCAACCAATTTGGTGATTTCGTGATTGGGGCAATAATAAAGGCCACTCTCAATGTTTCAAAGGCTTTCAAACATGCCTCATCAAAGATAAAAGGTGCGTCCTTAGCAAGTAAACTACACAAAAGACGTGATATTTTACTAAAGTCTTTGATGAACCTACGGCAAAAACCTACATGCCCTCTACCTGTGGGGCTAACTCTAGGTTTTGCCCTACCTCATAAATGCTCCCTCTTTTCGGGGTTTCAACTACTGGTTACAGGACTTGCCGGGCTACGGAGGCATGGTGAATCACTTAGGTTCTCAAATAATTGTCATGCCTCAGCATAATTTTTGGATATGAATGTCCCACCACAAGAAGAATCCACCATTTGGCAGTGAGGCTCAGTTAAGCCATAGTAAAAGGTCTACACAAGTTGCCAATTAGGCACTTGGTGGTGGGGACACTGTTGAAGAAGGTCACGGAGTCTCTCCCATGTCTCATGAAATTGCTCGCCATCAATTTAAGCAAAATTGGTGATGGCTCGCCTGAGTTGGTTTGTCTTACCAATGGAAAAGTACTTCTCCAAAAACTTCTGCTATAATTGGTCCCACGTTGTGATAGAATTAGCAGGTAAGGAGTTCAGCCAACATTTGGCTTTGTCCTTTAGTGAAAATGGAAACAGACGCAACATTAGGGCCTCATTGGTGAAGTTCTGGATCCTCACTATAGAGCAAATTTCCATAAATTCATGCAAATGTTTGAAAGGGTCATCATGAGCTAGTCCATGGAATGATGGGAGCATTTGGAAGGTGCTGGACTTAATCTCATAATGAGCAGCAATGGCGTCGGGTAACTGGATGCATGATAGTGATGTATATACAGTGGATGTGAAGTAATCCTCAAGGGTCCAGTTGGGCCCATTTAGGCCCATTTAGGCCATTCGGGTTCACCATCTCTATTGGTTCGAAATATGGATAAGGGTATTCAAGCTTAGGAACACAGGAAGAGGCTCTAAGTTTTCTAAGAGTCCTTTCTAGTTCAAGGTCCAAACTCCACAATTCAGGACGACAAGAACGGCACCCGTGCATACACTACTCACACATACACACGCTAAGTTCTGGCTCTGTGCACTAAGTTATGAAAGCAAAATACTAAAGGGAGAGATACTCACAATGATTTAACAAAAACGCTTTACTCATCTTGCGAGTGTTTGACATGTAGACGTTATCCCCAATTTTCACTTGAGCTCTCTATTTTTACCACTTTGGTTCTTTGCTTGCGAGTATTTGCTTCTATTTTATTTTAGCACTCTGGTGCTGCGGTTTGTTTTTAAAGCTCGGTTGCGCTCCGCTTGCACTTCGGTGATAGCTTCAATTACAAAAACTCTGCACACTTAGCAACACGAAAACATAAAATCCTAAACTAAAAATTAAAATAAGAATATAACTTTAAATTAATTAATTTCACCATAAGTCCCCAGCAACGATGCCAAAATTTGGTGGGTCGTTACACACACCAAATATAAATACTAAACTATACCAAATTATTTTAGAATAATGACAAGTCTAGGTATCGATCCACAGGGACAAATAGAAAATTAAACTAATTTAATTGTTAAATTCCTAAATTAATTTTGATTTAAAAAAAATTGATTGTTCATAACCTAATAATAATTAAATTAAACAAAATGAATAAACTAGCAATTATAAATAAAGATGAATTTACTGATTTGGAAAAAAACCTAGGGCAATGAGTTCACTACTAATTACGTAAATAAGGTTTCAATATGAAATCAATTATGTTACGGTTCGGACGGAATAATACTTTGCAACTACAAGTTCAAAGCATTTATCAAGAAAATCATCACGTTCAATGTACGGGCACGAATCATCTCAAGTAGTACAAATCGTTCGCTCTAAACTTGAGTAACGACACGACTCGTCCCTCGTAGTTTGATTCGTCTCATACCTTGAATATGAAAGAATAGAAAACTATAGTATAGAAAGCATTCAACAATTACAGAAAATCGAATACTCGAAGAAATAGTGGATAATATATATATATATATATATATGAAACTTTTAAAACACTATACAATTGTTCAAACCTTTATATAATCAAAAACCAAAAAGAAAACCTAATCACATAGCTAGGGTTTCATCAAAACACTAGAAAAGAAGAGCCTAGCACTCATGGAGAAGTGGAAAGAGGTGGAAGAGATGGAACCCTCCATGGGAATTTACTTTGAAGATTGAGAATCACCTTTTTCCAAACCTTAGCCTCCTCTTTTTCCTTCCAAATTTCAGAACCCTAATCCAGCCTCCCTTTCTTCTTTTTATACCTTTGCTGTCTTTCAAACAGGTTTAAAACAGCGACATGATTTCCGAGGTGCTGCCGCACATGCGGGAAAAGTCAACGCACGTGCGGGAAAAAGTCAACACACGTGCAGGAAGTACTTTTCTCCACAAGTCTTGCATTTTTGCGTATTTTATGCTCCCACTATGTACAACCTGATTGACATTAAACAAACATAAAATATATAGTTTGACAAGCAAGTAAAGTTAAGAGATCCTAATTAACGGCCTCAGTGTTGCACAATTCGCCCTTAATCAGCAATAAACTCTACAATTCCTAACAATACCCTCTTATTCAAAAGCACATCTAGAGGAGGAAAAATTATATGGATAAACTACTAATAGATGCTAATAATTTAACTTAATTCCCATCAAGTCCTATTGAAAATAATTCTTAATAAAATCGTAAAAATAAAAAAATAATAAATCATTTTTTATGACAAATTTTTACGTATGTCTCTAAAAATTAAAAATTAGTGACTTTTTTTTTTTTTTGGTCATGATTTTTATAAATTTTCTCTAAAACTTACAATTAGTGATATTTTTATGTGATGATTTTTTCAAACTGCCGTTAAAAATTAAAAATTAGTAACGTTTTTTTTTTTTTTGTGATATTTTTTAAACTATTGCTAAAACTTATATTAATGGTTTTTTTGTGAAAATTTTCAAATTGTCACTAAAAATTAACAATTAATGAATTTTTTTAACACTGTTTGATGAAAAATGCCATTAATTCTTACAGGATCTATTGGACAATAAGTCTACTTATTAGGACTTACATATAAGTCTCCGAAATTATATTGTGGTCCAGAGGCACCACATGGATCTGTTCCTGACCAATCATAATTTATCATGCTCTCTTATGTTTCATAATCATCCAACACAAAATTATAAGTTTCACCCTCTTAACCCATCACAACTCACATAGGACACCACGTAGCCGTGACCAAATAACTTCTCCTCCTTGAAGAAAGCTAGTGCTAATTTTATAGATCCGATCATGTGAAGTCTAGAGAGAGCTCCTTTTATCAAATTGGCTTCTTCTCAAAAGCCCTGTTTGGGAAGTTGACTATTTGACTATTTTAGTTGACTAAAATAGTTGTGTTTGAGAAGTTGGATAGCTTTTTTCTATAGTTGATTTGTTGGTTGTGAAAGAAAAAGTAAAAAAATTATGGGTTGGATGTAACATTTGGTCTTATTAGCTAACTTAGCCTATTTTATCTTTTAGAGGATTATTTTAGCCCAACCCTCTTCCCAAACAATGCCAAAGTATGGTTTGAAAAAGAAAAACTCTGGAAATCTAAAGTTAACCACCCAAAATTTTCTAGGTGGTGTTAATGTGGTGGAGGTTAAATTTTTGTAGTGTAGGGTTCATAGGTAGATTAAATTTGAACCATAAGATGAAGATTCTGGATAATTTGTGGGTTGATAAGGTGGGTTCATGGTATTACTCTTTGAAAAAAAAACAAAAACAAAAATCTTATTTGGGAACTTGGCTATTTTAATTAACTTTTTGATTTTTTAATTATTTTATTCTGATTAAAACAGTTATATTTAAGAAAATAGTTAAATTTTTTTATAATTGATTTGATAATTATAAAAAAAAATAAAATAATTATAATTTAAGTATAACATTTTATCTTATTAATTATTTTAATTTATTTTATTTTTATTAACTATTTTACCCTACAACTCACCTTCCAAGCCTAGCCAAAAAGTACTTTTCGTGAAATATCATGTGCGTTGATTTGATAGCCTCATGAAACTATAACAATAATCTTTGTTGATCATCAAGGCAAAACAGCATGACCAATGGGTCTTATGACCAGTGCTTTTTCTCTCCATTGACTTTGCAAACATGGCAAAATAGAGCATAAACCAAAGCATATGCCTTTCTCTCTCAAATTTCACAGATGCTTTGCTTAGTTTCTAAGGCATAAATGCAAAAGTTGACAATAACTGCGTAACCAGAGTAGCTAACTTGGTTGGAAGTTGGAACCCCACATTCACGGAAGTAACAACAGAGCTTGTTTGGCATTGATTTTTTAAAGTAGTTTTTTTATTTTCTTAAAATTAAATTATTTTTAATTTTTTTAATTAATGACAACCAAGTTTTTTTTTTTTTTTTTTGATATTTTAACTTATTCCCAAAACAAAAACAAAAAAAAAAGAAAGTTTTTTTAACAACACCCGAAGCATATCAGATATCTCTTTTGGCAAGAGGTTAAAATCACTATTTTAGCTTTTAATCTCTTTTAGATCAGATCATTTCTCTACTATTTTACATATTTTTTCAAAAAAAATTAAAAATTTAATTTTTAACTTGCTTCCCAAAACAATTCACATCACCTAATATAAGCAAAATAATATTTTTTTAGCCTTCAAACTTCAATTCTTAGAGCATCTCCAGCAGCCTTTCAATTTTACCAAAAACTCTACAATAGCAGGCCAAAGGCTTAAATTTCTTCTCCAGCCTAGCTAATGTGAAGCTAAACTAACATTTTGCTACAGTACCTCGCTAGAAAAGACGAGGTACTGTGCACTAGCTCTCAATTTTTTTTATCCTTTTTTTAATTCAAACTTTTGTTTCTAAGAATATTTTAATAGAAGATATCTAAAGTATAAAAATATTTTAATAAAGATAGCTAAAGTAAATAGTCTTGTTGAAGTGTATATTAAAAAAATGACTAACTAAAATAGTAAGGTGAAATTTTGAATAGCTATTTTGACTATCTTTGCTGGAGATGCTCTTACAAGGAGAAAAACAATACAAATTCTACAATACACATTTTTATTTTATTTTTGTGTATTATATATATCTAATTATGACTTTCTGTCCTATTTTGGCATCTGGGTTAAAAATTAATTTTTGACTTTTTGATTTTTTTGGGTTACATTACCTCTTTATTTTTTTACACGTTTTTAAAAAAGAAAAAATTCTAAAAATTGACTTTTAACATACTTCTCAAAATAAGTCAAGTTGGCATACAAGTTTTATATATATATATATATATATTATAATTTATTGTGATATTAGTTATAACTAAAATAGTCTTTGATTATGTTTCCATTGATGTTCGATAATCCATTGCGGTGCTTTTGGTTATGACTGAAAGTGATTTCAATATAAACAAAGTAGTACCACAAAAAGTCATAAGTTACATATAGTACACTTAAAAATGAAATGTGTATTGTAAAATTTTCCTTATATATATATATATATATATATATGTGTGTGTGTGTATCCGCGCTTGCGCAGGGTAGTAAAATTGCACAAGGCGCAACATTATTTGAGACACAATACTAACTCTTAAATATATTTAATCTTACTCTTAATTATGTCACATAAAATAATTTTTAAAACAATTACATTTATTCAATATTAACCCTCAACTATGTCATAGGCTACTCTATGTGTTATATATTTCTCCATTAATTATACGAGTAAATTTATGAATATGAATATATAAAGGACCGGCAAGAGCAAATTGTCTATGAATAGAGAACCAAATAATTAATCAACAAGGTTATATCAAAATTCTTGCATTTACTAAGGGTTAGAAATTTAAATTTTTCCATCTGTATGCCCGTTTTCGTTGTGTATTTGTTTAGAATTGTTTCTCACTTTGAGAATTTTTTTAATATCATTACAAGTTGTATTTAATTTTCGTAATAATTATAATTTATTGAGTTATTATAATATGAACATATTTTTTTAAAAAAAAATACTAATTAGCGGGGCTACAAGTAAAAGATAAAATATTTGTATAATATAATACAATTTGCTCTAATTTTAATCTATTTTTAATAAAATCTATATTTTTTTTAATATTTTTATAAAAAAATTTACTTACTTTCTAATATTAAACAATAACTATAAAACACTTTGTTAGGTTTTTGTAATTGGCAATCCCGTTTGACAAAACTTTTTTCAATTGTAATTTTATTCGCTCTTTTGTTTTAATGAGGCTATGAGTATTTAGGTTGAATCCAACACGAATTGTGTTTATGCAGAGGAATTTATGATCTTAATCCTTTCATATTTGTCACTTCGCTGACTATGTACGAGAAGTAAAAATGCAACCGAAGTTATTTGACCGCTCGAGGGATCATTTGTGCACTCGAGAGGAAAAATGATCATCCAGTACTTTTGCAAAGCGCCTGAACTTCTGGGAAGAAAATTTTACCACTCAAGTGGTGAAAAGGTTGCGTTTGAGCAATCGGCCTATATGTTTCGTACCGTCTTTACTCACACTGCTCGAGTGGTCACTGCTGGAAAGTTTGCATTTAGTGGCGTTTAAAAAATGCCGCTAAAAGTATAAAAAAACGCCGCTAATGCTTTTTGTGGCGTTTAGTATCAAACACCAAAGATGCGGCCGTCTGTAGACACCCCATTTTTTACCGACCTTAAGACTCAGACGTCACCGATTGAGCGCTTGGTAATGTTGCATAATGTGCTCGTTCAGAAGTTTCAGAGTCGCGGCTGTGAGCCCTGCCTCCGGATTTCCGAACCCTCTTCTGTGCCTCGTCTCAGTTTGCGAACCAGACTCGGTTTTCTCTGTTTCTTTTCCTGATGGGAGGGAGAGGTCCCGTAGACCATCTCTCAGTGGCCGTGGGCTACATTTTGTGGCCGCAGGCCATTTTGCCCATTTCGGAGTCCGGTTTCCGATTTTTCGAGACCGTTGGCCGTGTGCCTCGGTTCGGGACCGCCTAACCATCTCCGTTTGTTCTGATTTTTTTGGCATACTTCCTTTCTACTCCCTTTTGAGGGACACTGGGGTCTGAGAAACCCACTTCGTGGCCGAATGCCACTTTCGGTGCTTAACAGCCCGTTTTCGGGGCCTCGAACTGCGCGTTTTGGCCCCCGAGCATTCGTTTTGCATCGGTTTTTGTTCATTTTTGGCAGGTACCTCTGTTTTATCACCGGGAAGGCCGTAGAAGGGTGGGAGGCCAGCAATTGTTTCAACAACCAGTTTTTGCTCCTCCGGCGCCCTCCGACGCCCGTTTTTCTCACTTCTAAGCTAATGTTGAACAACATGGGCCCTTTTTCTTGAACTTTGAACCACATACTTGTGATGTACACACATGGGAGGACCCTAAAAGTTGGTAGCCGACCACTAATTCCACTTGACCATTTTGAACCCCTCATTCTGAGCCAATGTTGAACACCTTGGGGCCACTTTCTTCAACCTCAAACCGCATATTTGTGATGTACACACATGGGAGGACCCTAAAAGTTTATGGCCGGCTATTAATTCGATTTGAAGCTTTTGAACCCCTCCTCAAAATGGCTTGTTCTCTCTCCTATTTTAGAGTTTCCAAATTTGAACCACAAGGTTGTGAAGAGGAGACCTGGGAGGCCACCTTTTTGTGGTGGCCGGCCACTAATTAAACTTGGCCCTTTTGACCCCTAGCCGGCCGGCTAGGGGGGGTGGCCGGCTAGCCACATGGAGCTTTGAAAATGGGCCGGCCACGTTCCTCTCTCTGCACACTTTACAGCTGTATAGCTGTTTCCCCCAGAAAATATCTCAATCTGGGGGATATTTTGTGGGGGAAAGCTTGCCTCCTTTTCCTCCACCTTTTGCCTCCCTTTGCTCCCTCTTTTTTGTCCATATAACCAGCAGGTGGCATTGGTGATAGAGGTTGGAACAAAATTGCTTTGAAGCTTTACATACAACTCTCTCTCTATCTCTCTCATTTTCTCAAAAATATCCAAGTTCTACACCTCATTTGTTCATCATCATCAAGCTCTACCACCACCCCTCCATTCCAGCAGCAAGGGGAGGAATTCCAGCAGCTTAAAGTCATCAAAGTTGGTCCAAGAAGCAACAAAAGTATTGGTCTTCAAGGGTGAGTAGCATTTCCCCCTTTTTTGGTCCATTTCTTGCACCTTTTGTAAGCCATACATGCTTATTGATTTGAGCTCCGACCAAAACTGAAAAGGTCATTTTTTTGAGCTCATTTTCTTGTTTCATTAAGGGCTCAACCCAGTTTGAGCCCTCCATATTGCACTTGCTTCAATATCCTCCTTGAATGCCATTTTCTTGCATGCTTTGGCAACCTATCATGCTTCTGTTTTTGGTCTTTTTACACGCCTAGAAATAGTCTTATTTTTACCTTCTTAACATGTTTCATTAAGGGTCTTTGGCTGTTTGGTGAATGCTTTTCATACTTTGTGTTATAGCCACCTTTTGAGCCTCATTTTGCATTGCATTTCTAGCATGTTTGTATACTGTTTTGGGTTTTTTACAGTTCTGTAAATATGCTTATTTTTGGTCCCTCATAAATGTTGTAGAAGGAAATTTTTCAGTTTGGGCTTTGCATATACCACTTGCCTCTTTGGCCACCTTTTGGCCCGTTTTCTTGCATAAGAGCTTAGCCATATCTATATTTGTTTTTAGGGTTTTTACAGTTCTGTAAATGTGCCTATTTTTGGTCCCTCTTCAATGTTGTAGAAGGGAATTTTTCAGTTTGGGCTTTGCATATACCACTTGTTTCATTGCCCTCTCTTGGCCCCTATTTTTGCACGCCATTGTTGCCCTATCCTTGTTTGCTGTTTGGCCATGATTTGTATTGGTAAAATGCTTATTTTGAGGCTGCCTTGCTTCTGTCTTTTCATTCCATGTACCAATTATGCATGCTTTGTATAGCTGTAGTTCATTCTATGTGCCTAATTTGCATTTCGGGAGAGATTCCATGCATCGGGTGTGTTTTCGCCTCATTTCGGGGTTGTTCTCCCCCACATTTCATTGCTGAAAATCCATTAACATGTTTGCATATCATTTCCATGCCATTGCATTGCGTATGCCATTGCCTCGGTTTGCGTGCCCGTGTGCACGCATTTCGAGGCACTTCATTTTCATCCACCGGCCTCTTATGTGAGTGTGGCTGAGGCTCTCTCATGTTAGTATAAGTCCATGTTGCATTTTATATGCCATTTTAAGCCATTTGCATTGCGTATGCCATTGCCTTGGTTTGTGTGCCCGTGTGCACGCATTTCGAGGCACTTCTTTTTTTATCCATCGGCCTCTTATGTGAGTGTGGCTGAGGCTCTCTCATGTTAGTATAAGTCCATGTTGCATTCTATATGCCATTTAAGCCATTTGCATTGCGTATGCCATTGCCTCGATTTGTGTGCCCGTGTGCACGCATTTCGAGGCACTTCTTTTTTCATCCATCGGCCTCTTATGTGAGTGTGGCTGAGGCTCTCTCATGTTAGTATAAGTCCATGTTGCATTCTATATGCCATTTAAGCCATATTGCATTGCGTATGCCATTGCCTCGATTTGTGTGCCCGTGTGCACGCATTTCGAGGCACTTCTTTTTTCATCCATCGGCTTCTTATGTGAGTGTGGCTGAGGCTCTCTCATGTTAGTATAAGTCCATGTTGCGTTCTATATGCCATTTAAGCCATATTGCATTGCGTATGTCATTGCCTCGGTTTGCGTGCCCGTGTGCACTAGGGGTGGGCAACGGTTTATCCGAACCGCTCAAACCGCCCAATCCGCCCAACCCGCATATAAGTGGGCGGTTTCGCAAACATAATGCGGGCGGATGCGGTTTGAAATATGACAAATTTGCAGTTTGCGGGCGGGTCGCGGTTTAAACCCGCAAACCGCAAAAACCGCCCGCACTTTAATTATTATTATTATTTTTTTTTATATACCAACTTTGTAACTTTTACAGGAGCACCATTATATTCTCTATGACACTAGGATCCTTATTTTTAAGTATTTCTTAACTTTCTTAATGCCGTAGAATTATCAAGTCCTAAACTTAGTTTCTTATATGATTTTCATTGGTGATTCATCCACTTTTTCCTAATAAAATTTTTCTTCTAATGGTCGATAGAACTTATAGTTTGATTATTGATTACTGAACTGGCAATTCTAATTGAGTACAACCTTTAATGCATTGATATACATTTTTTTCATAGCAAAAATGCTAGTGTAGGGTCTCTTTGTTTTGGGTACTTTCATTTAATGCATTGATATTCAATTTTTATTTGTAAACTCATCAAAAAATTGTTATCACAAATATATAAAAAGAATCTGATGCCTAAATTCACTGGAAAAAAAAAAACTCGAAAATTAATTTTTAAAGAAAAAAGTGTAAACCGCAAACCGCCCGCAACCGCCCGCACATTTGCAAACCCTATCCGCACAAACCGCAAACGGCACTGCGGGCGGTTGCGGGTTAACTTTTTTCCAAACCGCATAGATGCGGGCGGGTCAAAACCGAACCGCAAACCACACAAAATCGATCCGCGAACACCCCTAGTGTGCACGCATTTCGAGGCACTTCATTTTCATCCACCGGCCTCTTATGTGAGTGTGGCTGAGGCTCTCTCATGTTAGTATAAGTCCATGTTGCATTCTATATGCCATTTAAGCCATATTGCATTGCATATGTCATTGCCTCGGTTTGCGTGCCCGTGTGTACGCATTTCGAGGCACTTTATTTTCATCCACCGGCCACTTATGTGAGTGTGGCTGAGGCTCTCTCATGTTAGTATAAGTCCACGATTGCATTCTATGTGCCATTTTAGCCATATTGCATTGTATATGCCATTGCCTCGGTTTGCGTGCCTGTGTGCACGCATTTCGAGGCACTTCATTTTCATCCATCGGCCTCTTATGTGAGTGTGGCTGAGGCTCTCTCATGTTAGTGTAAGCCCATATCATATTTCCATGTCATTTGCATTGCGTATGTCATTTTCTCGGTTTGCGTGCCCGTGTGCACGCATTTCGAGACATCTCATTTTCACAGCATTGTGCATACTAGGTTGTATCTTAGATCGCATTCAGTCATTTTCTCAGTTTGCGTGCCCGTGTGCACGCATTTCGAGGCATCTCATTTTCATAGCATTGTGCATGTTAGGATTGTATCTTAGTTGTATTTCATGCATGTCATGCATACTGCATCGTGTTCGGGATAGGAGTTAGCCCGGGCACGGGAAACGAGGTACGTTTCGTACTCCGAGTGACGGAACGTGTCTCAATTCCCAGTCACCGACACTCCGGATTACCCATGATGGAGTTAGGTTCTTGTTGTGTTTATACGTGCATTCATTCTATATTGAGTTGCACATTTCGACTCCTCTGCCATCATGCATCGATATGCGTGATTGGTGGCACGAGGATCGAGGCATGCATATATCTGTGAAAATACATTGATATGCCCCTTTCCTGCTCTCTGTTGCCGCAAAATGAAGAATCAGCAACTTTTCAGAGTTTGGCACGCTTTCCAAGAAAAATCACAAAACAGAGGCTAATCGGGGCATCCCAGTGGATTTCCGCGCAAGACAACCCGGACATGCATCATCCATCAGAAGCAAGGCAGTCCCTGGCTTGCATGCCAGTTTTATAGTTTTTCTTAGTTAATTTGTTAATTAATTAGGAATTTGTATATTATTTGGATTGTAATATTCTTTTATTCGGGACTGTATATTTATTCGGACCCTCTGTGCGAGGGCACAACTGTAATAAGTGTGCGTGTGTGTGTTGTATGTCTTCCAACCCCACGTCTTTCTCCCTTTTATTTATCCGCTTATGATGGTTAGATTAGGGCATATTTCAATTAGCATACAGTATGACAGCATGTTTGCATCATTCATCTGTTTTGCATGCACCGGGCTCGGCGCATCATACTAACTGCATTGTATTTTCAATTCCAAGATTGAATACATGTTAGCTGTAGCATTCCATATGCCATGTTTAGAATAGCCGAGCCTGCTATAGTTGCATTTTTGCATGTGTTGCATTAGGCATTTCTGTATACTTAGGATCATACATGATTTCTAAGGTAGTTTCTGTTTTGGCTTGGAGTACTCGGTAAGTTTTATGCTTTAGCATCCTTGCATGCGTGTAAGTGACTGCCATGAATAGCATGCGTACCATGAGGCTAAATGCTTATGTGATATATTTGCCTGAATGCCTGTGGGTGAAGGTTGGGTTATTTGGATTGGGACAATTCATCAAATGTTTGTTTTAAGCCCACTAGATAGTGGCAAAACCATCTTTTCTAAGCCCACCTGCGGGTGGCAAAATCTGCATTTTAAGCCTACTTGCGAGTAGCAAACCATCTTTCAAAAACAAACACGAAATGTTTTACTCCAATTCAATCGACTCAGTCTATACTTGTATGCTGTGCGCATCACATAGTAACCTAGGCAAATAACCGGAATAAGGACATACAAAGTTTTCAAAAATAGATATCATGGTTAGTAGAGGCCGATCTTTGATCGGGCGAGCGGGGGTGCTCACGAAGTGAACTTCCCCAATCGTACCCAAGTTTCCGAGCCGAGGCAACTTTGGTGATGACGGACACGTGGCCTTTGGCATCGAGTCAGGGTTTCCTAAATTTCCCATTAAAAAACATTTAGGTGGCGACTCTGTATCTGGCAAAGCAGTCCATGTTTGGCACTTCTTTCAAAATCTGTTTTCTCAAAACGATTTGCCGGATATGGACTCTTTGGTTCAGATTTAGAACTGTGACAAATTTGAGAGTCCTGAGCTGTAGTGACCCCAAAATGAACAGAACGGGAGCTCGATCCTCCCGGGGCGTTCGGGGACGTCTACACCATCGCTCTAACGTTATGACGTTTTTAAAAACGTCGCTAAATTTGTATAGGCGGCATTTTTAAAAACGCCACTAAATGCGATAAATAATGGTAAAAATGATGTCATCCAATATTTAGCAATGTTTTAAAAACGCCGTGATAGATTTTTTTCTATTTCAAAAATATGACTAAATTAGTATAGGCGGCGTTTTTAGAAACGCCACTATAGCTTCTTTTTTTTTTTTTGAAATTGTGCTAAATCTGTTATATACCTGTAATAAAGCTGAAAAATAACAATAATAAGAATAAAACTTTACAGCTATTTCAATATATTGATTAAATAAACATTACATGATTATTTCTAAACCAAAATCAAACAACAAACACAATCAAAAAATAAAAAGAAAAAATATATCGAACTCCAGATGTATGCAAGAGCGATCAAACTCGGGTTTGTGAAGTTCTCTCTTAATAGCAACATTAACTCTTCAGGCAATACAAAACACTTAAAGGTCGGTAAAAAAATAAACAGTAATAATAATGACAAAAAAAAAACTCTACCCTTAGTATCTATGTACATCCACTCAAGCTATATAAATCAGAATTTAATATATGAACCTTGCTATTCTCCAAAACAAATTTGGATTTTGCTTGTGTCACCAAATCAAGCTTAGCTTTTGCAGTGTAACTTAGTCACTAGGTTCTTCACTACATCATCCTGAAATTCCAAAGACAAATAAAACACTGAAACTCCATAATAGCCAAAAGGATCATGAAATGATATGTCCATACCACATTTTCTAAACCCTTAAATATGTTCAAAAGTTTAGACCAAAATCAGTGGAACATAAATATACTTGTGCCCAAGGCATAATATAGAGATATATGGTGAATTGTCCAAGCCACATCCACATAAGCAAGCAACGGAGCAAAGCATTATCTAGTGAAAATATTCTAAATGATGGAGAAACCTCTCTTCAGGTAGAAACACTCATGCAAAATACAATCACATGACATGACCAACCAACAGTGCTTAGGATATAATCATAGACATAAACAAGGTTACACAACAATAATGTGATCAATTATTTATTAGAATCAGAATAATATAGCATACTTCAGTTTTTCTTTTCCTTTTTTTCCCTATAATTTGGAAGGTTTGGGAGGAGTTCAGTTCATGCTAATGAAAATAGCTAAGAAAAGAAAAAAGTGGGGCGCGGGATTTTAATAACAAACAAACAGGGGGAAAGACTTATGGAAATTCATTTTCTAATTAGTTCTCTTCACTTGTAAACATCAAAATCTCCAGGTCCATATAATATTATCAAATGTCTGAAATATTTCTTGAGGTTCTCACTGCACTCATCCAATGCCTATATTTGGTGAAAAGCAAAAGGAAGAGATCACACAATTCACTTACTACCAAGAGCAAAATTGAGTAGCTGCTCAAAGCTCATCATTTCCATAACAAGGATTGAAAAACATCATCTGATGCCATCATTTATTGAAAGCATCAACACAAAAATCATTTTGACTAAACAATTTCAAAAATTTATTGCCATTAAATTCTAAGAAGAATGAAAACTTTTGCAAATTTATCAACATGAGGAAACAAAGCATTTTGCATCTCCTGTTGGTCTCAAGCATATGATTCTTGGGATCCATGTGACAACATACAAAAGTTAGACAGCCTCACTTATGGCCCCATATAAATGTGCATGAATTCCCAGTAAGTTGAAATAATGAATAAAAGCCTACCTCATATAGAGTGAGATTGCTTCCTCCAGTTATGTTCCAAACTATCCCAGTAGCTCTTTCTATACCAATATCTAATAAAGGTGATTGAATGGCATTCAATGCAGCATCTCTTGCCCTGGTCTTGCCTGCAAAGGAATAAGAAGCCAACAATTTATCAATATAGGCATGCATGTCAAAAAAAAGGTCACGCAAGTAATTAGGGTTTCATACTTCGACCGTAAATAATGGTAATCTCATTTGGCAAGTAGTGGATACAGAGTTGCGAGTTGTCAAAATTCTAAACGACAAGGGAATAATAGATAAAAATCCATGGGCATGGTACTTCTCATCAGTGTTTGTGCTTCTTAATTGCAACTGCTATAATTTTATTTATGCTGTCTAGGTTTTAGAGTTTATGCATATTTTGGTAATTTTTCATTTATTGACCATGGGATGCTAGCCATCAATAAGTATTATTGTAAGTCATGTTTTACATATCTTTGTGTTGTAGGATTTAGGTAGTGAGGCAATTTCCATATGACGAAACTTGAGTCCATTGTCAAGTGCTTGGGGTTGCGTTGTAATGGGTAAGTATGAGTGTCCAAGAGTGCTAGGGTTAAAGAATGGCATAAGAGACTCTGATATTGCTCTGTTATTAAGTACAGTATATCTGCATGAGCATGTTGCATTACTTTATGACATGCTTTTTAAAGTGTACTAACATTGGTCAACTTCTTTCTTGTACCCAAAAAAAATTGGTCTACTTTCCTCATCTTCCTAATTTGATCATGCTATGAGAAAAAACCAGAAATTTCAGACATTAAACAGAAAAATAAAGTTAAAAGCAGAAAAAAAAATAATAGAAAACCAGCAATTCCGAAAATATCATGCAAGTAAGAACTCAATCCTCCCTCTCGTATTAGCCCGTATTAGCTCTATCTTCATTCTTTTCTTGAACCTCCTTTGTTCCTTTCTTGAGATCTATAAAGCATTTGGTAAATAGAAAAAAGTCAGCAAATAAAGATCCACTTAATTTACCAATTGCAGTTCCTATTCCCATTAGAGATGACCCTGCATTTTCCATGATAGCTCGCATATCTGCAAAGTCAACATTAGCCAAACCTGGGACCTGCAGTTGAAGTAACCTACCACCAATTAGAAAAATAAAACATTTTAAAAATGTAGAAGCTGACAAATGGGAAACCTTTGACAAGAAAACCCCAACATTTGAAAAATATATGAACCCAAGACCATCCTTCAAAGTGGAAAGAGAGAGAGAGGACTCATTGAATGATAATAGCTAATAAACACACATTATACATAACAGCATCCTAGGAAAGCATAATTATGTAATTCTAGCCACCTAAGCAATACTTTTTTCCTTCCATTTTTTTTAAGATGGACACCAACCAGTTTTGATCTATGTTTATTGAGGGTGTCAAAATGAGTAATACTTGTTCTTCATGTTTTAAGTTGATAATCTCTTGTTTCATTATGTTTTAAGTCAGTAAAAAACACATATAATTGTTTTTTATCTTTGAAAAATTATTTATAGTTCCACTACTCTCTTGAGGTTAAGTCATTTGCTTGCACATGCAGATGCAATGGAATAGTCAAGCAGATTACACATCATTACACTGCAGAATAGCCTCTTGGATTCGTATTCAATTAATCATAATAGGTTCATGTACAACAGAGACAATTTTGAGCAGGATATATTCCCAAATCCCAGTCAATACGAAGGAATTTTCATCCAAGAGGGCATATGAAAATTCATAATTGCTGTACTAACCAATGCCTTCACTAGTACTTGAAAAACAATCTGAACAGAACATATGGACCTTCTTTAGTATAAGTAACATCTTTAAGGGTTTAGAAACATAATTATTACTCTTACTAATATATTAATGAGGATTAGGGAACATAATTACTGTGTATGTAATATGGTTCATCATTACTTTGGACTATTAAGGATAGTTATTATGATCTTAGTTTATCAGGTAAAATAATTCATACGAAATCGTGTTATTGGGATATTAAGCATAGATATCAAAATATCTGATAAATCTGACTCTGAGATGGACACCATCTAGAGCTTTATAACATGAACACAAGCAACAATTACACCACCAACAACAACAATGGGTAAATCTTATAATAGAGTGAGTTAATGAGAAGCAAATAGATAAAAATTGGATAGATACCAATACAGGGGATTCAATTATTATACAACCATATCTGATTAGACAGAGCACAAGGAGCATAAAAATGACAGAAATGTTGTTGGTTCACTAATGAAAAGAGGGTAAAATTCTAAATTCTAATATATTCTCCCTCTCTCTATCTTACATACCATTTTGGAATTGAAGCTAACTAGTTGACCCTTTAAT
This sequence comes from Camellia sinensis, assembly GCF_055761805.1. NCBI lineage: Eukaryota > Viridiplantae > Streptophyta > Magnoliopsida > Ericales > Theaceae > Camellia > Camellia sinensis. The sequence continues at coordinate 168,756 of NW_028128998.1, read as the reverse complement.
GTTTGGAAACAAAATCCAATTGATAACAGTGTATTAATATTTGTCCAATATAATTGATATTTTGCTATGCCTACAGTTTTTTATTCTTGAGGGATAACAGTATAAACAATTTATGAGAACAGAATTTTGGGAAATCTTGGTCACTTACACAAAAGCACATGATAAATATGGAGTCCATTATAAGATTTTCCTTAATCTCAGCATTTAGATTTTCTGCATTCTGCAACATATTTTTAGCACACTGCTGTTGATTTTTAGCACTTGTTTTATGAGGGAAATTTCTTTCCTCTTTACATTAGAACCTCAAAATTGCAGTACTAAATGATAGGGATTTCATCTTAAATGGAAAAAATGCATTAACCAAGAAACTAAGCCAAATTTAGAAGAAAATAATAATAATGATGACCACAGATTTGATGAACTTTTACATTCAATAGATGATGGCATAATCAGAGGTATATTACAAACTTACAATTCTTGTCATCCACAAATTTCCATGTCAGGCTCTGTAAAAAGAGCAGCAAATGATTGCAGCATTTTCCGACTTAAGATATATGACCCCACCTAACACTAATTATAGACTCGACAAGGCAACAAAATCATACAATCCTAGTTTCCAACAAGTGAATTAGGCAGTATGAGTCTGAGTATGAGGAGCATAAAGTTTTGAAGACCTTACTCGAATGAAATCGGTGAGGACGCATGAAGGCAGGATCTTGGGCGGCTTGTAAAACGTGAGCTGGACCAACTCCCTCATCTTGTCAGGGGTCTGCGGCAACAATATGGTAGAAGCCTCATCTATACTCTTGACTATTAGTAAAAGTCTAAACAATCTTAAATAGATTCTTAAAATAAAAAATAAAGAACTCAGATAAACTCTATCAAACATAGACATACATGTGACGACGTCGGTCCATAAAGGTCTCAGGGTGGTCTGAGTAAGCACAGGATATGAAGGAGATGGTTTCGCCGAGAAAATGTCATCCAAGAGTGCCTAAAGGAAGATTAGCGATCTTCTACAACTCCTCCTCTTCTACAATTTGAGTACCTGTTGCAACTGTGATTAAAGCAGTGTAAAACATCCCAATAATGAGCAAGCATAAAAAAAATCATACTGCATGTTCCACCCCTTACTAACTAATCTGACAAACTTAAACTCTCAAAACCTGACCCTCCATGCGATTACTGGAAATTCCTAGGAAAATAATAAATTAAATTTCAACTCTTAACTCCTACAATTCATGTTCTTTTTGTTTCAACAAGCAAAAAAACTCCATGATTTAAAAAATAATAATAAAATAATTTCAAATCAGCCAAAACTTGTTGGCTGCTAGATTCTTGGCTATTTGGGAGCCAAAATCGTGAGAAACCTAACATCATATTTTAATAAATTTTGTTTCCTATATTTCCTTCTAACAAAGCAGAGCAATAATTTAAATTCAATCCTAGTTTCTTTACATCTACATTTTCTCAGCAACCAACAAACAAAGACTGCATAAGTATAAAAATGCTCTCAAAAGACAGGACTCTCACCATAGGATGCCCCTGTGTAGTCTTGAGAAGAGAAAGTCGAAGCTGAAATAGAAACAACCAAATCATTAAAAAAATGATACGACAGATCTCCAAAGTACACCAAAACAAACCAAATCATTAAAAAATGATACCAGAGATCTCCAATGATACCACTTGCCTCTGGTCTCATACCACACAAGAAACAGAAATGAACACCACATTTAACCTCTTAAAAGAAACAGAAGGCATGAAAAACAAAAGTAAAAACAAAAACACAACTCTCTCTCTCTCTCTCTCTCTCTCTCTTATTCTTTCTCTCTTCAAGCATTTTTTTGTTCAGCAGCTGAAACAACAAATATATAAATATACAAATCTTGGATATGTGGATATACATATATATATATATATATATATATATACATAGAGAGAGAGAGAGAGAGAACAGAAACATAAAACTTGACCATTGTTGTTGGTGAGATTTATAGAATTCAAGAAACAAAGAGGGAAAATCAAGAACACTACAGCCTCTTCTTCATCACTTTCTCACACACACATACACAAACATATACAGAAGTTGATGAAAAGAGGTTTTTACTGAAAACGGAAGGATTTGAAGGAGCTTACCAACATATCTGATTCGAAACCCCCATATTTGGATCAGGTGTTCTTTGAAACCTTTAGATCTGGCTTTAATTAGTTCGAAATCCTTCAGATCTCGTCTCTTGTTCTTTTCTTCAATGAGCACCACCACCGTCATCCTCTTCTACCACTGTAGCTATCGATCTGAGGTGATAATGAGCAGATAGCAGCGACGGTAAGTATGGATGAGATCGACAGAGGAGAGAGAGAGAGAGAGAGAGAGAGAGAGAGAGAGAGAGAGAGAGAGAGAGATGAGTCTGGTGACAGAGAAGAGTGAAAATGAGTGAGAGAGAAAAAAAAATGAAATCGAAATCAAAATCACTGAGCTTGATGCAGATCGACTTGATGCAGATAGGTTTACCTCTCGGTAAATGAAATCGATTCTGAAGCTTGATGTAGATAGGTTTACCTCTCAGTGATTTCTATGTAAATGGAATAGGTAAACAAATTAAATCACCGAGCTGATTCCAATCGATTCCTATTCTGAAATCACTCTGAGATTTAAGGGATCACCGAGCTGAAGCGAGAGAGTGAGCGAGAGATTCGAGGCATCTTCTTTCTGAGATTGAAGAGTAAAGAATGAGAGTCTCAAGAGGGAGGGAAAGGGTGTGAGAGATTATAACACATTTCGGAGGCGTTTTCTATCAACTAAACGGTGCCGTTTTGATTAGCACAAAAGGCGACGTTTATAAAACGCCGTTAAATATTAAAAAAGATGACGTTTAAGAAAACGCCATTATATAAACGCCGTTAAAACGAACATTTCCCGTAGTGGGTGAAGTGTGCGCTCGAGCGGTCGTCGCGGCTCTATTTCCTATAAAGTGCGTCGTTTGCTATTTTTAAGTTTGAAGCCATCCAAAATCTTAAAGAAAAAGAAAAGACAAAGTGTTTTCTAATGGAGACTGTTTTATATGAGTTTCCTTGGTGTATAGAAAGTGATCGATTGATCAACAAACTACAGATTGTCTAACATCAAGGGTTGTTCTTATTATTTCGTCCACAAAAGAGAGAGGCGCTCTTTGGTGGATTCCGAAAAATTTGAGCTTAAAGTTTTGGTAGATTCTGGAGTAGCTAATTATCATAGATTCGACATCAACGTTGTGAATTTAACGTTGGGTGAGACAATTTCGAAGTGAAAACGGTAATGAAAGAGGCACATTTGCGTCGGTTCAATTCGGGCGTGGATTCATTAGGTAATTAAGTACCACTTGTGTAATTCCTTTTTATTTTAGTGTATTGTTTTGTGACTTTTGTCCATAATTTTTTTTATCATAATTAGAAGTGCTTCAATTATAATTTTTCACATTAAATCATTATGTCAATTTATTTTTAATTATTTGGTTAAAATTAATATTCATATTTTAAAATTAAAATATAATCACAAATCAAATCTCAAAAATTTGTGTTGTGTTTTGTTGTGATTTCAAAATGTGATTCAACGTGGTAGTTTGAGTATGGTGTTTGGATGGAGCTGTGAAATTAATTTTCTACAGCTCTACAAAGCGTTTTGTCTGTTCTGTCAAAACCGAGCACGTGTTTTAATTTTTTTTTTCAAAACGGGACGTTCAGCTGGTTGACCGGAATAGTGATTTTTTTTTTTTACAATTTTTTTTTTCAATTGATATATAATCGAAAAAAATATTTTCTGAAATTTTTAAAAAATTTTATGTGCTTTAAAATAATTTTGAGTTGTATGAATTGTAAATTTTTGTATCAAATTTTAAATGTCACATCAACAATTTCCACTCAAATTAAAATTCTTTTCAAAATTATTTTCAAAACTCTTTACCAAATAAATTTTTTACACTCAAATCATAATTTCACAACACACAAACTCAAAATATAACTCATACTCTTAAATTATATTTATAAAATTCTACCAAATGCTACCTTATTTTTTCACATTTCTTGACATATACCCCCAACAAAAATAAGAGAGAGAGAGAGAGAAAAAAAAGAAGAAGGAAGGTAGGTAGGTGGACAAACAGGCACATTGTCACATGCATCGTAGACAAACAAACAAGACTTGCTCTGATCTTGACTACATCACTATTCATTCTCTTTTTGGGCAAAGGTTAAAGTGACTTTTCACTGATGCTTTATTATTTAGATTCCCCAAAACCGGCACATGATCACATGCAAGCAACCACATTTTCAACACTGTCACGTACCCAAGCAGAACAGTGCAATGACTTATAAACTATATAAAAATAAACTCTCACAAGTAGTACCACATTTTTTATATGTAGGAGTGTTTTGAATTGATGATTAAAAATTATTTTTTTATTTTTTATTTTTTGTGAGAAATAAAAATAGGTTAAAAATTAAAAAGTGATTTTTAATCTATTTTTTAAAATAAGCCATAGAAAAAATAAACAAAATGGCCAAACTAAAAATTTTGGACAATGGTTTATATAGGAAAAATTATATGGTACTTTTGGGTTACATATGGTGTTATATTTTATTAGTTTAACAAGTATTTAAAATGATCTAAGTATATATGTTATTGTACTTTTTATAAAAAAAATATATAAATAAATAAATAAGTAATATGATACAAATAATTACACTTATCTAAATAAATAAATTTAAATAAGTGATGTAAAACCCCTCTAACTTAAATTTTCCACACCAGACAATGGGGGTGTTTGGTAGGGCTTTTTTGAGCCAACTTATGGCTTTTGGCTTTTAAAAAGTTATTTTGGACTGTTTGGTTAAATTTATTTTAAACAGCTTCTGATTCTAATAACTTATTTTAAGTCAAAAAAGCTGATTCTGAGAAGCTGTTCACCCCTTGCTTCTGATTATCAACTTCTGTTGTGAACATATTAATTCACGGTTATACTCTTAGATTTTTTTTATTTTTTATTTTTTTAAAAATAGAAAAAGACACAAATGGACTATAAAATATTATTATTATTTTTTATGAGAAATGTAAACAAATAGTGAATAATAAAAAATAAAAGTTAATTGAAAAAGCTACTTCACAGCTTATTTAACAAACACTACTCAGCAACTTAAATCTATAATCTAACAGCTATACCAAACAGATTAACAGCTTCTGATTAAAGTCATAATCTATAATCTGTTAAATTATAATCTATAATCTGTTTTAACACCTACACCAAACAACACCAATAAGATAGCAACATATATAGTGTGGAGCTTTTCTTTACAACTATCAAATAATTTCTCCTTATATAATTACGTTTTGACCGGTCAAAGAAACAATAAATATTAAAAAAAGTTTATTAAAATATTTTTTTAAGTGTATTCCAATGAGTCAATAAGATACTCTTATATTTTAATAAATTATATTATTTTAAATATTTGATCTATTAAATCTTAATTTTTATATTTAAAATATTTTATAGACAATTTTACTTTTATAAATATTTTTTGAAACCTTAACAATTTGATGATGTGAATATTTGTATTAAATAAATTTGACAGTGTGAATGTTCACATCATGAAACATTGATGTGAATATTTACATGGTCAATATGAACATTAATGCACTTCACCATATTATTATTAGAGATATTTTGATAGCTATATCATTCATAAGACTTATTAAAATATAAAAAATAATTTAAATTAAGCGAAACATAAGTGAAAAGGGATTTATAAATAAATACTCCAAATATTAATATCATTAAATTATATTATTTTTTTGGTAAATTAAAATTATATACTTTGTTTACCATTGACTTTATTCTATATTGATGGTCTGTTTGTTTCGGTATATATATATATACACTACTAAAAAAAATACTTTTTGCGACCGCCATAAACCGTCGCAAATAATAAAAAACAGTCGCAAAAGACTTTTTGCGACGGCCCATGCGACGGCGGCAAATGGGGGTCGCGAATATGGGGGTGGCAAATACTTTTTGCGATGGCAAAACAACGGTCGCAAATTATTTGCGACCACCTAAACTACTTATGGCGACCCCTATTTTGCCGTCGCAAAAAACAAAGAAAAATACTAACATGATCTTTGGCGACCATCTTGTTACCGTCGCAAAAAATTAAAAATAAAAATAAAAATTAATAAATAAATAAATAAACAAATTGTGAAACATTAAAGCCCTTTTACCTATCCAGCTGTTTATCAAACAAATTAGACAAATCAAACCCACAGCTAACCTCTAGATATTCTTACTATTTTCTTCAAATATTAAAGCTTGAACAAAATAAAAACAAAAAATGTCACAATTAAACAATTACTTTTAATATGTGAAACTTTTTTTCATCATATTCCAGTTGGGGTAATATCTGTCAAAACACTTCCAGTACACAATACTACTAATAGAACTTATAAAAGGCGTGTCAATGAAGCACAAGCATTTTAAAGCCCAAATGATGAACTAAAGGTTTAAGATCTAACACGAGGCCTTTCAAGGACTGGGAACATCATTGTGAGAAGACATAAAAATGCAATCAAGTAATGACAACCAAACATGCAGAACTAAGCTTCTTATGGAGCTCATCCAATTCCGATTGATAGCATGAGAAACCACATGTTTTAACAGCATTAAAATCCACAAGCAAAAATAAAGGTGAATAACCAGTAGCAACAATAATTCTTTGTTCTCACATGATAAAAAAATCTTATTCCAATCTCTAATCAGAGTAAGAGGGGAAGGGGAATGGAGGCAGGATAAGACAAATCATTGCTTACTTCTAATATCCATACTACCCTTGTTTTTTACCGGTCATACCTGCAACCACCTGCAAAGATGCAATCCGAATAATCAAATTAGTTAAAATTACCCGTGCACAAAATTCTTCCATCAGGTACATATATATTTGAAGTAGTACATAAAATGCCCGTAACGTAAAAAATCACTTTCGAAATGTTGAAATGCAAAAAAAAAAAACCTTAGGGGTAAAGTACATGGTTTTTATAGGGGAAGAATCCTAGTAATTTTTCTAGGCAAGACATCAAAAAGGAGCCCAAAACTCCACTTATCAAGGTCTAGAGAAAGCAGCCGGGAAGCACTAGGGTCTACAAAAGGCAGCTATTGGAAGATGCCTAGTGATTACAATAACATCCTAATCTCATCATATCAGCACCAAATATAATATAAGGCCCACCATTTGATAAGTCATACAGTTAATTAAATTACTAAGAAACATCAGATGGAAGGACTGGAATACTGGCACCATTTGTTCACTACTCTTGAATTTCAAATCCTCAAAACAATTTTGATATCCAAATTAAAAATTCAAAATCCACTATCGAATTCAATGTATTTCTGCTGATGCATGTGGATTTAAACATGTTGCCAGACAGAGTTAATGGCATATCTATAAGCTATTCTGATTATTTCTGTTGTCAAAGGAAAACCTGCGACATTCCTTTGTACTGTGATTGTACAGTATTGATTGAAGGGCAGTGCAGTCCATAAAAGAAAATCAAAGATAGGACATGTTTATATATATAGTTCCAGCACATGATTAGAGAGAAAATCACAGTATATACGCATAATATGTATATAAAAATCACAGTTTATATATATAGTTCCAGCACATGTTTATATATATAGTTCACAGTTTATATATATAGTTCACAGTTTAGAGAGAAAATCACAGTTTATATATATAGTTCCAGCACATGTTTATATATATAGTTCCGACATTCCTTTGTACTGTGATTGTCCCAGCCCCAGCCCCAGAAACAGAACCAGCCTCATCATGATTAGAGAGAATTCAGTTAAACATTGCACAAGGAATACCAAAAGCACATGTTTATATATATAGTTCCAGCACATGTTTATATATATAGTTCTGCGCTCTTCATTGCAGTAGAGGTGTTTATTGAGTGAACATGGGACCTGTAACTTTGTTTATTCCAGCACATGTTTATATATATAGTTCTGCGCTCTTCATTGCAGTAGAGGTGTTATATTTGGGTAATCTAATTGGTAGTTCAATAAAAACTGATGCTTCTACTTTTTCTATATTGGTTTTATAATGTTCTAGAAATTCATGTGTTTCATTCAATATCAAGTTGGTGGATAGCTAGGTTCTTAATCATTTGAAGCCATATAATTAATAAATGACATAATGTACCTGTTCTTTCGCGTAGGGCATGAAAAATTGAGTATTTGTGCTGCATACATTCTCTTCATACACAGCAAATATCACAAATACATGCATGGGGAAATATAGTGATATCCTTCAAGAACTTCATACACAGCAAATATCATAAATACATGCAGAAATATAGTAGAGTGGCATACCTATTCATTTTCTTTTGAAGCTTGCTGCCCACTAGATGCATCTGACACCTACAATATGTTAGTATAATGTGTTAATAATTTCCATATGTATATATGCAAATTGATAAAACGTAAAATTCGTCAATTTGTAAGTATTGCACCTCTCTCAAGCTCATACTCCCAGCCATACCCTGTGACTCTAAGAACAAAACACGTGCCGTTAGGTTCTTGATCATCGTAGTGAACCTAGACTCAACGTCTTGTGTCACACGCTGTGTGATCTCATCAATAAATGAAGGGGCTGCTAATGATCTTAGATTCAACCTGTTCAATAATTTTTCCAGAAGATAGATCATTGATGCAATACATTGAGAAGCCACCATGGCCTAATGTAATATTGCTTTTGATCATATTACTTTCGTCATAAATTAGTTTATTTTTTTTATTTTGTTTCCCCCCAATGTGGTTATCCCTTGCGATGAGTTGGAATAACATCTGTAAAGTTTCTAATGTGACACCCAAGGCATGTGATGCTCTTTTATTTGTAACGAAAATATGGGCAGTATGCACCAAGAGCATGCAATTACAATCAGGCTAGCTTGAGGTGTCTTATTTTGTCCATTTTTCATTTAGATTTTCAAAACATAATGAGGAAGTTGTGCATTCGTGGGATTTTGTTTAGGAGTGTAGGGGCATTTGTTAATAAGATTTTAGACGCTTAGGGTATGCGAAGTTTCATACAATGCACAACTCTACTCAACTCCTCTTGGCAATACCTCAATCAAACTACTCATGTTAGACCCAATGACAGTCTACTGTCTACGCTACCATTGTAGATGAATAAAGTTAGTAGATTGTGATGTTTGAATTATTTTGATCCAGAATTGAGAATATAAAGCCAAGAAGAGAACAAAATGAAACAAACAAACAGACTACCATAAACAGCATCCAAATCAAGCGAAAAAAAAAAGAAAAAGGCAGTTTGGTGTTGCTTTCTAGTACAATTGTTAATACAACTTCCCAGAATTAGGTCACTCACTCTAAAGATAATCTGCATGGATATTAGCTTTCAAATAATAGCATCCACATTCATTTCTTAAACCTTCTAGCTAATTAACAAAACAATGAACATTAAAAAAATAAAAAATAAAATTTAAAAATTAATCTAAATTGGAAGGATCTGAAACAGCTAACATATTTCATAATAGGCCACTTGTCTCTTTCCTCATGACATTAAAAAAACAACTCCAAGTTACATAAGTAAGAGTAAATGCATAAGTAAGAGTTTAAATGCATAATAGGCCACTTGTCTCTTTCCCCTTTTAAAAATTTGCATAAGTAAGAGTTTAAATGCATCACTTTGACTAGAAATCTGCATGGTTATTAGCTCTCGAATAGGTTAAAAATGGACAAACGATTACTATACTTTTGGGAGAAAAATTGTTGCCTCAAAAATAAATAGGAGGATTTATTAGAAAACCCTTTTTCAAATACTTGTATCTCAATTAATTCATAACATATTCTTATATTGCAATAAGTCCTATCATTTGGATATTTGATTAAACAAATCTTAATTATCATATTTAAGGTATATTATAGACAATTTTATCTTTACAAATTTTTTTTGAATTTTTAGCAACTTGATAATGTAAACATTCATATATATTTTTTTAAAGATTTGATGTGAACATTCATATTTAACCGTGTGAATATTCATATCATGAAACATTCACCATTAATGCGAATATTATTAAGGGTATTTTGGTAATTATATCACCCATAAAACTTATTGAAACATAAAAAAATATTTTAAACTAAGTAGAATATAAGTAGATGAAGAGAGATTTATGAATAAGTAGAATATAATATAAACTTGATTTGGTACGGATTACACATTCCATGTTTTGAAACATTTCTAGATATTTTTCTATGAGTACATAAACTGATACATACAGATGAAATTTGCAAAACTTATTTTACAAACTATAAGGCTAGTATGTTATTTTAGTGGGTTTCATTTCAAAATCAAATTTTGTCATTGAATGTCACCATATGTGGTTAAGATTGTGAGGTATTGAATTATATAATTTCAATATACATAAATCTCAAACACCTGATTTAATAGTTGAAAGTGGATTGAGACAGAAGAATCAAGGGATTTAAGGACACAAAATCATGTGCCCACAAAATTTATCATTCTTCTACATGCACAGAATCCGATTCGATTCAGTGAGAGAATTGTGTTAGGTTGCATGATCAAATTCAGTACATTTAGAATTTTCCCAAGATTTATCACAAAAGGTCATCTAATTTTTGGGCCTTTGCATCTATTGCCAAGAAATTAAAGAGGGTTTAAGTTGATTAGAGTATAAGCTAGATTTGTCTACATTAATGCAGGTGTCAATAAACTTGGATGCAAATGGTGAATGCCAAGAATGTTCAGTGAAGTCATTGAATGAATGGAAAAAAGCATCAGATTTCCCAGTGATAAATCAAGACTACTCAGGTGCCAAAAACACATACATTTATGCAGCAACGACCTCTGGTTCAAGCCAAGCATTGCCACATTTCCCATTCGACACAGTGCTGAAACTAAACACTTTGAACAAGTCAATCCCCAAAACCCCCCAAGTTATGTTTTCAAACAAGATTTCGAAGTTACAGTCGCATTTTGAAAACACGACTTCGTAAAATAGAACATAGATTTGAAATATAAGTTTTAAACTGCTTGGATTTGAAAATTTTCTCTTAAAAATGTTAGGTAAAAAACACTAAGGAGCATAGTTTATCTTGAAATCTTAGAGCAGCCATGAACTTTGAAAGTTTTCATCAAACTTGGACTTGAAAACTAACATTAGTGCCCCATGGCTTATCTCATAAGCACGCTTCTAAGTGAGAACGTCTATCCTAACAATGCTTGCTCACAAAACTAATTTAATCACAATCAATCAATCCAATCATGCTAAAACTAATTTAAAATCCTACAACTCAGTTATAGATAGTGAGAAAACACGCATCGATTAGTTTGAAATGAAGGCATTGAGGTCGTTGTCTAACCTTAAATCAATGAAATAACTGTCAACATTAAGTCTCTCAGAAGTCCTTATATGCTAGCTGAGTTAGGTTTGGGCTTGACCTGTAATAACAGAAACGAGAGTTAAAAAAATATTAGATCTAGAATTTTTTCTTTCCTAAATAGAACATGTCTGATTGATATTCAAAGCACATGTAGCAGCCATGAAATGAACAGCATATTCAACAATTTTGCAGAGAGAAGTAATTTGAACAATTCAAGCGATGAAGTGTTTCCAGTAAGGAGCTTCCAAATTACTTACATGTCTTACTTACAATGAGTGGCACTAATGAGATCCAGGCAAGCGTGTACCAGCCTACACAAGTTTTAGAAGATAAAAATTATGATTTTATATAATCATGAAAGACTAAAAGTGAATTTAGTCTGATATCATCAAACAGAAACAGAGATGATTGCTTACTGTAAACATTCAGCAGCAGTAAGATGACAGCAAAAACCCACAGTGGGAAACTGCAAAATCAACCCAAATTTAAAAAAAAAAAAAAATCATTAGCATATAAGTGTCTTGGTAGATTCATTAAATGATATTCCCAAAGCCAGTGAGGAATATAGTTGACAATATTGAAAGAAGAAATGATGAAGTTACCTTATTCCCACCACCACCTTGAAGTCATCTTCCATGGATCTCTTAATATATTTGTGGAAATTAAATTTGGTATTTGGAGCAAAATGTGCCTACATACATATATTTATCAGACTTAATCTGTTGGGACATACCAGAATTGGTCATGCATATAATTAACATTTTAAAAAGGACTTTAGGCCCTGTTTGGAGTTGCTTCTAGGGGTGTTCATGTTAAGTATCAAATGATTGATGTGTTGTACTTGAATTTGATAGTGGATTTATTATATTGTTCAATTTAAATCGAACATGTCAATCATTTGAGATTCAACTTGAAAATCCTGGGGAAATGAAGAAGCCCACTTACGTTGATAAACCCATTGCGCATAGTTATATATTCCACCTTTGACACCGAACCAAAGAATTGCCTGAAGAATGCAACCTGGAATAAAAAATTATAATCCCATATCATGCTTTGAAATTAGACAATGTGCTATGATATTTTGAACAATTCATAATTACTCTGAGTTATAATCTTACAATCCATCTGATCCCAGGAGTTCTGGAAAATCTAGTATGACGTCTCACAAATGAAGTCTGATGACTAAACCTAAATCTTGCTGGATCTGTTTAAGAAAAAAAAAAACTCATCAATAATATTACAAAATCCGAAAAAATTACTAAAAAATAAAAGGAAAATGTTTGGGACCCCTTTTGGAGATGATGCCCACATCCCCAAAGTGATCACAGCCCTCCATGTATGTGTGAGGTTCATTCATACATCATGAGTAGTTCAGATTTATGGAGGTCTTGTGGGAGTGGGAATCTTAATCATTGCTCAAAATAAAATATGTGAATTACATTTGTTCCAAGTGTAGCACAACAAATTACACACTTCATTTTCAGGCAATTTTTCAAACTATTTTTTGGGAGCCCAACAATTAACATTAATCAGCCCCTGGAGATTTCGGTCCATAATGTAATGTTGCCATTAAGCTGGGCCGTTAAGCTGGCCCTATTTGAAATTTACGAAGGCCCAAACTTAGGCCCAATCTTCATATATAAAAAATAATTAAATGAGAACTGAGAACAGGAAGGAATTACCATTGGTGAATTGATATTCCAAAGACGACGTATCTGATTCCCAACCCTTCCATTTCTTCATCTGGTGAATAAATAATAAATAATAAATAAACTTGATAAACATAGCTGCATCCAAATAGCCTGATATGTAGATTGGAATTTTAAATTGAAGAATGTCTTCACACCTTACACCATTCGAAGTCAAGACCTTTGGTAGATGAAAAAGCTACCCCAGAAAATGAATAGCGGTCCACAATGAGGGTGGTTCCACTTCTCAACTTAGACTCCATTAATGATCTGCAAATACATTGTAGATGATCATGTACAATACAACCTTCACATTTCAAATATTTGCTTGTGTGAACGTCTAAAGTACCAATCGCTAACAGATTACATAGTAGAACATTTGGGGATTATAAATCCAACATTCTAATAACTTTACTATCAGATGGATCTGTTAATATGAAAGAAAAAAAATGGGACCATTAGACAAACAAAGAGCATAATAACTAAATGATTTCGAAAGTTACAACATCATATTGCGTAGGAGGCAGAGCCCTTGCCCTGCAAATCTGAAAAAGTTCTGTAGACAGCTCCTGCAAAAGGCTTCACTAGTTGGCGATGCTCACAGAATCACTAATATGACTCAAAACAGGTACATGAGAATCTACTAAAAGTGAAACACGTAGCTCAAAAACCGTGTCAATATATTAGTATTAGATTTTGAAAAATGATTGGACCTAATATAAATCGTATAAGGTAACCCTGTGGAAAGATATGATCAACCAAATGGATGTATCCGAACCCGTCATATCTGCAGATCAAACTAAGCCAGAATCAGTGCCACATGACAACAATGTTTTGGATGACATCTGCAAGACTGATGCTTGCAGTTTTTCTTTACTAGAGTAAAAGTCACAAAATAAAATTTAATCTGTCCCCAAATCCAGACCTTTTTTCAGCAAAATGACAACATAATGTTTAACTATAGCGATCCCGGGTTTACCCTTGTTGTATAGCGATCCGGACATGTGTCCGTGGATGTTGGTAGTTGTTTATTATCTTGTTTACATCCTTTCTTACTTTGTATTTGAGTTATAGGTTGTGTTGAGCGGGTTTGTTACAGGTTGGTTGAGTTTAGAAACCAAAACTAGTTGCCCAGATTTTTGGCCTGTCCGCTCGAGCGGAGGTGTTGGCGCTCGAGCGGGGAATACATCCATCCAGTATCTTGTTGTGCAGTGTTGTGAGCTCGAGCGTAGGGTTGGGAGCTCGAGCGTAGGTCTGTTTCTGCAAAAGTGCTGAGCGAGTGCATTCTGCGCTCGAGCGGGAGGTTGGCCGCTCGAGCGTAAGTCTGTGAGTGGCCGCTCGAGCGGCGTGTTTTACGCTCGAGCGGAGACCTGGGTTAAAGACCCGAAGTTGTGACTTTCCAAATCACTTTTTGCTTTCTCTTCTCTCTCTTACTTTTCCAAAATCACCATTGTTGAGCCTCTCACTCTAGACTCTACCTTCTCTCTAGGTTTTGATCTAGTAGGAGTGATTTACTCACCTTTGGCCTTTACAAAAAAGTTGTTGATCGTCGAGGGCTTCATTTTAATCTGAAAATCTCGGGTTTTGGAGCACGTTGGGTTTTGTCGTCTTGTCCTTTGGGACTCCGAATTTGAGGTAGGGATAACCTACTCCTCTCTATGGGTTTTGTCTTTAAATTTTGGTATTTTGAGATGTTGGGCTTGGTTTGGTAAGTAAAGGTTTGGGGCTTTTGTGTAATTTTACAAAGGTTGGGGTTTTATTCATAATAAACCTAGTTGCATGTTTGGCTTAGAAAAATGGAATGATTGTTGAATCATTGACGAAAATGGGACCTAAGGGTTGAAATGGTAATTATGGAAAATGGTCTAATTACATTGTTTAATTAATTGGGATAATTAATTGATGAGAAATGAGGAAATGAAATGTTAATTGAATATCCATTTGTGCATTTATTTTCTGTTTTAGAAATAACTGCTTTGGGCTATCGGTGGAGGATAGTCGTGATTGTTGTAGACAATGTATGTTGATTAGGCAAACTGAAACTAATCAATGGAATGTGTTATGGAACTTAACAGTTGCTAGAATACATTAATTGTTTGTATTGTGTGATTGTATATAGAACCAATGTGTTTATATACGTTATGTGTAGAGGAGGAGATAGGGGATGTACTCCGCGGTTTAGGGGAAGATAGGGGATGGACCTCTAAACCGGATAGGTATTTGGAGGAGATAGGGGATGTACTCCGTAGACAGAGCTCATATGCTTGTCTAGAGAAGTGAAGATAGAGCTCATATGCTTATCTTTGTGAAGTATGAA
The DNA here is from genome assembly GCF_055761805.1 of Camellia sinensis. Lineage (NCBI taxonomy): Eukaryota > Viridiplantae > Streptophyta > Magnoliopsida > Ericales > Theaceae > Camellia > Camellia sinensis. Next base: position 153,295 of record NW_028128998.1, on the reverse strand, counting down.
GTGTGGATACAGCTTGTATGCTTATCTGTGGATATTGTTGATATACATATCTGTTATGAAGTGTGGATACAGCTTGTATGCTTATCTGTGGATATTGTTGATATACATATCTGTTGAGAATGTGGATATAGCTTTTATGCTTATCTGAATGTGAGATATAGTTTTTATACGTATCTGTGGAAATGATGATAGAGCTAGCATGCTTATCTGTTAAAAAAAGGGAAAATGAAAAGTAATTGGGACTTGTAAGTCGTTGACATAAATATGTAATTTATGTGATTGAATCAGTGGTGACCAACTATCAATTGCTAATGTTTTAGTCATTGTCCATGGTTGGTTTAGTGTATTTCTACTGGGCTGTGGCTCACCCTATATGGGAATATCATTTTCAGGTACAGGAAGCATGCCACCTCCAAGGACATAGCTGGGAGGCTAGTGGCGGACATAGTTTTGTCGTTTTACTGTTGATGTATTACATGTAATTTCAAGCCAAGGGCTTAATGTGTAAACGAGTTAGAACTCTTTGTTGTAACCAAGTGTTAACTTGGAAAGCTGTAAGCCCGTAGGGCATTTTGTTATGAGGTTAACATGTACTACTTACATCTTGGAATTCTAATGAATGAAAGGAATGCAGTTAGTTTAAATGTAAATGCATGTCTTATCTGATGGGTTTATTGTTATTATTTTGAGGGCGTTACAACTTGGTATCAGAGCGTACCGGGTTCGAATACTTTGGGTACGTGGGAAGTGATTAGGATCACAATGGGTTTGTCTCGCTTGATAGAGACTTAGATGTAGTATCATATGCTATGTGCTTAAATGCTAACATGCTTATGTGACTATGTGGGTATGGGATTTAATTTCTGGGATGTTGATTGGATCCTTGAGTTTCTGGGAGTCTTGTTGGAAAGGCACTTGATCAATGCTGTTTCTAACCGGAACTCTAGTAACGCCTCGGGACTATCATTATCCGGAAATGAAGTTCGTAAGTGCTTATGTGTTTATGTGCTTATGTGGAGTGAATTACAGTTGTCCATGCATTAGGACGTGAGTGATTAGTTTCGGCACACCTATGAATGTGCTAACGTTCTGTGTTGCCTTTATTAGGATGTCAGGACGAGGAAGAGGTGCTAGGCGTGGTAGACCTGCGAGGCAGGAAGTACCGTTACAGGGTGAGATTCCGGCAGTGCAGGAGGGAGTTGGGCAGGCCAATGTGGCCGAGCCAGTAGGTCAGCAGGCTATGGGTGCCTTGGCCAGAGAGATAGCAGGAGCTTTAGGTATTCTTAGAGCTGGGAATCAGGCAGCTGAGGCAGGGCCTTCCTTCTTGAAGAGGGAGTTCTTTCGGTGTAATCCGGACGAGTTTATCGGGGATCCTAAAGAGCCGCTTAAGGCAGATGAATGGCTCGAACAGACAACGAAGACGTTTGAGATGCTTGGCATCGAGGACGGAGCACTGAAAGTGACCTTGGCATCCTTCCAACTGAAGGGAGATGCGGGTCAATGGTGGAAATACGAGAAAGCTCGTGTTGGTGGTACTTGGGAGGCGTTTGTGAATGCTTTTCAGGAGAGGTTTTTATCAGCAGCAGCTAGGGAGAAGCTGAGAGATCAGTTTAGCCGGCTTAATCAGCAGGGCTTGTCAGTGGCCGAGTTTGAGGCTACTTTTACCAGTCTGTCTAGGTTTGCACCTGAACTGGTGGCGTCTGAGGAACGCCGTTGCTATGAGTTTGAGCGGAAGTTGAGGCGGGGCCTCAAGTTGAGAATTGGTGGGTCTTATATTCGAGAGTATAGACACCTAGTGGATGCTGCAGCTCATATGGAGCTTATGATGCAGGAGGAGGATGAGGGTCAGAGAGGTTCCAAGAGGAGCCAGGATAGTCAGAGTGATGGCAGGAGACAGAAGGGTTATAACCCTCAGCAGTCTCAGGGTGCAGTCTCTAGATCGACCTTTCCAGTGCCGAGTGTAGGCTCGGGGAGAGGCAGTCAGGGAGAATTCACTTGTTATAAGTGTGGCCAGCTGGGTCACAAGGTTTCTGTTTGCCCGCAGAAGGGTGGGGGTCAGAAAGCTGCTTCTTCTTCAGCTAGACCGCAGAGTCAGAGTTTGGGCAGGGGGCAGCTCTTGATTTGTTATCAGTGTGGACAACCTGGGCACATGAAGAGGTTTTGCCCACAGTTGAGTGCCACTTCGGGAGCGTCTGGTTCTAGGCAGACGCAGGGTTTTCAGCCAGCTCAGTCTGTGCAGGCCTCGAGGGCCAATCCGGGAGCTTCGTCATCCCAGTCTGTGCAGCAGTCTTTTGCTCCGAGAGGTGAGCAGGTAGACCAGGGGCCTACGGGGCGCGTGTATGCTGTTACCGCGCAGGATTTAGTACCGGCTCCATCAGTAGTGAGAGGTACTTTTCTGTTTTGCAACTCAGTTGCTAATGTGTTGATAGACACGGGTGCATCTCATTCTTTTGTATCTGCTGCATTTGCATCTGTTTTGGAATTGGAGTTAGCACAGTTAGCATCTCCTATTTGTGTGGTATCGCCTTTGGGTGGTGAGTTGATTCTGAAACAGGGTGTTAGAGGATGTGATATAGAGGTCGCCGACTATAGGCTTCCTTTTCCGTTTGTTGTCATGCCCATGAAGGGTTTTGATGTTATTTTGGGTATGGACTGGTTATCGTCATACCGGGCTGTTATTGATTGCTACCGCCAGAGGGTTACATTGTGTACCTTGAGCGGGGAGTGGTTCCATTTCTTGGGAGACCGGGTTGGTAGTGTTTTGCCACCGGGGTATGATTCGCGAGGGCGAAGTGAGCTTAGTAGTCTACTTGCCAGCTTTGAGAGTGGTGAGAGTGGTGAGACCCAGCATGTATTGCCGAGGGTGGTTTGTGAGTATTCGGATGTCTTTCCCAAAGATCTTGTTAGTTTGCCACCTCACCGAGAGATAGAGTTCTCTATTGATTTAGTGCCTGGTACGGCGCCGATTTCTATGGCACCTTACCGTTTTGCTCCAGCAGAGTTGGTTGAGTTGAAAGTTCAGCTCCAGGAATTGCTAGATAAGGGCTTTGTTCGCCCTAGTGTCTCACCGTGGGGAGCACCGGCCCTCTTTGTTAAAAAGAAAGATGGTGCCTTGAGATTGTGTATAGACTACCGGAAGTTGAATCGGGCTACGGTTAAGAATAAGTATCCTATGCCCCGTATAGATGATTTGTTTGACCAGTTGAAGGGTTCCCGTTGTTTCTCTAAGATAGACTTGAGATCGGGTTACCATCAGTTGAGGGTCAGGGAGGAAGATGTTCCTAAGACGGCATTCCGTACGCGGTATGGCCATTACGAGTTTCTGGTGATGCCATTCGGGCTTACCAATGCACCGGCAGTCTTTATGGACTTGATGAACCGGATTTTCCGGGAGTTCTTAGACCGATTTGTGGTTGTCTTCGTGGACGACATCCTTATCTATTCGTCTTCTGAGGAAGAGCACGAGGAACACTTGAGAGTGGTGCTTGAATTACTTAGAGCCCATAGGCTGTATGCCAAGTTTGGGAAGTGTGAGTTCTGGCTGAGGGAAGTCAAATTCTTAGGCCATGTGGTATCCGGGGAAGGGGTGTCTGTTGATACATCCAAGGTTGAGGCAGTGCAAGGTTGGGCACAGCCTAAGAGTGTGTTTGAGATCCGCAGTTTTCTGGGATTAGCTGGGTATTATCGTCGGTTTGTGAAGGATTTCTCCAGGTTAGCGTCACCGTTGACTAGACTGACTCGGAAGGGAGTCAAGTTTGTGTGGAGTGAGACTTGTGAAAAGTCGTTCCAAGAGTTGAAAGTTAGATTGACCACCGCTCCGGTGTTGATTATTCCGGAGAGAGGGTTGGGTTTTGCGGTTTATTGTGATGCCTCACGAGAGGGTTTGGGTTGTGTGTTGATGCAAGAGGGGAAAGTGGTAGCTTATGGCTCACGTCAGTTGAAAATACACGAGAAGAATTATCCTACTCACGACCTAGAGTTAGCAGCAGTGATCTTTGCCTTGAAAGTCTGGAGGCACTACCTTTATGGTGAGAGGTTCGAGGTATTCTCGGATCACAAGAGTTTGAAGTATCTGTTTACACAGAGAGACTTGAATCTGAGGCATAGGAGGTGGATGGAGTTCATCGAGGACTATGATTTTGAGTTGCATTATCATCCGGGAAAGGCCAATGTTGTGGCCGATGCCCTTAGTAGGAAGACCATTAGTGATGTAGCTTGTATAGCCATCCGGGAATGGGTGATGTTGGGAGCACTTGGCGAGTTTGATTTGCTACTGGGCGAATCTGTCGAGGCTGCGGCCTTGTTTTCTGTTGTTGCGCAGCCTACACTTATGATTAGAGTGTTAGAGGCACAGAGAGGTGACCTTGAGGTAGAATCCCTCCGAGAGAAGATCTCCAGTGGGAAAGTTGAGAAGGGTTTGACGGTGTATCCCGACCTGAGTGTGAGATACCGAGACCGTTTGTTTGTACCGGAGGCTTGCCGTGAGGAAGTACTCCGAGAGTCTCACCATTCGCGCCTTGCGGTGCATCCGGGAGGTACTAAGATGTATCGGGATTTGGGTCGCCAATTTTGGTGGCGGGGTATGAAAAGAGATGTGGCTGTTTTCGTATCGAAGTGCCTTACTTGCCAGCAAGTGAAGGCCGAGCATCAGAGGCCAGCGGGTTTGTTGCAACCCTTGCCTATTGCCGAGTGGAAGTGGGAGCATGTCACTATGGACTTCGTTGTAGGTCTTCCGAGGACTCAGCGGGGTAGTGATGCTATTTGGGTGGTTGTAGACCGGTTGACTAAGTCGGCGCACTTTATTCCTATGCGCGTGAGAGATTCGGTAGATCACCTAGCCGATTTGTATATTCGGGACGTAGTGAGATTGCACGGGGTCCCAGTGACGATCGTCTCAGATAGAGATCCTCGTTTTACTGCTAGGTTGTGGCGGAGTTTGCAGAGTGCCTTGGGCACTAGGTTGACCTTTAGTACGGCTTATCATCCTCAGACAGACGGGCAGTCCGAGCGTACTATTCAGATCCTCGAGGATATGCTTCGGGGTTGTGTCCTGGATTTCAGTGGGACGTGGGAGAGGCACTTGCCATTGGTAGAGTTTGCCTACAACAACAGTTTTCAGTCTAGCATCGGTATGGCACCGTTTGAGGCCTTGTATGGCCGACCGTGTAGGTCTCCAGTTTGTTGGGCCGAGGTGGGTGATGCACCTTTGTTGGGTCCGGAGTTGGTTAGGGAGACGACAGAGAAAGTTGAGCTTATCCGTAGGAGGCTTGTTACAGCCCAGAGTCGACAAAAGAGTTATGCCGACCGTAGGAGGAGGCCTTTGGCGTTTGAGGTGGGTGATCATGTCTTTCTGAAGATATCACCTAGGCGAGGCCTGATGAGGTTTGGGAAGAGTGGGAAGTTATCCCCTCGGTTTATTGGTCCTTTTGAGATCCTTGAGAGGATAGGTGAGGTTGCTTATCGGTTAGCCTTACCGCCGCAGTTGTCCGGAGTGCATGACGTGTTTCATGTGAGTATGCTCCGGAAGTATGAGCCAGATCCATCACATGTGTTGGATTGGACTGATTTAGAGGTAGATGAGGATGCCTCGTATGAGGAGAGACCGGTTCGGGTCTTGGATGGGCGGGATCAGGTCCTGCGTGGCAAGACCATTCCTTTGGTGAAAGTCTTGTGGAAACATCACAGAGTGGAGGAAGCCACTTGGGAACGTGAGTTGGAAGTCCGAGAGAAATATCCGGACTTGTTTGTTGTTATGTAATCTTATATTTAAATTTTACATTTCGTTGAACTTAAGAGCTTTTATATATGTCTTAAGTTGTGAAACATTGAAAATGTTTTGGTTATTGGAAATATGTTTTGGGAACTTGCCTCATATGGAAGTTGAATATAACATTATATATGTTGATTATATTGTTGAAATTGGAAAGTTAATGCATAATGTTGATGCATGTTGACGGTACATATGTTCTTTACATATTGTGATATGCCTCTTGTTAAATGGAGGGGGTGACCGGTAATGGGTCGGATTGTTGAATGTTAAAGTGTAACATTGTTTAAAATAGAGGAAAACTTGTTTTTGAAAACTTGTGCTTAATTTCGGGGACGAAATTCTTTAAGGGGGGGAGGTTATAGCGATCCCGGGTTTACCCTTGTTGTATAGCGATCCGGACATGTGTCCGTGGATGTTGGTAGTTGTTTATTATCTTGTTTACATCCTTTCTTACTTTGTATTTGAGTTATAGGTTGTGTTGAGCGGGTTTGTTACAGGTTGGTTGAGTTTAGAAACCAAAACTAGTTGCCCAGATTTTTGGCCTGTCCGCTCGAGCGGAGGTGTTGGCGCTCGAGCGGGGAATACATCCATCCAGTATCTTGTTGTGCAGTGTTGTGAGCTCGAGCGTAGGGTTGGGAGCTCGAGCGTAGGTCTGTTTCTGCAAAAGTGCTGAGCGAGTGCATTCTGCGCTCGAGCGGGAGGTTGGCCGCTCGAGCGTAAGTCTGTGAGTGGCCGCTCGAGCGGCGTGTTTTACGCTCGAGCGGAGACCTGGGTTAAAGACCCGAAGTTGTGACTTTCCAAATCACTTTTTGCTTTCTCTTCTCTCTCTTACTTTTCCAAAATCACCATTGTTGAGCCTCTCACTCTAGACTCTACCTTCTCTCTAGGTTTTGATCTAGTAGGAGTGATTTACTCACCTTTGGCCTTTACAAAAAAGTTGTTGATCGTCGAGGGCTTCATTTTAATCTGAAAATCTCGGGTTTTGGAGCACGTTGGGTTTTGTCGTCTTGTCCTTTGGGACTCCGAATTTGAGGTAGGGATAACCTACTCCTCTCTATGGGTTTTGTCTTTAAATTTTGGTATTTTGAGATGTTGGGCTTGGTTTGGTAAGTAAAGGTTTGGGGCTTTTGTGTAATTTTACAAAGGTTGGGGTTTTATTCATAATAAACCTAGTTGCATGTTTGGCTTAGAAAAATGGAATGATTGTTGAATCATTGACGAAAATGGGACCTAAGGGTTGAAATGGTAATTATGGAAAATGGTCTAATTACATTGTTTAATTAATTGGGATAATTAATTGATGAGAAATGAGGAAATGAAATGTTGATTGAATATCCATTTGTGCATTTATTTTCTGTTTTAGAAATAACTGCTTTGGGCTATCGGTGGAGGATAGTCGTGATTGTTGTAGACAATGTATGTTGATTAGGCAAACTGAAACTAATCAATGGAATGTGTTATGGAACTTAACAGTTGCTAGAATACATTAATTGTTTGTATTGTGTGATTGTATATAGAACCAATGTGTTTATATACGTTATGTGTAGAGGAGGAGATAGGGGATGTACTCCGCGGTTTAGGGGAAGATAGGGGATGGACCTCTAAACCGGATAGGTATTTGGAGGAGATAGGGGATGTACTCCGTAGACAGAGCTCATATGCTTGTCTAGAGAAGTGAAGATAGAGCTCATATGCTTATCTTTGTGAAGTATGAAGTGTGGATACAGCTTGTGTGCTTATCTGTGGATATTGTTGATATACATATCTGTTATGAAGTGTGGATACAGCTTGTATGCTTATCTGTGGATATTGTTGATATACATATCTGTTGAGAATGTGGATATAGCTTTTATGCTTATCTGAATGTGAGATATAGTTTTTATACGTATCTGTGGAAATGATGATAGAGCTAGCATGCTTATCTGTTAAAAAAAGGGAAAATGAAAAGTAATTGGGACTTGTAAGTCGTTGACATAAATATGTAATTTATGTGATTGAATCAGTGGTGACCAACTATCAATTGCTAATGTTTTAGTCATTGTCCATGGTTGGTTTAGTGTATTTCTACTGGGCTGTGGCTCACCCTATATGGGAATATCATTTTCAGGTACAGGAAGCATGCCACCTCCAAGGACATAGCTGGGAGGCTAGTGGCGGACATAGTTTTGTCGTTTTACTGTTGATGTATTACATGTAATTTCAAGCCAAGGGCTTAATGTGTAAACGAGTTAGAACTCTTTGTTGTAACCAAGTGTTAACTTGGAAAGCTGTAAGCCCGTAGGGCATTTTGTTATGAGGTTAACATGTACTACTTACATCTTGGAATTCTAATGAATGAAAGGAATGCAGTTAGTTTAAATGTAAATGCATGTCTTATCTGATGGGTTTATTGTTATTATTTTGAGGGCGTTACATTAACACTAATGTCGGAGTTGAGCATAAAGAAACATTTAGCACTTCATACACAGCTATTTATTAATTTTAAGCTACTTTCATATGTAGAACAATACAAATGACTGAAAAATTGATGATTACCTACAAATGCAGAAAAACAAAAATTAATTCCCATCCAAAAAATGCAAAAAATGAGAGGATCAACTGAACTGACATGAGATCCCAAATAGCCATTTACAATTCATGATCCACAGCTCCACCGCAACGTATTATCCTTTTGGGAGTCCAATTAAAACACCAAGGCAAGGCAGTGTTAAATACTAGAAGAGAAAACAAACAAACCAACAGCAGAGTTGAATAGAAAACCAAAAAAATAGTCCCTTACATGCTGAAAAAGCTGACTGATAACACACTGAAAACGCTCTTGCACCATTGGGGGCGGTCCTTGTCCATGTCCTTGCGCATAGGCATAGTCATAGGCTGGAAAGTATGGAGAAGAAGGGATTTGCAAATCATCCCTAAACAACAACCAAATTCAATTGTAAGGCAATAATCAAGACAAATAGAAACACTCAAGTGAATAAAAAAATTAACAACAACGGCAAAATCTAAACACAATCTAAAGGAATTCAATTGCAATCCTATAATTTTCATTCTCTGCATGAGGAATATAAATAAATCTGTAAATGGAATTATAAACATGACATCCAAAACTAAATATAGAGAAAGAACACTGACATCTAAAATGATAATTAGATGAATATACTCAGATCCTCAATCATTCACATGTAAAACAAATTCCAATAGGTTTGGATGGTAACAGCCTTATACATGCCATCAACACATGTACATGTCGTGTTTTTACTTGTTAAATTTCTATCATAATGATAGAACACAACACTACTTACAAATCAGAAGCAAGAGCATCACCTCCAGGACTATCAATTCGGATGATAACAGCCTTATATCTTTTTGACTCTGGAATAAAAGATCAGCATTAGCTGGGGAAGGAGCACAATTATAGACAAAGGAAAAGCTAACTGAACACAGAAAAGTAATTAACTCAGTGAGCAGTAAAATATAGTTGGTAATGCCATAGCAATTCCTTAATCTATAAATCCAGTTCATCATTTAAATTCATGTCTTTCTTTATTTTGTTATTATTATTATTTATTTATTTTTAAGGTCTCATGCATCTTGAATCCAGCATCAGTGTTGCAATCTTGCAACTACGTTTATTTTTCAATTCCATCTTCATAATTAGGATTTGCAATTTAACTTGGAACTCAAGATTGAGTATTTCTTTCTCTTTATTCATCAGATTAAAACATCAGACCGTTTCCATTCAATAGGTCTCCAGGTACTCAAACATTTTCGTGCAATTGATACTTCACTTACAAGATGGTGATCCTTTCATTTAATGAATTATTTGAAAATCACTTTGTCATATTACACAAACACTGCAGTCACCAATAGATGAAATTGAAATGAAAAAAAAGGAACCTGAGTGAGTTGGGAGACGAAAGAGTCGTGATTGTGAACATCAGAAGTGAAGGAGCAATGATCGATGCTACTAGAAGCGGAAAACAAGAGGCTGAAGTTGGATGCGACGGTGAAGATGACGAAATCGAATGATCTCTACTGGTTCTGATCATCAAACCTTAGTAGCTCCGGCATTGTTGTCTGCTGCTTCTCATCACAATCTTAGAGAGAGAGAGAGAGAGAGAGAGAGAGAGAGAGAGAGAGAGATGTGTTTGTGAATCGTCGGGAAAGTGAAAGTGAAAAGGGGGTTAGGGCATAGGTATAATAAGAAAGGGGCAAAATAAATAAAAGAAAGACTCAGATGTTGTTGTAAATATTATTTTTTGCGACCGTTAAATAGTCAGTCGCAAAAAATTAGTCGCAACAAGTCACTTTTCTAGTAGTGATATATATATATATATATATTTATATAAAAATATTATCCATATTTTTTTATGTTTGGTATGATTGAAAATGATTCCGAGATCAATTGAAAATAAATTTATTTAAAAATAAAATATTTATTTATTTATTATTTGATAGGATATTTTCTACTTCAAAGAGTACATATTTTTAGACTAAAATTTTATTGCTATCACCACATTACCACAATTAGGGTTGGTTTGACATGAACTATATAATTCATCTTTTTATCTTTTTATCTTTTTTTCATCACATCACCTCTCTACTTTTCTGCACATCTTTTCGTAAAAAGATAAAAAGTACACTTTTTTAGGACACCTCAAACCAACCCTTAATATAACCAATGACACATTAATTTTAAGATCGCAATCAAACATCAAAAAAAAATTCTTAAAAAATATTTTTGATTAAAACATATATTGAGCTGAAATAAATGACTGGAAATTTCAAAGGATACCCATGTTGTTTTCCTAGAAAAAAATTTAAAAAAATATATTTTAAAATTTATGGAGTGCCAAATCCCAAAATTATGGCGCTATTTAGCAAAGAGGTTTGGGGTTATTTTAGTCACAAAAGATAAAATAAATTATTTTAGTCATAGCAAATAAAATATCACATTCAATCTATAATCATTATATTTTTTTTAAAAAAAGAGTTAAAAAAAATTAAAAAGCCAAAGAGAGAGAGAGAGAAGGGGGGAGTGAGTGAGTGATGTCAGTGACGCGGAGTAGGTAGATTTTGAAAATCCACCACAGACAACAACAAAAAAAAAAAAAAAAAATTGATTTTTAAATTATCTTAAATAAAAACAAAAGTTAGAAAAGATTCTTCAAGACTATAGTTCGGAAAGAATGGTTGGATTGGGTTTGAGTCTATTTTTAGTTCAGATTAAAATAGTTAAAAAAATTAAAAAATCAACTTATTTTTCAAACGAAAATGTTTGGTTTAATTTTTTAAATTATTGTTCTCATTTATTTTTATTAATTAGTTTTTAATATTTTAATTAATTTTTTTTTTCTGTTTTTTAGATACACCTAATCGTGATATATCTAAAAAGGAAAATAAATTGACTAAAAATATTTAAAAAATACTAAAAACAAATGAAAATTCAAATAAAAACCTGTATGCTTTTTTGTTCCGATTTTTGTTTGTTTCTAGTAATTTTTTTTGATATGTTCTTAGATGAATTTAATTTTGATGTATTTAAAAAAAACCTAAAATATGATTTAAAAAAGAGAGATTTACTTATAATCTCATTTAGAGGACTTATAACCCAACAAGTCCATAAAATTTTCATGTATTCCATCTGGTCCCATATATTTAGACTTGTATCTCAAGAGGTCCTTTTTTTCCTTGTTTATAATATTTAATAGTAAGTATTACACACAATTATAATCTTCTTATTTCCGTTTTCTATTTTGACTGTTTTGAAATTAGTGGAATAGGTTTCTTTAAAAACTAAATATATATTATTAAATTGTAATATTGACAAGAAAACATGGTTGGAAAATAATCTTACAGCACAAAGAAACTTTGGTAGCCTCTCAAATTATAGTTTCACCCATTGATTTGAGTGTGATGTTTGTTTTGAGCTTTCAAATCATAATTCTACACTTATTTCTCAAAACTCAATTCAAAACATAATCATTACTTTTCAAAACTCATAACCAAACACATAATTCAAAACTCTTTTCAAAACTTAATTCAAATTAATATTTTAATTTTTTAAATATTTTAAAAATATTTTAATTTTGTTAAGATTTTAAATATTTTAATATGTTACGATTTTTTTAATTTTTTAATTTTTTGAATATTTTTAAATATTTTAATTTTTAAATATTACGATTTAAATTTTTTAAATTTTAAAATATTTTATAAAAATAAATTCAAACTCAATTTTATAAAAATATTTTTAAATATTTTAATTTTTTTGTTATGTATTTGGTTACGATTTGAATGTAGAGTTGTGAAAGTAGTATAGAGTTTCGAGTTATGTGTTTGGTTTTGAGTTTTAAAAATAATTTCTTAACTGAGTTTTGTTTTATGTGTTTGGTTACGATTGGAGTGTAGAATTGTTTTTAAATTTAAAATATTAAAAATTTTAATTATTTAATTTTTTTGAATATTTAAGTTATTTAAATTTTTACGATTTAAATTTTTTTAATATTTATTTTAATTTTTTACTTATTAAATTTTTTAGATTATTTAAATTATTTAAATTTTATGATTTAAAATTTTTGAATATTTATTTTGAAAAAAAATTATTTCCTTTGTAGTATTTTCAATTAAAAAATTGATTAATGTTATTTTCTGTTAATAATAAATTTTTTTAATTGAATTTTAAAAAAAGTTTGGTTATGGGTGTTGATCAGAATTTTCAATAGTGGAAAAGTAATGTGTTTTGTTATGAGTTATAACAATTTGAATTAAGCTTTAAAAACTCTTTCCAAAACTCATAACTAAACAAATTTTCTTACTTCACATGTCAAATCAAATTTTTAAAACTCAATTTAACACTCTATTCAAAAATCATAACCAAACAAAATTTCTACACTCAAATCATAATTTCAAAATACACAAACTCAAAATACAACTCATATTCTAAAATCATAGTTAGAAAATTATACCAAACGGAGTCTCTCTCTCTCTCTCTCTCTCTCTCTCTCTCTCTCTCTCTCTCTCTCTCTCTCTCTCATTTGCTTATTTGAGAATTTGGGAAAATCACAAAACAACAAAAATTCAAAGAGATGAATTGGATGATGATCATCAAAGAAAGAAACAAAATAGAAGAAACCCAGAAAGAAGCTTATCATCATCATCATTATCGTCATCATCATTCTTCTATTGTTGCAGTTCGAAACTCTGTGTTCTTCCATTGCTACAGTTCAAAACTTTGGGTTTTTCCATTGTTACAGTTTGAAACTTTATTTTCTTCCATTCAGATATCGTAGGGGCAAGGTTAGCACCGCTTTTGTTTTGCAACTACATATAGGTATGTATTGGTAAGGGTGTATGTTCAAAATTATTCAATAATTTATTAAAGTTAGATTTGACTTTTTGTTTCAAAATGAGTTGATATGGTATTATATATCCGTGTATATGTATACTTATTAATTAGGTATTTTTGTTAATGTGAACGTACACATCCACTAAAGTCGTTGTTATTGTGGATTATTATATTTAAATATTTTGAATTTGGTGACGTGAACTTCAACATTAGAAACATGGGATGGTTGCATGATGTGCAATGTAAACTGATGATTGCATGATTGTTGTATAATGTGAATATTCACATTCACATATTACTGATTATTGTATGAGTTCTCATGATTATTACATGGTGTAAAAGTTTGCATTGGTGTTGTAATTATCACATCTTTAATCAATGTTAATATTTACATTTAGATATAGTTATATAAGCGTAAATAACTATGTGATATTTTGGTCAGAACATATTGTGCATCTTAGTAACACAACATAGAGATGTGAATGTTCATATCAACATTTGTGAATGGTCATATACACACAACAACAAACAATTACCAATAATGTGAATTTTCACAGTGTCTCTAATACCAAAATAACATAACAACACTAACCATGTATTACTCACAACAAATCACAATTGATGTTAATATTCACATTAAAAAAATAGTCATACACTAGCATAAATAACATGAATGTTCATAGTGTATGGTTCTATGAGGAAATATTATTTACCAGTATTCATTTGTAATATGAAAGTTCACATTAATATTTAGTGAGAGATTTATGGTTTTAGGAATGTGAGAGATTTTTTCTATGGAATGAATAAAATATTTTCTCCGTAGAATGCGAGAAAATTTTCTTTATGAAATAAGGGAAAGATTTTATTAATTTAGAGATTCTCCCAAGAATAAAGAGAGATTTTCTCTACAAAATTAAAGCCTGTTATTATTTGTTTATTGTGTATTAATTTTAAAATGAAAACTTACACAAAAAGTTAAAAAAGTGATTTGATCATATCATTCTAAACAGAATCTAATGAAATATTAAAAAAAAAAGATAGATTAAATGGAATAAAACAATTAAGAATATGACTTTCTAAAAAATCGCCCTTTAAAAAATTTATCTAAAAATAATTTTTGAAAAACAAATGAAAAAAAGTTGTCACTCAAGAAGGCATAGCATTCAATGGGACAAGTTTCTAATCAAGGTGACAGCAGGTGCTCCTGCTTGCTTTGGTGCTTGCTGACGAGAGGAACCACGCCTTCCCTCCTCCGAACTAGGAGTAGTCAAATGGCACCACGTGATCTGCCCTGGTCATTCAGAATTCAGAGTTTGTCTCTCATGAATTAAAAAGTATATTTATTTTTTATTTTTTATTTTTTTTAGTCATTCTATTTCTTTCTTTTTTATATATATCTTTCTATAAAAAAAAATTAAAAAATACATTTATTTATTTAGATTATTTTAAACAATCCTTTAGTAATACTACGGATTCAAATATAAAAATTTATAAATTATTCAGAGTTTTACTTCAATGTCTCATATTTATTTCATATGTGAATCTTGGGTCAAGAGCCGCTCCTTGCAAGCTTGTGCTTGCGTCCGTCCTTGCAGGCTTTCGGGTCTACTTTTACGCCCAATTTTGATAATCCGAACCGTTTATATTTTATGATTTATTCAGTATATCATACCTGTAAAAAATCAAGTTGATCGGATATCAGAAAGTATGTGTTTGAAAAATTGAACTAAACACTATTTTTTAAAGAATTTAATAAACAGTTTTCCGAACATATACTTTCTGATATCGATCAACTTGATTTTTTACAGGTTTGATATACTGAATAAATCATAAAATATAAACGGTTCGGATTATCAAAATTGGGCCTAAAAGTAGACCCGAAGGCCTGCAAGGACGGGCGCAAGCACAGAAGCTGCAAGGAGAGGATCCTCACTCGTGAATCTTATACTTTATCAATTTAATCTCTACTATACATATCTATTTTTGAGTAAATTTTGAACCTCAAATTCTGAGACCATAGTATTTTTGTTCATAATTTATTATAATCTTTCATATTTTTAATCGCTCAATACAAAATCATAAATCGTACCCTCTCAATAAATTACAACTCACTTGGGGACGAGTCCGGATCCTATCCAGCCTCTCTCTTCGGCTCATCTTCCGAGCAACGGCTCAGATAAAGTCACGTCACCTACAAAAAAAAATAAACAGTTTAGATTCATTTCTTTAAACAAAAAAAAAAAAAAATACATACTCACTAACACATACTCACTGAGCTGTTTATTTTAAAATAAGATTAATATTAAATATATTTAATAAAAATTTAAAATAAATAAAAAGTAATTACTATGTTTAGCTATGCTTTCAAATTATTATTTTTAAAATATAAAAATTATTTTGATGAAAATAAACACACAAAAATCATATATTTTTAAAATTCTCAAAAATAATCTTTATTCCAAAAAAATATATGAAAATAATGACCTCTGTGCATAGATGTAAATTTTTTATTTTCTTTAAAATGCATTCAATCTATACATAGGTGTAAATCAAATATAGAATTTTTTTTTTATTTCCTTTAAAAAAAATTATAAACTCGTTTGGTTAATAAAATAAAATTAAAATTCATTATTTTCATATGATTTTTTTTGGAATGAAAATTATTTTTGAGAATTTCAAAAATAAATGATTTTTGTGTGTTTATTTCATCAAAATAATTTTTATATTTTAAAAATAATACTTTGAAAGCATAACTAAACATAGTAATTACTTTTTATTTATTTTAAATTTTTATTAAATATATTTACTATTAGTCTTATTTTAAAAGTATAGTTTCAATGATATCAATTTTATAAAAATTAAAATTTTATATTAAAAATTATATATATATATATATTATGAAAATAAAATGAAAAAGATTAAAATAGTTTTTTATTTTATTTTTTATTAAAAATGTGATAGAGAGAGTGTGATTTTGATTTTTTTTTTTTTTGGTTAGAAATGTGAGAGAGAGAGTGAGAGTGAGTGTGTGCTGGGATGAGTGTGTGCCTATGAGAAAGGATGGAGAGAGAAAGGGACGGATTGAGAGTATGTGTGGCAGTATGTATTTTTTTTTTTTTAAAAAAAAAAAACCGAATTTGAGCCGTTTATTTTTTTTTTGTAGGTAACGTAATTCTATCTGAGCCGTTGCCTGGAGGATGAGCTGGAGAGAAAGGCTTGGGGAGGATCCAAACTCCTTGAGGACACCACGTAATTTCCAGAATCACCAATTAAATAAGCATAATTTTGAAAAGGTCCCTAAACGGCTATATGTGAAATGATATTTTAATTATGAACCGTGCTAAAGGCTTCGAAATTGGAGGCGCCAATTTGTCTCGAAAAGTTGTTTTGTCTGTTTGTTTTTTTTTTTTTTTTTATGTTGGTTTGGTTCTGTTTTTGGTTTTTTTTTTTTGGAAAGGTTTTTATGTGTATCCTAAAACCTAAACCCTAATAAATAAATAAATAAATCAACATAGCCCAACAAAAAAAAAAAAAAAAAAACCAACATAGGCCAACAAATAGAAAAAAAAAAAAAAAACAATTGGGTTAGGTTGATTAAGTGATAAAATTGACTGATCAGTTAGACTGCTGGTTAAAATTTGTTAATTTCATATAGTTTTGTACGAGTCCTTATTATATTTTTATTTCAAATAAGAAAGACTCAGAAGAAATAAAAACCTAAACCTTAAATCCTAAACTCTAAACCCACCCCTATACATAATCATCCTTTAAAAATAAATAAATAAACAAATAAAATTACAACAGCCTAATAAATAAATAAATAAATAAAACAACCAAACTAACACAACCCAACAAATAAAAAAATAATAATAAAAAAACAACAACAACAAAACAACACAGTTAAAAAAAAAAAAACCAATTCGAGGCACATTCGAGGCCTCAAATTCGAGGCCTCAATCTTTTTCCTTTAATTATATGATTGTTTTAGATAAAAATGTTAGAAGTTTTAAAAAAAATTATTAAATATTTGATCAAATATTTTAAATGAATGTGTGTCGCACACTTATGTAGGACTTACACTTATGTGAGATATTTGATCTAATATTTTATAGAAATTTTGGTATCCCCAACTTAACTCTTTTATAAAAGTCCACTCTTTTGCCATTTGACATTAATATTAGAATAAATTACACTAATCCTCCTTAAATTTAAAGAAAGTATAGCTAGTATTATATTTTGATATAATACACTAATATTTCTTTTAGTATGATTAAAATTATTGAAATTAATGTTAATGGTAAATAAATACTCAAATAAATAAAGATAAGTATATATATATATATATATTTTAATAGGTAAGAAATCATAATTTTTTTTCATAGAGCTAATGAATTACTGATAAAAATAACGTAATATGAATTAAAACTTTGAAGGTGGTCAATATAACTAATTGTATTTTCTTAAATTTCAAATAAAATGAATTAAATTTACTCTTAATATTAACAGAGACAGAGTTAAAAAGGATCCTAGAGGTGTGCCCCTCTTACTTTTATATATATATTTTTTCTTCCAACTCTATAAATTTATACGAAGAATAAAAAGTGATAATACAGCGTGTTCCAGATGGAACAGGTCAGACTGATCCACGCTTCCCAAACTGGTGCCCGTTGTACCAAGCCCACAGAGAGACCTGCACAAGAGTTCAATGGGGAACGGGGAGTCCCCCAACGAACCCTCCGAAGAGCAAGTTAGAAAGAGAGATGGAATGTAGAGATAGATTAGTGATAGAAAGCTTAACCTTTTTTCTTGTCTTCGATGCCTGCTTATATCCTCTACTAATCATTTCGTTGTCCCTTTCGACTTGTCACCTTGGCCGAAAGTCTATGTTCTAGCTTACCTTGTTCATGGTGAGGCCGTTCCGTCCCGACGGGGAGGGGTTATTGCAATAAATGCTGTAAGGAACTCCATTAATGGCTGATGTGCAGTGCAATAACTTTGCAGGATCTTTGTCTGCTTATGTGGCCTGTCCTTCTCTTGCCACGTGTTTAGATGTCATTGGCTCTTAATGCCATGTTGAGCTCTAGCAACGTTGGCTTTTAGTATTTGAATTATGTATTGGGCCCTAAGTTATGGGCTATAACCTTTATGGGCGTATCCATGTCAGTAGTCCCTCATTCTCAAGTGCAGCTTTAGTCCAACAAAGGAAATAATGAAGAAAACGATGGTTGTGAAAGACTGACGGGACGAAGACCGACCGAGAGGTGGGCCGACGACGATGGGTGACCAAGCGGAGGGACCGACCCTGAGAAGGGGCGACCGCAAAGGGTGACCGAGTGGAGGGGCCGACCATGAGTAGGGTCGACCGTGAAGGGTGACCGAGTGGAGAGACCGACCCTGAGGAGGGCCGACCGCGAAAGGTGACCGAGTGGAGGGACCGACCATGAGGAGGGCCGACCATAAGGAGGGTCGACCGCGAAGGGTGACCGAGTGGAAGAACCGATCATGACGAGGGCCGACCGTGAAGGGTGACCGAGTGAAGGGACCGACCATGAGGAGGGTCGACCGCGACGGGTGGCCGAGTGGAGGGGTAAGTGGCGGTGCGCGGGGCTCGAGGAGTGGCAGGACACGTAGTGATTTGAAATGGAAAAGATAGGGTAGGGGAAGGGGGCAGTGGATCGTGGTCGTACACATGGCGGAATCCCATGATGGGGGAGGTTAGGCGTTGGGTAAGAAACGAAAGGGTAGGTTAACATAGGGTGTTGAAAAGGCGGTTTTGGCAGATTTTTTGAAAATTTTCAAGCTGGCAAAATTTAATTGTGACCCTTGGAATACAGGCAAGCCTTGGGCTTTTGATGTTATCCGCTTTACCTATCTTTTCTCAAAAAACCAAAACGTTCCAAAAGTAAACTCTTTTGTGTCGAGTGATACACCTCTGCAACATTTTGTGAACTACCTTGTACCAGCGTCTGAAGCTATACGCAGGCATACCAAAGAGATGGCTCGGGAGGAGGTGCCCACCGTGAGACTAGATGCGTTGGGGGACGACAACGCGGTAGACCTGACTGGTCAGCTTTGCAGCCGCTATATTTGGTTGTACCTAGAGAAGGCATCCATGAAGTTGAGCATTTGATGACTGGCCATGGCCTTAACAAGCAGATCTATGCGAGGAAAAGGATAATTGTCTTTGGGGCAAGCTCGGTTGAGGTTGGAGTAGTCGACACAGAGTCGCCATTTACCGTTATTTTTACGGACCAGGACCACATTTGACAGCCATCTGGGGTAGTCCACATTTTTGATAAACTGTGCCTCAAGGAGCTTATCTACTTCAGAAGCAATAACAGTGTTGCATTCCAGGTGAAAAATGCGTTGTTCTGGTGGAAGGGTCGGAAATAGGGCTTAATGCTAAGACGATGGGTGATGAAGGAGGGGTCAATACCCGACATGTCGGAGTGGGTCCAGGAAAATACGTCGTTGTGCTCAATCAGAAGGGCCATGATATCGGCCTTGGCCTAGGAGGATAGTTGGCTGTCGATCTTGGCAATTTTTGTCGGGTTGGTGGGATCGATGGGAACCTCGACAAGCTTTTCCACTAGTTCCCCTCTGACTAGCTCGTCTTCGTCTCTAACGTCGAGTGCTTCAATGATCATACCCTCCTTTAGTTTGACCTCTTCAAGTGAAGCGACGTAACATTCTCTGGCCAAGGTCTGCTCTCCCCTCACTGTGCTGACCCCAAGGTCGGTAAGGAATTTGACGGTAAAATGAAAAGTGAATGTGATAGCTTGGAAGGCATTTAGGCAGTGCGACCGAGGATGATATTGTAAGCAGAGAGACAGTCGACGACAAGAAAGGTGAGCAACTTTGTGGTCTGTCGCGGGTATTCTCCGATTGTGATGGAAAGATCGATGGAGCTGATGGAGGTCACCAAATCTCCAGTAAAACCGACCAATGGGGTTTAGAGAGGGGACAGACTTTCTTCCCCGACCTTGAGCTGGCGAAAGACATTTAGAAAGATGATGCCTGAAGAACTGTCGTTGTCGACGAGAACCCGTCTGACTTTGTAATTGGAGAGGAGGGCAGAGATGACGAGGAGGTCGTTATGAGGGTAACGGATGCCTGTGCAGACGGCCTCCGTAAAGGTGATGGGCTCCATCCACTGCTTGGGCTGTTTGAAAGGATGGTCCAATATGGCAACTTCTTTGTCTAAGCCTTGCCTTATTTTTCTGAGTTCTGCCCGCTGAGTCGAGCAAGATGGTCCTCCATAAGCAAGCCCGCCAGCAATAACTCTGATCTCTCTAACAGGTGGGGCAGGGTTACCTTGTGCCCGGGGTTACTGTAGAGGGCGATCATGACCTTGGTTAGGTTGTGCAAGTTGTTGAGGAGGGGTGCGCCGGCGGTCATTTCTGATAGGTTCAGTCATTTGCCTTTGCTGAGGGCAGGCATCCGTGAACCGACTGAGACGTCTGTGACGTATCAAGCCCTCGACCTGGTCTTTAAGGGTAACACACTCCTCCGTGTTATGGCCGTGGTCTTGATGAAAGCGGTAGTATTTGGACTGGTCTCGCCGGTTGGAAGGAGACCGTGACGGTTGGGATCATTTTAGGGGATAATCTTATTGAATCTGGTTCAAGACTTGTTCCATGGGGGAGTTAAGGGGGGTGTATCGTTCGAACCAGCCGTGCGGTCGGGTTGACGCTGATCGATCGGCTCAGGGTGGTCGGTCGGTATACTGAGGTGTTTGGTGAGTGAACTAGGTGTTTCTAGTTTCTGAGTCCTTTCTCTTCTCTCTAGGGGTCGGGTGTTTGGCTGTAGGATCTTGTCGGGCGGCTAGGGAATCTTCGACGTTCGTGTATTTTTGGACTTTGGAAAGTGGGGTTGCCATGGAGGTCGGGGTGTTTTTGGAGAAGGAAAAAATAAAATCAGATGATCGTAGACCGGCCATGAAAGCCGTGAGAATGACCTTGTCATCATTTTCTGCCACCTGCAAGGCCTCAGTGTTGAACTGGGTGACGAAGCTGCGCAGTGACTCTCCCTCTGTCTGACGGATGTTAAGGAATTGAGTTGCTGGACGCCGTTGGCGCTGGGCACCAATGAAGTGGCTGAGGAAGGAGTCACTTAGGTGCTGAAAGGTAGAGACAGAGTTTGTCGGTAGCTGACTAAACCACAGTCGGGCCAACCCCTTAAGTGTTACGGGGAAAGCCCGACACATGATTTCATCAGGGAATGCATGGAGGATCATGAGGGTCCTGTAAGTCTCCAAGTGATCGACTGAGTCCGTTGTACCGTCGAAAGAGTCAATCGAGGGCATTTTAAACTTAGGAGGTAGAGGTTTGTCCCTGATGGAGGCAATGAATGGTGAGTTGGCTGCGGTAGATGGTTTATGCTGTATGTTCTGCATGACTCCTTGGAGCTGGAGCTTCATGGCTCGGAGTTCCGCGTTCCAGAGAAGAACGTTGTCACCACCGGAATGCAGCGGGGGCTGGACACTACTAGCCTCTCCCTCGAGAGTGGGTGCCTGGACCGATGGAGGTGGGACCCGGGGTGGCGGGTTCATATCTGGGGGAGAGGGTCAAAAGCCTTCCAAGTTGGGTGGATGGGGCTGTTGGATAGTATGGCTCGGGGCTCATTCTTGGTTGGATGGGATATCTGGAGGTGGTGGAGGAGGCATAAGAAGGTTTCTTTGGAGTAGAGCATTAATCAGGGCTTGGTTTTGCTCGGCCAGGCAGTTAATGCTGTTGGTGAGCTCGGTGAAATATTGCGGCTGGTTGTTTGGATTGGGAGGGTCGGCGTGGTAGTCGGCAACATTGTGGTGAGAAACCATGGATCTAGTTGTGACCATCTACCTTAGTGGGTGGCAGGAAGGGGTTATTGGGAAAGGGTCTCCGGCGACAATGAGCACAACTGGCGCACGGAACAAAAGGTTTCCCACAGACGGCGCCAACTGATAATATAGCGTGTTCCAGATGGAACGGGTCAGACTGATCCACGCTTCCCAAACCGGTGCCCGATGTACCAAGCCCACAGAGAGACCTGCACAAGAGTTTAATGGGAAACGGGGAGTCTCCCAGCGAACCCTCCGACGAGCAAGTTAGAAAGAGAGATGGAATATAGAGATAAATCAGTGCTAGAAAGCTTAACCTTTTTTCTTGTCTTCGATGCCTGCTTATATCCTCTGCTAATCATTTCGTTGTCCCTTCCGACCTGTCACCTTGGCCGAAAGTCTATGCTCCAGCTTACCCTTTTCATGGTGAGGCCGTTCCGTCCCGACGGGCAGAGGTTATCGCAATAAATACTGTAAGGAACTTCATTAATGGCTGATGTGCAGTGCAATAACTTTGCAGGATCTTTGTCTGTTTATGTGGCTTGTCCTTCTCTTGCCACGTGTTTAGATGTCATTGGCTCTTAATGCCACGTTGAGCTCCAACAACGTTGAGTTTTAGTATTTGAATTATGTATTGGGCCCTAAGTGGTGGGCTATAACCTTTATGGGCTTACCATGTCAAAAAGTATATGATAATATTATTTTTGTAAATCAAATTTGTTTTCATGGGTTAAAGTGGAAGGTCCACTTTGAGATATCATTTTATTTAGGGTAAATTATTTAATTGGTCCTTATAGTTTATACGATGTGTTAATTTGATCCTTATTATTTTAATTTACTCAATTTTGTCCATTAATTTATTAGATTGTGTCATATTGGTCCAATAAATAACAATCGTTAGGTTTGGTGAATGGAAACTCAAACGATGTGTTAATTTGGTACTTGTAGTTTACATGATGTGTCAATTTAGTCCATGTTAAAATTTAACAAATTAAAATAATAGGGATCAAATTGACATATTTTTTAAGTACGTGCCAATTTTTCGTCTACCAAACCTAACGGTTGTTATTTTTTGAACCAATATGACACAATTTGTTACATTAAGGGACAAAATCAAGCAAATTAAACTTTTGCCGCACATGTGGGAATTTTTTTTTTTTTTTTTTCAGAGATTAAACCATTTCTTAACTCAAGAATCACCCAAAACATTTCGAACCATTTCTACCTGCAATACACATCCAAAATAAAAATAGCACTTTGAAAATATCGGAATGCTTAACAAAGGTATAATCTTCACGTGAAAATCACGGGTACTACTTTTCTCCCTAACAGTGTTTGTAACTTTCCCTATTCTCCAACAGGGTGACAGACTAGGTTGTTCGGTATCCAGAATCAAGGCGCATAAAGCTAACTCAACTTATGGGACTGCCATACAGAGTTCAAGCCGGGGGGGTTTTGAAGCAATCTCCACACCCCTGGGTATTTAAACCAGACTCTAGTCTTGAAAATTCCAAAACTTTACGTTCTAGGCTTTACCATTCTAACTCTAGTTTCCACCGTTTAAATTGGTCCCCTAGGAACTCACTACAAACACAGTTAGGTAGCTATACCAGATCGTCAGATGCCGTTTGAGCACAACTAACACCAAAGGAATTACACCTTTAGAGGATTTAAAGTCTCCTAGACGTCAAATAAAGCAAAGCAAGAATAAAGAAAATCATAACAGAGTAGAAAGGAAAGAAAAGAGAACAGGACATTAATCTCTCAGTCAAAGTAAAAAGGGTCCATCAAAACAATGGACTCAATCATATCCCTATTCTCAATCTCCTCTATATATGGCTTTAGTCTTTGGCTATTCACCTTGAAAGTGTGGCCATTCCTTGGATCTTGCACCTCAACGGCACCATGAATAAATGCCTCTACAACCATAAAGGGACATCCCATTTTGATCTAAGCTTACCCGTAAAGAGACTCAATTTTGAGTTAAAAAGCCATACTTTTTGGTCAGGTTCAAAGAATTTTCTATTAATGTGCTTATCATAGAATTCCTTAGTTCAGGCTTTATAAAATTTTGAACTCACATATGCATCATTTCGAATTTCCTTCAACTCATTGAGTTGCAATTTCTGGTTGAGCCCAGTCGCGACCATATCTATGTTTAACTTTTTTATAGCCCACAATGCTCGGTGTTCAAGTTCAACCGGGAGGTGGCATGCTTTGCCAAACACCGCCCTATATGGTGACATCCCAATGGGTGTCTTATAAGCAATACGGTAGGCCCATAATACATCAATCAAGCGTGTTGACCAATCTTTCCTATCTGGCCTCACCGTTTTCTTTATTATGTGTTTCACCTCCCTATTAGAGACTTCCACTTGGCCACTAGTTTGAGGGTGGTATGGAGTGCCCACTTTATGAGTGATAGAGTATTTCTTAACTACCGACTCAAAGAACTAGTTACAAAAATGCGTACCTTGATCGCTTATTATGGCTCTAGGAATCCCAAAACGACTAAAGATGTTTTTATGCAAGAATTTGATTACTACTTTATGATCGTTTGATTGGGTAAATATTGCCTCCACCCACTTAGGCACTTAATCCACTGCCAAGAGAATATACTAAAACCTGAACAACGAGGGAAAGGGCCCATAAAATCAATCCCCCAAATATCAAAGATCTTTACCACAAGAATAGGGGACATTGGCATCATATCACGGCAAGTTATCGAACCCATTTGCTGACAGCGCAAACAAGTTCTACAAAATTGATGGGCATCTTTAAAAATGGTGGGCTAATAAAACCCGCTGTGTGAAACCTTGGCAGCCGTTTTATGCCCACTAAAATGACCGCCACATGCAGAAGAATGACAAAATGTAAGAATGCTATGCACCTCACTCTCTGGCACACACCGTCAAATCACTTGGTCGAAGCAATATTTAAACAACTCTAGATCCTCACAAAAATAATACCTAACCTGCGAAAAGAATCGGTCTTTGTCTTGCTTAAACCAATTTTGAGGAATTTGCCCAATGGCCAAGTAATTCACAATATGTACAAACCACAAAGGGCTTGCTCGTGACACCACAAGAAGTTGTTCGTCAGGAAACGAATCATGCAAAGTTAAAGGGTCACTAGTATACTCAACAAAGACTCAGGAGAGGTGATCTGCCACCACATTCTCAGATCCTTTCTTATCTTAGATCTCTAAGTCAAATTCCTGAAGCAACAATATCCATCTACTTAACCTAGGTTTGGTCTCTTTCTTTGATAGTAAATACCGCAAAGCGGCATGACCAGTGAACCTTGGATTCTAGGAGATAGGACCGGAATTTATCTCAGGCAAAGACCACAACTAGCAACTCTTTCTCAATAGTAGTTTAATTCAATTGTGCATCCAAGAGAGTGCGACTAGCATAGTATATAGCATATGATTCCCTATTGACCCTTTGGCTCAACACAGCCCCAATAGCATAATCTGAGGCATCATACATGATTTCAAATGGAAGCAACCAATTTGGTGATTTCGTGATTGGGGCAATAATAAAGGCCACTCTCAATGTTTCAAAGGCTTTCAAACATGCCTCATCAAAGATAAAAGGTGCGTCCTTAGCAAGTAAACTACACAAAAGACGTGATATTTTACTAAAGTCTTTGATGAACCTACGGCAAAAACCTACATGCCCTAGGAAATGCCTAATTTGACGCACAAAATTGGGTGGAGGAAAGCCTGCAATGAGGTCAACCTTAGCTTTGTCAACCTCTATGCCTCGAGGGGACACAATGTGTCCCAACACTATACCCTCACGAACCATAAAATGACTCTTTTCCCAACTCAAAATCAGGTTTGTCTATACACAACGAATAAGGACTTTGGTTAAGTTCTGGAGACATTCCTTAAAAAACGGCCCAAACACAAAGAAGTCATCCATGAAAACCTCTAAAAATTTCTCCACCATGTCAGAGAAAATGGCCATCATACACCGTTGAAAAGTTGCCAGTGCATTACATAGCCCAAATGGCATGCACCTGTAAGCAAAAGTGCGAAAAGGGCAAGTGAACGTGGTCTTTCCTTGGTCAACGGGGTACACCGGGACTTGATTATACCTTGAGTAGCCATCAAGAAAACAATAAAAACCTTACCCCGCTAACCTCTCAAGAATTTGATCAATAAATGGCAAAGGAAAATGATCATTCCTAGTCATGGAATTCAATCTCCTATAATCAATACACACTCACCACCTAGTAGTGGTTCGTATGGGGACTGACTCTCTTTGCTCATTCTCTACAACAGTGATGCCCAATTTCTTGGGCACCACTTGCGTGGGACGCACCCACTTGCTATTCGAGATAGGGTATGCAACAGTGATGCCCAATTTCCACGAAGGAAAATCCGGTGTGAAAAAAGAATTAAGTAAGGCATTCACCTCCTCAACCGACTCGTTAATATCAAAATTTTCAAACCCAAAATGAGCTAGGCAAGCCTTTAGAGGGTCCTCTACAAGAATGTAGGGTAAAGCCTCCCCACAACATCTATAAATAAGCACTTCTCTCTCTCATGGGGTTGTTGGAATGCTTGGAAAACATTGAGTTTCACTTGTATATTTATGCAACAATTTATGCAAGCATTGGCCGTAGCCAACAAAGGTCGACCTAAGATCACCGAGATTTGCTTCCTAGAGCTAGCTACTGGTTCCATATCTAAGACCAAAAAGTCAACAGGAAAATAAAACCTATCGACCTTTACTAGCACATCTTCAATCAGGCCACATGGCACTTTAAGGGACCAGTTAGCCAACTGGAGAGTAACAGTAGTGGGCTTCAACTCGCCAAGCCCAAATTCTTCACATATAGAGTACGACAACAAATTGACACTAGCCCCTAAATCTAATAAGGTCGTATCAATGAAATGGCCCCTTATAATGCATGCAATGGTTGGGGCACCCGGGTCTTTAAGCTTGGAGGGGTGTCACTCAATAAAATGGAGCTTACTTGCTCCGTGAGTACGACCTTTTGCGACACTTATGTCCTAGATTTTAAGCTTTTGCGTACAAAGGTCCTTCAGAAATTTAGTATATGAGGATACTTGCTTAATTGCCTCCAACAAGGGGAGGTTGATTTTCACTTGTTTAAAAGCCTTCATTATCGCTTCCATGGATGCCACATTTTTATTAAAAGGGGACAGTGTATCTAGGCATTGGGGAAATGGTGCCTTAGGCTCTTGTGAAGTGCTAGGAGCTAAGTCATCCCCCTTAGGTGTTTCTCTCTCACCCTTGCTCTCTTTAGTTTGACCACCGTGATCACCCTTCTTAGTCTTAAATGCATCAGACGTAACCGGCCGAGGCTCTAACTCTCTTCCACTTCTCAAAGTGATCACCGCTTTCACCTGCTCATAGTGTTTTCCATTCCCACCCGATCCCTCTGCCCTATATTGACCCTTAGGATTGGCCACAGTCTAACTCGATAATTTTCCCTCCTCTCTCCTATTCATGTTATTAGCCATTTGACCCAATTGGGCCTTTAGCTTGGCAATGGAGTGAGTATGGAAGTGAACTACTGGTGCTAACCCCTTTAGTTCTGAGAGAACTTCCAACACCTATGTCTCAAAGGCAAAGTTTCCTTGAGGAACAAGCGGGGGCTGTGGTTGTCGATAAGGTTGTAGGGGTCGATAAGGTTGTGGTGGCCAGTAGGAAAATTGGTTGACAAAATTATTAAAACTCTGCCTTGGTGGTGGAGGATTGTAAGAAGTGCCTTGTGAAGAAGGTCTCCATGAAAAATTAGGGTGATTTCTCTATCCCAAATTATATGTATTGGAATACAGGTCATTACCTAGGTTAGAGAATCCTTGAGCCAGGTTCACATGCTCTTGGGCTAATTCCGGAAATTGTGATGCCGAAGGGCACTCACTTAGGTCATGAGCTGGGCTCGCACAAATAACACATGCCTCGTGAAATTGAGGTTGATCTTGCTGTGTAGAGGCATGTCCTGAAGCTAATAGTTGGTCCATCTTATGGGACAATGCCTCTACCTGTGGGGCTAACTCTAGGTTTTGCCCTACCTCATAAATGCTCCCTGTAACGCCCTCAAAATAATAACTTTAAACCCATTAAATAAGACATGCATTGATATTCGAAAGCTTCACATTCTTTCATTTATCAGAGTTTCATTACAAAAAGTATTACATGTTAACAACAAAAGCAAATGCCCTATGGGCTTACAGCTTTCCAAGTTAACACTTGGTTACAACAAAAGAGTACTAACTCAAACACGTTAAGCCCTTGGCTTGAATTTACATGTAATACATCAAAAGTAAAACAACAAAAAGTCCGCCTCTGGCCTCCCAAGCTACGTCCTTGGAGGTGGCATGCTACCTGTACCTGAAAATGATATTCCCATATAGGGTGAGCCACAGCCCAGTAGAAATACACTAAACCAACCATGAACAATGACTAAAAGATTAGCAACTGATAGATGGTCAACACTGACACTTCCATTTACATCTCCCTACGTTACCATGACAGCCAAGTCTATGTTACAATTCACTTTTCATTCTTGTTCAACTTTGAGTTTGAAAACAAGGCTCAGTACTCTGGCCAGAACGTTTGATGAGATTATAGTTCATCACTAGAACACTTTCGAAATCCAAGGTGGATACACATTATGGTGTTGTATCAATAACACATAAACTACTCCCATACTTTGCAAACAATGATGATATACATTTTAGTGCTATATCAAATCAAACAAACTTTTCAATAGATAAGCATATGAGCTATATCACTACTACAACAGATAAGCATATGAGCTATATCAACACTTCAACCGATAAGCATATGAGCTATATCAACATTCCAACAACCGGTTTAGAGGTACATCCCCCATCTTCCCCTAAACCATTAACCGGTTTAGAGGTACATCCCCCATCTTCCCCTAAACCGTGGAGTACATCCCCTATCTCCTCCCATACACAAGTAATGCATATAAACACAGAATCACATATGCAATCAATCAATACATAAAATTAATGTATTCTATCAACCGACATGCTCTATGACACATCCAATTGATTAGTTTTAGTTTGCCTAATCATCAAGCATTGTCTACAACAATCAACACTACCCTCCACCGGTAGCCCAAAGCAATTATTTCTAAGCAGGAAATAAATGCACAATGGATATTCAATCGACATTTCAATTCGGTGAGTGATAAATAATTCAACTACACCCTTTAACCCCATGCACTCCCAATCTCAACAATTCCATTTCATTTCCTCATTTCCCACAATTAATTATCTCAATTAATTAAACAATGTAATTAGGTCATTTTCCATAATTACCATTACCACCCTTAGGTCCCATTTTCATCAATGATTCAACATTTATTCCATTTCTCTATACCAAACATGCATCTAGGTTTATTACAAATAAAACCCCAACTTTTGTAAAATAACACAAAAGGCCCAAACTTTCACAAAATTACCAAACCAACCCCAACCTCTCAAATTACCAAAATTTAAAGACAAAATCCATAGAGAGGAGTAGGATATCCCTACCTCAAATTCAGAGCTCCAAGGGAGAAGATGAGTAAAACTCAGAAGTGCTCCAAATCCCAAATTTCTCAGATCTCAACAAAGCCCTCGACGATCAACACACTTCTTACAAAGGCCCAAGGTGAGGAAAACACTCTAGGTAGATCAATCCTAAGAGAGAAGTTCGGTTTTAGAGTGAGGTGCTCTCCAATGGAGGTTTTGAAAAAGTAAGAGAGAGAAAGGAAATCAAAAAGTGATCAAAAAGGTGGTTTCACGAACTGATATAAAAGCAGGTCCGCTCGAGCGTACAACACCCCGCTCGAGCGTACAGACACAGGTTCACGCTCGAGCGTCCAAAGATCCGCTCGAGCGCCGGGTGCACTCTCCCAGAATTTTCTGCAGACGACCAAAATACTGAGAGAAGGAAATTCACGCTCGAGCGTCCAAACTGCCGCTCGAGCGGAGAGGCAACAACAAAATCCCGCTCGAGCGTCAAATCGCCGCTCGAGTGGAGAGACCAAAACCTGGGCAAAATTTCTAAGTTTTAAAACACGACCCACTTATTCCCAACCTGCCCAACACAACCCAAAATTCTAATTAAAAGAGTAAGGGATAGAAATGAGGATAAGATAACAACGAATCTACGGAACCGAGTCCGGATTATAGTTAAACAACAACAGGAAATATCGGGACCGCTATACTCCCTCTTTTCGGGGTTTCAACTACTGGTTACAGGACTTGCCGGGCTACGGAGGCATGGTGAATCACTTAGGTTCTCAAATAATTGTCATGCCTCAGCATAATTTTTGGATATGAATGTCCCACCACAAGAAGAATCCACCATTTGGCAGTGAGGCTCAGTTAAGCCATAGTAAAAGGTCTACACAAGTTGCCAATTAGGCACTTGGTGGTAGGGACACTGTTGAAGAAGGTCACGAAGTCTCTCCCATGTCTCATGAAATTGCTCGCCATCAATTTAAGCAAAATTGGTGATGGCTCGCCTGAGTTGGTTTGTCTTACCAATGGAAAAGTACTTCTCCAAAAACTTCTGCTATAATTGGTCCCACGTTGTGATAGAATTAGCAGGTAAGGAGTTCAGCCAACATTTGGCTTTGTCCTTTAGTGAAAATGGAAACAGACGCAACATTAGGGCCTCATTGGTGAAGTTCTGGATCCTCACTATAGAGCAAATTTCCATAAATTCATGCAAATGTTTGAAAGGGTCATCATGAGCTAGTCCATGGAATGATGGGAGCATTTGGAAGGTGCTGGACTTAATCTCATAATGAGCAGCAATGGCGTCGGGTAACTGGATGCATGATAGTGATGTATATACAGTGGATGTGAAGTAATCCTCAAGGGTCCAGTTGGGCCCATTTAGGCCCATTTAGGCCATTCGGGTTCACCATCTCTATTGGTTCGAAATATGGATAAGGGTATTCAAGCTTAGGAACACAGGAAGAGGCTCTAAGTTTTCTAAGAGTCCTTTCTAGTTCAAGGTCCAAACTCCACAATTCAGGACGACAAGAACGGCACCCGTGCATACACTACTCACACATACACACGCTAAGTTCTGGCTCTGTGCACTAAGTTATGAAAGCAAAATACTAAAGGGAGAGATACTCACAATGATTTAACAAAAACGCTTTACTCATCTTGCGAGTGTTTGACATGTAGACGTTATCTCCAATTTTCACTTGAGCTCTCTATTTTTACCACTTTGGTTCTTTGCTTGCGAGTATTTGCTTCTATTTTATTTTAGCACTCTGGTGCTGCGGTTTGTTTTTAAAGCTCGGTTGCGCTCCGCTTGCACTTCGGTGATAGCTTCAATTACAAAAACTCTGCACACTTAGCAACACGAAAACATAAAATCCTAAACTAAAAATTAAAATAAGAATATAACTTTAAATTAATTAATTTCACCATAAGTCCCCAGCAACGATGCCAAAATTTGGTGGGTCGTTACACACACCAAATATAAATACTAAACTATACCAAATTATTTTAGAATAATGACAAGTCTAGGTATCGATCCACAGGGACAAATAGAAAATTAAACTAATTTAATTGTTAAATTCCTAAATTAATTTTGATTTAAAAAAAATTGATTGTTCATAACCTAATAATAATTAAAATTAAACAAAATGAATAAACTAGCAATTATAAATAAAGATGAATTTACTGATTTGGAAAAAAACCTAGGGCAATGAGTTCACTACTAATTACGTAAATAAGGTTTCAATATGAAATCAATTATGTTACGGTTCGGACGGAATAATACTTTGCAACTACAAGTTCAAAGCATTTATCAAGAAAATCATCACGTTCAATGTACGGGCACGAATCATCTCAAGTAGTACAAATCGTTCGCTCTAAACTTGAGTAACGACACGACTCGTCCCTCGTAGTTTGATTCGTCTCATACCTTGAATATGAAAAAATAGAAAACTATAGTATAGAAAGCATTCAACAATTACAGAAAATCGAATACTCGAAGAAATAGTGGATAATATATATATATATATATGAAACTTTTAAAACACTATACAATTGTTCAAACCTTTATATAATCAAAAACCAAAAAGAAAACCTAATCACATAGCTAGGGTTTCATCAAAACACTAGAAAAGAAGAGCCTAGCACTCATGGAGAAGTGGAAAGAGGTGGAAGAGATGGAACCCTCCATGGGAATTTACTTTGAAGATTGAGAATCACCTTTTTCCAAACCTTAGCCTCCTCTTTTTCCTTCCAAATTTCAGAACCCTAATCCAGCCTCCCTTTCTTCTTTTTATACCTTTGCTGTCTTTCAAACAGGTTTAAAACAGCGACATGATTTCCGAGGTGCTGCTGCACATGCGGGAAAAGTCAACGCACGTGCGGGAAAAAGTCAACACACGTGCAGGAAGTACTTTTCTCCACAAGTCTTGCATTTTTGCGTATTTTATGCTCCCACTATGTACAACCTGATTGACATTAAACAAACATAAAATATATAGTTTGACAAGCAAGTAAAGTTAAGAGATCCTAATTAACGGCCTCAGTGTTGCACAATTCGCCCTTAATCAGCAATAAACTCTACAATTCCTAACAATACCCTCTTATTCAAAAGCACATCTAGAGGAGGAAAAATTATATGGATAAACTACTAATAGATGCTAATAATTTAACTTAATTCCCATCAAGTCCTATTGAAAATAATTCTTAATAAAATCGTAAAAATAAAAAAATAATAAATCATTTTTTATGACAAATTTTTACGTATGTCTCTAAAAATTAAAAATTAGTGACTTTTTTTTTTTTTGGTCATGATTTTTATAAATTTTCTCTAAAACTTACAATTAGTGATATTTTTATGTGATGATTTTTTCAAACTGTCGTTAAAAATTAAAAATTAGTAACGTTTTTTTTTTTTGTGATATTTTTTAAACTATTGCTAAAACTTATATTAATGATTTTTTTGTGAAAATTTTCAAATTGTCACTAAAAATTAACAATTAATGAATTTTTTTAACACTGTTTGATGAAAAATGCCATTAATTCTTACAGGATCTATTGGACAATAAGTCTACTTATTAGGACTTACATATAAGTCTCCGAAATTATATTGTGGTCCAGAGGCACCACATGGATCTGTTCCTGACCAATCATAATTTATCATGCTCTCTTATGTTTCATAATCATCCAACACAAAATTATAAGTTTCACCCTCTTAACCCATCACAACTCACATAGGACACCACGTAGCCGTGACCAAATAACTTCTCCTCCTTGAAGAAAGCTAGTGCTAATTTTATAGATCCGATCATGTGAAGTCTAGAGAGAGCTCCTTTTATCAAATTGGCTTCTTCTCAAAAGCCCTGTTTGGGAAGTTGACTATTTGACTATTTTAGTTGACTAAAATAGTTGTGTTTGAGAAGTTGGATAGCTTTTTTCTATAGTTGATTTGTTGGTTGTGAAAGAAAAAGTAAAAAAATTATGGGTTGGATGTAACATTTGGTCTTATTAGCTAACTTAGCCTATTTTATCTTTTAGAGGATTATTTTAGCCCAACCCTCTTCCCAAACAATGCCAAAGTATGGTTTGAAAAAGAAAAACTCTGGAAATCTAAAGTTAACCACCCAAAATTTTCTAGGTGGTGTTAATGTGGTGGAGGTTAAATTTTTGTAGTGTAGGGTTCGTAGGTAGATTAAATTTGAACCATAAGATGAAGATTCTGGATAATTTGTGGGTTGATAAGGTGGGTTCATGGTATTACTCTTTGAAAAAAAAACAAAAACAAAAATCTTATTTGGGAACTTGGCTATTTTAATTAACTTTTTGATTTTTTAATTATTTTATTCTGATTAAAACAGTTATATTTAAGAAAATAGTTAAATTTTTTTATAATTGATTTGATAATTATAAAAAAAAAATAAAATAATTATAATTTAAGTATAACATTTTATCTTATTAATTATTTTAATTTATTTTATTTTTATTAACTATTTTACCCTCCAACTCACCTTCCAAGCCTAGCCAAAAAGTACTTTTCGTGAAATATCATGTGCGTTGATTTGATAGCCTCATGAAACTATAACAATAATCTTTGTTGATCATCAAGGCAAAATAGCATGACCAATGGGTCTTATGACCAGTGCTTTTTCTCTCCATTGACTTTGCAAACATGGCAAAATAGAGCATAAACCAAAGCATATGCCTTTCTCTCTCAAATTTCACAGATGCTTTGCTTAGTTTCTAAGGCATAAATGCAAAAGTTGACAATAACTGCGTAACCAGAGTAGCTAACTTGGTTGGAAGTTGGAACCCCACATTCACGGAAGTAACAACAGAGCTTGTTTGGCATTGATTTTTTAAAGTAGTTTTTTTATTTTCTTAAAATTAAATTATTTTTAATTAATGACAACCAAGTTTTTTTTTTTTTTTTTGATATTTTAACTTATTCCCAAAACAAAAACAAAAAAAAAAGAAAGTTTTTTTAACAACACCCGAAGCATATCAGATATCTCTTTTGGCAAGAGGTTAAAATCACTTTTTTAGCTTTTAATCTCTTTTAGATCAGATCATTTCTCTACTATTTTACATATTTTTTCAAAAAAAATTAAAAATTTAATTTTTAACTTGCTTCCCAAAACAATTCACATCACCTAATATAAGCAAAATAGTATTTTTTTAGCCTTCAAACTTCAATTCTTAGAGCATCTCCAGCAGCCTTTCAATTTTACCAAAAACTCTACAATAGCAGGCCAAAGGCTTAAATTTCTTCTCCAGCCTAGCTAATGTGAAGCTAAACTAACATTTTGCTACAGTACCTCGCTAGAAAAGACGAGGTACTGTGCACTAGCTCTCAATTTTTTTTATCCTTTTTTTAATTCAAACTTTTGTTTCTAAGAATATTTTAATAGAAGATATCTAAAGTATAAAAATATTTTAATAAAGATAGCTAAAGTAAATAGTCTTGTTGAAGTGTATATTAAAAAAATGACTAACTAAAATAGTAAGGTGAAATTTTGAATAGCTATTTTGACTATCTTTGCTGGAGATGCTCTTACAAGGAGAAAAACAATACAAATTCTACAATACACATTTTTATTTTATTTTTGTGTATTATATATATCTAATTATGACTTTCTGTCTTATTTTGGCATCTGGGTTAAAAATTAATTTTTGACTTTTTGATTTTTTTGGGTTACATTACCTCTTTATTTTTTTACACGTTTTTAAAAAAGAAAAAATTCTAAAAATTGACTTTTAACATACTTCTCAAAATAAGTCAAGTTGGCATACAAGTTTTATATATATATATATATATATATATTATAATTTATTGTGATATTAGTTATAACTAAAATAGTCTTTGATTATGTTTCCATTGATGTTCGATAATCCATTGCGGTGCTTTTGGTTATGACTGAAAGTGATTTCAATATAAACAAAGTAGTACCACAAAAAGTCATAAGTTACATATAGTACACTTAAAAATGAAATGTGTATTGTAAAATTTTCCTTATATATATATATATATATATATATGTGTGTGTGTGTATCCGCGCTTGCGCAGGGTAGTAAAATTGCACAAGGCGCAACATTATTTGAGACACAATACTAACTCTTAAATATATTTAATCTTACTCTTAATTATGTCACATAAAATAATTTTTAAAACAATTACATTTATTCAATATTAACCCTCAACTATGTCATAGGCTACTCTATGTGTTATATATTTCTCCATTAATTATACGAGTAAATTTATGAATATGAATATATAAAGGACCGGCAAGAGCAAATTGTCTATGAATAGAGAACCAAATAATTAATCAACAAGGTTATATCAAAATTCTTGCATTTACTAAGGGTTAGAAATTTAAATTTTTCCATCTGTATGCCCGTTTTCGTTGTGTATTTGTTTAGAATTGTTTCTCACTTTGAGAATTTTTTTAATATCATTACAAGTTGTATTTAATTTTCGTAATAATTATAATTTATTGAGTTATTATAATATGAACATATTTTTTTTAAAAAAAATACTAATTAGCGGGGCTACAAGTAAAAGATAAAATATTTGTATAATATAATACAATTTGCTCTAATTTTAATCTATTTTTAATAAAATCTATATTTTTTTTAATATTTTTATAAAAAAATTTACTTACTTTCTAATATTAAACAATAACTATAAAACACTTTGTTAGGTTTTTGTAATTGGCAATCCCGTTTGACAAAACTTTTTTCAATTGTAATTTTATTCGCTCTTTTGTTTTAATGAGGCTATGAGTATTTAGGTTGAATCCAACACGAATTGTGTTTATGCAGAGGAATTTATGATCTTAATCCTTTCATATTTGTCACTTCGCTGACTATGTACGAGAAGTAAAAATGCAACCGAAGTTATTTGACCGCTCGAGGGATCATTTGTGCACTCGAGAGGAAAAATGATCATCCAGTACTTTTGCAAAGCGCCTGAACTTCTGGGAAGAAAATTTTACCACTCAAGTGGTGAAAAGGTTGCGTTTGAGCAATCGGCCTATATGTTTCGTACCGTCTTTACTCACACTGCTCGAGTGGTCACTGCTGGAAAGTTTGCATTTAGTGGCGTTTAAAAAATGCCGCTAAAAGTATAAAAAAACGCCGCTAATGCTTTTTGTGGCGTTTAGTATCAAACACCAAAGATGCGGCCGTCTGTAGACACCCCATTTTTTACCGACCTTAAGACTCAGACGTCACCGATTGAGCGCTTGGTAATGTTGCATAATGTGCTCGTTCAGAAGTTTCAGAGTCGCGGCTGTGAGCCCTG
This sequence comes from Camellia sinensis, assembly GCF_055761805.1. Taxonomy (NCBI): domain Eukaryota; kingdom Viridiplantae; phylum Streptophyta; class Magnoliopsida; order Ericales; family Theaceae; genus Camellia; species Camellia sinensis. The sequence continues at coordinate 116,543 of NW_028128998.1, read as the reverse complement.
CCTCCGGATTTCCGAACCCTCTTCTGTGCCTCGTCTCAGTTTGCGAACCAGACTCGGTTTTCTCTGTTTCTTTTCCTGATGGGAGGGAGAGGTCCCGTAGACCATCTCTCAGTGGCCATGGGCTACATTTTGTGGCCGCAGGCCATTTTGCCCATTTCGGAGTCCGGTTTCCGATTTTTCGAGACCGTTGGCCGTGTGCCTCGGTTCGGGACCGCCTAACCATCTCCGTTTGTTCTGATTTTTTTGGCATACTTCCTTTCTACTCCCTTTTGAGGGACACTGGGGTCTGAGAAACCCACTTCGTGGCCGAATGCCACTTTCGGTGCTTAACAGCCCGTTTTCGGGGCCTCGAACTGCGCGTTTTGGCCCCCGAGCATTCGTTTTGCATCGGTTTTTGTTCATTTTTGGCAGGTACCTCTGTTTTATCACCGGGAAGGCCGTAGAAGGGTGGGAGGCCAGCAATTGTTTCAACAACCAGTTTTTGCTCCTCCGGCGCCCTCCGACGCCCGTTTTTCTCACTTCTAAGCTAATGTTGAACAACATGGGCCCTTTTTCTTGAACTTTGAACCACATACTTGTGATGTACACACATGGGAGGACCCTAAAAGTTGGTAGCCGACCACTAATTCCACTTGACCATTTTGAACCCCTCCTTCTGAGCCAATGTTGAACACCTTGGGGCCACTTTCTTCAACCTCAAACCGCATATTTGTGATGTACACACATGGGAGGACCCTAAAAGTTTATGGCCGGCTATTAATTCGATTTGAACCTTTTGAACCCCTCCTCAAAATGGCTTGTTCTCTCTCCTGTTTTAGAGTTTCCAAATTTGAACCACAGGGTTGTGAAGAGGAGACCTGGGAGGCCACCTTTTTGTGGTGGCCGACCACTAATTAAACTTGGCCCTTTTGACCCCTAGCCGGCCGGCTAGGGGGGGTGGCCGGCTAGCCACATGGAGCTTTGAAAATGGGCCGGCCACGTTCCTCTCTCTGCACACTTTACAGCTGTATAGCTGTTTCCCCCAGAAAATATCTCAATCCGGGGGATATTTTGTGGGGGAAAGCTTGCCTCCTTTTCCTCCACCTTTTGCCTCCCTTTGCTCCCTCTTTTTTGTCCATATAACCAGCAGGTGGCATTGGTGATAGAGGTTGGAACAAAATTGCTTTGAAGCTTTACATACAACTCTCTCTCTATCTCTCTCATTTTCTCAAAAATATCCAAGTTCTACACCTCATTTCTTCATCATCATCAAGCTCTACCACCACCCCTCCATTCCAGCAGCAAGGGGAGGAATTCCAGCAGCTTAAAGTCATCAAAGTTGGTCCAAGAAGCAACAAAAGTATTGGTCTTCAAGGGTGAGTAGCATTTCCCCCTTTTTTGGTCCATTTCTTGCACCTTTTGTAAGCCATACATGCTTATTGATTTGAGCTCCGACCAAAACTGAAAAGGTCATTTTTTTGAGCTCATTTTCTTGTTTCATTAAGGGCTCAACCCAGTTTGAGCCCTCCATATTGCACTTGCTTCAATATCCTCCTTGAATGCCATTTTCTTGCATGCTTTGGCAACCTATCATGCTTCTGTTTTTGGTCTTTTTACACGCCTAGAAATAGTCTTATTTTTACCTTCTTAACATGTTTCATTAAGGGTCTTTGGCTGTTTGGTGAATGCTTTTCATACTTTGTGTTATAGCCACCTTTTGAGCCTCATTTTGCATTGCATTTCTAGCATGTTTGTATACTGTTTTGGGTTTTTTACAGTTCTGTAAATATGCTTATTTTTGGTCCCTCATAAATGTTGTAGAAGGAAATTTTTCAGTTTGGGCTTTGCATATACCACTTGCCTCTTTGGCCACCTTTTGGCCCGTTTTCTTGCATAAGAGCTTAGCCATATCTATATTTGTTTTTAGGGTTTTTACAGTTCTGTAAATGTGCCTATTTTTGGTCCCTCTTCAATGTTGTAGAAGGGAATTTTTCAGTTTGGGCTTTGCATATACCACTTGTTTCATTGCCCTCTCTTGGCCCCTATTTTTGCACGCCATTGTTGCCCTATCCTTGTTTGCTGTTTGGCCATGATTTGTATTGGTAAAATGCTTATTTTGAGGCTGCCTTGCTTCTGTCTTTTCATTCCATGTACCAATTATGCATGCTTTGTATAGCTGTAGTTCATTCTATGTGCCTAATTTGCATTTCGGGAGAGATTCCATGCATCGGGTGTGTTTTCGCCTCATTTCGGGGTTGTTCTCCCCCACATTTCATTGCTGAAAATCCATTAACATGTTTGCATATCATTTCCATGCCATTGCATTGCGTATGCCATTGCCTCGGTTTGCGTGCCCGTGTGCACGCATTTCGAGGCACTTCATTTTCATCCACCGGCCTCTTATGTGAGTGTGGCTGAGGCTCTCTCATGTTAGTATAAGTCCATGTTGCATTTTATATGCCATTTTAAGCCATTTGCATTGCGTATGCCATTGCCTTGGTTTGTGTGCCCGTGTGCACGCATTTCGAGGCACTTCTTTTTTTATCCATCGGCCTCTTATGTGAGTGTGGCTGAGGCTCTCTCATGTTAGTATAAGTCCATGTTGCATTCTATATGCCATTTAAGCCATTTGCATTGCGTATGCCATTGCCTCGGTTTGTGTGCCCGTGTGCACGCATTTCGAGGCACTTCTTTTTTCATCCATCGGCCTCTTATGTGAGTGTGGCTGAGGCTCTCTCATGTTAGTATAAGTCCATGTTGCATTCTATATGCCATTTAAGCCATATTGCATTGCGTATGCCATTGCCTCGGTTTGTGTGCCCGTGTGCACGCATTTCGAGGCACTTCTTTTTTCATCCATCGGCTTCTTATGTGAGTGTGGCTGAGGCTCTCTCATGTTAGTATAAGTCCATGTTGCGTTCTATATGCCATTTAAGCCATATTGCATTGCGTATGTCATTGCCTCGGTTTGCGTGCCCGTGTGCACTAGGGGTGGGCAACGGTTTATCCGAACCGCTCAAACCGCCCAATCCGCCCAACCCGCATATAAGTGGGCGGTTTCGCAAACATAATGCGGGCGGATGCGGTTTGAAATATGACAAATTTGCGGTTTGCGGGCGGGTCGCGGTTTAAACCCGCAAACCGTAAAAACCGCCCGCACTTTAATTATTATTATTATTTTTTTTTATATACCAACTTTGTAACTTTTACAGGAGCACCATTATATTCTCTATGACACTAGGATCCTTATTTTTAAGTATTTCTTAACTTTCTTAATGCCGTAGAATTATCAAGTCCTAAACTTAGTTTCTTATATGATTTTCATTGGTGATTCATCCACTTTTTCCTAATAAAATTTTTCTTCTAATGGTCGATAGAACTTATAGTTTGATTATTGATTACTGAACTGGCAATTCTAATTGAGTACAACCTTTAATGCATTGATATACATTTTTTTCATAGCAAAAATGCTAGTGTAGGGTCTCTTTGTTTTGGGTACTTTCATTTAATGCATTGATATTCAATTTTTATTTGTAAACTCATCAAAAAATTGTTATCACAAATATATAAAAAGAATCTGATGCCTAAATTCACTGGAAAAAAAAAACTCGAAAATTAATTTTTAAAGAAAAAAGTGTAAACCGCAAATCGCCCGCAACCGCCCGCACATTTGCAAACCCTATCCGCACAAACCGCAAACGGCACTGCGGGCGGTTGCGGGTTAACTTTTTTCCAAACCGCATAGATGCGGGCGGGTCAAAACCGAACCGCAAACCACACAAAATCGATCCGCGAACACCCCTAGTGTGCACGCATTTCGAGGCACTTCATTTTCATCCACCGGCCTCTTATGTGAGTGTGGCTGAGGCTCTCTCATGTTAGTATAAGTCCATGTTGCATTCTATATGCCATTTAAGCCATATTGCATTGCATATGTCATTGCCTCGGTTTGCGTGCCCGTGTGTACGCATTTCGAGGCACTTTATTTTCATCCACCGGCCTCTTATGTGAGTGTGGCTGAGGCTCTCTCATGTTAGTATAAGTCCACGATTGCATTCTATGTGCCATTTTAGCCATATTGCATTGTGTATGCCATTGCCTCGGTTTGCGTGCCTGTGTGCACGCATTTCGAGGCACTTCATTTTCATCCATCGGCCTCTTATGTGAGTGTGGCTGAGGCTCTCTCATGTTAGTGTAAGCCCATATCATATTTCCATGTCATTTGCATTGCGTATGTCATTTTCTCGGTTTGCGTGCCCGTGTGCACGCATTTCGAGACATCTCATTTTCACAGCATTGTGCATACTAGGTTGTATCTTAGATCGCATTCAGTCATTTTCTCAGTTTGCGTGCCCGTGTGCACGCATTTCGAGGCATCTCATTTTCATAGCATTGTGCATGTTAGGATTGTATCTTAGTTGTATTTCATGCATGTCATGCATACTGCATCGTGTTCGGGATAGGAGTTAGCCCGGGCACGGGAAACGAGGTACGTTTCGTACTCCGAGTGACGGAACGTGTCTCAATTCCCAGTCACCGACACTCCGGATTACCCATGATGGAGTTAGGTTCTTGTTGTGTTTATACGTGCATTCATTCTATATTGAGTTGCACATTTCGACTCCTCTGCCATCATGCATCGATATGCGTGATTGGTGGCACGAGGATCGAGGCATGCATATATCTGTGAAAATACATTGATATGCCCCTTTCCTGCTCTCTGTTGCCGCAAAATGAAGAATCAGCAACTTTTCAGAGTTTGGCACGCTTTCCAAGAAAAATCACAAAACAGAGTCTAATCGGGGCATCCCAGTGGATTTCCGCGCAAGACAACCCGGACATGCATCATCCATCAGAAGCAAGGCAGTCCCTGGCTTGCATGCCAGTTTTATAGTTTTTCTTAGTTAATTTGTTAATTAATTAGGAATTTGTATATTATTTGGATTGTAATATTCTTTTATTCGGGACTGTATATTTATTCGGACCCTCTGTGCGAGGGCACAACTGTAATAAGTGTGCGTGTGTGTGTTGTATGTCTTCCAACCCCACGTCTTTCTCCCTTTTATTTATCCGCTTATGATGGTTAGATTAGGGCATATTTCAATTAGCATACAGTATGACAGCATGTTTGCATCATTCATCTGTTTTGCATGCACCGGGCTCGGCGCATCATACTAACTGCATTGTATTTTCAATTCCAAGATTGAATACATGTTAGCTGTAGCATTCCATATGCCATGTTTAGAATAGCCGAGCCTGCTATAGTTGCATTTTTGCATGTGTTGCATTAGGCATTTCTGTATACTTAGGATCATACATGATTTCTAAGGTAGTTTCTGTTTTGGCTTGGAGTACTCGGTAAGTTTTATGCTTTAGCATCCTTGCATGCGTGTAAGTGACTGCCATGAATAGCATGCGTACCATGAGGCTAAATGCTTATGTGATATATTTGCCTGAATGCCTGTGGGTGAAGGTTGGGTTATTTGGATTGGGACAATTCATCAAATGTTTGTTTTAAGCCCACTAGATAGTGGCAAAACCATCTTTTCTAAGCCCACCTGCGGGTGGCAAAATCTGCATTTTAAGCCTACTTGCGAGTAGCAAACCATCTTTCAAAAACAAACACGAAATGTTTTACTCCAATTCAATCGACTCAGTCTATACTTGTATGCTGTGCGCATCACATAGTAACCTAGGCAAATAACCGGAATAAGGACATACAAAGTTTTCAAAAATAGATATCATGGTTAGTAGAGGCCGATCTTTGATCGGGCGAGCGGGGGTGCTCACGAAGTGAACTTCCCCAATCGTACCCAAGTTTCCGAGCCGAGGCAACTTTGGTGATGACGGACACGTGGCCTTTGGCATCGAGTCAGGGTTTCCTAAATTTCCCATTAAAAAACATTTAGGTGGCGACTCTGTATCTGGCAAAGCAGTCCATGTTTGGCACTTCTTTCAAAATCTGTTTTCTCAAAACGATTTGCCGGATATGGACTCTTTGGTTCAGATTTAGAACTGTGACAAATTTGAGAGTCCTGAGCTGTAGTGACCCCAAAATGAACAGAACGGGAGCTCGATCCTCCCGGGGCGTTCGGGGACGTCTACACCATCGCTCTAACGTTATGACGTTTTTAAAAACGTCGCTAAATTTGTAGAGGCGGCATTTTTAAAAACGCCACTAAATGCGATAAATAATGGTAAAAATGATGTCATCCAATATTTAGCAACGTTTTAAAAACGCCGTGATAGATTTTTTTCTATTTCAAAAATATGACTAAATTAGTATAGGCGGCGTTTTTAGAAACGCCACTATAGCTTCTTCTTTTTTTTGAAATTGTGCTAAATCTGTTATATACCTGTAATAAAGCTGAAAAATAACAATAATAAGAATAAAACTTTACAGCTATTTCAATATATTGATTAAATAAACATTACATGATTATTTCTAAACCAAAATCAAACAACAAACACAATCAAAAAATAAAAAGAAAAAATATATCGAACTCCAGATGTATGCAAGAGCGATCAAACTCGGGTTTGTGAAGTTCTCTCTTAATAGCAACATTAACTCTTCAGGCAATACAAAACACTTAAAGGTCAGTAAAAAAATAAACAGTAATAATAATGACAAAAAAAAAAACTCTACCCTTAGTATCTATGTACATCCACTCAAGCTATATAAATCAGAATTTAATATATGAACCTTGCTATTCTCCAAAACAAATTTGGATTTTGCTTGTGTCACCAAATCAAGCTTAGCTTTTGCAGTGTAACTTAGTCACTAGGTTCTTCACTGCATCATCCTGAAATTCCAAAGACAAATAAAACACTGAAACTCCATAATAGCCAAAAGGATCATGAAATGATATGTCCATACCACATTTTCTAAACCCTTAAATATGTTCAAAAGTTTAGACCAAAATCAGTGGAACATAAATATACTTGTGCCCAAGGCATAATATAGAGATATATGGTGAATTGTCCAAGCCACATCCACATAAGCAAGCAACGGAGCAAAGCATTATCTAGTGAAAATATTCTAAATGATGGAGAAACCTCTCTTCAGGTAGAAACACTCATGCAAAATACAATCACATGACATGACCAACCAACAGTGCTTAGGATATAATCATAGACATAAACAAGGTTACACAACAATAATGTGATCAATTATTTATTAGAATCAGAATAATATAGCATACTTCAGTTTTTCTTTTCCTTTTTTTCCCTATAATTTGGAAGGTTTGGGAGGAGTTCAGTTCATGCTAATGAAAATAGCTAAGAAAAGAAAAAAGTGGGGCGCGGGATTTTAATAACAAACAAACAGGGGGAAAGACTTATGGAAATTCATTTTCTAATTAGTTCTCTTCACTTGTAAACATCAAAATCTCCAGGTCCATATAATATTATCAAATGTCTGAAATATTTCTTGAGGTTCTCACTGCACTCATCCAATGCCTATATTTGGTGAAAAGCAAAAGGAAGAGATCACACAATTCACTTACTACCAAGAGCAAAATTGAGTAGCTGCTCAAAGCTCATCATTTCCATAACAAGGATTGAAAAACATCATCTGATGCCATCATTTATTGAAAGCATCAACACAAAAATCATTTTGACTAAACAATTTCAAAAATTTATTGCCATTAAATTCTAAGAAGAATGAAAACTTTTGCAAATTTATCAACATGAGGAAACAAAGCATTTTGCATCTCCTGTTGGTCTCAAGCATATGATTCTTGGGATCCATGTGACAACATACAAAAGTTAGACAGCCTCACTTATGGCCCCATATAAATGTGCATGAATTCCCAGTAAGTTGAAATAATGAATAAAAGCCTACCTCATATAGAGTGAGATTGCTTCCTCCAGTTATGTTCCAAACTATCCCAGTAGCTCTTTCTATACCAATATCTAATAAAGGTGATTGAATGGCATTCAATGCAGCATCTCTTGCCCTGGTCTTGCCTGCAAAGGAATAAGAAGCCAACAATTTATCAATATAGGCATGCATGTCAAAAAAAAGGTCACGCAAGTAATTAGGGTTTCATACTTCGACCGTAAATAATGGTAATCTCATTTGGCAAGTAGTGGATACAGAGTTGCGAGTTGTCAAAATTCTAAACGACAAGGGAATAATAGATAAAAATCCATGGGCATGGTACTTCTCATCAGTGTTTGTGCTTCTTAATTGCAACTGCTATAATTTTATTTATGCTGTCTAGGTTTTAGAGTTTATGCATATTTTGGTAATTTTTCATTTATTGACCATGGGATGCTAGCCATCAATAAGTATTATTGTAAGTCATGTTTTACATATCTTTGTGTTGTAGGATTTAGGTAGTGAGGCAATTTCCATATGACGAAACTTGAGTCCATTGTCAAGTGCTTGGGGTTGCGTTGTAATGGGTAAGTATGAGTGTCCAAGAGTGCTAGGGTTAAAGAATGGCATAAGAGACTCTGATATTGCTCTGTTATTAAGTACAGTATATCTGCATGAGCATGTTGCATTACTTTATGACATGCTTTTTAAAGTGTACTAACATTGGTCAACTTCTTTCTTGTACCCAAAAAAAATTGGTCTACTTTCCTCATCTTCCTAATTTGATCATGCTATGAGAAAAAACCAGAAATTTCAGACATTAAACAGAAAAATAAAGTTAAAAGCAGAAAAAAAAATAATAGAAAACCAGCAATTCCGAAAATATCATGCAAGTAAGAACTCAATCCTCCCTCTCGTATTAGCCCGTATTAGCTCTATCTTCATTCTTTTCTTGAACCTCCTTTGTTCCTTTCTTGAGATCTATAAAGCATTTGGTAAATAGAAAAAAGTCAGCAAATAAAGATCCACTTAATTTACCAGTTGCAGTTCCTATTCCTATTAGAGATGACCCTGCATTTTCCATGATAGCTCGCATATCTGCAAAGTCAACATTAGCCAAACCTGGGACCTGCAGTTGAAGTAACCTACCACCAATTAGAAAAATAAAACATTTTAAAAATGTAGAAGCTGACAAATGGGAAACCTTTGACAAGAAAACCCCAACATTTGAAAAATATATGAACCCAAGACCATCCTTCAAAGTGGAAAGAGAGAGAGAGGACTCATTGAATGATAATAGCTAATAAACACACATTATACATAACAGCATCCTAGGAAAGCATAATTATGTAATTCTAGCCACCTAAGCAATACTTTTTTCCTTCCATTTTTTTTAAGATGGACACCAACCAGTTTTGATCTATGTTTATTGAGGGTGTCAAAATGAGTAATACTTGTTCTTCATGTTTTAAGTTGATAATCTCTTGTTTCATTATGTTTTAAGTCAGTAAAAAACACATATAATTGTTTTTTATCTTTGAAAAATTATTTATAGTTCCACTACTCTCTTGAGGTTAAGTCATTTGCTTGCACATGCAGATGCAATGGAATAGTCAAGCAGATTACACATCATTACACTGCAGAATAGCCTCTTGGATTCGTATTCAATTAATCATAATAGGTTCATGTACAACAGAGACAATTTTGAGCAGGATATATTCCCAAATCCCAGTCAATACGAAGGAATTTTCATCCAAGAGGGCATATGAAAATTCATAATTGCTGTACTAACCAATGCCTTCACTAGTACTTGAAAAACAATCTGAACAGAACATATGGACCTTCTTTAGTATAAGTAACATCTTTAAGGGTTTAGAAACATAATTATTACTCTTACTAATATATTAATGAGGATTAGGGAACATAATTACTGTGTATGTAATATGGTTCATCATTACTTTGGACTATTAAGGATAGTTATTATGATCTTAGTTTATCAGGTAAAATAATTCATACGAAATCGTGTTATTGGGATATTAAGCATAGATATCAAAATATCTGATAAATCTGACTCTGAGATGGACACCATCTAGAGCTTTATAACATGAACACAAGCAACAATTACACCACCAACAACAACAATGGGTAAATCTTATAATAGAGTGAGTTAATGAGAAGCAAATAGATAAAAATTGGATAGATACCAATACAGGGGATTCAATTATTATACAACCATATCTGATTAGACAGAGCACAAGGAGCATAAAAATGACAAAAATGTTGTTGGTTCACTAATGAAAAGAGGGTAAAATTCTAAATTCTAATATATTCTCCCTCTCTCTATCTTACATACCATTTTGGAATTGAAGCTAACTAGTTGACCCTTTAATGTTTGGAAACAAAATCCAATTGATAACAGTGTATTAATATTTGTCCAATATAATTGATATTTTGCTATGCCTACAGTTTTTTATTCTTGAGGGATAACAGTATAAACAATTTATGAGAACAGAATTTTGGGAAATCTTGGTCACTTACACAAAAGCACATGATAAATATGGAGTCCATTATAAGATTTTCCTTAATCTCAGCATTTAGATTTTCTGCATTCTGCAACATATTTTTAGCACACTGCTGTTGATTTTTAGCACTTGTTTTATGAGGGAAATTTCTTTCCTCTTTACATTAGAACCTCAAAATTGCAGTACTAAATGATAGGGATTTCATCTTAAATGGAAAAAATGCATTAACCAAGAAACTAAGCCAAATTTAGAAGAAAATAATAATAATGATGACCACAGATTTGATGAACTTTTACATTCAATAGATGATGGCATAATCAGAGGTATATTACAAACTTACAATTCTTGTCATCCACAAATTTCCATGTCAGGCTCTGTAAAAAGAGCAGCAAATGATTGCAGCATTTTCCGACTTAAGATATATGACCCCACCTAACACTAATTATAGACTCGACAAGGCAACAAAATCATACAATCCTAGTTTCCAACAAGTGAATTAGGCAGTATGAGTCTGAGTATGAGGAGCATAAAGTTTTGAAGACCTTACTCGAATGAAATCGGTGAGGACGCATGAAGGCAGGATCTTGGGCGGCTTGTAAAACGTGAGCTGGACCAACTCCCTCATCTTGTCAGGGGTCTGCGGCAACAATATGGTAGAAGCCTCATCTATACTCTTGACTATTAGTAAAAGTCTAAACAATCTTAAATAGATTCTTAAAATAAAAAATAAAGAACTCAGATAAACTCTATCAAACATAGACATACATGTGACGACGTCGGTCCATAAAGGTCTCAGGGTGGTCTGAGTAAGCACAGGATATGAAGGAGATGGTTTCGCCGAGAAAATGTCATCCAAGAGTGCCTAAAGGAAGATTAGCGATCTTCTACAACTCCTCCTCTTCTACAATTTGAGTACCTGTTGCAACTGTGATTAAAGCAGTGTAAAACATCCCAATAATGAGCAAGCATAAAAAAAATCATACTGCATGTTCCACCCCTTACTAACTAATCTGACAAACTTAAACTCTCAAAACCTGACCCTCCATGCGATTACTGGAAATTCCTAGGAAAATAATAAATTAAATTTCAACTCTTAACTCCTACAATTCATGTTCTTTTTGTTTCAACAAGCAAAAAAACTCCATGATTTAAAAAATAATAATAAAATAATTTCAAATCAGCCAAAACTTGTTGGCTGCTAGATTCTTGGCTATTTGGGAGCCAAAATCGTGAGAAACCTAACATCATATTTTAATAAATTTTGTTTCCTATATTTCCTTCTAACAAAGCAGAGCAATAATTTAAATTCAATCCTAGTTTCTTTACATCTACATTTTCTCAGCAACCAACAAACAAAGACTGCATAAGTATAAAAATGCTCTCAAAAGACAGGACTCTCACCATAGGATGCCCCTGTGTAGTCTTGAGAAGAGAAAGTCGAAGCTGAAATAGAAACAACCAAATCATTAAAAAAATGATACGACAGATCTCCAAAGTACACCAAAACAAACCAAATCATTAAAAAATGATACCAGAGATCTCCAATGATACCACTTGCCTCTGGTCTCATACCACACAAGAAACAGAAATGAACACCACATTTAACCTCTTAAAAGAAACAGAAGGCATGAAAAACAAAAGTAAAAACAAAAACACAACTCTCTCTCTCTCTCTCTCTCTCTCTCTCTCTCTCTTATTCTTTCTCTCTTCAAGCATTTTTTTGTTCAGCAGCTGAAACAACAAATATATAAATATACAAATCTTGGATATGTGGATATACATATATATATATATATATATACATAGAGAGAGAGAGAGAGAGAGAACAGAAACATAAAACTTGACCATTGTTGTTGGTGAGATTTATAGAATTCAAGAAACAAAGAGGGAAAATCAAGAACACTACAGCCTCTTCTTCATCACTTTCTCACACACACATACACAAACATATACAGAAGTTGATGAAAAGAGGTTTTTACTGAAAACGGAAGGATTTGAAGGAGCTTACCAACATATCTGATTCGAAACCCCCATATTTGGATCAGGTGTTCTTTGAAACCTTTAGATCTGGCTTTAATTAGTTCGAAATCCTTCAGATCTCGTCTCTTGTTCTTTTCTTCAATGAGCACCACCACCGCCATCCTCTTCTACCACTGTAGCTATCGATCTGAGGTGATAATGAGCAGATAGCAGCGACGGTAAGTATGGATGAGATCGACAGAGGAGAGAGAGAGAGAGAGAGAGAGAGAGATGAGTCTGGTGACAGAGAAGAGTGAAAATGAGTGAGAGAGAAAAAAAAATGAAATCGAAATCAAAATCACTGAGCTTGATGCAGATCGACTTGATGCAGATAGGTTTACCTCTCGGTAAATGAAATCGATTCTGAAGCTTGATGTAGATAGGTTTACCTCTCAGTGATTTCTATGTAAATGGAATAGGTAAACAAATTAAATCACCGAGCTGATTCCAATCGATTCCTATTCTGAAATCACTCTGAGATTTAAGGGATCACCGAGCTGAAGCGAGAGAGTGAGCGAGAGATTCGAGGCATCTTCTTTCTGAGATTGAAGAGTAAAGAATGAGAGTCTCAAGAGGGAGGGAAAGGGTGTGAGAGATTATAACACATTTCGGAGGCGTTTTCTATCAACTAAACGGTGCCGTTTTGATTAGCACAAAAGGCGACGTTTATAAAACGCCGTTAAATATTAAAAAAGATGACGTTTAAGAAAACGCCATTATATAAACGCCGTTAAAACGAACATTTCCCGTAGTGGGTGAAGTGTGCGCTCGAGCGGTCGTCGCGGCTCTATTTCCTATAAAGTGCGTCGTTTGCTATTTTTAAGTTTGAAGCCGTCCAAAATCTTAAAGAAAAAGAAAAGACAAAGTGTTTTCTAATGGAGACTGTTTTATATGAGTTTCCTTGGTGTATAGAAAGTGATCGATTGATCAACAAACTACAGATTGTCTAACATCAAGGGTTGTTCTTATTATTTCGTCCACAAAAGAGAGAGGCGCTCTTTGGTGGATTCCGAAAAATTTGAGCTTAAAGTTTTGGTAGATTCTGGAGTAGCTAATTATCGTAGATTCGACATCAACGTTGTGAATTTAACGTTGGGTGAGACAATTTCGAAGTGAAAACGGTAATGAAAGAGGCACATTTGCGTCGGTTCAATTCGGGCGTGGATTCATTAGGTAATTAAGTACCACTTGTGTAATTCCTTTTTATTTTAGTGTATTGTTTTGTGACTTTTGTCCATAATTTTTTTTATCATAATTAGAAGTGCTTCAATTATAATTTTTCACATTAAATCATTATGTCAATTTATTTTTAATTATTTGGTTAAAATTAATATTCATATTTTAAAATTAAAATATAATCACAAATCAAATCTCAAAAATTTGTGTTGTGTTTTGTTGTGATTTCAAAATGTGATTCAACGTGGTAGTTTGAGTATGGTGTTTGGATGGAGCTGTGAAATTAATTTTCTACAGCTCTACAAAGCGTTTTGTCTGTTCTGTCAAAACCGAGCACGTGTTTTAATTTTTTTTTTCAAAACGGGACGTTCAGCTGGTTGACCGGAATAGTGATTTTTTTTTTTTACAATTTTTTTTTTCAATTGATATATAATCGAAAAAAATATTTTCTGAAATTTTTAAAAAATTTTATGTGCTTTAAAATAATTTTGAGTTGTATGAATTGTAAATTTTTGTATCAAATTTTAAATGTCACATCAACAATTTCCACTCAAATTAAAATTCTTTTCAAAATTATTTTCAAAACTCTTTACCAAATAAATTTTTTACACTCAAATCATAATTTCACAACACACAAACTCAAAATATAACTCATACTCTTAAATTATATTTATAAAATTCTACCAAATGCTACCTTATTTTTTCACATTTCTTGACATATACCCCCAACAAAAATAAGAGAGAGAGAGAGAGAGAGAGAAAAAAGAAGAAGGAAGGTAGGTAGGTGGACAAACAGGCACATTGTCACATGCATCGTAGACAAACAAACAAGACTTGCTCTGATCTTGACTACATCACTATTCATTCTCTTTTTGGGCAAAGGTTAAAGTGACTTTTCACTGATGCTTTATTATTTAGATTCCCCAAAACCGGCACATGATCACATGCAAGCAACCACATTTTCAACACTGTCACGTACCCAAGCAGAACAGTGCAATGACTTATAAACTATATAAAAATAAACTCTCACAAGTAGTACCACATTTTTTATATGTAGGAGTGTTTTGAATTGATGATTAAAAATTATTTTTTTATTTTTTATTTTTTGTGAGAAATAAAAATAGGTTAAAAATTAAAAAGTGATTTTTAATCTATTTTTTAAAATAAGCCATAGAAAAAATAAACAAAATGGGCAAACTAAAAATTTTGGACAATGGTTTATATAGGAAAAATTATATGGTACTTTTGGGTTACATATGGTGTTATATTTTATTAGTTTAACAAGTATTTAAAATGATCTAAGTATATATGTTATTGTACTTTTTATAAAAAAAATATATAAATAAATAAATAAGTAATATGATACAAATAATTACACTTATCTAAATAAATAACTTTAAATAAGTGATGTAAAACCCCTCTAACTTAAATTTTCCACACCAGACAATGGGGGTGTTTGGTAGGGCTTTTTTGAGCCAACTTATGGCTTTTGGCTTTTAAAAAGTTATTTTGGACTGTTTGGTTAAATTTATTTTAAACAGCTTCTGATTCTAATAACTTATTTTAAGTCAAAAAAGCTGATTCTGAGAAGCTGTTCACCCCTTGCTTCTGATTATCAACTTCTGTTGTGAACATATTAATTCACGGTTATACTCTTAGATTTTTTTTATTTTTTATTTTTTTAAAAATAGAAAAAGACACAAATGGACTATAAAATATTATTATTATTTTTTATGAGAAATGTAAACAAATAGTGAATAATAAAAAATAAAAGTTAATTGAAAAAGCTACTTCACAGCTTATTTAACAAACACTACTCAGCAACTTAAATCTATAATCTAACAGTTATACCAAACAGATTAACAGCTTCTGATTAAAGTCATAATCTATAATCTGTTAAATTATAATCTATAATCTGTTTTAACACCTACACCAAACAACACCAATAAGATAGCAACATATATAGTGTGGAGCTTTTCTTTACAACTATCAAATAATTTCTCCTTATATAATTACGTTTTGACCGGTCAAAGAAACAATAAATATTAAAAAAAGTTTATTAAAATATTTTTTTAAGTGTATTCCAATGAGTCAATAAGATACTCTTATATTTTAATAAATTATATTATTTTAAATATTTGATCTATTAAATCTTAATTTTTATATTTAAAATATTTTATAGACAATTTTACTTTTATAAATATTTTTTGAAACCTTAACAATTTGATGATGTGAATATTTGTATTAAATAAATTTGACAGTGTGAATGTTCACATCATGAAACATTGATGTGAATATTTACATGGTCAATATGAACATTAATGCACTTCACCATATTATTATTAGAGATATTTTGATAGCTATATCATTCATAAGACTTATTAAAATATAAAAAATAATTTGAATTAAGCGAAACATAAGTGAAAAGGGATTTATAAATAAATACTCCAAATATTAATATCATTAAATTATATTATTTTTTTGGTAAATTAAAATTATATACTTTGTTTACCATTGACTTTATTCTATATTGATGGTCTGTTTGTTTCGGTATATATATATATACACTACTAAAAAAAATACTTTTTGCGACCGCCATAAACCGTCGCAAATAATAAAAAACAGTCGCAAAAGACTTTTTGCGACGGCCCATGCGACGGCGGCAAATGGGGGTCGCGAATATGGGGGTGGCAAATACTTTTTGCGATGGCAAAACAACGGTCGCAAATTATTTGCGACCACCTAAACTACTTATGGCGACCCCTATTTTGCCGTCGCAAAAAACAAAGAAAAATACTAACATGATCTTTGGCGACCATCTTGTTACCGTCGCAAAAAATTAAAAATAAAAATAAAAATTAATAAATAAATAAACAAATTGTGAAACATTAAAGCCCTTTTACCTATCCAGCTGTTTATCAAACAAATTAGACAAATCAAACCCACAGCTAACCTCTAGATATTCTTACTATTTTCTTCAAATATTAAAGCTTGAACAAAATAAAAACAAAAAATGTCACAATTAAACAATTACTTTTAATATGTGAAACTTTTTTTCATCATATTCCAGTTGGGGTAATATCTGTCAAAACACTTCCAGTATACAATACTACTAATAGAACTTATAAAAGGCGTGTCAATGAAGCACAAGCATTTTAAAGCCCAAATGATGAACTAAAGGTTTAAGATCTAACACGAGGCCTTTCAAGGACTGGGAACATCATTGTGAGAAGACATAAAAATGCAATCAAGTAAAGACAACCAAACATGCAGAACTAAGCTTCTTATGGAGCTCATCCAATTCCGATTGATAGCATGAGAAACCACATGTTTTAACAGCATTAAAATCCACAAGCAAAAATAAAGGTGAATAACCAGTAGCAACAATAATTCTTTGTTCTCACATGATAAAAAAATCTTATTCCAATCTCTAATCAGAGTAAGAGGGGAAGGGGAATGGAGGCAGGATAAGACAAATCATTGCTTACTTCTAATATCCATACTACCCTTGTTTTTTACCGGTCATACCTGCAACCACCTGCAAAGATGCAATCCGAATAATCAAATTAGTTAAAATTACCCGTGCACAAAATTCTTCCATCAGGTACATATATATTTGAAGTAGTACATAAAATGCCCGTAACGTAAAAAATCACTTTCGAAATGTTGAAATGCAAAAAAAAAAAACCTTAGGGGTAAAGTACATGGTTTTTATAGGGGAAGAATCCTAGTAATTTTTCTAGGCAAGACATCAAAAAGGAGCCCAAAACTCCACTTATCAAGGTCTAGAGAAAGCAGCCGGGAAGCACTAGGGTCTACAAAAGGCAGCTATTGGAAGATGCCTAGTGATTATATAGCGATCCCGGGTTTACCCTTGTTGTATAGTGATCCGGACATGTGTCCGTGGATGTTGGTAGTTGTTCATTATCTTGTTTACATCCTTTCTTACGTTGTATTTGAGTTATAGGATGTGTTGAGCGGGTTTGTTACAGGTTGGTTGAGTTTAGAAACCAAAACTAGTTGCCCAGATTTTTGGCCTGTACGCTCGAGCGGAGGTGTTGGCGCTCGAGCGTAGATTACGTCCATCCAGTATCTTGTTGTGCAGTGTTGTGAGCTCGAGCGTAGGGTTGGGAGCTCGAGCGGAGTCCTGGTTCTGCAAAAGTGCTGGGCGAGTGCATTCTGCGCTCGAGCGGGAGGTTGGCCGCTCGAGCGGAAGTCTGTGAGTGTACGCTCGAGCGGGGTGTTTTACGCTCGAGCGGAGACCTGGGTTAAAGACCCGAAATTGTGACTTTCCAAATCACTTTTTGCTTTCTCTTCTCTCTCTTACTTTTCCAAAAAGCCATTTTCAGAGCTTCTCACTCTAAACCGGCCCTTCTCTCTTAGATTTGATCTAGTAAGGATCGTTTACTCACCTTTTGTCTTCACAAAAGTTGTGTTGATCGTCGAGAGCTTCCTTTTGATCTGAAAATTTCGAGATTTGGAGCATTTTGGTTTTGGTCTTCATCTCTTTTGAGGCTCCGGATTTGAGGTAGGGATAACCTACTCCTCTCTATGGGTTTTGTCTTTAAATTTTGGTATTTTGAGATGTTGGGCTTGGTTTGGTAATCTTGTAAAGGTTTGGGGCTTTTGTGTAATTTTACAAAGGTTGGGGTTTTATTCATAATAAACCTAGTTGCATGTTTGGCATAGAAAATGGAATGATTGTTGAATCATTGATGGAAATGGAACCTAAGGGTTGAAATGGTAATTATGGAAAATGGCCTAATTACATTGTTTAATTAATTGGGATAATTAATTGATGAGAAATGAGGAAATGAAATGTTGATTGAATATCCATTTGTGCATTTATTTGCTGTTTTAGAAATAACTGCTTTGGGCTATCGGTGGAGGATAGTCGTGATTGTTGTAGACAATGTATGTTGATTAGGCAAACTGAAACTAATCAATGGAATGTGTCATGGAATTTGACGGTTGATAGAATACATTAAATGTGTGTATTGTGTGACTGTATATAGAACCAATGTGTTTATATACGTTATGTGTAGAGGAGGAGATAGGGGATGTACTCCGCGGTTTAGGGGAAGATAGGGGATGTACCTCTAAACCGGATAAGTATTTGGAGGAGATAGGGGATGTACTCCGTAGACAGAGCTCATATGCTTGTCTAGAGAAGTGAAGATAGAGCTCATATGCTTATCTTTGTGAAGTGAAATGTGGATACAGCTTGTATGCTTATCTGTGGATATTGTTGATATACATATCTGATGTAGAATGTGGATACAGCTTGTATGCTTATCTGTGGATATTGTTGATATACATATCTGTTGAGAATGTGGATATAGCTTTTATGCTTATCTGAATGTGAGATATAGTTTTTATACATATCTGTGGAAATGATGATAGAGCCAGTATGCTTATCTGTTGTTAAAAGGAAAATGAAAAGTAATTGGGACTTGTAAGTCGTTGACATAAATATGTAATTTGTGTGATTGTATCAGTGTTGACCAACTATCAATTGCTAATGTTTTAGTCATTGTCCATGGTTGGTTTAGTGTATTTCTACTGGGCTGTGGCTCACCCTATATGGGAATATCATTTTCAGGTACAGGAAGCATGCCACCTCCAAGGACATAGCTGGGAGGCTTGTGGCGGGCATAGTTTTGTCGTTTTACTTTGATGTATTACATGTAATTTCAAGCCAAGGGCTTAATGTGTAAACGAGTTAGAACTCTTTGTTGTAACCAAGTGTTAACTTGGAAAGCTGTAAGCCCGTAGGGCATTTTGTTATGAGGTTAAACATGTAATACTTATGTCTTGGAATTCTAATGAATGAAAGGAATGCGGTTAGTTTAAATGTAATTCATGTCTTATCTGATGGGTTTATTGTTATTATTTTGAGGGCGTTACAACTTGGTATCAGAGCGTACCGGGTTCGAATACTTTGGGTACGTGGGAAGTGATTAGTATCACAATGGGTTTGTCTCGCTTGATAGAGACTTAGATGTAGTATCATATGCTATGTGCTTAAATGCTAACATGCTTATGTGACTATGTGGGTATGGGATTTAATTTCTAGGATGTTGATTGGATCCTTGAGTTTCTGGGAGTCTTGTTGGAAAAGCACTTGATCAATGCTGTTTCTAACCGGAACTCTAGTAACGTCTCGGGACTATCATTATCCGGAAATGAAGTTCGTAAGTGCTTATGTGTTTATGTGCTTATGTGGAGTGAATTACAGTTGTCCATGTATTAGGACGTGAGTGTATAGTTTCGGCACATTTATGAATGTGCTAATGTTCTGTGTTGCCTTTATTAGGATGTCAGGACGAGGAAGAGGTGCTAGGCGTGGTAGACCTGCGAGGCAGGAAGTACCGTTACCGGGTGAGATTCCGGCAGTGCAGGAGGGAGTTGGGCAGGCCAATGTGGCCGAGCCAGTAGGTCAGCAGGCTATGGGTGCCTTGGCCAGAGAGATAGCAGGAGCTTTAGGTATTCTTAGAGCTGGGAATCAGGCAGCTGAGACAGGGCCTTCCTTCTTGAAGAGGGAGTTCTTCCGGTGTAATCCGGACGAGTTTATCGGGGATCCTAAAGAGCCGCTTAAGGCAGATGAATGGCTCGAACAGACAACGAAGACGTTTGAGATGCTTGGCATCGAGGACGGAGCACTGAAAGTGACCTTGGCATCCTTCCAGCTGAAGGGAGATGCGGGTCAATGGTGGAAGTACGAGAAAGCTCGTGTTGGTGGTACTTGGGAGGCGTTTGTGAATGCTTTTCAGGAGAGGTTTTTATCAGCAGCAGCTAGGGAGAAGCTGAGGGATCAGTTTAGCCGGCTTAATCAGCAGGGCTTGTCAGTGGCCGAGTTTGAGGCTACTTTTACCAGTCTGTCTAGGTTTGCACCTGAACTGGTGGCGTCTGAGGAACGTCGTTGCTATGAGTTTGAGCGGAAGTTGAGGCGGGGCCTCAAGTTGAGAATTGGTGGGTCTTACATTCGAGAGTATAGACACCTAGTGGATGCTGCAGCTCATATGGAGCTTATGATGCAGGAGGAGGATGAGGGGCAGAGAGGCTCCAAGAGGAGCCAGGATAGTCAGGGTGATGGCAGGAGGCAGAGGGGTTCTAACCCTCAGCAGTTGCCGAGTGGTGTTGCTAGATCGACCTTCCCAGTGCCGAGTGCAGGCTCCGGGAGAGGTGGTCAGGGGGATTTCACTTGTTACAAGTGTGGCCAGCTGGGTCACAAGGCTTCTGTTTGCCCGCTGAAGGGTGGAGGTCAGAGAGCTGTTTCTTCTTCAGCTAGACCGCAGAGTCAGAGTTTAGGCAGGGGGCAGCCCTTGTCTTGTTATCAGTGTGGACAGCCTGGGCACCTGAAGAGGTTTTGCCCGCAGTTGAGTGCCACTTCGGGAGCGTCTGGTTCTAGGCAGACGCAGGGTTTTCAGCCAGCTCAGTCTGTGCAGGCCTCGAGGGCCAATCCGGGAGTTTCGTCATCCCAGTCTGTGCAGCAGTCTTTCGCTCCGAGAGGTGAGCAGGTAGACCAGGGGCCTACGGGGCGCGTGTATGCTGTTACCGCGCAGGATTTAGTACCGGCTCCATCAGTGGTGAGAGGTACTTTTCTGTTTTGCAACTCGGTTGCTAATGTGTTGATAGACACGGGTGCATCTCATTCTTTTGTATCTGCTGCATTTGCATCTGTTTTGGAATTGGAGTTAGCACAGTTAGCATCTCCTATTTGTGTGGTATCACCTTTGGGTGGTGAGTTGATCCTGAAACAGGGTGTTAGAGGATGTGATATAGAGGTCGCCGACTATAGGCTTCCTTTTCCGTTTGTTGTCATGCCCATGAGGGGTTTTGATGTCATTTTGGGTATGGACTGGTTATCGTCATACCGGGCTGTTATTGACTGCTACCGCCAGAGGGTTACATTGTGTACCTTGAGCGGGGAGTGGTTCCATTTCTTGGGAGACCGGGTTGGTAGTGTTTTGCCACCGGGGTATGATTCGCGAGGGCGAAGTGAGCTTAGTAGTCTACTTGCTAGCTTTGAGAGTGGTGAGAGTGGTGAGACCCAGCATGTATTGCCGAGGGTGGTTTGTGAGTATTCGGATGTTTTTCCCGAAGATCTTGTTAGTTTGCCACCTCACCGAGAGATAGAGTTCTCTATTGATTTAGTGCCTGGTACGGCGCCGATTTCTATGGCACCTTACCGTTTTGCTCCAGCAGAGTTGGTTGAGTTGATAGTTCAGCTCCAGGAATTGCTCGATAAGGGCTTTGTTCGCCCTAGTGTTTCACCGTGGGGAGCGCCGGCCCTCTTTGTTAAAAAGAAAGATGGTGCCTTGAGATTGTGTATAGACTACCGGAAGTTGAATCGGGCTACGGTTAAAAATAAGTACCCTATGCCCCGTATAGATGATTTGTTTGACCAATTGAAAGGTTCCCGTTGTTTCTCTAAGATAGACTTGAGATCGGATTACCATCAGTTAAGGGTCAGGGAGGAAGATATTCCTAAGACGGCATTCCGTACGCGGTATGGCCATTACGAGTTTCTGGTGATGCCATTTGGGCTTACCAATGCACCGGCAGTCTTTATGGACTTGATGAACCGGATTTTCCGGGAGTTCTTAGACCGCTTTGTGGTTGTCTTTGTGGACGATATCCTTATCTATTCGTCATCTAAGGAGGAGCACGAGGAACACTTGAGAGTGGTGCTTGAATTACTTAGAGCCCATAGGCTGTATGCCAAGTTTGGGAAGTGTGAGTTCTGGCTGGGGGAAGTCAAGTTCTTAGGCCATGTGGTATCCGGGGAAGGGGTGTCTGTTGATACATCCAAGGTTGAGGCAGTGCAAGATTGGGCACAGCCTAAGAGTGTGTTTGAGATCCGCAGTTTTCTGGGATTGGCTGGGTATTACCGTCGGTTTGTGAAAGATTTCTCCAGGTTAGCGTCACCGTTGACTAGGCTGACTCAGAAAGGAGTCAAGTTTGTGTGGAGTGAGATTTGTGAAAAGTCGTTCCAAGAGCTGAAAATTAGATTGATCACCGCTCCGGTGTTGATTATTCCGGAGAGAGGGTTGGGTTATGCGGTTTATTGTGATGCCTCACGAGAGGGTTTGGGTTGTGTGTTGATGCAAGAGGGGAAAGTGGTAGCTTATGGCTCACGTCAATTGAAAATACACGAGAAGAATTACCCCACACACGACCTAGAGTTAGCAGCAGTGATCTTTGCCTTGAAAATCTGGAGGCACTACCTTTATGGTGAGAGGTTCGAGGTATTCTCGGATCACAAGAGTTTGAAGTATCTGTTTACACAGAGAGACTTGAATCTGAGGCAGAGGAGATGGATGGAGTTCATCGAGGATTATGATTTTGAGTTGCATTATCATCCGGGAAAGGCCAATGTTGTGGCCGATGCCCTTAGTAGGAAGACCATTAGTGATGTAGCTTGTATAGCCATCCGGGAATGGGTGATGTTGGGAGCACTTGGCGAGTTTGATTTGCTACTGGGCGAATCTGTTGAGGCTGCGGCCTTATTTTCTGTTGTGGTGCAGCCTACACTTGTGACTAGAGTGTTAGAGGCACAGAGAGGTGACCTTGAGGTAGAATCCCTCCGAGAGAAGATCTCCAGTGGGACAGTTGAGAAGGGTTTGACGGTGTATCCCGACCTGAGTGTGAGATACCGAAACCGTTTGTTTGTACCGGAGTCTTGCCGAGAGGAAGTACTCCGAGAGTTTCATCATTCGCGCCTTGCGGTGCATCCGGGAGGCACTAAGATGTATCGGGATTTGGGTCGCCAGTGTTGGTGGCGGGGTATGAAGAGAGATGTGGCTGTTTTCGTATCAAGGTGCCTTACTTGCCAGCAAGTGAAGGCCGAGCATCAGAGGCCAGCGGGTTTGTTGCAACCCTTGCCTATTGCCGAGTGGAAGTGGGAGCATGTCACTATGGACTTCGTTGTAGGTTTTCCGAGGACTCAGCGGGGTAGTGATGCTATTTGGGTGGTTGTAGACCGGTTGACTAAGTCGGCGCACTTTATTCCTATGCGCGTGAGAGATTCGGTAGATCATCTTGCCGATTTGTATATTCGGGATGTAGTGAGATTGCACGGGGTCCCAGTGACGATTGTCTCAGATAGAGATCCTCGTTTTACTGCTAGGTTGTGGCAGAGTTTGCAGAGTGCCTTGGGCACTAAGTTGACCTTTAGTACGGCTTATCATCCTCAGACTGATGGGCAGTCCGAGCGTACTATTCAGATCCTCGAGGATATGCTTCGGGGTTGTGTCCTGGATTTCAGTGGGACGTGGGAGAGGCACTTGCCATTGGTAGAGTTTGCCTACAACAACAGTTTTCAGTCTAGCATCGGTATGGCACCGTTTGAGGCCTTGTATGGCCGACCGTGTAGGTCTCCAGTTTGTTGGGCCGAGGTGGGTGATGCACCTTTGTTGGGTCCGGAGTTGGTTAGGGAGACGACGGAGAAAGTCGAGCTTATCCGTAGGAGGCTTGTTACAGCCCAGAGTCGACAAAAGAGTTATGCCGACCGTAGGAGGAGGCCTTTGGCGTTTGAGGTAGGTGATCATGTCTTTCTGAAGATATCACCTAGGCGAGGCCTGATGAGGTTTGGGAAGAGTGGGAAGTTATCCCCTCGGTTTATTGGTCCTTTTGAGACCCTTGAGAGGATTGGTGAGGTTGCTTATCGATTAGCCTTACCACCGCAGTTGTCCGGAGTGCATGACGTGTTTCATGTGAGTATGCTTCGGAAGTATGAGCCAGATCCATCACATGTGTTGGATTGGACTGATTTAGAGGTAGATGAGGATGCCTCGTATGAGGAGAGACCGGTACGGGTCTTGGATAGGCGGGATCAAGTCCTGCGTGGCAAGACCATTCCTTTGGTGAAAGTCTTGTGGAAACATCACGGAGTGGAAGAAGCCACTTGGGAACGTGAGTTGGAAGTCCGAGAGAAATATCCGGACTTGTTTGTTGATATGTAATCTTGTATTTAAATTTTACATTTCGTTGAACTTAAGAGCTTTTATATATGTCTTAAGTTGTGAAACATTGAAAATGTTTTGGTTATTGGAAATATGTTTTGGGAACTTGCCTCATATGGAAGTTGAATATAACATTATATATGTTGATTATATTGTTGAAATTGGAAAGTTAATGCATAATGTTGATGCATGTTGAAGGTACATATGTTATTTACATATTGTGATATGCCTCTTGTTAAATGGAGGGGGTGACCGGTAATGGGTCGGATTGTTGAATGTTAAAGTGTAACATTGTTTAAATAGAGGAAAACTTGTTTTTGAAAACTTGTGTTTAATTTCGGGGACGAAATTCTTTAAGGGGGGGAGGTTATAGCGATCCCGGGTTTACCCTTGTTGTATAGTGATCCGGACATGTGTCCGTGGATGTTGGTAGTTGTTCATTATCTTGTTTACATCCTTTCTTACGTTGTATTTGAGTTATAGGATGTGTTGAGCGGGTTTGTTACAGGTTGGTTGAGTTTAGAAACCAAAACTAGTTGCCCAGATTTTTGGCCTGTACGCTCGAGCGGAGGTGTTGGCGCTCGAGCGTAGATTACGTCCATCCAGTATCTTGTTGTGCAGTGTTGTGAGCTCGAGCGTAGGGTTGGGAGCTCGAGCGGAGTCCTGGTTCTGCAAAAGTGCTGGGCGAGTGCATTCTGCGCTCGAGCGGGAGGTTGGCCGCTCGAGCGGAAGTCTGTGAGTGTACGCTCGAGCGGGGTGTTTTACGCTCGAGCGGAGACCTGGGTTAAAGACCCGAAATTGTGACTTTCCAAATCACTTTTTGCTTTCTCTTCTCTCTCTTACTTTTCCAAAAAGCCATTTTCAGAGCTTCTCACTCTAAACCGGCCCTTCTCTCTTAGATTTGATCTAGTAAGGATCGTTTACTCACCTTTTGTCTTCACAAAAGTTGTGTTGATCGTCGAGAGCTTCCTTTTGATCTGAAAATTTCGAGATTTGGAGCATTTTGGTTTTGGTCTTCATCTCTTTTGAGGCTCCGGATTTGAGGTAGGGATAACCTACTCCTCTCTATGGGTTTTGTCTTTAAATTTTGGTATTTTGAGATGTTGGGCTTGGTTTGGTAATCTTGTAAAGGTTTGGGGCTTTTGTGTAATTTTACAAAGGTTGGGGTTTTATTCATAATAAACCTAGTTGCATGTTTGGCATAGAAAATGGAATGATTGTTGAATCATTGATGGAAATGGAACCTAAGGGTTGAAATGGTAATTATGGAAAATGGCCTAATTACATTGTTTAATTAATTGGGATAATTAATTGATGAGAAATGAGGAAATGAAATGTTGATTGAATATCCATTTGTGCATTTATTTGCTGTTTTAGAAATAACTGCTTTGGGCTATCGGTGGAGGATAGTCGTGATTGTTGTAGACAATGTATGTTGATTAGGCAAACTGAAACTAATCAATGGAATGTGTCATGGAATTTGACGGTTGATAGAATACATTAAATGTGTGTATTGTGTGACTGTATATAGAACCAATGTGTTTATATACGTTATGTGTAGAGGAGGAGATAGGGGATGTACTCCGCGGTTTAGGGGAAGATAGGGGATGTACCTCTAAACCGGATAAGTATTTGGAGGAGATAGGGGATGTACTCCGTAGACAGAGCTCATATGCTTGTCTAGAGAAGTGAAGATAGAGCTCATATGCTTATCTTTGTGAAGTGAAATGTGGATACAGCTTGTATGCTTATCTGTGGATATTGTTGATATACATATCTGATGTAGAATGTGGATACAGCTTGTATGCTTATCTGTGGATATTGTTGATATACATATCTGTTGAGAATGTGGATATAGCTTTTATGCTTATCTGAATGTGAGATATAGTTTTTATACATATCTGTGGAAATGATGATAGAGCCAGTATGCTTATCTGTTGTTAAAAGGAAAATGAAAAGTAATTGGGACTTGTAAGTCGTTGACATAAATATGTAATTTGTGTGATTGTATCAGTGTTGACCAACTATCAATTGCTAATGTTTTAGTCATTGTCCATGGTTGGTTTAGTGTATTTCTACTGGGCTGTGGCTCACCCTATATGGGAATATCATTTTCAGGTACAGGAAGCATGCCACCTCCAAGGACATAGCTGGGAGGCTTGTGGCGGGCATAGTTTTGTCGTTTTACTTTGATGTATTACATGTAATTTCAAGCCAAGGGCTTAATGTGTAAACGAGTTAGAACTCTTTGTTGTAACCAAGTGTTAACTTGGAAAGCTGTAAGCCCGTAGGGCATTTTGTTATGAGGTTAAACATGTAATACTTATGTCTTGGAATTCTAATGAATGAAAGGAATGCGGTTAGTTTAAATGTAATTCATGTCTTATCTGATGGGTTTATTGTTATTATTTTGAGGGCGTTACAGATTACAATAACATCCTAATCTCATCATACCAGCACCAAATATAATATAAGGCCCACCATTTGATAAGTCATACAGTTAATTAAATTACTAAGAAACATCAGATGGAAGGACTGGAATACTGGCACCATTTGTTCACTACTCTTGAATTTCAAATCCTCAAAACAATTTTGATATCCAAATTAAAAATTCAAAATCCACTATCGAATTCAATGTATTTCTGCTGATGCATGTGGATTTAAACATGTTGCCAGACAGAGTTAATGGCATATCTATAAGCTATTCTGATTATTTCTGTTGTCAAAGGAAAACCTGCGACATTCCTTTGTACTGTGATTGTACAGTATTGATTGAAGGGCAGTGCAGTCCATAAAAGAAAATCAAAGATAGGACATGTTTATATATATAGTTCCAGCACATGATTAGAGAGAAAATCACAGTATATACGCATAATATGTATATAAAAATCACAGTTTATATATATAGTTCCAGCACATGTTTATATATATAGTTCACAGTTTATATATATAGTTCACAGTTTAGAGAGAAAATCACAGTTTATATATATAGTTCCAGCACATGTTTATATATATAGTTCCGACATTCCTTTGTACTGTGATTGTCCCAGCCCCAGCCCCAGAAACAGAACCAGCCTCATCATGATTAGAGAGAATTCAGTTAAACATTGCACAAGGAATACCAAAAGCACATGTTTATATATATAGTTCCAGCACATGTTTATATATATAGTTCTGCGCTCTTCATTGCAGTAGAGGTGTTTATTGAGTGAACATGGGACCTGTAACTTTGTTTATTCCAGCACATGTTTATATATATAGTTCTGCGCTCTTCATTGCAGTAGAGGTGTTATATTTGGGTAATCTAATTGGTAGTTCAATAAAAACTGATGCTTCTACTTTTTCTATATTGGTTTTATAATGTTCTAGAAATTCATGTGTTTCATTCAATATCAAGTTGGTGGATAGCTAGGTTCTTAATCATTTGAAACCATATAATTAATAAATGACATAATGTACCTGTTCTTTCGCGTAGGGCATGAAAAATTGAGTATTTGTGCTGCATACATTCTCTTCATACACAGCAAATATCACAAATACATGCATGGGGAAATATAGTGATATCCTTCAAGAACTTCATACACAGCAAATATCATAAATACATGCAGAAATATAGTAGAGTGGCATACCTATTCATTTTCTTTTGAAGCTTGCTGCCCACTAGATGCATCTGACACCTACAATATGTTAGTATAATGTGTTAATAATTTCCATATGTATATATGCAAATTGATAAAACGTAAAATTCGTCAATTTGTAAGTATTGCACCTCTCTCAAGCTCATACTCCCAGCCATACCCTGTGACTCTAAGAACAAAACACGTGCCGTTAGGTTCTTGATCATCGTAGTGAACCTAGACTCAACGTCTTGTGTCACACGCTGTGTGATCTCATCAATAAATGAAGGGGCTGCTAATGATCTTAGATTCAACCTGTTCAATAATTTTTCCAGAAGATAGATCATTGATGCAATACATTGAGAAGCCACCATGGCCTAATGTAATATTGCTTTTGATCATATTACTTTCGTCATAAATTAGTTTATTTTTTTTATTTTGTTTCCCCCCAATGTGGTTATCCCTTGCGATGAGTTGGAATAACATCTGTAAAGTTTCTAATGTGACACCCAAGGCATGTGATGCTCTTTTATTTGTAACGAAAATATGGGCAGTATGCACCAAGAGCATGCAATTACAATCAGGCTAGCTTGAGGTGTCTTATTTTGTCCATTTTTCATTTAGATTTTCAAAACATAATGAGGAAGTTGTGCATTCGTGGGATTTTGTTTAGGAGTGTAGGGGCATTTGTTAATAAGATTTTAGACGCTTAGGGTATGCGAAGTTTCATACAATGCACAACTCTACTCAACTCCTCTTGGCAATACCTCAATCAAACTACTCATGTTAGACCCAATGACAGTCTACTGTCTACGCTACCATTGTAGATGAATAAAGTTAGTAGATTGTGATGTTTGAATTATTTTGATCCAGAATTGAGAATATAAAGCCAAGAAGAGAACAAAATGAAACAAACAAACAGACTACCATAAACAGCATCCAAATCAAGCGAAAAAAAAAAGAAAAAGGCAGTTTGGTGTTGCTTTCTAGTACAATTGTTAATACAACTTCCCAGAATTAGGTCACTCACTCTAAAGATAATCTGCATGGATATTAGCTTTCAAATAATAGCATCCACATTCATTTCTTAAACCTTCTAGCTAATTAACAAAACAATGAACATTAAAAAAATAAAAAATAAAAATTAAAAATTAATCTAAATTGGAAGGATCTGAAACAGCTAACATATTTCATAATAGGCCACTTGTCTCTTTCCTCATGACATTAAAAAAACAACTCCAAGTTACATAAGTAAGAGTAAATGCATAAGTAAGAGTTTAAATGCATAATAGGCCACTTGTCTCTTTCCCCTTTTAAAAATTTGCATAAGTAAGAGTTTAAATGCATCACTTTGACTAGAAATCTGCATGGTTATTAGCTCTCGAATAGGTTAAAAATGGACAAACGATTACTATACTTTTGGGAGAAAAATTGTTGCCTCAAAAATAAATAGGAGGATTTATTAGAAAACCCTTTTTCAAATACTTGTATCTCAATTAATTCATAACATATTCTTATATTGCAATAAGTCCTATCATTTGGATATTTGATTAAACAAATCTTAATTATCATATTTAAGGTATATTATAGACAATTTTATCTGTACAAATTTTTTTTGAATTTTTAGCAACTTGATAATGTAAACATTCATATATATTTTTTTAAAGATTTGATGTGAACATTCATATTTAACAGTGTGAATATTCATATCATGAAACATTCACCATTAATGCGAATATTATTAAGGGTATTTTGGTAATTATATCACCCATAAAACTTATTGAAACATAAAAAAATATTTTAAACTAAGTAGAATATAAGTAGATGAAGAGAGATTTATGAATAAGTAGAATATAATATAAACTTGATTTGGTACGGATTACACATTCCATGTTTTGAAACATTTCTAGATATTTTTCTATGAGTACATAAACTGATACATACAGATGAAATTTGCAAAACTTATTTTACAAACTATAAGGCTAGTATGTTATTTTAGTGGGTTTCATTTCAAAATCAAATTTTGTCATTGAATGTCACCATATGTGGTTAAGATTGTGAGGTATTGAATTATATAATTTCAATATACATAAATCTCAAACACCTGATTTAATAGTTGAAAGTGGATTGAGACAGAAGAATCAAGGGATTTAAGGACACAAAATCATGTGCCCACAAAATTTATCATTCTTCTACATGCACAGAATCCGATTCGATTCAGTGAGAGAATTGTGTTAGGTTGCATGATCAAATTCAGTACATTTAGAATTTTCCCAAGATTTATCACAAAAGGTCATCTAATTTTTGGGCCTTTGCATCTATTGCCAAGAAATTAAAGAGGGTTTAAGTTGATTAGAGTATAAGCTAGATTTGTCTACATTAATGCAGGTGTCAATAAACTTGGATGCAAATGGTGAATGCCAAGAATGTTCAGTGAAGTCATTGAATGAATGGAAAAAAGCATCAGATTTCCCAGTGATAAATCAAGACTACTCAGGTGCCAAAAACACATACATTTATGCAGCAACGACCTCTGGTTCAAGCCAAGCATTGCCACATTTCCCATTCGACACAGTGCTGAAACTAAACACTTTGAACAAGTCAATCCCCAAAACCCCCCAAGTTATGTTTTCAAACAAGATTTCGAAGTTACAGTCGCATTTTGAAAACACGACTTCGTAAAATAGAACATAGATTTGAAATATAAGTTTTAAACTGCTTGGATTTGAAATTTTTCTCTTAAAAATGTTAGGTAAAAAACACTAAGGAGCATAGTTTATCTTGAAATCTTAGAGCAGCCATGAACTTTGAAAGTTTTCATCAAACTTGGACTTGAAAACTAACATTAGTGCCCCATGGCTTATCTCATAAGCACGCTTCTAAGTGAGAACGTCTATCCTAACAATGCTTGCTCACAAAACTAATTTAATCACAATCAATCAATCCAATCATGCTAAAACTAATTTAAAATCCTACAACTCAGTTATAGATAGTGAGAAAACACGCATCGATTAGTTTGAAATGAAGGCATTGAGGTCGTTGTCTAACCTTAAATCAATGAAATAACTGTCAACATTAAGTCTCTCAGAAGTCCTTATATGCTAGCTGAGTTAGGTTTGGGCTTGACCTGTAATAACAGAAACGAGAGTTAAAAAAATATTAGATCTAGAATTTTTTCTTTCCTAAATAGAACATGTCTGATTGATATTCAAAGCACATGTAGCAGCCATGAAATGAACAGCATATTCAACAATTTTGCAGAGAGAAGTAATTTGAACAATTCAAGCGATGAAGTGTTTCCAGTAAGGAGCTTCCAAATTACTTACATGTCTTACTTACAATGAGTGGCACTAATGAGATCCAGGCAAGCGTGTACCAGCCTACACAAGTTTTAGAAGATAAAAATTATGATTTTATATAATCATGAAAGACTAAAAGTGAATTTAGTCTGATATCATCAAACAGAAACAGAGATGTTTGCTTACTGTAAACATTCAGCAGCAGTAAGATGACAGCAAAAACCCACAGTGGGAAACTGCAAAATCAACCCAAATTTAAAAAAAAAAAAAAATCATTAGCATATAAGTGTCTTGGTAGATTCATTAAATGATATTCCCAAAGCCAGTGAGGAATATAGTTGACAATATTGAAAGAAGAAATGATGAAGTTACCTTATTCCCACCACCACCTTGAAGTCATCTTCCATGGATCTCTTAATATATTTGTGGAAATTAAATTTGGTATTTGGAGCAAAATGTGCCTACATACATATATTTATCAGACTTAATCTGTTGGGACATACCAGAATTGGTCATGCATATAATTAACATTTTAAAAAGGACTTTAGGCCCTGTTTGGAGTTGCTTCTAGGGGTGTTCATGTTAAGTATCAAATGATTGATGTGTTGTACTTGAATTTGATAGTGGATTTATTATATTGTTCAATTTAAATCGAACATGTCAATCATTTGAGATTCAACTTGAAAATCCTGGGGAAATGAAGAAGCCCACTTACGTTGATAAACCCATTGCGCATAGTTATATATTCCACCTTTGACACCGAACCAAAGAATTGCCTGAAGAATGCAACCTGGAATAAAAAATTATAATCCCATATCATGCTTTGAAATTAGACAATGTGCTATGATATTTTGAACAATTCATAATTACTCTGAGTTATAATCTTACAATCCATCTGATCCCAGGAGTTCTGGAAAATCTAGTATGACGTCTCACAAATGAAGTCTGATGACTAAACCTAAATCTTGCTGGATCTGTTTAAGAAAAAAAAAAAACTCATCAATAATATTACAAAATCCGAAAAAATTACTAAAAAATAAAAGGAAAATGTTTGGGACCACTTTTGGAGATGATGCCCACATCCCCAAAGTGATCACAGCCCTCCATGTATGTGTGAGGTTCATTCATACATCATGAGTAGTTCAGATTTATGGAGGTCTTGTGGGAGTGGGAATCTTAATCATTGCTCAAAATAAAATATGTGAATTACATTTGTTCCAAGTGTAGCACAACAAATTACACACTTCATTTTCAGGCAATTTTTCAAACTATTTTTTGGGAGCCCAACAATTAACATTAATCAGCCCCTGGAGATTTCGGTCCATAATGTAATGTTGCCATTAAGCTGGGCCGTTAAGCTGGCCCTATTTGAAATTTACGAAGGCCCAAACTTAGGCCCAATCTTCATATATAAAAAATAATTAAATGAGAACTGAGAACAGGAAGGAATTACCATTGGTGAATTGATATTCCAAAGACGACGTATCTGATTCCCAACCCTTCCATTTCTTCATCTGGTGAATAAATAATAAATAATAAATAAACTTGATAAACATAGCTGCATCCAAATAGCCTGATATGTAGATTGGAATTTTAAATTGAAGAATGTCTTCACACCTTACACCATTCGAAGTCAAGACCTTTGGTAGATGAAAAAGCTACCCCAGAAAATGAATAGCGGTCCACAATGAGGGTGGTTCCACTTCTCAACTTAGACTCCATTAATGATCTGCAAATACATTGTAGATGATCATGTACAATACAACCTTCACATTTCAAATATTTGCTTGTGTGAACGTCTAAAGTACCAATCGCTAACAGATTACATAGTAGAACATTTGGGGATTATAAATCCAACATTCTAATAACTTTACTGTCAGATGGATCTGTTAATATGAAAGAAAAAAAATGGGACCATTAGACAAACAAAGAGCATAATAACTAAATGATTTCGAAAGTTACAACATCATATTGCGTAGGAGGCAGAGCCCTTGCCCTGCAAATCTGAAAAAGTTCTGTAGACAGCTCCTGCAAAAGGCTTCACTAGTTGGCGATGCTCACAGAATCACTAATATGACTCAAAACAGGTACATGAGAATTTACTAAAAGTGAAACACGTAGCTCAAAAACCGTGTCAATATATTAGTATTAGATTTTGAAAAATGATTGGACCTAATATAAATCGTATAAGGTAACCCTGTGGAAAGATATGATCAACCAAATGGATGTATCCGAACCCGTCATATCTGCAGATCAAACTAAGCCAGAATCAGTGCCACATGACAACAATGTTTTGGATGACATCTGCAAGACTGATGCTTGCAGTTTTTCTTTACTAGAGTAAAAGTCACAAAATAAAATTTAATCTGTCCCCAAATCCAGACCTTTTTTCAGCAAAATGACAACATAATGTTTAACACTAATGTCGGAGTTGAGCATAAAGAAACATTTAGCACTTCATACACAGCTATTTATTAATTTTAAGCTACTTTCATATGTAGAACAATACAAATGACTGAAAAATTGATGATTACCTACAAATGCAGAAAAACAAAAATTAATTCCCATCCAAAAAATGCAAAAAATGAGAGGATCAACTGAACTGACATGAGATCCCAAATAGCCATTTACAATTCATGATCCACAGCTCCACCGCAACGTATTATCCTTTTGGGAGTCCAATTAAAACACCAAGGCAAGGCAGTGTTAAATACTAGAAGAGAAAACAAACAAACCAACAGCAGAGTTGAATAGAAAACCAAAAAAATAGTCCCTTACATGCTGAAAAAGCTGACTGATAACACACTGAAAACGCTCTTGCACCATTGGGGGCGGTCCTTGTCCATGTCCTTGCGCATAGGCATAGTCATAGGCTGGAAAGTATGGAGAAGAAGGGATTTGCAAATCATCCCTAAACAACAACCAAATTCAATTGTAAGGCAATAATCAAGACAAATAGAAACACTCAAGTGAATAAAAAAATTAACAACAACGGCAAAATCTAAACACAATCTAAAGGAATTCAATTGCAATCCTATAATTTTCATTCTCTGCATGAGGAATATAAATAAATCTGTAAATGGAATTATAAACATGACATCCAAAACTAAATATAGAGAAAGAACACTGACATCTAAAATGATAATTAGATGAATATACTCAGATCCTCAATCATTCACATGTAAAACAAATTCCAATAGGTTTGGATGGTAACAGCCTTATACATGCCATCAACACATGTACATGTCGTGTTTTTACTTGTTAAATTTCTATCATAATGATAGAACACAACACTACTTACAAATCAGAAGCAAGAGCATCACCTCCAGGACTATCAATTCGGATGATAACAGCCTTATATCTTTTTGACTCTGGAATAAAAGATCAGCATTAGCTGGGGAAGGAGCACAATTATAGACAAAGGAAAAGCTAACTGAACACAGAAAAGTAATTAACTCAGTGAGCAGTAAAATATAGTTGGTAATGCCATAGCAATTCCTTAATCTATAAATCCAGTTCATCATTTAAATTCATGTCTTTCTTTATTTTGTTATTATTATTATTTATTTATTTTTAAGGTCTCATGCATCTTGAATCCAGCATCAGTGTTGCAATCTTGCAACTACGTTTATTTTTCAATTCCGTCTTCATAATTAGGATTTGCAATTTAACTTGGAACTCAAGATTGAGTATTTCTTTCTCTTTATTCATCAGATTAAAACATCAGACCGTTTCCATTCAATAGGTCTCCAGGTACTCAAACATTTTCGTGCAATTGATACTTCACTTACAAGATGGTGATCCTTTCATTTAATGAATTATTTGAAAATCACTTTGTCATATTACACAAACACTGCAGTCACCAATAGATGAAATTGAAATGAAAAAAAAGGAACCTGAGTGAGTTGGGAGACGAAAGAGTCGTGATTGTGAACATCAGAAGTGAAGGAGCAATGATCGATGCTACTAGAAGCGGAAAACAAGAGGCTGAAGTTGGATGCGACGGTGAAGATGACGAAATCGAATGATCTCTACTGGTTCTGATCATCAAACCTTAGTAGCTCCGGCATTGTTGTCTGCTGCTTCTCATCACAATCTTAGAGAGAGAGAGAGAGAGAGAGAGAGAGAGAGAGATGTGTTTGTGAATCGTCGGGAAAGTGAAAGTGAAAAGGGGGTTAGGGCATAGGTATAATAAGAAAGGGGCAAAATAAATAAAAGAAAGACTCAGATGTTGTTGTAAATATTATTTTTTGCGACCGTTAAATAGTCAGTCGCAAAAAATTAGTCGCAACAAGTCACTTTTCTAGTAGTGATATATATATATATATATATATATATATATTTATATAAAAATATTATCCATATTTTTTTATGTTTGGTATGATTGAAAATGATTCCGAGATCAATTGAAAATAAATTTATTTAAAAATAAAATATTTATTTATTTATTATTTGATAGGATATTTTCTACTTCAAAGAGTACATATTTTTAGACTAAAATTTTATTGCTATCACCACATTACCACAATTAGGGTTGGTTTGACATGAACTATATAATTCATCTTTTTATCTTTTTATCTTTTTTTCATCACATCACCTCTCTACTTTTCTGCACATCTTTTCATAAAAAGATAAAAAGTACACTTTTTTAGGACACCTCAAACCAACCCTTAATATAACCAATGACACATTAATTTTAAGATCGCAATCAAACATCAAAAAAAAATTCTTAAAAAATATTTTTGATTAAAACATATATTGAGCTGAAATAAATGACTGGAAATTTCAAAGGATACCCATGTTGTTTTCCTAGAAAAAAATTTAAAAAAATATATTTTAAAATTTATGGAGTGCCAAATCCCAAAATTATGGCGCTATTTAGCAAAGAGGTTTGGGGTTATTTTAGTCACAAAAGATAAAATAAATTATTTTAGTCATAGCAAATAAAATATCACATTCAATCTATAATCATTATATTTTTTTTAAAAAAAGAGTTAAAAAAAATTAAAAAGCCAAAGAGAGAGAGAGAGAAGGGGGGAGTGAGTGAGTGATGTCAGTGACGCGGAGTAGGTAGATTTTGAAAATCCACCACAGACAACAACAAAAAAAAAAAAAAAAAATTGATTTTTAAATTATCTTAAATAAAAACAAAAGTTAGAAAAGATTCTTCAAGACTATAGTTCGGAAAGAATGGTTGGATTGGGTTTGAGTCTATTTTTAGTTCAGATTAAAATAGTTAAAAAAATTAAAAAATCAACTTATTTTTCAAACGAAAATGTTTGGTTTAATTTTTTAAATTATTGTTCTCATTTATTTTTATTAATTAGTTTTTAATATTTTAATTAATTTTTTTTCTGTTTTTTAGATACACCTAATCGTGATATATCTAAAAAGGAAAATAAATTGACTAAAAATATTTAAAAAATACTAAAAACAAATGAAAATTCAAATAAAAACCTGTATGCTTTTTTGTTCCGATTTTTGTTTGTTTCTAGTAATTTTTTTTGATTTGTTCTTAGATGAATTTAATTTTGATGTATTTAAAAAAAACCTAAAATATGATTTAAAAAAGAGAGATTTACTTATAATCTCATTTAGAGGACTTATAACCCAACAAGTCCATAAAATTTTCATGTATTCCATCTGGTTCCATATATTTAGACTTGTATCTCAAGAGGTCCTTTTTTTCCTTGTTTATAATATTTAATAGTAAGTATTACACACAATTATAATCTTCTTATTTCCGTTTTCTATTTTGACTGTTTTGAAATTAGTGGAATAGGTTTCTTTAAAAACTAAATATATATTATTAAATTGTAATATTGACAAGAAAACATGGTTGGAAAATAATCTTACAGCACAAAGAAACTTTGGTAGCCTCTCAAATTATAGTTTCACCCATTGATTTGAGTGTGATGTTTGTTTTGAGCTTTCAAATCATAATTCTACACTTATTTCTCAAAACTCAATTCAAAACATAATCATTACTTTTCAAAACTCATAACCAAACACATAATTCAAAACTCTTTTCAAAACTTAATTCAAATTAATATTTTAATTTTTTAAATATTTTAAAAATATTTTAATTTTGTTAAGATTTTAAATATTTTAATATGTTACGATTTTTTTAATTTTTTAATTTTTTGAATATTTTTAAATATTTTAATTTTTAAATATTACGATTTAAATTTTTTAAATTTTAAAATATTTTATAAAAATAAATTCAAACTCTATTTTATAAAAATATTTTTAAATATTTTAATTTTTTTTGTTATGTATTTGGTTACGATTTGAATGTAGAGTTGTGAAAGTAGTATAGAGTTTCGAGTTATGTGTTTGGTTTTGAGTTTTAAAAATAATTTCTTAACTGAGTTTTGTTTTATGTGTTTGGTTACGATTGGAGTGTAGAATTGTTTTTAAATTTAAAATATTAAAAATTTTAATTATTTAATTTTTTTGAATATTTAAGTTATTTAAATTTTTACGATTTAAATTTTTTTAATATTTATTTTAATTTTTTACTTATTAAATTTTTTAGATTATTTAAATTATTTAAATTTTATGATTTAAAATTTTTGAATATTTATTTTGAAAAAAAATTATTTCCTTTGTAGTATTTTCAATTAAAAAATTGATTAATGTTATTTTCTGTTAATAATAAATTTTTTTAATTGAATTTTAAAAAAAGTTTGGTTATGGGTGTTGATCAGAATTTTCAATAGTGGAAAAATAATGTGTTTTGTTATGAGTTATAACAATTTGAATTAAGCTTTAAAAACTCTTTCCAAAACTCATAACTAAACAAATTTTCTTACTTCACATGTCAAATCAAATTTTTAAAACTCAATTTAACACTCTATTCAAAAATCATAACCAAACAAAATTTCTACACTCAAATCATAATTTCAAAATACACAAACTCAAAATACAACTCATATTCTAAAATCATAGTTAGAAAATTATACCAAACGGAGTCTCTCTCTCTCTCTCTCTCTCTCTCTCTCTCTCTCTCTCTCTCATTTGCTTATTTGAGAATTTGGGAAAATCACAAAACAACAAAAATTCAAAGAGATGAATTGGATGATGATCATCAAAGAAAGAAACAAAATAGAAGAAACCCAGAAAGAAGCTTATCATCATCATCATTATCGTCATCATCATTCTTCTATTGTTGCAGTTCGAAACTCTGTGTTCTTCCATTGCTACAGTTCAAAACTTTGGGTTTTTCCATTGTTACAGTTTGAAACTTTATTTTCTTCCATTCAGATATCGTAGGGGCAAGGTTAGCACCGCTTTTGTTTTGCAACTACATATAGGTATGTATTGGTAAGGGTGTATGTTCAAAATTATTCAATAATTTATTAAAGTTAGATTTGACTTTTTGTTTCAAAATGAGTTGATATGGTATTATATATCCGTGTATATGTATACTTATTAATTAGGTATTTTTGTTAATGTGAACGTACACATCCACTAAAGTCGTTGTTATTGTGGATTATTATATTTAAATATTTTGAATTTGGTGACGTGAACTTCAACATTAGAAACATGGGATGGTTGCATGATGTGCAATGTAAACTGATGATTGCATGATTGTTGTATAATGTGAATATTCACATTCACATATTACTGATTATTGTATGAGTTCTCATGATTATTACATGGTGTAAAAGTTTGCATTGGTGTTGTAATTATCACATCTTTAATCAATGTTAATATTTACATTTAGATATAGTTATATAAGCGTAAATAACTATGTGATATTTTGGTCAGAACATATTGTGCATCTTAGTAACACAACATAGAGATGTGAATGTTCATATCAACATTTGTGAATGGTCATATACACACAACAACAAACAATTACCAATAATGTGAATTTTCACAGTGTCTCTAATACCAAAATAACATAACAACACTAACCATGTATTACTCACAACAAATCACAATTGATGTTAATATTCACATTAAAAAAATAGTCATACACTAGCATAAATAACATGAATGTTCATAGTGTATGGTTCTATGAGGAAATATTATTTACCAGTATTCATTTGTAATATGAAAGTTCACATTAATATTTAGTGAGAGATTTATGGTTTTAGGAATGTGAGAGATTTTTTCTATGGAATGAATAAAAGATTTTCTCCGTAGAATGAGAGAAAATTTTCTTTATGAAATAAGGGAAAGATTTTATTAATTTAGAGATTCTCCCAAGAATAAAGAGAGATTTTCTCTACAAAATTAAAGCCTGTTATTATTTTTTTATTGTGTATTAATTTTAAAATGAAAACTTACACAAAAAGTTAAAAAAGTGATTTGATCATATCATTCTAAACAGAATCTAATGAAATATTAAAAAAAAAAGATAGATTAAATGGAATAAAACAATTAAGAATATGACTTTCTAAAAAATCGCCCTTTAAAAAATTTATCTAAAAATAATTTTTGAAAAACAAATGAAAAAAAGTTGTCACTCAAGAAGGCATAGCATTCAATGGGACAAGTTTCTAATCAAGGTGACAGCAGGTGCTCCTGCTTGCTTTGGTGCTTGCTGACGAGAGGAACCACGCCTTCCCTCCTCCGAACTAGGAGTAGTCAAATGGCACCACGTGATCTGCCCTGGTCATTCAGAATTCAGAGTTTGTCTCTCATGAATTAAAAAGTATATTTATTTTTTATTTTTTATTTTTTTTAGTCATTCTATTTCTTTCTTTTTTATATATATCTTTCTATAAAAAAAAATTAAAAAATACATTTATTTATTTAGATTATTTTAAACAATCCTTTAGTAATACTACGGATTCAAATATAAAAATTTATAAATTATTCAGAGTTTTACTTCAATGTCTCATATTTATTTCATATGTGAATCTTGGGTCAAGAGCCGCTCCTTGCAAGCTTGTGCTTGCGTCCGTCCTTGCAGGCTTTCGGGTCTACTTTTACGCCCAATTTTGATAATCCGAACCGTTTATATTTTATGATTTATTCAGTATACCTGTAAAAAATCAAGTTGATCGGATATCAGAAAGTATGTGTTTGAAAAATTGAACTAAACACTATTTTTTAAAGAATTTAATAAACAGTTTTCCGAACATATACTTTCTGATATCGATCAACTTGATTTTTTACAGGTATGATATACTGAATAAATCATAAAATATAAACGGTTCGGATTATCAAAATTGGGCCTAAAAGTAGACCCGAAGGCCTGCAAGGACGGGCGCAAGCACAGAAGCTGCAAGGAGAGGATCCTCACTCGTGAATCTTATACTTTATCAATTTAATCTCTACTATACATATCTATTTTTGAGTAAATTTTGAACCTCAAATTCTGAGACCATAGTATTTTTGTTCATAATTTATTATAATCTTTCATATTTTTAATCGCTCAATACAAAATCATAAATCGTACCCTCTCAATAAATTACAACTCACTTGGGGACGAGTCCGGATCCTATCCAGCCTCTCTCTTCGGCTCATCTTCCGAGCAACGGCTCAGATAAAGTCACGTCACCTACAAAAAAAAATAAACAGTTTAGATTCATTTCTTTAAACAAAAAAAAAAAAAATACATACTCACTAACACATACTCACTGAGCTGTT
This sequence comes from Camellia sinensis, assembly GCF_055761805.1. Lineage (NCBI taxonomy): Eukaryota > Viridiplantae > Streptophyta > Magnoliopsida > Ericales > Theaceae > Camellia > Camellia sinensis. The sequence goes on along the minus strand of NW_028128998.1, from coordinate 75,536 downwards.
TATTTTAAAATAAGATTAATATTAAATATATTTAATAAAAATTTAAAATAAATAAAAAGTAATTACTATGTTTAGTTATGCTTTCAAATTATTATTTTAAAAATATAAAAATTATTTTGATGAAAATAAACACACAAAAATCATATATTTTTAAAATTCTCAAAAATAATCTTTATTCCAAAAAAATATATGAAAATAATGACCTCTGTGCATAGATGTAAATTTTTTATTTTCTTTAAAATGCATTCAATCTATACATAGGTGTAAATCAAATATAGAATTTTTTTTTTATTTCCTTTAAAAAAAATTATAAACTCGTTTGGTTAATAAAATAAAATTAAAATTCATTATTTTCATATGATTTTTTTTGGAATGAAAATTATTTTTGAGAATTTCAAAAATAAATGATTTTTGTGTGTTTATTTCATCAAAATAATTTTTATATTTTAAAAATAATACTTTGAAAGCATAACTAAACATAGTAATTACTTTTTATTTATTTTAAATTTTTATTAAATATATTTACTATTAGTCTTATTTTAAAAGTATAGTTTCAATGATATCAATTTTATAAAAATTAAAATTTTATATTAAAAATTATATATATATATATATTATGAAAATAAAATGAAAAAGATTAAAATAGTTTTTTATTTTATTTTTTATTAAAAATGTGATAGAGAGAGTGTGATTTTGATTTTTTTTTTTTTTGGTTAGAAATGTGAGAGAGAGAGTGAGAGTGAGTGTGTGCTGGGATGAGTGTGTGCCTATGAGAAAGGATGGAGAGAGAAAGGGACGGATTGAGAGTATGTGTGGCAGTATGTATTTTTTTTTTTTTAAAAAAAAAAAAACCGAATTTGAGCCGTTTATTTTTTTTTTGTAGGTAACGTAATTCTATCTGAGCCGTTGCCTGGAGGATGAGCTGGAGAGAAAGGCTTGGGGAGGATCCAAACTCCTTGAGGACACCACGTAATTTCCAGAATCACCAATTAAATAAGCATAATTTTGAAAAGGTCCCTAAACGGCTATATGTGAAATGATATTTTAATTATGAACCGTGCTAAAGGCCTCGAAATTGGAGGCGCCAATTTGTCTCGAAAAGTTGTTTTGTCTGTTTGTTTTTTTTTTTTTTTTTTATGTTGGTTTGGTTCTGTTTTTGGTTTTTTTTTTTTGGAAAGGTTTTTATGTGTATCCTAAAACCTAAACCCTAATAAATAAATAAATAAATCAACATAGCCCAACAAAAAAAAAAAAAAAACCAACATAGGCCAACAAATAGAAAAAAAAAAAAAAAAACAATTGGGTTAGGTTGATTAAGTGATAAAATTGACTGATCAGTTAGACTGCTGGTTAAAATTTGTTAATTTCATATAGTTTTGTACGAGTCCTTATTATATTTTTATTTCAAATAAGAAAGACTCAGAAGAAATAAAAACCTAAACCTTAAATCCTAAACTCTAAACCCACCCCTATACATAATCATCCTTTAAAAATAAATAAATAAACAAATAAAATTACAACAGCCTAATAAATAAATAAATAAATAAAACAACCAAACTAACACAACCCAACAAATAAAAAAATAATAATAAAAAAACAACAACAACAAAACAACACAGTTAAAAAAAAAAAAACCAATTCGAGGCACATTCGAGGCCTCAAATTCGAGGCCTCAATCTTTTTCCTTTAATTATATGATTGTTTTAGATAAAAATGTTAGAAGTTTTAAAAAAAATTATTAAATATTTGATCAAATATTTTAAATGAATGTGTGTCGCACACTTATGTAGGACTTACACTTATGTGAGATATTTGATCTAATATTTTATAGAAATTTTGGTATCCCCAACTTAACTCTTTTATAAAAGTCCACTCTTTTGCCATTTGACATTAATATTAGAATAAATTACACTAATCCTCCTTAAATTTAAAGAAAGTATAGCTAGTATTATATTTTGATATAATACACTAATATTTCTTTTAGTATGATTAAAATTATTGAAATTAATGTTAATGGTAAATAAATACTCAAATAAATAAAGATAAGTATATATATATATATATATATATTTTAATAGGTAAGAAATCATAATTTTTTTTCATAGAGCTAATGAATTACTGATAAAAATAACGTAATATGAATTAAAACTTTGAAGGTGGTCAATATAACTAATTGTATTTTCTTAAATTTCAAATAAAATGAATTAAATTTACTCTTAATATTAACAGAGACAGAGTTAAAAAGGATCCTAGAGGTGTGCCCCTCTTACTTTTATATATATATTTTTTCTTCCAACTCTATAAATTTATACGAAGAATAAAAAGTGATAATACAGCGTGTTCCAGATGGAACAGGTCAGACTGATCCACGCTTCCCAAACTGGTGCCCGTTGTACCAAGCCCACAGAGAGACCTGCACAAGAGTTCAATGGGGAACGGGGAGTCCCCCAACGAACCCTCCGAAGAGCAAGTTAGAAAGAGAGATGGAATGTAGAGATAGATTAGTGATAGAAAGCTTAACCTTTTTTCTTGTCTTCGATGCCTGCTTATATCCTCTACTAATCATTTCGTTGTCCCTTTCAACTTGTCACCTTGGCCGAAAGTCTATGTTCTAGCTTACCTTGTTCATGGTGAGGCCGTTCCGTCCCGACGGGGAGGGGTTATTGCAATAAATGCTGTAAGGAACTCCATTAATGGCTGATGTGCAGTGCAATAACTTTGCAGGATCTTTGTCTGCTTATGTGGCCTGTCCTTCTCTTGCCACGTGTTTAGATGTCATTGGCTCTTAATGCCATGTTGAGCTCTAGCAACGTTGGCTTTTAGTATTTGAATTATGTATTGGGCCCTAAGTTATGGGCTATAACCTTTATGGGCGTATCCATGTCAGTAGTCCCTCATTCTCAAGTGCAGCTTTAGTCCAACAAAGGAAATAATGAAGAAAACGATGGTTGTGAAAGACTGACGGGACGAAGACCGACCGAGAGGTGGGCCGACGACGATGGGTGACCAAGCGGAGGGACCGACCCTGAGAAGGGGCGACCGCAAAGGGTGACCGAGTGGAGGGGCCGACCATGAGTAGGGTCGACCGTGAAGGGTGACCGAGTGGAGAGACCGACCCTGAGGAGGGCCGACCGCGAAAGGTGACCGAGTGGAGGGACCGACCATGAGGAGGGCCGACCATAAGGAGGGTCGACCGCGAAGGGTGACCGAGTGGAAGAACCGATCATGACGAGGGCCGACCGTGAAGGGTGACCGAGTGAAGGGACCGACCATGAGGAGGGTCGACCGCGACGGGTGGCCGAGTGGAGGGGTAAGTGGCGGTGCGCGGGGCTCGAGGAGTGGCAGGACACGTAGTGATTTGAAATGGAAAAGATAGGGTAGGGGAAGGGGGCAGTGGATCGTGGTCGTACACATGGCGGAATCCCGTGATGGGGGAGGTTAGGCGTTGGGTAAGAAACGAAAGGGTAGGTTAACATAGGGTGTTGAAAAGGCGGTTTTGGCAGATTTTTTGAAAATTTTCAAGCTGGCAAAATTTAATTGTGACCCTTGGAATACAGGCAAGCCTTGGGCTTTTGATGTTATCCGCTTTACCTATCTTTTCTCAAAAAACCAAAACGTTCCAAAAGTAAACTCTTTTGTGTCGAGTGATACACCTCTGCAACATTTTGTGAACTACCTTGTACCAGCGTCTGAAGCTATACGCAGGCATACCAAAGAGATGGCTCGGGAGGAGGTGCCCACCGTGAGACTAGATGCGTTGGGGGACGACAACGCGGTAGACCTGACTGGTCAGCTTTGCAGCCGCTATATTTGGTTGTACCTAGAGAAGGCATCCATGAAGTTGAGCATTTGATGACTGGCCATGGCCTTAACAAGCAGATCTATGCGAGGAAAAGGATAATTGTCTTTGGGGCAAGCTCGGTTGAGGTTGGAGTAGTCGACACAGAGTCGCCATTTACCGTTATTTTTACGGACCAGGACCACATTTGACAGCCATCTGGGGTAGTCCACATTTTTGATAAACTGTGCCTCAAGGAGCTTATCTACTTCAGAAGCAATAACAGTGTTGCATTCTAGGTGAAAAATGCGTTGTTCTGGTGGAAGGGTCGGAAATAGGGCTTAATGCTAAGACGATGGGTGATGAAGGAGGGGTCAATACCCGACATGTCGGAGTGGGTCCAGGAAAATACGTCGTTGTGCTCAATCAGAAGGGCCATGATATCGGCCTTGGCCTAGGAGGATAGTTGGCTGTCGATCTTGGCAATTTTTGTCGGGTTGGTGGGATCGATGGGAACCTCGACAAGCTTTTCCACTAGTTCCCCTCTGACTAGCTCGTCTTCGTCTCTAACGTCGAGTGCTTCAATGATCATACCCTCCTTTAGTTTGACCTCTTCAAGTGAAGCGACGTAACATTCTCTGGCCAAGGTCTGCTCTCCCCTCACTGTGCCGACCCCAAGGTCGGTAAGGAATTTGACGGTAAAATGAAAAGTGAATGTGATAGCTTGGAAGGCATTTAGGCAGTGCGACCGAGGATGATATTGTAAGCAGAGAGACAGTCGACGACAAGAAAGGTGAGCAACTTTGTGGTCTGTCGCGGGTATTCTCCGATTGTGATGGAAAGATCGATGGAGCTGATGGAGGTCACCAAATCTCCAGTAAAACCGACCAATGGGGTTTAGAGAGGGGACAGACTTTCTTCCCCGACCTTGAGTTGGCGAAAGACATTTAGAAAGATGATGCCTGAAGAACTGTCGTTGTCGACGAGAACCCGTCTGACTTTGTAATTGGAGAGGAGGGCAGAGATGACGAGGAGGTCGTTATGAGGGTAACGGATGCCTGTGCAGACGGCCTCCGTAAAGGTGATGGGCTCCATCCACTGCTTGGGCTGTTTGAAAGGATGGTCCAATATGGCAACTTCTTTGTCTAAGCCTTGCCTTATTTTTCTGAGTTCTGCCCGCTGAGTCGAGCGAGATGGTCCTCCATAAGCAAGCCCGCCAGCAATAACTCTGATCTCTCTAACAGGTGGGGCAGGGTTACCTTGTGCCCGGGGTTACTGTAGAGGGCGATCATGACCTTGGTTAGGTTGTGCAAGTTGTTGAGGAGGGGTGCGCCGGCGGTCATTTCTGATAGGTTCAGTCATTTGCCTTTGCTGAGGGCAGGCATCCGTGAACCGACTGAGACGTCTGTGACGTATCAAGCCCTCGACCTGGTCTTTAAGGGTAACACACTCCTCCGTGTTATGGCCGTGGTCTTGATGAAAGCGGTAGTATTTGGACTGGTCTCGCCGGTTGGAAGGAGACCGTGACGGTTGGGATCATTTTAGGGGATAATCTTATTGAATCTGGTTCAAGACTTGTTCCATGGGGGAGTTAAGGGGGGTGTATCGTTCGAACCAGCCGTGCGGTCGGGTTGACGCTGATCGATCGGCTCAGGGTGGTCGGTCGGTATACTGAGGTGTTTGGTGAGTGAACTAGGTGTTTCTAGTTTCTGAGTCCTTTCTCTTCTCTCTAGGGGTCGGGTGTTTGGCTGTAGGATCTTGTCGGGCGGCTAGGGAATCTTCGACGTTCGTGTATTTTTGGACTTTGGAAAGTGGGGTTGCCATGGAGGTCGGGGTGTTTTTGGAGAAGGAAAAAATAAAATCAGATGATCGTAGACCGGCCATGAAAGCCGTGAGAATGACCTTGTCATCATTTTCTGCCACCTGCAAGGCCTCAGTGTTGAACTGGGTGACGAAGCTGCGCAGTGACTCTCCCTCTGTCTGACGGATGTTAAGGAATTGAGTTGCTGGACGTCGTTGGCGCTGGGCACCAATGAAGTGGCTGAGGAAGGAGTCACTTAGGTGCTGAAAGGTAGAGACAGAGTTTGTCGGTAGCTGACTAAACCACAGTCGGGCCAACCCCTTAAGTGTTACGGGGAAAGCCCGACACATGATTTCATCAGGGAATGCATGGAGGATCATGAGGGTCCTGTAAGTCTCCAAGTGATCGACTGAGTCCGTTGTACCGTCGAAAGAGTCAATCGAGGGCATTTTAAACTTAGGAGGTAGAGGTTTGTCCCTGATGGAGGCAATGAATGGTGAGTTGGCTGCGGTAGATGGTTTATGCTGTATGTTCTGCATGACTCCTTGGAGCTGGAGCTTCATGGCTCGGAGTTCCGCGTTCCAGAGAAGAACGTTGTCACCACCGGAATGCAGCGGGGGCTGGACACTACTAGCCTCTCCCTCGAGAGTGGGTGCCTGGACCGATGGAGGTGGGACCCGGGGTGGCGGGTTCATATCTGGGGGAGAGGGTCAAAAGCCTTCCAAGTTGGGTGGATGGGGCTGTTGGATAGTATGGCTCGGGGCTCATTCTTGGTTGGATGGGATATCTGGAGGTGGTGGAGGAGGCATAAGAAGGTTTCTTTGGAGTAGAGCATTAATCAGGGCTTGGTTTTGCTCGGCCAGGCAGTTAATGCTGTTGGTGAGCTCGGTGAAATATTGCGGCTGGTTGTTTGGATTGGGAGGGTCGGCGTGGTAGTCGGCAACATTGTGGTGAGAAACCATGGATCTAGTTGTGACCATCTACCTTAGTGGGTGGCAGGAAGGGGTTATTGGGAAAGGGTCTCCGGCGACAATGAGCACAACTGGCGCACGGAACAAAAGGTTTCCCACAGACGGCGCCAACTGATAATATAGCGTGTTCCAGATGGAACGGGTCAGACTGATCCACGCTTCCCAAACCGGTGCCCGATGTACCAAGCCCACAGAGAGACCTGCACAAGAGTTTAATGGGAAACGGGGAGTCTCCCAGCGAACCCTCCGACGAGCAAGTTAGAAAGAGAGATGGAATATAGAGATAAATCAGTGCTAGAAAGCTTAACCTTTTTTCTTGTCTTCGATGCCTGCTTATATCCTCTGCTAATCATTTCGTTGTCCCTTCCGACCTGTCACCTTGGCCGAAAGTCTATGCTCCATCTTACCCTTTTCATGGTGAGGCCGTTCCGTCCCGATGGGCAGAGGTTATCGCAATAAATACTGTAAGGAACTTCATTAATGGCTGATGTGCAGTGCAATAACTTTGCAGGATCTTTGTCTGTTTATGTGGCTTGTCCTTCTCTTGCCACGTGTTTAGATGTCATTGGCTCTTAATGCCACGTTGAGCTCCAACAACGTTGAGTTTTAGTATTTGAATTATGTATTGGGCCCTAAGTGGTGGGCTATAACCTTTATGGGCTTACCATGTCAAAAAGTATATGATAATATTATTTTTGTAAATCAAATTTGTTTTCATGGGTTAAAGTGGAAGGTCCACTTTGAGATATCATTTTATTTAGGGTAAATTATTTAATTGGTCCTTATAGTTTATACGATGTGTTAATTTGATCCTTATTATTTTAATTTACTCAATTTTGTCCATTAATTTATTAGATTGTGTCATATTGGTCCAATAAATAACAATCGTTAGGTTTGGTGAATGGAAACTCAAACGATGTGTTAATTTGGTACTTGTAGTTTACATGATGTGTCAATTTAGTCCATGTTAAAATTTAACAAATTAAAATAATAGGGATCAAATTGACATATTTTTTAAGTACGTGCCAATTTTTCGTCTACCAAACCTAACGGTTGTTATTTTTTGAACCAATATGACACAATTTGTTAAATTAAGGGACAAAATCAAGCAAATTAAACTTTTGCCGCACATGTGGGAATTTTTTTTTTTTTTTTTCAGAGATTAAACCATTTCTTAACTCAAGAATCACCCAAAACATTTCGAACCATTTCTACCTGCAATACACATCCAAAATAAAAATAGCACTTTGAAAATATCGGAATGCTTAACAAAGGTATAATCTTCACGTGAAAATCACGGGTACTACTTTTCTCCCTAACAGTGTTTGTAACTTTCCCTATTCTCCAACAGGGTGACAGACTAGGTTGTTCGGTATCCAGAATCAAGGCGCATAAAGCTAACTCAACTTATGGGACTGCCATACAGAGTTCAAGCCGGGGGGGTTTTGAAGCAATCTCCACACCCCTGGGTATTTAAACCAGACTCTAGTCTTGAAAATTCCAAAACTTTACGTTCTAGGCTTTACCATTCTAACTCTAGTTTCCACCGTTTAAATTGGTCCCCTAGGAACTCACTACAAACACAGTTAGGTAGCTATACCAGATCGTCAGATGCCGTTTGAGCACAACTAACACCAAAGGAATTACACCTTTAGAGGATTTAAAGTCTCCTAGACGTCAAATAAAGCAAAGCAAGAATAAAGAAAATCATAACAGAGTAGAAAGGAAAGAAAAGAGAACAGGACATTAATCTCTCAGTCAAAGTAAAAAGGGTCCATCAAAACAATGGACTCAATCATATCCCTATTCTCAATCTCCTCTATATATGGCTTTAGTCTTTGGCTATTCACCTTGAAAGTGTGGCCATTCCTTGGATCTTGCACCTCAACGGCACCATGAATAAATGCCTCTACAACCATAAAGGGACATCCCATTTTGATCTAAGCTTACCCGTAAAGAGACTCAATTTTGAGTTAAAAAGCCATACTTTTTGGTTAGGTTCAAAGAATTTTCTATTAATGTGCTTATCATAGAATTCCTTAGTTCAGGCTTTATAAAATTTTGAACTCACATATGCATCATTTCGAATTTCCTTCAACTCATTGAGTTGCAATTTTTGGTTGAGCCCAGTCGCGACCATATCTATGTTTAACTTTTTTATAGCCCACAATGCTCGGTGTTCAAGTTCAACCGGGAGGTGGCATGCTTTGCCAAACACCGCCCTATATGGTGACATCCCAATGGGTGTCTTATAAGCAATATGGTAGGCCCATAATACATCAATCAAGCGTGTTGACCAATCTTTCCTATCTGGCCTCACCGTTTTCTTTATTATGTGTTTCACCTCCCTATTAGAGACTTCCACTTGGCCACTAGTTTGAGGGTGGTATGGAGTGCCCACTTTATGAGTGATAGAGTATTTCTTAACTACCGACTCAAAGAACTAGTTACAAAAATGCGTACCTTGATCGCTTATTATGGCTCTAGGAATCCCAAAACGACTAAAGATGTTTTTATGCAAGAATTTGATTACTACTTTATGATCGTTTGATTGGGTAAATATTGCCTCCACCCACTTAGGCACATAATCCACTGCCAAGAGAATATACTAAAACCTGAACAACGAGGGAAAGGGCCCATAAAATCAATCCCCCAAATATCAAAGATCTTTACCACAAGAATAGGGGACATTGGCATCATATCACGGCAAGTTATCGAACCCATTTGCTGACAGCGCAAACAAGTTCTACAAAATTGATGGGCATCTTTAAAAATGGTGGGCTAATAAAACCCGCTGTGTGAAACCTTGGCAGCCGTTTTATGCCCACTAAAATGACCGCCACATGCAGAAGAATGACAAAATGTAAGAATGCTATGCACCTCACTCTCTGGCACACACCGTCAAATCACTTGGTCGAAGCAATATTTAAACAACTCTAGATCCTCACAAAAATAATACCTAACCTGCGAAAAGAATCGGTCTTTGTCTTGCTTAAACCAATTTTGAGGAATTTGCCCAATGGCCAAGTAATTCACAATATGTACAAACCACAAAGGGCTTGCTCGTGACACCACAAGAAGTTGTTCGTCAGGAAACGAATCATGCAAAGTTAAAGGGTCACTAGTATACTCAACAAAGACTCAGGAGAGGTGATCTGCCACCACATTCTCAGATCCTTTCTTATCTTAGATCTCTAAGTCAAATTCCTGAAGCAACAATATCCATCTACTTAACCTAGGTTTGGTCTCTTTCTTTGATAGTAAATACCGCAAAGCGGCATGACCAGTGAACCTTGGATTCTAGGAGATAGGACCGGAATTTATCTCAGGCAAAGACCACAACTAGCAACTCTTTCTCAATAGTAGTTTAATTCAATTGTGCATCCAAGAGAGTGCGACTAGCATAGTATATAGCATATGATTCCCTATTGACCCTTTGGCTCAACACAGCCCCAATAGCATAATCTGAGGCATCATACATGATTTCAAATGGAAGCAACCAATTTGGTGATTTCGTGATTGGGGCAATAATAAAGGCCACTCTCAATGTTTCAAAGGCTTTCAAACATGCCTCATCAAAGATAAAAGGTGCGTCCTTAGCAAGTAAACTACACAAAAGACGTGATATTTTACTAAAGTCTTTGATGAACCTACGGCAAAAACCTACATGCCCTAGGAAATGCCTAATTTGACGCACAAAATTGGGTGGAGGAAAGCCTGCAATGAGGTCAACCTTAGCTTTGTCAACCTCTATGCCTCGAGGGGACACAATGTGTCCCAACACTATACCCTCACGAACCATAAAATGACTCTTTTCCCAACTCAAAATCAGGTTTGTCTATACACAACGAATAAGGACTTTGGTTAAGTTCTGGAGACATTCCTTAAAAAACGGCCCAAACACAAAGAAGTCATCCATGAAAACCTCTAAAAATTTCTCCACCATGTCAGAGAAAATGGCCATCATACACCGTTGAAAAGTTGCCAGTGCATTACATAGCCCAAATGGCATGCACCTGTAAGCAAAAGTGCGAAAAGGGCAAGTGAACGTGGTCTTTCCTTGGTCAGCGGGGTACACCGGGACTTGATTATACCTTGAGTAGCCATCAAGAAAACAATAAAAACCTTACCCCGCTAACCTCTCAAGAATTTGATCAATAAATGGCAAAGGAAAATGATCATTCCTAGTCATGGAATTCAATCTCCTATAATCAATACACACTCACCACCTAGTAGTGGTTCGTATGGGGACTGACTCTCTTTGCTCATTCTCTACAACAGTGATGCCCAATTTCTTGGGCACCACTTGCGTGGGACGCACCCACTTGCTATTCGAGATAGGGTATGCAACAGTGATGCCCAATTTCCACGAAGGAAAATCCGGTGTGAAAAAAGAATTAAGTAAGGCATTCACCTCCTCAACCGACTCGTTAATATCAAAATTTTCAAACCCAAAATGAGCTAGGCAAGCCTTTAGAGGGTCCTCTACAAGAATGTAGGGTAAAGCCTCCCCACAACATCTATAAATAAGCACTTCTCTCTCTCATGGGGTTGTTGGAATGCTTGGAAAACATTGAGTTTCACTTGTATATTTATGCAACAATTTATGCAAGCATTGGCCGTAGCCAACAAAGGTCGACCTAAGATCACCGAGATTTGCTTCCTAGAGCTAGCTACTGGTTCCATATCTAAGACCAAAAAGTCAACAGGAAAATAAAACCTATCGACCTTTACTAGCACATCTTCAATCAGGCCACATGGCACTTTAAGGGACCAGTTAGCCAACTGGAGAGTAACAGTAGTGGGCTTCAACTCGCCAAGCCCAAATTCTTCACATATAGAGTACGACAACAAATTGACACTAGCCCCTAAATCTAATAAGGTCGTATCAATGAAATGGCCCCTTATAATGCATGCAATGGTTGGGGCACCCGGGTCTTTAAGCTTGGAGGGGTGTCACTCAATAAAATGGAGCTTACTTGCTCCGTGAGTACGACCTTTTGCGACACTTATGTCCTAGATTTTAAGCTTTTGCGTACAAAGGTCCTTCAGAAATTTAGTATATGAGGATACTTGCTTAATTGCCTCCAACAAGGGGAGGTTGATTTTCACTTGTTTAAAAGCCTTCATTATCGCTTCCATGGATGCCACATTTTTATTAAAAGGGGACAGTGTATCTAGGCATTGGGGAAATGGTGCCTTAGGCTCCTGTGAAGTGCTAGGAGCTAAGTCATCCCCCTTAGGTGTTTCTCTCTCACCCTTGCTCTCTTTAGTTTGACCACCGTGATCACCCTTCTTAGTCTTAAATGCATCAGACGTAACCGGCCGAGGCTCTAACTCTCTTCCAGTTCTCAAAGTGATCACCGCTTTCACCTGCTCATAGTGTTTTCCATTCCCACCCGATCCCTCTGCCCTATATTGACCCTTAGGATTGGCCACAGTCTAACTCGATAATTTTCCCTCCTCTCTCCTATTCATGTTATTAGCCATTTGACCCAATTGGGCCTTTAGCTTGGCAATGGAGTGAGTATGGAAGTGAACTACTGGTGCTAACCCCTTTAGTTCTGAGAGAACTTCCAACACCTATGTCTCAAAGGCAAAGTTTCCTTGAGGAACAAGCGGGGGCTGTGGTTGTCGATAAGGTTGTAGGGGTCGATAAGGTTGTGGTGGCCAGTAGGAAAATTGGTTGACAAAATTATTAAAACTCTGCCTTGGTGGTGGAGGATTGTAAGAAGTGCCTTGTGAAGAAGGTCTCCATGAAAAATTAGGGTGATTTCTCTATCCCAAATTATATGTATTGGAATACAGGTCATTACCTAGGTTAGAGAATCCTTGAGCCAGGTTCACATGCTCTTGGGCTAATTCCGGAAATTGTGATGCCGAAGGGCACTCACTTAGGTCATGAGCTGGGCTCGCACAAATAACACATGCCTCGTGAAATTGAGGTTGATCTTGCTGTGTAGAGGCATGTCCTGAAGCTAATAGTTGGTCCATCTTATGGGACAATGCCTCTACCTGTGGGGCTAACTCTAGGTTTTGCCCTACCTCATAAATGCTCCCTCTTTTCGGGGTTTCAACTACTGGTTACAGGACTTGCCGGGCTACGGAGGCATGGTGAATCACTTAGGTTCTCAAATAATTGTCATGCCTCAGCATAATTTTTGGATATGAATGTCCCACCACAAGAAGAATCCACCATTTGGCAGTGAGGCTCAGTTAAGCCATAGTAAAAGGTCTACACAAGTTGCCAATTAGGCACTTGGTGGTGGGGACACTGTTGAAGAAGGTCACGAAGTCTCTCCCATGTCTCATGAAATTGCTCGCCATCAATTTAAGCAAAATTGGTGATGGCTCGCCTGAGTTGGTTTGTCTTACCAATGGAAAAGTACTTCTCCAAAAACTTCTGCTATAATTGGTCCCACGTTGTGATAGAATTAGCAGGTAAGGAGTTCAGCCAACATTTGGCTTTGTCCTTTAGTGAAAATGGAAACAGACGCAACATTAGGGCCTCATTGGTGAAGTTCTGGATCCTCACTATAGAGCAAATTTCCATAAATTCATGCAAATGTTTGAAAGGGTCATCATGAGCTAGTCCATGGAATGATGGGAGCATTTGGAAGGTGCTGGACTTAATCTCATAATGAGCAGCAATGGCGTCGGGTAACTGGATGCATGATAGTGATGTATATACAGTGGATGTGAAGTAATCCTCAAGGGTCCAGTTGGGCCCATTTAGGCCCATTTAGGCCATTCGGGTTCACCATCTCTATTGGTTCGAAATATGGATAAGGGTATTCAAGCTTAGGAACACAGGAAGAGGCTCTAAGTTTTCTAAGAGTCCTTTCTAGTTCAAGGTCCAAACTCCACAATTCAGGACGACAAGAACGGCACCCGTGCATACACTACTCACACATACACACGCTAAGTTCTGGCTCTGTGCACTAAGTTATGAAAGCAAAATACTAAAGGGAGAGATACTCACAATGATTTAACAAAAACGCTTTACTCATCTTGCGAGTGTTTGACATGTAGACGTTATCCCCAATTTTCACTTGAGCTCTCTATTTTTACCACTTTGGTTCTTTGCTTGCGAGTATTTGCTTCTATTTTATTTTAGCACTCTGGTGCTGCGGTTTGTTTTTAAAGCTCGGTTGCGCTCCGCTTGCACTTCGGTGATAGCTTCAATTACAAAAACTCTGCACACTTAGCAACACGAAAACATAAAATCCTAAACTAAAAATTAAAATAAGAATATAACTTTAAATTAATTAATTTCACCATAAGTCCCCAGCAACGATGCCAAAATTTGGTGGGTCGTTACACACACCAAATATAAATACTAAACTATACCAAATTATTTTAGAATAATGACAAGTCTAGGTATCGATCCACAGGGACAAATAGAAAATTAAACTAATTTAATTGTTAAATTCCTAAATTAATTTTGATTTAAAAAAAATTGATTGTTCATAACCTAATAATAATTAAATTAAACAAAATGAATAAACTAGCAATTATAAATAAAGATGAATTTACTGATTTGGAAAAAAACCTAGGGCAATGAGTTCACTACTAATTACGTAAATAAGGTTTCAATATGAAATCAATTATGTTACGGTTCGGACGGAATAATACTTTGCAACTACAAGTTCAAAGCATTTATCAAGAAAATCATCACGTTCAATGTACGGGCACGAATCATCTCAAGTAGTACAAATCGTTCGCTCTAAACTTGAGTAACGACACGACTCGTCCCTCGTAGTTTGATTCGTCTCATACCTTGAATATGAAAGAATAGAAAACTATAGTATAGAAAGCATTCAACAATTACAGAAAATCGAATACTCGAAGAAATAGTGGATAATATATATATATATATATATATATGAAACTTTTAAAACACTATACAATTGTTCAAACCTTTATATAATCAAAAACCAAAAAGAAAACCTAATCACATAGCTAGGGTTTCATCAAAACACTAGAAAAGAAGAGCCTAGCACTCATGGAGAAGTGGAAAGAGGTGGAAGAGATGGAACCCTCCATGGGAATTTACTTTGAAGATTGAGAATCACCTTTTTCCAAACCTTAGCCTCCTCTTTTTCCTTCCAAATTTCAGAACCCTAATCCAGCCTCCCTTTCTTCTTTTTATACCTTTGCTGTCTTTCAAACAGGTTTAAAACAGCGACATGATTTCCGAGGTGCTGCTGCACATGCGGGAAAAGTCAACGCACGTGCGGGAAAAAGTCAACACACGTGCAGGAAGTACTTTTCTCCACAAGTCTTGCATTTTTGCGTATTTTATGCTCCCACTATGTACAACCTGATTGACATTAAACAAACATAAAATATATAGTTTGACAAGCAAGTAAAGTTAAGAGATCCTAATTAACGGCCTCAGTGTTGCACAATTCGCCCTTAATCAGCAATAAACTCTACAATTCCTAACAATACCCTCTTATTCAAAAGCACATCTAGAGGAGGAAAAATTATATGGATAAACTACTAATAGATGCTAATAATTTAACTTAATTCCCATCAAGTCCTATTGAAAATAATTCTTAATAAAATCGTAAAAATAAAAAAATAATAAATCATTTTTTATGACAAATTTTTACGTATGTCTCTAAAAATTAAAAATTAGTGACTTTTTTTTTTTTTTGGTCATGATTTTTATAAATTTTCTCTAAAACTTACAATTAGTGATATTTTTATGTGATGATTTTTTCAAACTGTCGTTAAAAATTAAAAATTAGTAACGTTTTTTTTTTTTGTGATATTTTTTAAACTATTGCTAAAACTTATATTAATGATTTTTTTGTGAAAATTTTCAAATTGTCACTAAAAATTAACAATTAATGAATTTTTTTAACACTGTTTGATGAAAAATGCCATTAATTCTTACAGGATCTATTGGACAATAAGTCTACTTATTAGGACTTACATATAAGTCTCCGAAATTATATTGTGGTCCAGAGGCACCAGATGGATCTGTTCCTGACCAATCATAATTTATCATGCTCTCTTATGTTTCATAATCATCCAACACAAAATTATAAGTTTCACCCTCTTAACCCATCACAACTCACATAGGACACCACGTAGCCGTGACCAAATAACTTCTCCTCCTTGAAGAAAGCTAGTGCTAATTTTATAGATCCGATCATGTGAAGTCTAGAGAGAGCTCCTTTTATCAAATTGGCTTCTTCTCAAAAGCCCTGTTTGGGAAGTTGACTATTTGACTATTTTAGTTGACTAAAATAGTTGTGTTTGAGAAGTTGGATAGCTTTTTTCTATAGTTGATTTGTTGGTTGTGAAAGAAAAAGTAAAAAAATTATGGGTTGGATGTAACATTTGGTCTTATTAGCTAACTTAGCCTATTTTATCTTTTAGAGGATTATTTTAGCCCAACCCTCTTCCCAAACAATGCCAAAGTATGGTTTGAAAAAGAAAAACTCTGGAAATCTAAAGTTAACCACCCAAAATTTTCTAGGTGGTGTTAATGTGGTGGAGGTTAAATTTTTGTAGTGTAGGGTTCATAGGTAGATTAAATTTGAACCATAAGATGAAGATTCTGGATAATTTGTGGGTTGATAAGGTGGGTTCATGGTATTACTCTTTGAAAAAAAAACAAAAACAAAAATCTTATTTGGGAACTTGGCTATTTTAATTAACTTTTTGATTTTTTAATTATTTTATTCTGATTAAAACAGTTATATTTAAGAAAATAGTTAAATTTTTTTATAATTGATTTGATAATTATAAAAAAAAAAATAAAATAATTATAATTTAAGTATAACATTTTATCTTATTAATTATTTTAATTTATTTTATTTTTATTAACTATTTTACCCTCCAACTCACCTTCCAAGCCTAGCCAAAAAGTACTTTTCGTGAAATATCATGTGCGTTGATTTGATAGCCTCATGAAACTATAACAATAATCTTTGTTGATCATCAAGGCAAAACAGCATGACCAATGGGTCTTATGACCAGTGCTTTTTCTCTCCATTGACTTTGCAAACATGGCAAAATAGAGCATAAACCAAAGCATATGCCTTTCTCTCTCAAATTTCACAGATGCTTTGCTTAGTTTCTAAGGCATAAATGCAAAAGTTGACAATAACTGCGTAACCAGAGTAGCTAACTTGGTTGGAAGTTGGAACCCCACATTCACGGAAGTAACAACAGAGCTTGTTTGGCATTGATTTTTTAAAGTAGTTTTTTTATTTTCTTAAAATTAAATTATTTTTAATTAATGACAACCAAGTTTTTTTTTTTTTTTTGATATTTTAACTTATTCCCAAAACAAAAACAAAAAAAAAAGAAAGTTTTTTTAACAACACCCGAAGCATATCAGATATCTCTTTTGGCAAGAGGTTAAAATCACTTTTTTAGCTTTTAATCTCTTTTAGATCAGATCATTTCTCTACTATTTTACATATTTTTTCAAAAAAAATTAAAAATTTAATTTTTAACTTGCTTCCCAAAACAATTCACATCACCTAATATAAGCAAAATAGTATTTTTTTAGCCTTCAAACTTCAATTCTTAGAGCATCTCCAGCAGCCTTTCAATTTTACCAAAAACTCTACAATAGCAGGCCAAAGGCTTAAATTTCTTCTCCAGCCTAGCTAATGTGAAGCTAAACTAACATTTTGCTACAGTACCTCGCTAGAAAAGACGAGGTACTGTGCACTAGCTCTCAATTTTTTTTATCCTTTTTTTAATTCAAACTTTTGTTTCTAAGAATATTTTAATAGAAGATATCTAAAGTATAAAAATATTTTAATAAAGATAGCTAAAGTAAATAGTCTTGTTGAAGTGTATATTAAAAAAATGACTAACTAAAATAGTAAGGTGAAATTTTGAATAGCTATTTTGACTATCTTTGCTGGAGATGCTCTTACAAGGAGAAAAACAATACAAATTCTACAATACACATTTTTATTTTATTTTTGTGTATTATATATATCTAATTATGACTTTCTGTCTTATTTTGGCATCTGGGTTAAAAATTAATTTTTGACTTTTTGATTTTTTTGGGTTACATTACCTCTTTATTTTTTTACACGTTTTTAAAAAAGAAAAAATTCTAAAAATTGACTTTTAACATACTTCTCAAAATAAGTCAAGTTGGCATACAAGTTTTATATATATATATATATATATATATATTAATTTATTGTGATATTAGTTATAACTAAAATAGTCTTTGATTATGTTTCCATTGATGTTCGATAATCCATTGCGGTGCTTTTGGTTATGACTGAAAGTGATTTCAATATAAACAAAGTAGTACCACAAAAAGTCATAAGTTACATATAGTACACTTAAAAATGAAATGTGTATTGTAAAATTTTCCTTATATATATATATATATATATATGTGTGTGTGTGTATCCGCGCTTGCGCAGGGTAGTAAAATTGCACAAGGCGCAACATTATTTGAGACACAATACTAACTCTTAAATATATTTAATCTTACTCTTAATTATGTCACATAAAATAATTTTTAAAACAATTACATTTATTCAATATTAACCCTCAACTATGTCATAGGCTACTCTATGTGTTATATATTT
The DNA here is from genome assembly GCF_055761805.1 of Camellia sinensis. Taxonomy (NCBI): domain Eukaryota; kingdom Viridiplantae; phylum Streptophyta; class Magnoliopsida; order Ericales; family Theaceae; genus Camellia; species Camellia sinensis. The sequence goes on along the minus strand of NW_028128998.1, from coordinate 57,401 downwards.
CTCCATTAATTATACGAGTAAATTTATGAATATGAATATATAAAGGACCGGCAAGAGCAAATTGTCTATGAATAGAGAACCAAATAATTAATCAACAAGGTTATATCAAAATTCTTGCATTTACTAAGGGTTAGAAATTTAAATTTTTCCATCTGTATGCCCGTTTTCGTTGTGTATTTGTTTAGAATTGTTTTTCACTTTGAGAATTTTTTTAATATCATTACAAGTTGTATTTAATTTTCGTAATAATTATAATTTATTGAGTTATTATAATATGAACATATTTTTTTTAAAAAAAATACTAATTAGCGGGGCTACAAGTAAAAGATAAAATATTTGTATAATATAATACAATTTGCTCTAATTTTAATCTATTTTTAATAAAATCTATATTTTTTTTAATATTTTTATAAAAAAATTTACTTACTTTCTAATATTAAACAATAACTATAAAACACTTTGTTAGGTTTTTGTAATTGGCAATCCCGTTTGACAAAACTTTTTTCAATTGTAATTTTATTCGCTCTTTTGTTTTAATGAGGCTATGAGTATTTAGGTTGAATCCAACACGAATTGTGTTTATGCAGAGGAATTTATGATCTTAATCCTTTCATATTTGTCACTTCGCTGACTATGTACGAGAAGTAAAAATGCAACCGAAGTTATTTGACCGCTCGAGGGATCATTTGTGCACTCGAGAGGAAAAATGATCATCCAGTACTTTTGCAAAGCGCCTGAACTTCTGGGAAGAAAATTTTACCACTCAAGTGGTGAAAAGGTTGCGTTTGAGCAATCGGCCTATATGTTTCGTACCGTCTTTACTCACACTGCTCGAGTGGTCACTGCTGGAAAGTTTGCATTTAGTGGCGTTTAAAAAATGCCGCTAAAAGTATAAAAAAACGCCGCTAATGCTTTTTGTGGCGTTTAGTATCAAACACCAAAGATGCGGCCGTCTGTAGACACCCCATTTTTTACCGACCTTAAGACTCAGACGTCACCGATTGAGCGCTTGGTAATGTTGCATAATGTGCTCGTTCAGAAGTTTCAGAGTCGCGGCTGTGAGCCCTGCCTCCGGATTTCCGAACCCTCTTCTGTGCCTCGTCTCAGTTTGCGAACCAGACTCGGTTTTCTCTGTTTCTTTTCCTGATGGGAGGGAGAGGTCCCGTAGACCATCTCTCAGTGGCCGTGGGCTACATTTTGTGGCCGCAGGCCATTTTGCCCATTTCGGAGTCCGGTTTCCGATTTTTCGGGACCGTTGGCCGTGTGCCTCGGTTCGGGACCGCCTAACCATCTCCGTTTGTTCTGATTTTTTTGGCATACTTCCTTTCTACTCCCTTTTGAGGGACACTGGGGTCTGAGAAACCCACTTCGTGGCCGAATGCCACTTTCGGTGCTTAACAGCCCGTTTTCGGGGCCTCGAACTGCGCGTTTTGGCCCCCGAGCATTCGTTTTGCATCGGTTTTTGTTCATTTTTGGCAGGTACCTCTGTTTTATCACCGGGAAGGCCGTAGAAGGGTGGGAGGCCAGCAATTGTTTCAACAACCAGTTTTTGCTCCTCCGGCGCCCTCCGACGCCCGTTTTTCTCACTTCTAAGCTAATGTTGAACAACATGGGCCCTTTTTCTTGAACTTTGAACCACATACTTGTGATGTACACACATGGGAGGACCCTAAAAGTTGGTAGCCGACCACTAATTCCACTTGACCATTTTGAACCCCTCCTTCTGAGCCAATGTTGAACACCTTGGGGCCACTTTCTTCAACCTCAAACCGCATATTTGTGATGTACACACATGGGAGGACCCTAAAAGTTTATGGCCGGCTATTAATTCGATTTGAACCTTTTGAACCCCTCCTCAAAATGGCTTGTTCTCTCTCCTGTTTTAGAGTTTCCAAATTTGAACCACAGGGTTGTGAAGAGGAGACCTGGGAGGCCACCTTTTTGTGGTGGCCGGCCACTAATTAAACTTGGCCCTTTTGACCCCTAGCCGGCCGGCTAGGGGGGGTGGCCGGCTAGCCACATGGAGCTTTGAAAATGGGCCGGCCACGTTCCTCTCTCTGCACACTTTACAGCTGTATAGCTGTTTCCCCCAGAAAATATCTCAATCCGGGGGATATTTTGTGGGGGAAAGCTTGCCTCCTTTTCCTCCACCTTTTGCCTCCCTTTGCTCCCTCTTTTTTGTCCATATAACCAGCAGGTGGCATTGGTGATAGAGGTTGGAACAAAATTGCTTTGAAGCTTTACATACAACTCTCTCTCTATCTCTCTCATTTTCTCAAAAATATCCAAGTTCTACACCTCATTTCTTCATCATCATCAAGCTCTACCACTACCCCTCCATTCCAGCAGCAAGGGGAGGAATTCCAGCAGCTTAAAGTCATCAAAGTTGGTCCAAGAAGCAACAAAAGTATTGGTCTTCAAGGGTGAGTAGCATTTCCCCCTTTTTTGGTCCATTTCTTGCACCTTTTGTAAGCCATACATGCTTATTGATTTGAGCTCCGACCAAAACTGAAAAGGTCATTTTTTTGAGCTCATTTTCTTGTTTCATTAAGGGCTCAACCCAGTTTGAGCCCTCCATATTGCACTTGCTTCAATATCCTCCTTGAATGCCATTTTCTTGCATGCTTTGGCAACCTATCATGCTTCTGTTTTTGGTCTTTTTACACGCCTAGAAATAGTCTTATTTTTACCTTCTTAACATGTTTCATTAAGGGTCTTTGGCTGTTTGGTGAATGCTTTTCATACTTTGTGTTATAGCCACCTTTTGAGCCTCATTTTGCATTGCATTTCTAGCATGTTTGTATACTGTTTTGGGTTTTTTACAGTTCTGTAAATATGCTTATTTTTGGTCCCTCATAAATGTTGTAGAAGGAAATTTTTCAGTTTGGGCTTTGCATATACCACTTGCCTCTTTGGCCACCTTTTGGCCCGTTTTCTTGCATAAGAGCTTAGCCATATCTATATTTGTTTTTAGGGTTTTTACAGTTCTGTAAATGTGCCTATTTTTGGTCCCTCTTCAATGTTGTAGAAGGGAATTTTTCAGTTTGGGCTTTGCATATACCACTTGTTTCATTGCCCTCTCTTGGCCCCTATTTTTGCACGCCATTGTTGCCCTATCCTTGTTTGCTGTTTGGCCATGATTTGTATTGGTAAAATGCTTATTTTGAGGCTGCCTTGCTTCTGTCTTTTCATTCCATGTACCAATTATGCATGCTTTGTATAGCTGTAGTTCATTCTATGTGCCTAATTTGCATTTCGGGAGAGATTCCATGCATCGGGTGTGTTTTCGCCTCATTTTGGGGTTGTTCTCCCCCACATTTCATTGCTGAAAATCCATTAACATGTTTGCATATCATTTCCATGCCATTGCATTGCGTATGCCATTGCCTCGGTTTGCGTGCCCGTGTGCACGCATTTCGAGGCACTTCATTTTCATCCACCGGCCTCTTATGTGAGTGTGGCTGAGGCTCTCTCATGTTAGTATAAGTCCATGTTGCATTTTATATGCCATTTTAAGCCATTTGCATTGCGTATGCCATTGCCTTGGTTTGTGTGCCCGTGTGCACGCATTTCGAGGCACTTCTTTTTTTATCCATCGGCCTCTTATGTGAGTGTGGCTGAGGCTCTCTCATGTTAGTATAAGTCCATGTTGCATTCTATATGCCATTTAAGCCATTTGCATTGCGTATGCCATTGCCTCGGTTTGTGTGCCCGTGTGCACGCATTTCGAGGCACTTCTTTTTTCATCCATCGGCCTCTTATGTGAGTGTGGCTGAGGCTCTCTCATGTTAGTATAAGTCCATGTTGCATTCTATATGCCATTTAAGCCATATTGCATTGCGTATGCCATTGCCTCGGTTTGTGTGCCCGTGTGCACGCATTTCGAGGCACTTCTTTTTTCATCCATCGGCTTCTTATGTGAGTGTGGCTGAGGCTCTCTCATGTTAGTATAAGTCCATGTTGCGTTCTATATGCCATTTAAGCCATATTGCATTGCGTATGTCATTGCCTCGGTTTGCGTGCCCGTGTGCACTAGGGGTGGGCAACGGTTTATCCGAACCGCTCAAACCGCCCAATCCGCCCAACCCGCATATAAGTGGGCGGTTTCGCAAACATAATGCGGGCGGATGCGGTTTGAAATATGACAAATTTGCGGTTTGCGGGCGGGTCGCGGTTTAAACCCGCAAACCGCAAAAACCGCCCGCACTTTAATTATTATTATTATTTTTTTTTATATACCAACTTTGTAACTTTTACAGGAGCACCATTATATTCTCTATGACACTAGGATCCTTATTTTTAAGTATTTCTTAACTTTCTTAATGCCGTAGAATTATCAAGTCCTAAACTTAGTTTCTTATATGATTTTCATTGGTGATTCATCCACTTTTTCCTAATAAAATTTTTCTTCTAATGGTCGATAGAACTTATAGTTTGATTATTGATTACTGAACTGGCAATTCTAATTGAGTACAACCTTTAATGCATTGATATACATTTTTTTCATAGCAAAAATGCTAGTGTAGGGTCTCTTTGTTTTGGGTACTTTCATTTAATGCATTGATATTCAATTTTTATTTGTAAACTCATCAAAAAATTGTTATCACAAATATATAAAAAGAATCTGATGCCTAAATTCACTGGAAAAAAAAAACTCGAAAATTAATTTTTAAAGAAAAAAGTGTAAACCGCAAATCGCCCGCAACCGCCCGCACATTTGCAAACCCTATCCGCACAAACCGCAAACGGCACTGCGGGCGGTTGCGGGTTAACTTTTTTCCAAACCGCATAGATGCGGGCGGGTCAAAACCGAACCGCAAACCACACAAAATCGATCCGCGAACACCCCTAGTGTGCACGCATTTCGAGGCACTTCATTTTCATCCACCGGCCTCTTATGTGAGTGTGGCTGAGGCTCTCTCATGTTAGTATAAGTCCATGTTGCATTCTATATGCCATTTAAGCCATATTGCATTGCATATGTCATTGCCTCGGTTTGCGTGCCCGTGTGTACGCATTTCGAGGCACTTTATTTTCATCCACCGGCCTCTTATGTGAGTGTGGCTGAGGCTCTCTCATGTTAGTATAAGTCCACGATTGCATTCTATGTGCCATTTTAGCCATATTGCATTGTGTATGCCATTGCCTCGGTTTGCGTGCCTGTGTGCACGCATTTCGAGGCACTTCATTTTCATCCATCGGCCTCTTATGTGAGTGTGGCTGAGGCTCTCTCATGTTAGTGTAAGCCCATATCATATTTCCATGTCATTTGCATTGCGTATGTCATTTTCTCGGTTTGCGTGCCCGTGTGCACGCATTTCGAGACATCTTATTTTCACAGCATTGTGCATACTAGGTTGTATCTTAGATCGCATTCAGTCATTTTCTCAGTTTGCGTGCCCGTGTGCACGCATTTCGAGGCATCTCATTTTCATAGCATTGTGCATGTTAGGATTGTATCTTAGTTGTATTTCATGCATGTCATGCATACTGCATCGTGTTCGGGATAGGAGTTAGCCCGGGCACGGGAAACGAGGTACGTTTCGTACTCCGAGTGACGGAACGTGTCTCAATTCCCAGTCACCGACACTCCGGATTACCCATGATGGAGTTAGGTTCTTGTTGTGTTTATACGTGCATTCATTCTATATTGAGTTGCACATTTCGACTCCTCTGCCATCATGCATCGATATGCGTGATTGGTGGCACGAGGATCGAGGCATGCATATATCTGTGAAAATACATTGATATGCCCCTTTCCTGCTCTCTGTTGCCGCAAAATGAAGAATCAGTAACTTTTCAGAGTTTGGCACGCTTTCCAAGAAAAATCACAAAACAGAGTCTAATCGGGGCATCCCAGTGGATTTCCGCGCAAGACAACCCGGACATGCATCATCCATCAGAAGCAAGGCAGTCCCTGGCTTGCATGCCAGTTTTATAGTTTTTCTTAGTTAATTTGTTAATTAATTAGGAATTTGTATATTATTTGGATTGTAATATTCTTTTATTCGGGACTGTATATTTATTCGGACCCTCTGTGCGAGGGCACAACTGTAATAAGTGTGCGTGTGTGTGTTGTATGTCTTCCAACCCCACGTCTTTCTCCCTTTTATTTATCCGCTTATGATGGTTAGATTAGGGCATATTTCAATTAGCATACAGTATGACAGCATGTTTGCATCATTCATCTGTTTTGCATGCACCGGGCTCGGCGCATCATACTAACTGCATTGTATTTTCAATTCCAAGATTGAATACATGTTAGCTGTAGCATTCCATATGCCATGTTTAGAATAGCCGAGCCTGCTATAGTTGCATTTTTGCATGTGTTGCATTAGGCATTTCTGTATACTTAGAATCATACATGATTTCTAAGGTAGTTTCTGTTTTGGCTTGGAGTACTCGGTAAGTTTTATGCTTTAGCATCCTTGCATGCGTGTAAGTGACTGCCATGAATAGCATGCGTACCATGAGGCTAAATGCTTATGTGATATATTTGCCTGAATGCCTGTGGGTGAAGGTTGGGTTATTTGGATTGGGACAATTCATCAAATGTTTGTTTTAAGCCCACTAGATAGTGGCAAAACCATCTTTTCTAAGCCCACCTGCGGGTGGCAAAATCTGCATTTTAAGCCTACTTGCGAGTAGCAAACCATCTTTCAAAAACAAACACGAAATGTTTTACTCCAATTCAATCGACTCAGTCTATACTTGTATGCTGTGCGCATCACATAGTAACCTAGGCAAATAACCGGAATAAGGACATACAAAGTTTTCAAAAATAGATATCATGGTTAGTAGAGGCCGATCTTTGATCGGGCGAGCGGGGGTGCTCACGAAGTGAACTTCCCCAATCGTACCCAAGTTTCCGAGCCGAGGCAACTTTGGTGATGACGGACACGTGGCCTTTGGCATCGAGTCAGGGTTTCCTAAATTTCCCATTAAAAAACATTTAGGTGGCGACTCTGTATCTGGCAAAGCAGTCCATGTTTGGCACTTCTTTCAAAATCTGTTTTCTCAAAACGATTTGCCGGATATGGACTCTTTGGTTCAGATTTAGAACTGTGACAAATTTGAGAGTCCTGAGCTGTAGTGACCCCAAAATGAACAGAACGGGAGCTCGATCCTCCCGGGGCGTTCGGGGACGTCTACACCATCGCTCTAACGTTATGACGTTTTTAAAAACGTCGCTAAATTTGTAGAGGCGGCATTTTTAAAAACGCCACTAAATGCGATAAATAATGGTAAAAATGATGTCATCCAATATTTAGCAACGTTTTAAAAACGCCGTGATAGATTTTTTTCTATTTCAAAAATATGACTAAATTAGTATAGGCGGCGTTTTTAGAAACGCCACTATAGCTTCTTCTTTTTTTTGAAATTGTGCTAAATCTATTATATACCTGTAATAAAGCTGAAAAATAACAATAATAAGAATAAAACTTTACAGCTATTTCAATATATTGATTAAATAAACATTACATGATTATTTCTAAACCAAAATCAAACAACAAACACAATCAAAAAATAAAAAGAAAAAATATATCGAACTCCAGATGTATGCAAGAGCGATCAAACTCGGGTTTGTGAAGTTCTCTCTTAATAGCAACATTAACTCTTCAGGCAATACAAAACACTTAAAGGTCAGTAAAAAAATAAACAGTAATAATAATGACAAAAAAAAAACTCTACCCTTAGTATCTATGTACATCCACTCAAGCTATATAAATCAGAATTTAATATATGAACCTTGCTATTCTCCAAAACAAATTTGGATTTTGCTTGTGTCACCAAATCAAGCTTAGCTTTTGCAGTGTAACTTAGTCACTAGGTTCTTCACTGCATCATCCTGAAATTCCAAAGACAAATAAAACACTGAAACTCCATAATAGCCAAAAGGATCATGAAATGATATGTCCATACCACATTTTCTAAACCCTTAAATATGTTCAAAAGTTTAGACCAAAATCAGTGGAACATAAATATACTTGTGCCCAAGGCATAATATAGAGATATATGGTGAATTGTCCAAGCCACATCCACATAAGCAAGCAACGGAGCAAAGCATTATCTAGTGAAAATATTCTAAATGATGGAGAAACCTCTCTTCAGGTAGAAACACTCATGCAAAATACAATCACATGACATGACCAACCAACAGTGCTTAGGATATAATCATAGACATAAACAAGGTTACACAACAATAATGTGATCAATTATTTATTAGAATCAGAATAATATAGCATACTTCAGTTTTTCTTTTCCTTTTTTTCCCTATAATTTGGAAGGTTTGGGAGGAGTTCAGTTCATGCTAATGAAAATAGCTAATAAAAGAAAAAAGTGGGGCGCGGGATTTTAATAACAAACAAACAGGGGGAAAGACTTATGGAAATTCATTTTCTAATTAGTTCTCTTCACTTGTAAACATCAAAATCTCCAGGTCCATATAATATTATCAAATGTCTGAAATATTTCTTGAGGTTCTCACTGCACTCATCCAATGCCTATATTTGGTGAAAAGCAAAAGGAAGAGATCACACAATTCACTTACTACCAAGAGCAAAATTGAGTAGCTGCTCAAAGCTCATCATTTCCATAACAAGGATTGAAAAACATCATCTGATGCCATCATTTATTGAAAGCATCAACACAAAAATCATTTTGACTAAACAATTTCAAAAATTTATTGCCATTAAATTCTAAGAAGAATGAAAACTTTTGCAAATTTATCAACATGAGGAAACAAAGCATTTTGCATCTCCTGTTGGTCTCAAGCATATGATTCTTGGGATCCATGTGACAACATACAAAAGTTAGACAGCCTCACTTATGGCCCCATATAAATGTGCATGAATTCCCAGTAAGTTGAAATAATGAATAAAAGCCTACCTCATATAGAGTGAGATTGCTTCCTCCAGTTATGTTCCAAACTATCCCAGTAGCTCTTTCTATACCAATATCTAATAAAGGTGATTGAATGGCATTCAATGCAGCATCTCTTGCCCTGGTCTTGCCTGCAAAGGAATAAGAAGCCAACAATTTATCAATATAGGCATGCATGTCAAAAAAAAGGTCACGCAAGTAATTAGGGTTTCATACTTCGACCGTAAATAATGGTAATCTCATTTGGCAAGTAGTGGATACAGAGTTGCGAGTTGTCAAAATTCTAAACGACAAGGGAATAATAGATAAAAATCCATGGGCATGGTACTTCTCATCAGTGTTTGTGCTTCTTAATTGCAACTGCTATAATTTTATTTATGCTGTCTAGGTTTTAGAGTTTATGCATATTTTGGTAATTTTTCATTTATTGACCATGGGATGCTAGCCATCAATAAGTATTATTGTAAGTCATGTTTTACATATCTTTGTGTTGTAGGATTTAGGTAGTGAGGCAATTTCCATATGACGAAACTTGAGTCCATTGTCAAGTGCTTGGGGTTGCGTTGTAATGGGTAAGTATGAGTGTCCAAGAGTGCTAGGGTTAAAGAATGGCATAAGAGACTCTGATATTGCTCTGTTATTAAGTACAGTATATCTGCATGAGCATGTTGCATTACTTTATGACATGCTTTTTAAAGTGTACTAACATTGGTCAACTTCTTTCTTGTACCCAAAAAAAATTGGTCTACTTTCCTCATCTTCCTAATTTGATCATGCTATGAGAAAAAACCAGAAATTTCAGACATTAAACAGAAAAATAAAGTTAAAAGCAGAAAAAAAAATAATAGAAAACCAGCAATTCCGAAAATATCATGCAAGTAAGAACTCAATCCTCCCTCTCGTATTAGCCCGTATTAGCTCTATCTTCATTCTTTTCTTGAACCTCCTTTGTTCCTTTCTTGAGATCTATAAAGCATTTGGTAAATAGAAAAAAGTCAGCAAATAAAGATCCACTTAATTTACCAGTTGCAGTTCCTATTCCTATTAGAGATGACCCTGCATTTTCCATGATAGCTCGCATATCTGCAAAGTCAACATTAGCCAAACCTGGGACCTGCAGTTGAAGTAACCTACCACCAATTAGAAAAATAAAACATTTTAAAAATGTAGAAGCTGACAAATGGGAAACCTTTGACAAGAAAACCCCAACATTTGAAAAATATATGAACCCAAGACCATCCTTCAAAGTGGAAAGAGAGAGAGAGGACTCATTGAATGATAATAGCTAATAAACACACATTATACATAACAGCATCCTAGGAAAGCATAATTATGTAATTCTAGCCACCTAAGCAATACTTTTTTCCTTCCATTTTTTTTAAGATGGACACCAACCAGTTTTGATCTATGTTTATTGAGGGTGTCAAAATGAGTAATACTTGTTCTTCATGTTTTAAGTTGATAATCTCTTGTTTCATTATGTTTTAAGTCAGTAAAAAACACATATAATTGTTTTTTATCTTTGAAAAATTATTTATAGTTCCACTACTCTCTTGAGGTTAAGTCATTTGCTTGCACATGCAGATGCAATGGAATAGTCAAGCAGATTACACATCATTACACTGCAGAATAGCCTCTTGGATTCGTATTCAATTAATCATAATAGGTTCATGTACAACAGAGACAATTTTGAGCAGGATATATTCCCAAATCCCAGTCAATACGAAGGAATTTTCATCCAAGAGGGCATATGAAAATTCATAATTGCTGTACTAACCAATGCCTTCACTAGTACTTGAAAAACAATCTGAACAGAACATATGGACCTTCTTTAGTATAAGTAACATCTTTAAGGGTTTAGAAACATAATTATTACTCTTACTAATATATTAATGAGGATTAGGGAACATAATTACTGTGTATGTAATATGGTTCATCATTACTTTGGACTATTAAGGATAGTTATTATGATCTTAGTTTATCAGGTAAAATAATTCATACGAAATCGTGTTATTGGGATATTAAGCATAGATATCAAAATATCTGATAAATCTGACTCTGAGATGGACACCATCTAGAGCTTTATAACATGAACACAAGCAACAATTACACCACCAACAACAACAATGGGTAAATCTTATAATAGAGTGAGTTAATGAGAAGCAAATAGATAAAAATTGGATAGATACCAATACAGGGGATTCAATTATTATACAACCATATCTGATTAGACAGAGCACAAGGAGCATAAAAATGACAGAAATGTTGTTGGTTCACTAATGAAAAGAGGGTAAAATTCTAAATTCTAATATATTTTCCCTCTCTCTATCTTACATACCATTTTGGAATTGAAGCTAACTAGTTGACCCTTTAATGTTTGGAAACAAAATCCAATTGATAACAGTGTATTAATATTTGTCCAATATAATTGATATTTTGCTATGCCTACAGTTTTTTATTCTTGAGGGATAACAGTATAAACAATTTATGAGAACAGAATTTTGGGAAATCTTGGTCACTTACACAAAAGCACATGATAAATATGGAGTCCATTATAAGATTTTCCTTAATCTCAGCATTTAGATTTTCTGCATTCTGCAACATATTTTTAGCACACTGCTGTTGATTTTTAGCACTTGTTTTATGAGGGAAATTTCTTTCCTGTTTACATTAGAACCTCAAAATTGCAGTACTAAATGATAGGGATTTCATCTTAAATGGAAAAAATGCATTAACCAAGAAACTAAGCCAAATTTAGAAGAAAATAATAATAATGATGACCACAGATTTGATGAACTTTTACATTCAATAGATGATGGCATAATCAGAGGTATATTACAAACTTACAATTCTTGTCATCCACAAATTTCCATGTCAGGCTCTGTAAAAAGAGCAGCAAATGATTGCAGCATTTTCCGACTTAAGATATATGACCCCACCTAACACTAATTATAGACTCGACAAGGCAACAAAATCATACAATCCTAGTTTCCAACAAGTGAATTAGGCAGTATGAGTCTGAGTATGAGGAGCATAAAGTTTTGAAGACCTTACTCGAATGAAATCGGTGAGGACGCATGAAGGCAGGATCTTGGGCGGCTTGTAAAACGTGAGCTGGACCAACTCCCTCATCTTGTCAGGGGTCTGCGGCAACAATATGGTAGAAGCCTCATCTATACTCTTGACTATTAGTAAAAGTCTAAACAATCTTAAATAGATTCTTAAAATAAAAAATAAAGAACTCAGATAAACTCTATCAAACATAGACATACATGTGACGACGTCGGTCCATAAAGGTCTCAGGGTGGTCTGAGTAAGCACAGGATATGAAGGAGATGGTTTCGCCGAGAAAATGTCATCCAAGAGTGCCTAAAGGAAGATTAGCGATCTTCTACAACTCCTCCTCTTCTACAATTTGAGTACCTGTTGCAACTGTGATTAAAGCAGTGTAAAACATCCCAATAATGAGCAAGCATAAAAAAAATCATACTGCATGTTCCACCCCTTACTAACTAATCTGACAAACTTAAACTCTCAAAACCTGACCCTCCATGCGATTACTGGAAATTCCTAGGAAAATAATAAATTAAATTTCAACTCTTAACTCCTACAATTCATGTTCTTTTTGTTTCAACAAGCAAAAAAACTCCATGATTTAAAAAATAATAATAAAATAATTTCAAATCAGCCAAAACTTGTTGGCTGCTAGATTCTTGGCTATTTGGGAGCCAAAATCGTGAGAAACCTAACATCATATTTTAATAAATTTTGTTTCCTATATTTCCTTCTAACAAAGCAGAGCAATAATTTAAATTCAATCCTAGTTTCTTTACATCTACATTTTCTCAGCAACCAACAAACAAAGACTGCATAAGTATAAAAATGCTCTCAAAAGACAGGACTCTCACCATAGGATGCCCCTGTGTAGTCTTGAGAAGAGAAAGTCGAAGCTGAAATAGAAACAACCAAATCATTAAAAAAATGATACGACAGATCTCCAAAGTACACCAAAACAAACCAAATCATTAAAAAATGATACCAGAGATCTCCAATGATACCACTTGCCTCTGGTCTCATACCACACAAGAAACAGAAATGAACACCACATTTAACCTCTTAAAAGAAACAGAAGGCATGAAAAACAAAAGTAAAAACAAAAACACAACTCTCTCTCTCTCTCTCTCTCTCTCTCTCTCTCTCTCTCTCTCTTATTCTTTCTCTCTTCAAGCATTTTTTTGTTCAGCAGCTGAAACAACAAATATATAAATATACAAATCTTGGATATGTGGATATACATATATATATATATATATATATATACATAGAGAGAGAGAGAGAGAGAACAGAAACATAAAACTTGACCATTGTTGTTGGTGAGATTTATAGAATTCAAGAAACAAAGAGGGAAAATCAAGAACACTACAGCCTCTTCTTCATCACTTTCTCACACACACATACACAAACATATACAGAAGTTGATGAAAAGAGGTTTTTACTGAAAACGGAAGGATTTGAAGGAGCTTACCAACATATCTGATTCGAAACCCCCATATTTGGATCAGGTGTTCTTTGAAACCTTTAGATCTGGCTTTAATTAGTTCGAAATCCTTCAGATCTCGTCTCTTGTTCTTTTCTTCAATGAGCACCACCACCGCCATCCTCTTCTACCACTGTAGCTATCGATCTGAGGTGATAATGAGCAGATAGCAGCGACGGTAAGTATGGATGAGATCGACAGAGGAGAGAGAGAGAGAGAGAGAGAGAGAGAGAGAGAGAGATGAGTCTGGTGACAGAAAAGAGTGAAAATGAGTGAGAGAGAAAAAAAAATGAAATCGAAATCAAAATCACTGAGCTTGATGCAGATCGACTTGATGCAGATAGGTTTACCTCTCGGTAAATGAAATCGATTCTGAAGCTTGATGTAGATAGGTTTACCTCTCAGTGATTTCTATGTAAATGGAATAGGTAAACAAATTAAATCACCGAGCTGATTCCAATCGATTCCTATTCTGAAATCACTCTGAGATTTAAGGGATCACCGAGCTGAAGCGAGAGAGTGAGCGAGAGATTCGAGGCATCTTCTTTCTGAGATTGAAGAGTAAAGAATGAGAGTCTCAAGAGGGAGGGAAAGGGTGTGAGAGATTATAACACATTTCGGAGGCGTTTTCTATCAACTAAACGGTGCCGTTTTGATTAGCACAAAAGGCGACGTTTATAAAACGCCGTTAAATATTAAAAAAGATGACGTTTAAGAAAACGCCATTATATAAACGCCGTTAAAACGAACATTTCCCGTAGTGGGTGAAGTGTGCGCTCGAGCGGTCGTCGCGGCTCTATTTCCTATAAAGTGCGTCGTTTGCTATTTTTAAGTTTGAAGCCGTCCAAAATCTTAAAGAAAAAGAAAAGACAAAGTGTTTTCTAATGGAGACTGTTTTATATGAGTTTCCTTGGTGTATAGAAAGTGATCGATTGATCAACAAACTACAGATTGTCTAACATCAAGGGTTGTTCTTATTATTTCGTCCACAAAAGAGAGAGGCGCTCTTTGGTGGATTCCGAAAAATTTGAGCTTAAAGTTTTGGTAGATTCTGGAGTAGCTAATTATCGTAGATTCGACATCAACGTTGTGAATTTAACGTTGGGTGAGACAATTTCGAAGTGAAAACGGTAATGAAAGAGGCACATTTGCGTCGGTTCAATTCGGGCGTGGATTCATTAGGTAATTAAGTACCACTTGTGTAATTCCTTTTTATTTTAGTGTATTGTTTTGTGACTTTTGTCCATAATTTTTTTATCATAATTAGAAGTGCTTCAATTATAATTTTTCACATTAAATCATTATGTCAATTTATTTTTAATTATTTGGTTAAAATTAATATTCATATTTTAAAATTAAAATATAATCACAAATCAAATCTCAAAAATTTGTGTTGTGTTTTGTTGTGATTTCAAAATGTGATTCAACGTGGTAGTTTGAGTATGGTGTTTGGATGGAGCTGTGAAATTAATTTTCTACAGCTCTACAAAGCGTTTTGTCTGTTCTGTCAAAACCGAGCACGTGTTTTAATTTTTTTTTTCAAAACGGGACGTTCAGCTGGTTGACCGGAATAGTGATTTTTTTTTTTTACAATTTTTTTTTTCAATTGATATATAATCGAAAAAAATATTTTCTGAAATTTTTAAAAAATTTTATGTGCTTTAAAATAATTTTGAGTTGTATGAATTGTAAATTTTTGTATCAAATTTTAAATGTCACATCAACAATTTCCACTCAAATTAAAATTCTTTTCAAAATTATTTTCAAAACTCTTTACCAAATAAATTTTTTACACTCAAATCATAATTTCACAACACACAAACTCAAAATATAACTCATACTCTTAAATTATATTTATAAAATTCTACCAAATGCTACCTTATTTTTTCACATTTCTTGACATATACCCCCAACAAAAATAAGAGAGAGAGAGAGAGAGAGAGAAAAAAAAGAAGAAGGAAGGTAGGTAGGTGGACAAACAGGCACATTGTCACATGCATCGTAGACAAACAAACAAGACTTGCTCTGATCTTGACTACATCACTATTCATTCTCTTTTTGGGCAAAGGTTAAAGTGACTTTTCACTGATGCTTTATTATTTAGATTCCCCAAAACCGGCACATGATCACATGCAAGCAACCACATTTTCAACACTGTCACGTACCCAAGCAGAACAGTGCAATGACTTATAAACTATATAAAAATAAACTCTCACAAGTAGTACCACATTTTTTATATGTAGGAGTGTTTTGAATTGATGATTAAAAATTATTTTTTTATTTTTTATTTTTTGTGAGAAATAAAAATAGGTTAAAAATTAAAAAGTGATTTTTAATCTATTTTTTAAAATAAGCCATAGAAAAAATAAACAAAATGGCCAAACTAAAAATTTTGGACAATGGTTTATATAGGAAAAATTATATGGTACTTTTGGGTTACATATGGTGTTATATTTTATTAGTTTAACAAGTATTTAAAATGATCTAAGTATATATGTTATTGTACTTTTTATAAAAAAAATATATAAATAAATAAATAAGTAATATGATACAAATAATTACACTTATCTAAATAAATAACTTTAAATAAGTGATGTAAAACCCCTCTAACTTAAATTTTCCACACCAGACAATGGGGGTGTTTGGTAGGGCTTTTTTGAGCCAACTTATGGCTTTTGGCTTTTAAAAAGTTATTTTGGACTGTTTGGTTAAATTTATTTTAAACAGCTTCTGATTCTAATAACTTATTTTAAGTCAAAAAAGCTGATTCTGAGAAGCTGTTCACCCCTTGCTTCTGATTATCAACTTCTGTTGTGAACATATTAATTCACGGTTATACTCTTAGATTTTTTTTATTTTTTATTTTTTTAAAAATAGAAAAAGACACAAATGGACTATAAAATATTATTATTATTTTTTATGAGAAATGTAAACAAATAGTGAATAATAAAAAATAAAAGTTAATTGAAAAAGCTACTTCACAGCTTATTTAACAAACACTACTCAGCAACTTAAATCTATAATCTAACAGCTATACCAAACAGATTAACAGCTTCTGATTAAAGTCATAATCTATAATCTGTTAAATTATAATCTATAATCTGTTTTAACACCTACACCAAACAACACCAATAAGATAGCAACATATATAGTGTGGAGCTTTTCTTTACAACTATCAAATAATTTCTCCTTATATAATT
Organism: Camellia sinensis; assembly: GCF_055761805.1. Classification (NCBI taxonomy): domain Eukaryota; kingdom Viridiplantae; phylum Streptophyta; class Magnoliopsida; order Ericales; family Theaceae; genus Camellia; species Camellia sinensis. Next base: position 40,781 of record NW_028128998.1, on the reverse strand, counting down.
ACGTTTTGACCGGTCAAAGAAACAATAAATATTAAAAAAAGTTTATTAAAATATTTTTTTAAGTGTATTCCAATGAGTCAATAAGATACTCTTATATTTTAATAAATTATATTATTTTAAATATTTGATCTATTAAATCTTAATTTTTATATTTAAAATATTTTATAGACAATTTTACTTTTATAAATATTTTTTGAAACCTTAACAATTTGATGATGTGAATATTTGTATTAAATAAATTTGACAGTGTGAATGTTCACATCATGAAACATTGATGTGAATATTTACATGGTCAATATGAACATTAATGCACTTCACCATATTATTATTAGAGATATTTTGATAGCTATATCATTCATAAGACTTATTAAAATATAAAAAATAATTTGAATTAAGCGAAACATAAGTGAAAAGGGATTTATAAATAAATACTCCAAATATTAATATCATTAAATTATATTATTTTTTTGGTAAATTAAAATTATATACTTTGTTTACCATTGACTTTATTCTATATTGATGGTCTGTTTGTTTCGGTATATATATATATACACTACTAAAAAAAATACTTTTTGCGACCGCCATAAACCGTCGCAAATAATAAAAAACAGTCGCAAAAGACTTTTTGCGACGGCCCATGCGACGGCGGCAAATGGGGGTCGCGAATATGGGGGTGGAAAATACTTTTTGCGATGGCAAAACAACGGTCGCAAATTATTTGCGACCACCTAAACTACTTATGGCGACCCCTATTTTGCCGTCGCAAAAAACAAAGAAAAATACTAACATGATCTTTGGCGACCATCTTGTTACCGTCGCAAAAAATTAAAAATAAAAATAAAAATTAATAAATAAATAAACAAATTGTGAAACATTAAAGCCCTTTTACCTATCCAGCTGTTTATCAAACAAATTAGACAAATCAAACCCACAGCTAACCTCTAGATATTCTTACTATTTTCTTCAAATATTAAAGCTTGAACAAAATAAAAACAAAAAATGTCACAATTAAACAATTACTTTTAATATGTGAAACTTTTTTTCATCATATTCCAGTTGGGGTAATATCTGTCAAAACACTTCCAGTATACAATACTACTAATAGAACTTATAAAAGGCGTGTCAATGAAGCACAAGCATTTTAAAGCCCAAATGATGAACTAAAGGTTTAAGATCTAACACGAGGCCTTTCAAGGACTGGGAACATCATTGTGAGAAGACATAAAAATGCAATCAAGTAAAGACAACCAAACATGCAGAACTAAGCTTCTTATGGAGCTCATCCAATTCCGATTGATAGCATGAGAAACCACATGTTTTAACAGCATTAAAATCCACAAGCAAAAATAAAGGTGAATAACCAGTAGCAACAATAATTCTTTGTTCTCACATGATAAAAAAATCTTATTCCAATCTCTAATCAGAGTAAGAGGGGAAGGGGAATGGAGGCAGGATAAGACAAATCATTGCTTACTTCTAATATCCATACTACCCTTGTTTTTTACCGGTCATACCTGCAACCACCTGCAAAGATGCAATCCGAATAATCAAATTAGTTAAAATTACCCGTGCACAAAATTCTTCCATCAGGTACATATATATTTGAAGTAGTACATAAAATGCCCGTAACGTAAAAAATCACTTTCGAAATGTTGAAATGCAAAAAAAAAAAACCTTAGGGGTAAAGTACATGGTTTTTATAGGGGAAGAATCCTAGTAATTTTTCTAGGCAAGACATCAAAAAGGAGCCCAAAACTCCACTTATCAAGGTCTAGAGAAAGCAGCCGGGAAGCACTAGGGTCTACAAAAGGCAGCTATTGGAAGATGCCTAGTGATTACAATAACATCCTAATCTCATCATACCAGCACCAAATATAATATAAGGCCCACCATTTGATAAGTCATACAGTTAATTAAATTACTAAGAAACATCAGATGGAAGGACTGGAATACTGGCACCATTTGTTCACTACTCTTGAATTTCAAATCCTCAAAACAATTTTGATATCCAAATTAAAAATTCAAAATCCACTATCGAATTCAATGTATTTCTGCTGATGCATGTGGATTTAAACATGTTGCCAGACAGAGTTAATGGCATATCTATAAGCTATTCTGATTATTTCTGTTGTCAAAGGAAAACCTGCGACATTCCTTTGTACTGTGATTGTACAGTATTGATTGAAGGGCAGTGCAGTCCATAAAAGAAAATCAAAGATAGGACATGTTTATATATATAGTTCCAGCACATGATTAGAGAGAAAATCACAGTATATACGCATAATATGTATATAAAAATCACAGTTTATATATATAGTTCCAGCACATGTTTATATATATAGTTCACAGTTTATATATATAGTTCACAGTTTAGAGAGAAAATCACAGTTTATATATATAGTTCCAGCACATGTTTATATATATAGTTCCGACATTCCTTTGTACTGTGATTGTCCCAGCCCCAGCCCCAGAAACAGAACCAGCCTCATCATGATTAGAGAGAATTCAGTTAAACATTGCACAAGGAATACCAAAAGCACATGTTTATATATATAGTTCCAGCACATGTTTATATATATAGTTCTGCGCTCTTCATTGCAGTAGAGGTGTTTATTGAGTGAACATGGGACCTGTAACTTTGTTTATTCCAGCACATGTTTATATATATAGTTCTGCGCTCTTCATTGCAGTAGAGGTGTTATATTTGGGTAATCTAATTGGTAGTTCAATAAAAACTGATGCTTCTACTTTTTCTATATTGGTTTTATAATGTTCTAGAAATTCATGTGTTTCATTCAATATCAAGTTGGTGGATAGCTAGGTTCTTAATCATTTGAAGCCATATAATTAATAAATGACATAATGTACCTGTTCTTTCGCGTAGGGCATGAAAAATTGAGTATTTGTGCTGCATACATTCTCTTCATACACAGCAAATATCACAAATACATGCATGGGGAAATATAGTGATATCCTTCAAGAACTTCATACACAGCAAATATCATAAATACATGCAGAAATATAGTAGAGTGGCATACCTATTCATTTTCTTTTGAAGCTTGCTGCCCACTAGATGCATCTGACACCTACAATATGTTAGTATAATGTGTTAATAATTTCCATATGTATATATGCAAATTGATAAAACGTAAAATTCGTCAATTTGTAAGTATTGCACCTCTCTCAAGCTCATACTCCCAGCCATACCCTGTGACTCTAAGAACAAAACACGTGCCGTTAGGTTCTTGATCATCGTAGTGAACCTAGACTCAACGTCTTGTGTCACACGCTGTGTGATCTCATCAATAAATGAAGGGGCTGCTAATGATCTTAGATTCAACCTGTTCAATAATTTTTCCAGAAGATAGATCATTGATGCAATACATTGAGAAGCCACCATGGCCTAATGTAATATTGCTTTTGATCATATTACTTTCGTCATAAATTAGTTTATTTTTTTTATTTTGTTTCCCCCCAATGTGGTTATCCCTTGCGATGAGTTGGAATAACATCTGTAAAGTTTCTAATGTGACACCCAAGGCATGTGATGCTCTTTTATTTGTAACGAAAATATGGGCAGTATGCACCAAGAGCATGCAATTACAATCAGGCTAGCTTGAGGTGTCTTATTTTGTCCATTTTTCATTTAGATTTTCAAAACATAATGAGGAAGTTGTGCATTCGTGGGATTTTGTTTAGGAGTGTAGGGGCATTTGTTAATAAGATTTTAGACGCTTAGGGTATGCGAAGTTTCATACAATGCACAACTCTACTCAACTCCTCTTGGCAATACCTCAATCAAACTACTCATGTTAGACCCAATGACAGTCTACTGTCTACGCTACCATTGTAGATGAATAAAGTTAGTAGATTGTGATGTTTGAATTATTTTGATCCAGAATTGAGAATATAAAGCCAAGAAGAGAACAAAATGAAACAAACAAACAGACTACCATAAACAGCATCCAAATCAAGCGAAAAAAAAAAGAAAAAGGCAGTTTGGTGTTGCTTTCTAGTACAATTGTTAATACAACTTCCCAGAATTAGGTCACTCACTCTAAAGATAATCTGCATGGATATTAGCTTTCAAATAATAGCATCCACATTCATTTCTTAAACCTTCTAGCTAATTAACAAAACAATGAACATTAAAAAAATAAAAAATAAAATTTAAAAATTAATCTAAATTGGAAGGATCTGAAACAGCTAACATATTTCATAATAGGCCACTTGTCTCTTTCCTCATGACATTAAAAAAACAACTCCAAGTTACATAAGTAAGAGTAAATGCATAAGTAAGAGTTTAAATGCATAATAGGCCACTTGTCTCTTTCCCCTTTTAAAAATTTGCATAAGTAAGAGTTTAAATGCCTCACTTTGACTAGAAATCTGCATGGTTATTAGCTCTCGAATAGGTTAAAAATGGACAAACGATTACTATACTTTTGGGAGAAAAATTGTTGCCTCAAAAATAAATAGGAGGATTTATTAGAAAACCCTTTTTCAAATACTTGTATCTCAATTAATTCATAACATATTCTTATATTGCAATAAGTCCTATCATTTGGATATTTGATTAAACAAATCTTAATTATCATATTTAAGGTATATTATAGACAATTTTATCTTTACAAATTTTTTTTGAATTTTTAGCAACTTGATAATGTAAACATTCATATATATTTTTTTAAAGATTTGATGTGAACATTCATATTTAACAGTGTGAATATTCATATCATGAAACATTCACCATTAATGCGAATATTATTAAGGGTATTTTGGTAATTATATCACCCATAAAACTTATTGAAACATAAAAAAATATTTTAAACTAAGTAGAATATAAGTAGATGAAGAGAGATTTATGAATAAGTAGAATATAATATAAACTTGATTTGGTACGGATTACACATTCCATGTTTTGAAACATTTCTAGATATTTTTCTATGAGTACATAAACTGATACATACAGATGAAATTTGCAAAACTTATTTTACAAACTATAAGGCTAGTATGTTATTTTAGTGGGTTTCATTTCAAAATCAAATTTTGTCATTGAATGTCACCATATGTGGTTAAGATTGTGAGGTATTGAATTATATAATTTCAATATACATAAATCTCAAACACCTGATTTAATAGTTGAAAGTGGATTGAGACAGAAGAATCAAGGGATTTAAGGACACAAAATCATGTGCCCACAAAATTTATCATTCTTCTACATGCACAGAATCCGATTCGATTCAGTGAGAGAATTGTGTTAGGTTGCATGATCAAATTCAGTACATTTAGAATTTTCCCAAGATTTATCACAAAAGGTCATCTAATTTTTGGGCCTTTGCATCTATTGCCAAGAAATTAAAGAGGGTTTAAGTTGATTAGAGTATAAGCTAGATTTGTCTACATTAATGCAGGTGTCAATAAACTTGGATGCAAATGGTGAATGCCAAGAATGTTCAGTGAAGTCATTGAATGAATGGAAAAAAGCATCAGATTTCCCAGTGATAAATCAAGACTACTCAGGTGCCAAAAACACATACATTTATGCAGCAACGACCTCTGGTTCAAGCCAAGCATTGCCACATTTCCCATTCGACACAGTGCTGAAACTAAACACTTTGAACAAGTCAATCCCCAAAACCCCCCAAGTTATGTTTTCAAACAAGATTTCGAAGTTACAGTCGCATTTTGAAAACACGACTTCGTAAAATAGAACATAGATTTGAAATATAAGTTTTAAACTGCTTGGATTTGAAAATTTTCTCTTAAAAATGTTAGGTAAAAAACACTAAGGAGCATAGTTTATCTTGAAATCTTAGAGCAGCCATGAACTTTGAAAGTTTTCATCAAACTTGGACTTGAAAACTAACATTAGTGCCCCATGGCTTATCTCATAAGCACGCTTCTAAGTGAGAACGTCTATCCTAACAATGCTTGCTCACAAAACTAATTTAATCACAATCAATCAATCCAATCATGCTAAAACTAATTTAAAATCCTACAACTCAGTTATAGATAGTGAGAAAACACGCATCGATTAGTTTGAAATGAAGGCATTGAGGTCGTTGTCTAACGTTAAATCAATGAAATAACTGTCAACATTAAGTCTCTCAGAAGTCCTTATATGCTAGCTGAGTTAGGTTTGGGCTTGACCTGTAATAACAGAAACGAGAGTTAAAAAAATATTAGATCTAGAATTTTTTCTTTCCTAAATAGAACATGTCTGATTGATATTCAAAGCACATGTAGCAGCCATGAAATGAACAGCATATTCAACAATTTTGCAGAGAGAAGTAATTTGAACAATTCAAGCGATGAAGTGTTTCCAGTAAGGAGCTTCCAAATTACTTACATGTCTTACTTACAATGAGTGGCACTAATGAGATCCAGGCAAGCGTGTACCAGCCTACACAAGTTTTAGAAGATAAAAATTATGATTTTATATAATCATGAAAGACTAAAAGTGAATTTAGTCTGATATCATCAAACAGAAACAGAGATGTTTGCTTACTGTAAACATTCAGCAGCAGTAAGATGACAGCAAAAACCCACAGTGGGAAACTGCAAAATCAACCCAAATTTAAAAAAAAAAAAAAAAATCATTAGCATATAAGTGTCTTGGTAGATTCATTAAATGATATTCCCAAAGCCAGTGAGGAATATAGTTGACAATATTGAAAGAAGAAATGATGAAGTTACCTTATTCCCACCACCACCTTGAAGTCATCTTCCATGGATCTCTTAATATATTTGTGGAAATTAAATTTGGTATTTGGAGCAAAATGTGCCTACATACATATATTTATCAGACTTAATCTGTTGGGACATACCAGAATTGGTCATGCATATAATTAACATTTTAAAAAGGACTTTAGGCCCTGTTTGGAGTTGCTTCTAGGGGTGTTCATGTTAAGTATCAAATGATTGATGTGTTGTACTTGAATTTGATAGTGGATTTATTATATTGTTCAATTTAAATCGAACATGTCAATCATTTGAGATTCAACTTGAAAATCCTGGGGAAATGAAGAAGCCCACTTACGTTGATAAACCCATTGCGCATAGTTATATATTCCACCTTTGACACCGAACCAAAGAATTGCCTGAAGAATGCAACCTGGAATAAAAAATTATAATCCCATATCATGCTTTGAAATTAGACAATGTGCTATGATATTTTGAACAATTCATAATTACTCTGAGTTATAATCTTACAATCCATCTGATCCCAGGAGTTCTGGAAAATCTAGTATGACGTCTCACAAATGAAGTCTGATGACTAAACCTAAATCTTGCTGGATCTGTTTAAGAAAAAAAAAAAAAACTCATCAATAATATTACAAAATCCGAAAAAATTACTAAAAAATAAAAGGAAAATGTTTGGGACCACTTTTGGAGATGATGCCCACATCCCCAAAGTGATCACAGCCCTCCATGTATGTGTGAGGTTCATTCATACATCATGAGTAGTTCAGATTTATGGAGGTCTTGTGGGAGTGGGAATCTTAATCATTGCTCAAAATAAAATATGTGAATTACATTTGTTCCAAGTGTAGCACAACAAATTACACACTTCATTTTCAGGCAATTTTTCAAACTATTTTTTGGGAGCCCAACAATTAACATTAATCAGCCCCTGGAGATTTCGGTCCATAATGTTGCCATTAAGCTGGGCCGTTAAGCTGGCCCTATTTGAAATTTACGAAGGCCCAAACTTAGGCCCAATCTTCATATATAAAAAATAATTAAATGAGAACTGAGAACAGGAAGGAATTACCATTGGTGAATTGATATTCCAAAGACGACGTATCTGATTCCCAACCCTTCCATTTCTTCATCTGGTGAATAAATAATAAATAATAAATAAACTTGATAAACATAGCTGCATCCAAATAGCCTGATATGTAGATTGGAATTTTAAATTGAAGAATGTCTTCACACCTTACACCATTCGAAGTCAAGACCTTTGGTAGATGAAAAAGCTACCCCAGAAAATGAATAGCGGTCCACAATGAGGGTGGTTCCACTTCTCAACTTAGACTCCATTAATGATCTGCAAATACATTGTAGATGATCATGTACAATACAACCTTCACATTTCAAATATTTGCTTGTGTGAACGTCTAAAGTACCAATCGCTAACAGATTACATAGTAGAACATTTGGGGATTATAAATCCAACATTCTAATAACTTTACTGTCAGATGGATCTGTTAATATGAAAGAAAAAAAATGGGACCATTAGACAAACAAAGAGCATAATAACTAAATGATTTCGAAAGTTACAACATCATATTGCGTAGGAGGCAGAGCCCTTGCCCTGCAAATCTGAAAAAGTTCTGTAGACAGCTCCTGCAAAAGGCTTCACTAGTTGGCGATGCTCACAGAATCACTAATATGACTCAAAACAGGTACATGAGAATCTACTAAAAGTGAAACACGTAGCTCAAAAACCGTGTCAATATATTAGTATTAGATTTTGAAAAATGATTGGACCTAATATAAATCGTATAAGGTAACCCTGTGGAAAGATATGATCAACCAAATGGATGTATCCGAACCCGTCATATCTGCAGATCAAACTAAGCCAGAATCAGTGCCACATGACAACAATGTTTTGGATGACATCTGCAAGACTGATGCTTGCAGTTTTTCTTTACTAGAGTAAAAGTCACAAAATAAAATTTAATCTGTCCCCAAATCCAGACCTTTTTTCAGCAAAATGACAACATAATGTTTAACACTAATGTCGGAGTTGAGCATAAAGAAACATTTAGCACTTCATACACAGCTATTTATTAATTTTAAGCTACTTTCATATGTAGAACAATACAAATGACTGAAAAATTGATGATTACCTACAAATGCAGAAAAACAAAAATTAATTCCCATCCAAAAAATGCAAAAAATGAGAGGATCAACTGAACTGACATGAGATCCCAAATAGCCATTTACAATTCATGATCCACAGCTCCACCGCAACGTATTATCCTTTTGGGAGTCCAATTAAAACACCAAGGCAAGGCAGTGTTAAATACTAGAAGAGAAAACAAACAAACCAACAGCAGAGTTGAATAGAAAACCAAAAAAATAGTCCCTTACATGCTGAAAAAGCTGACTGATAACACACTGAAAACGCTCTTGCACCATTGGGGGCGGTCCTTGTCCATGTCCTTGCGCATAGGCATAGTCATAGGCTGGAAAGTATGGAGAAGAAGGGATTTGCAAATCATCCCTAAACAACAACCAAATTCAATTGTAAGGCAATAATCAAGACAAATAGAAACACTCAAGTGAATAAAAAAATTAACAACAACGGCAAAATCTAAACACAATCTAAAGGAATTCAATTGCAATCCTATAATTTTCATTCTCTGCATGAGGAATATAAATAAATCTGTAAATGGAATTATAAACATGACATCCAAAACTAAATATAGAGAAAGAACACTGACATCTAAAATGATAATTAGATGAATATACTCAGATCCTCAATCATTCACATGTAAAACAAATTCCAATAGGTTTGGATGGTAACAGCCTTATACATGCCATCAACACATGTACATGTCGTGTTTTTACTTGTTAAATTTCTATCATAACGATAGAACACAACACTACTTACAAATCAGAAGCAAGAGCATCACCTCCAGGACTATCAATTCGGATGATAACAGCCTTATATCTTTTTGACTCTGGAATAAAAGATCAGCATTAGCTGGGGAAGGAGCACAATTATAGACAAAGGAAAAGCTAACTGAACACAGAAAAGTAATTAACTCAGTGAGCAGTAAAATATAGTTGGTAATGCCATAGCAATTCCTTAATCTATAAATCCAGTTCATCATTTAAATTCATGTCTTTCTTTATTTTGTTATTATTATTATTTATTTATTTTTAAGGTCTCATGCATCTTGAATCCAGCATCAGTGTTGCAATCTTGCAACTACGTTTATTTTTCAATTCCGTCTTCATAATTAGGATTTGCAATTTAACTTGGAACTCAAGATTGAGTATTTCTTTCTCTTTATTCATCAGATTAAAACATCAGACCGTTTCCATTCAATAGGTCTCCAGGTACTCAAACATTTTCGTGCAATTGATACTTCACTTACAAGATGGTGATCCTTTCATTTAATGAATTATTTGAAAATCACTTTGTCATATTACACAAACACTGCAGTCACCAATAGATGAAATTGAAATGAAAAAAAAGGAACCTGAGTGAGTTGGGAGACGAAAGAGTCGTGATTGTGAACATCAGAAGTGAAGGAGCAATGATCGATGCTACTAGAAGCGGAAAACAAGAGGCTGAAGTTGGATGCGACGGTGAAGATGACGAAATCGAATGATCTCTACTGGTTCTGATCATCAAACCTTAGTAGCTCCGGCATTGTTGTCTGCTGCTTCTCATCACAATCTTAGAGAGAGAGAGAGAGAGAGAGAGAGAGAGAGATGTGTTTGTGAATCGTCGGGAAAGTGAAAGTGAAAAGGGGGTTAGGGCATAGGTATAATAAGAAAGGGGCAAAATAAATAAAAGAAAGACTCAGATGTTGTTGTAAATATTATTTTTTGCGACCGTTAAATAGTCAGTCGCAAAAAATTAGTCGCAACAAGTCACTTTTCTAGTAGTGATATATATATATATATATATATATTTATATAAAAATATTATCCATATTTTTTTATGTTTGGTATGATTGAAAATGATTCCGAGATCAATTGAAAATAAATTTATTTAAAAATAAAATATTTATTTATTTATTATTTGATAGGATATTTTCTACTTCAAAGAGTACATATTTTTAGACTAAAATTTTATTGCTATCACCACATTACCACAATTAGGGTTGGTTTGACATGAACTATATAATTCATCTTTTTATCTTTTTATCTTTTTTTCATCACATCACCTCTCTACTTTTCTGCACATCTTTTCGTAAAAAGATAAAAAGTACACTTTTTTAGGACACCTCAAACCAACCCTTAATATAACCAATGACACATTAATTTTAAGATCGCAATCAAACATCAAAAAAAAATTCTTAAAAAATATTTTTGATTAAAACATATATTGAGCTGAAATAAATGACTGGAAATTTCAAAGGATACCCATGTTGTTTTCCTAGAAAAAAATTTAAAAAAATATATTTTAAAATTTATGGAGTGCCAAATCCCAAAATTATGGCGCTATTTAGCAAAGAGGTTTGGGGTTATTTTAGTCACAAAAGATAAAATAAATTATTTTAGTCATAGCAAATAAAATATCACATTCAACCTATAATCATTATATTTTTTTTTTAAAAAAGAGTTAAAAAAAATTAAAAAGCCAAAGAGAGAGAGAGAGAAGGGGGGAGTGAGTGAGTGATGTCAGTGACGCGGAGTAGGTAGATTTTGAAAATCCACCACAGACAACAACAAAAAAAAAAAAAAAAAAATTGATTTTTAAATTATCTTAAATAAAAACAAAAGTTAGAAAAGATTCTTCAAGACTATAGTTCGGAAAGAATGGTTGGATTGGGTTTGAGTCTATTTTTAGTTCAGATTAAAATAGTTAAAAAAATTAAAAAATCAACTTATTTTTCAAACGAAAATGTTTGGTTTAATTTTTTAAATTATTGTTCTCATTTATTTTTATTAATTAGTTTTTAATATTTTAATTAATTTTTTTTCTGTTTTTTAGATACACCTAATCGTGATATATCTAAAAAGGAAAATAAATTGACTAAAAATATTTAAAAAATACTAAAAACAAATGAAAATTCAAATAAAAACCTGTATGCTTTTTTGTTCCGATTTTTGTTTGTTTCTAGTAATTTTTTTTGATTTGTTCTTAGATGAATTTAATTTTGATGTATTTAAAAAAAACCTAAAATATGATTTAAAAAAGAGAGATTTACTTATAATCTCATTTAGAGGACTTATAACCCAACAAGTCCATAAAATTTTCATGTATTCCATCTGGTCCCATATATTTAGACTTGTATCTCAAGAGGTCCTTTTTTTCCTTGTTTATAATATTTAATAGTAAGTATTACACACAATTATAATCTTCTTATTTCCGTTTTCTATTTTGACTGTTTTGAAATTAGTGGAATAGGTTTCTTTAAAAACTAAATATATATTATTAAATTGTAATATTGACAAGAAAACATGGTTGGAAAATAATCTTACAGCACAAAGAAACTTTGGTAGCCTCTCAAATTATAGTTTCACCCATTGATTTGAGTGTGATGTTTGTTTTGAGCTTTCAAATCATAATTCTACACTTATTTCTCAAAACTCAATTCAAAACATAATCATTACTTTTCAAAACTCATAACCAAACACATAATTCAAAACTCTTTTCAAAACTTAATTCAAATTAATATTTTAATTTTTTAAATATTTAAAAAATATTTTAATTTTGTTAAGATTTTAAATATTTTAATATGTTACGATTTTTTTAATTTTTTAATTTTTTGAATATTTTTAAATATTTTAATTTTTAAATATTACGATTTAAATTTTTTAAATTTTAAAATATTTTATAAAAATAAATTCAAACTCTATTTTATAAAAATATTTTTAAATATTTTAATTTTTTTGTTATGTATTTGGTTACGATTTGAATGTAGAGTTGTGAAAGTAGTATAGAGTTTCGAGTTATGTGTTTGGTTTTGAGTTTTAAAAATAATTTCTTAACTGAGTTTTGTTTTATGTGTTTGGTTACGATTGGAGTGTAGAATTGTTTTTAAATTTAAAATATTAAAAATTTTAATTATTTAATTTTTTTGAATATTTAAGTTATTTAAATTTTTACGATTTAAATTTTTTTAATATTTATTTTAATTTTTTACTTATTAAATTTTTTAGATTATTTAAATTATTTAAATTTTATGATTTAAAATTTTTGAATATTTATTTTGAAAAAAAATTATTTCCTTTGTAGTATTTTCAATTAAAAAATTGATTAATGTTATTTTCTGTTAATAATAAATTTTTTTAATTGAATTTTAAAAAAAGTTTGGTTATGGGTGTTGATCAGAATTTTCAATAGTGGAAAAATAATGTGTTTTGTTATGAGTTATAACAATTTGAATTAAGCTTTAAAAACTCTTTCCAAAACTCATAACTAAACAAATTTTCTTACTTCACATGTCAAATCAAATTTTTAAAACTCAATTTAACACTCTATTCAAAAATCATAACCAAACAAAATTTCTACACTCAAATCATAATTTCAAAATACACAAACTCAAAATACAACTCATATTCTAAAATCATAGTTAGAAAATTATACCAAACGGAGTCTCTCTCTCTCTCTCTCTCTCTCTCTCTCTCTCTCTCTCTCTCTCTCTCATTTGCTTATTTGAGAATTTGGGAAAATCACAAAACAACAAAAATTCAAAGAGATGAATTGGATGATGATCATCAAAGAAAGAAACAAAATAGAAGAAACCCAGAAAGAAGCTTATCATCATCATCATTATCGTCATCATCATTCTTCTATTGTTGCAGTTCGAAACTCTGTGTTCTTCCATTGCTACAGTCAAAACTTTGGGTTTTTCCATTGTTACAGTTTGAAACTTTATTTTCTTCCATTCAGATATCGTAGGGGCAAGGTTAGCACCGCTTTTGTTTTGCAACTACATATATATAGCGACCCTGGTCTTTTCCCATTTAATTATTGTATCCGGACTGTTCCGTAGATTTTGTCATTGTATAATGGTTGTTGTTGTTTTTCCTTATTTTCTCTTTTGGAATTATAGGATGTGTTGGGCAGGTTTGTTTCAGGTTGGTTGGGTTTAGAAACCAAGAGTTGCTGTCCAGGTTTTTGGTTCTTCGCTCGAGCGAGTAGTTGTTCGCTCGAGCGAGAGGTAGTGTTTGATTTGGACCTGTAGCTGAGCATTCTTGGCTCGAGCGAGCTTTTCTTCGCTCGAGCGAGTTAGTTCATCCTTCGCTCGAGCTATAGTTCCTTCGCTCGAGCGTGTGTCTGGGTTCAGACCTGAGGGTTTGCGTTTTTCGCTCGAGCGAGCATTTGAGTTGTTGGCTCGAGCAAGGCTTCCTTGGCTCGAGCGTAGTTTCTCTGTGTCTGGTAGCTCGAGCGACCAAGTCTTCGCTCGAGCGAGCCTGTCCAGTTTATATACACAGCAGCGGGATTTGATCAGTCTTTTCATATTCTTTTGATTCAAAACCCCAGGTTCGACTTCTCTCTCTCCCTACTCACCTTCTTTCTTAGATTTGATCCACATAGGGTGTGTTTCTACCCTAGATCCTTCATTAAAAAGATAGAGTGAGGCAAGGGCTACCATTTAATCTGAGCATTTGACGATTTGGAGCACTTTGGTATTTTGGGCATTCATCTATTTCTTCACCTTTTTGGGTTGTTTTCTTTGAGGTAGGGATTTCCTACTCCATTTTATAGGTTTTGCTCTAAGTTTTGGTATTTTGATGTGTTGGGTTACTTTGGTAATTTTCGGGAAAACCCTAGTTGTTGTAATAAATTAATTTATATAATCAATTCAGGGAAAATTGGGGAATTTAGTTGAATTCATGGAATTAATGAATTTATTGATTAAATGGTGTAGTTGGTTAGTTTAATCACTCACCTATGAAAATGTTGGAATTATGTTAGTTGATACATTTATTTCCTGTTTAGAAATAACTGTTTTGGGCTATCGGTGGAGGATAGTCGTGATTGTTGTAGACATTGCATGTGGATTAGGAATAACTGAAACTAATCACATTGGTTAAGTCATTTACTTTGATTATTGCATTGATACAGAAAATACGTGTATTGATTGAGCATTGCATTTGCATACATTGTTTTGTGTGGGAGGAGATAGGGGATGTACTCCACGGTTTAGGGGAAGATAGGGGATGGACCTCTAAACCGGATTTTGTTTGGGAGGAGATAGGGGATGGACTCCATTAGCATCACTTTTATGTGTGCTTATTTATATAGAAGTGTTTTATTGATACAGCACTAAAATGTGTATCAATCTGGAAGTATGAAGTGTTGTGAATTGAGCTTGAGTCTCATTTGTTTGTTGATATTGGAAGGATATGAATATGGTATATGTAATTCACTGTTGTAGGTTGGCCAGGTTCTGAGCCATGTTGATAAAATTGGAGAGTAAATTGTTTCTTAGACAATAGTGTCATGAGACTGTAAAATGAAGTGGTTGATTATCTTGGTTAACCATCTGTCAAATACTATTGCTTTATTCATTGCTTATATGTGGTTTAGTATATTCCTACTGGGCTGTGGCTCACCCTTTATGGGAACATCATTTTCAGGTTCAGGTGATAAGCAACCTCCCAGGACTTAGTTTGGAAGGATGCGGATTTTGAAGACTTGTCTTTAGTTATTTATTTTAAATAAGGTTACATGTAAACATTCAAGCCAAGGGCTTAACTTGTAAATGGGTTAATACTCATTTTTTTTTGTGTCCAAGTGTTAGCTTGGAAAGATGTAAGCCCTTAGGGCATTTATTTTGATGTTCCATGTAATGACTTTTAATAAAAGTACTCTGATGAATAATTCAAAAGATTCATTTTCTTTTAATAATGCACGTTAATGCTATGTACATTATGGGTTTAATTTGAGGGCGTTACAACTTGGTATCAGAGCGTACCGGGTTTGAATACTTTGGGTACGTGGGAAGTGATTAGTATCACAATGGGTTCGTCTCGTTTGATAGAGACTTAGTGTAATGTTATATGCTTATGTGATAACATGTTTATGTGATTATGTGGGTATGGAATGTAGTTTCTAGGATGCTGATTGGACCCTTGAGTTTCTAGTAGTCTTGTTGGAAAGGCACTTGATCACTGCTGCTTCCAACTGGAACTATAGTAACGCATTGGGACTATCATTATCCGGGAATGAAATTCGTAGGTGCTTATGTGATTATGTGCTTATGTGGAATGAATTATTGTTGTCCATTGCATTAGGACGCGAGTGTTTAGCTTCGGCACATTTATTAATGTGCTAATGTCTTTGTTTCCTTTATTAGGATGTCAGGACGAGGACGAGGACGCGGTAGGCGTGGTAGGCCGGGTAGGCAGGAGGTGCCTGTGCCAGAGGAGATTCCGGCAGTTCAGGAGGGAGTTGGCCAGGCCAATGTGGCCGAGCCAGTAGGCCAGCAGGCTATGGGCGCTCTTGCCCGAGAGATAGCAGGGGCATTCAGGGAGTCAGTAGGCATTCTTAGAGCTGAGAATCAAGCTCAGGTTGTTGCTGTAGACGCAGGACCTTCCTTTCTGAAGAGGGAGTTCTTCCGGTCTAATCCGGATGAATTTGTGGGTGATCCTAAAGAGCCGCTTAAGGCAGATGAGTGGCTCGAACAGACAACAAAGACGTTTGAGATGCTTGGCATCGAAGACGAGGGGTTGAAAGTGACCTTGGCATCTTTCCAGTTAAAGGGGGATGCAGGTCAGTGGTGGAAATTTACTAAGGGGCGTATAGGAGGTACATGGGAGGCTTTTGTGAATGCATTCCAGGAGAAGTTTTTATCTCCGGCAGTCAGGGAGAAGCTACGAGACCAGTTTTGTCAGCTTAAGCAGGCGAGTTCTTCAGTGGCCGAATTTGAGGCTGCATTTACTAGTTTGTCCAGGTTTGCACCTGAGTTGGTGGCGTCTGAGGAACGCCGTTGTATTGAGTTTGAGAAGAAGTTGAGGCGTGGCCTCAAGCTGAGAGTTGGGGGAACTATGATTCGAGATTATGGGCGTATGGTTGATGCTGCAGCCCATATGGAGATCATGATGTAGGAGGAGGAGGAAGGGCAGAAGGGCTCCAAGAGGAGTCAGGATGGTCAGAATGATGGTAGGAGACAGAAGGGTTATAATTCCCAGCAGTCTCAGGGTAGCTTTTCTCGATCGACTTTTCCTGTACCGAGTGTTAGTTCGGGGAAAGGCAGCCAGGGAGACATTACCTGTTTCAAGTGTGGCCAGCTAGGCCACAAGTCTCCAGTTTGTCCTCAGAGGGGAGGAGTTCAGAGAGCAGCATCATCTTTGGCTCGATCTCAGAGCCAGAGTCAGGGTAGAGGCCAGCCACTCTCGTGTTATCAGTGTGGTCAGCCAGGGCATATGAAGAGGTATTGCCCGCAGTTGGGTGGCACACCTGGTGCATCCGGTATGAGGCCGATTCAGGGACAGCAGCCAGCTCCGTCAGGTCAGGCCTCGAGGGCCAATCAGGGGGCTTCATCGTCCCAGTCAGTACAGCAATCTTATGCTCCTAGGGTTGAGCAGGTTGATCAGAGGTCGTCTGGGCGAGTGTATGCTGTTACCGCACAGGATCTTGTGCCAGCACCATCAGTTGTGAGAGGTACCTTCTTGTTTTGCAACTCGGTTGCTAATGTTTTGATTGATACGGGTGCATCTCATTCCTTTGTGTCTGCTGCATTTGCATCTGTTTTGGAGTTGGAGTTAGCACAGTTAGCATCTCCTATTTGTGTAGTGTCACCTCTTGGAGGTGAATTGATTTTGAAACAAGGTGTTAGGGGTTGTGATATAGAGGTTGATTATCATAGAATCCCATTTTCCTTTGTAGTTATGCCTATGAGGGGTTTCGATGTTATTTTGGGTATGGACTGGTTATCGTCATACCGGGCAGTTATTGATTGCTACCGCCAGAGGGTCACTTGTTGTACCGTGAGCGGAGAGTATTTTCATTTTCTGGGGGACCGGGTTGGTGATGTGTTGCCACCGGGGTACATTCCGCGAGGACAGAGTGAGCTTAGTAGTCTACTTGCTAACTTTTTGATTAGTGAGGATGATGAGACTCAGATTGTGTTGCCAAGGGTGGTTTGTGAGTACTCGGATGTCTTTCCCGAGGATCTTATTGGTTTGCCACCGCATCGGGAGATTGAGTTCTCTATTGACCTAGTGCCCGGCACGGCACCGATTTCCATGGCACCTTATCGTTTTGCCCCAGCCGAGCTAGTTGAGTTAAAGACTCAGCTCCAGGAGTTGCTAGACAAGGGTTTTATTCGTCCTAGTGTTTCGCCGTGGGGAGCACCAGCTCTCTTCGTTAAAAAGAAAGGTGGTGCTTTGAGACTTTGTATAGATTACCGGAAGTTGAATCGGGCTACGGTCAAGAATAAGTACCCTATGCCCCGTATAGATGACCTGTTTGACCAGTTGAAAGGTTCCCGTTGTTTCTCTAAGATAGATTTGAGATCGGGTTACCACCAGTTGAGGGTCAGGGAAGAGGATATTCCGAAGACGGCATTCCGTACGCGGTATGGCCATTATGAGTTTTTGGTGATGCCATTCGGGCTCACCAATGCACCGGCAGTTTTTATGGATTTGATGAACCGGATCTTCCGGGAATTCTTGGATCGGTTTGTAGTCGTTTTTGTGGACGACATCCTTATTTATTCACCTTCTGAGGAGAAGCACAAGGAACACTTGAGAGTGGTGCTTGAGTTACTTAGAGCCCATAAGCTTTATGCTAAGTTTGGGAAGTGTGAGTTCTGGCTAGAAGAGGTCAAGTTTTTAGGCCATGTTGTTTCTGGGGAAGGAGTGTCTGTTGATACATCCAAGGTAGAGGCAGTGCAGGATTGGGCACAGCCTAAGAACGTTTTTGAGATCCGTAGTTTTCTGGGATTAGCTGGTTATTACCGTCGGTTTGTAAAAGATTTCTCCAGATTAGCTTCGCCTTTGACTAGGTTGACCCGGAAGGAAGTCAAATTTGTATGGAGTGAGACTTATGAAAAGTCGTTCCAGGAGTTGAAAGTTAGACTGACCACCGCTCCGGTCTTGATTATTCCAGAGAGAGGGTTGGGTTATGCAGTCTATTGTGACGCCTCACGAGAGGGTCTGGGTTGTGTGTTAATGCAAGAAGGGAAAGTAGTTGCCTATGGCTCTCGTCAGTTGAAAATTCACGAGCAGAATTACCCTACGCATGATCTAGAGTTAGCAGCTGTGATATTTGCCTTGAAGATTTGGAGGCATTATCTTTATGGTGAGAGATTTGAGGTATTCTCGGATCATAAGAGTCTGAAATATTTGTTTACACAGAAAGACTTAAACTTGAGGCAGAGGAGGTGGATGGAATTTATAGAGGATTATTACTTTGAGTTGCATTATCATCCGGGAAAGGCCAATGTGGTGGCCGATGCCCTTAGCAGGAAACCTATTGGTGATATGGCTGGTATAGCCATCCGAGAATGGGAGATGTTGGGTGCACTTGGGGAGTTTGACTTACTTCTAGGCGAATCCGTTGAGGCTGCGGCCTTATTTTCTGTTGTTGCACAGCCCACACTTGTGACTCGAGTGTTAGAGGCTCAGAGAGGTGACCTTGAGGTAGAATCTCTCCGTGAGAAGATTTCCGGTGGGAAGGTAGAGAAGGGTTTGACGGTGTATTCCGACCAGAGTGTGAGATATCGAGACCGTCTGTTTGTGCCGAAGTCTTGCCGAGAGGAAGTACTCCGAGAGTTCCATCATTCACGCCTTGCGGTGCATCCGGGAGGCACAAAGATGTATCGGGATTTGGGTCGCCAGTTCTGGTGGCGGGGTATGAAGAGAGATGTGGCAGCTTTCGTATCTAAGTGCCTTACTTGTCAACAAGTGAAGGCCGAACATCAGAGGCCAGCGGGTTTATTGCAACCCTTGCCTATTGCCGAGTGGAAGTGGGAGCATGTCACTATGGACTTCGTTGTGGGTCTTCCGAGGGCTCAGCGGGGTAGTGATGCTATTTGGGTAGTTGTGGACCGGTTGACTAAGTCGGCGCATTTTATTCCTATGCGTGTTAGAGATTCAGTAGATCATCTTGCTGACTTGTATATTCGGGACATAGTGAGATTGCACGGGGTCCCAGTGACGATCGTCTCAGATAGAGATCCTCGTTTTACTGCTAGGTTGTGGCAGAGTTTGCAGAGTGCCTTAGGCACTAAGTTGACCTTTAGCACGGCTTACCATCCTCAGACTGACGGACAGTCCGAGCGTACTATTCAGATACTTGAGGATATGCTTCGGGGTTGTGTTCTAGACTTTAGTGGGTCGTGGGAGAGGCACTTGCCGTTGGTAGAGTTTGCCTACAACAACAGTTTCCAGTCTAGCATCGGTATGGCACCATTTGAGGCCTTGTATGGCCGACCGTGTAGATCTCCTGTGTGTTGGGCCGAGGTGGGTGATGCACCTCTGTTGGGTCCAGAGTTGGTGAGGGAAACGACGGAGAAAGTTGAGCTTATCCGTAAGAGACTTGTTACAGCACAGAGTCGTCAGAAATCGTATGCCGACCGTAGGAGGAGACCTTTGGTGTTTGAGGTAGGTGATCATGTCTTTCTGAAGATATCACCTAGACGAGGTTTGATGAGGTTTGGGAAGAGTGGGAAGTTGTCCCCTCGGTTCATTGGTCCGTTTGAGATCCTTGAGAGGATTGGCGAGGCTGCTTATCGTTTAGCTTTGCCGCCGCAGTTGTCCGGAGTACATGACGTGTTTCATGTGAGTATGCTTCGGAAGTATGAGCCGGATCCATCACATGTGTTGGATTGGACCGATTTAGTAGTTGATGAGGTTGTTTCATATGAGGAGAGACCGATTCGAGTCTTGGATAGGCGGGATCAAGTTTTGCGAGGCAAGACCATCCCTTTGGTCAAAGTTTTGTGGAAACACCATGGAGTGGAGGAAGCCACTTGGGAACGTGAACTGGAAGTCCGCGAGAAATATCCGGACATGTTTGTTGATTTGTAATCTTACAACTAGATTCTGTTATATTGTTGAACTTAAGAGCTTTATATATGTCTTAAGTTGTAAAACATTGAATATGTTTTGGTAATTGATTGTATCTTGAAACTTGTTTCATTATAGAAAATTAGTTTAACATTGTATATGTTGGTTACATTGTTGGATGTGTTATATATATCATGCAATTGAATATGATATGGAAATTGTTAACATTGAAGGGAATAATGCGTAATGGTGGTGCAGGTTGAAATATATGTTATTTTATATATTGTGGGATACCTCTTGATAAAAAGATGAAGTGACCAGTATTGGGTCAAGTTGTTTATTATGGTTATATTATATCATTGGGAAATTGAGAAAAAAAAAAAAAAAAAAAAAAAAAAAAAAAAAAAATCTGTTTTCAAAAAAATTCATGCTTAATTTCGGGGACGAAATTCTTTGAAGGAGGGGAGGTTATAGCGACCCTGGTCTTTTCCCATTTAATTATTGTATCCGGACTGTTCCGTAGATTTTGTCATTGTATAATGGTTGTTGTTGTTTTTCCTTATTTTCTCTTTTGGAATTATAGGATGTGTTGGGCAGGTTTGTTTCAGGTTGGTTGGGTTTAGAAACCAAGAGTTGCTGTCCAGGTTTTTGGTTCTTCGCTCGAGCGAGTAGTTGTTCGCTCGAGCGAGAGGTAGTGTTTGATTTGGACCTGTAGCTGAGCATTCTTGGCTCGAGCGAGCTTTTCTTCGCTCGAGCGAGTTAGTTCATCCTTCGCTCGAGCTATAGTTCCTTCGCTCGAGCGTGTGTCTGGGTTCAGACCTGAGGGTTTGAGTTTTTCGCTCGACCGAGCTTTCTTTCGCTCGAGCGAGCATTTGAGTTGTTGGCTCGAGCAAGGCTTCCTCGGCTCGAGCGTAGTTTCTCTGTGTCTGGTAGCTCGAGCGACCAAGTCTTCGCTCGAGCGAGCCTGTCCAGTTTATATACACAGCAGCGGGATTTGATCAGTCTTTTCATATTCTTTTGATTCAAAACCCCAGGTTCGACTTCTCTCTCTCCCTACTCACCTTCTTTCTTAGATTTGATCCACATAGGGTGTGTTTCTACCCTAGATCCTTCATTAAAAAGATAGAGTGAGGCAAGGGCTACCATTTAATCTGAGCATTTGACGATTTGGAGCACTTTGGTATTTTGGGCATTCATCTATTTCTTCACCTTTTTGGGTTGTTTTCTTTGAGGTAGGGATTTCCTACTCCATTTTATAGGTTTTGCTCTAAGTTTTGGTATTTTGATGTGTTGGGTTACTTTGGTAATTTTCGGGAAAACCCTAGTTGTTGTAATAAATTAATTTATATAATCAATTCAGGGAAAATTGGGGAATTTAGTTGAATTCATGGAATTAATGAATTTATTGATTAAATGGTGTAGTTGGTTAGTTTAATCACTCACCTATGAAAATGTTGGAATTATGTTAGTTGATACATTTATTTCCTGTTTAGAAATAACTGTTTTGGGCTATCGGTGGAGGATAGTCGTGATTGTTGTAGACATTGCATGTGGATTAGGAATAACTGAAACTAATCACATTGGTTAAGTCATTTACTTTGATTATTGCATTGATACAGAAAATACGTGTATTGATTGAGCATTGCATTTGCATACATTGTTTTGTGTGGGAGGAGATAGGGGATGTACTCCACGGTTTAGGGGAAGATAGGGGATGGACCTCTAAACCGGATTTTGTTTGGGAGGAGATAGGGGATGGACTCCATTAGCATCACTTTTATGTGTGCTTATTTATATAGAAGTGTTTTATTGATACAGCACTAAAATGTGTATCAATCTGGAAGTATGAAGTGTTGTGAATTGAGCTTGAGTCTCATTTGTTTGTTGATATTGGAAGGATATGAATATGGTATATGTAATTCACTGTTGTAGGTTGGCCAGGTTCTGAGCCATGTTGATAAAATTGGAGAGTAAATTGTTTCTTAGACAATAGTGTCATGAGACTGTAAAATGAAGTGGTTGATTATCTTGGTTAACCATCTGTCAAATACTATTGCTTTATTCATTGCTTATATGTGGTTTAGTATATTCCTACTGGGCTGTGGCTCACCCTTTATGGGAACATCATTTTCAGGTTCAGGTGATAAGCAACCTCCCAGGACTTAGTTTGGAAGGATGCGGATTTTGAAGACTTGTCTTTAGTTATTTATTTTAAATAAGGTTACATGTAAACATTCAAGCCAAGGGCTTAACTTGTAAATGGGTTAATACTCATTTTTTTTTGTGTCCAAGTGTTAGCTTGGAAAGATGTAAGC
This sequence comes from Camellia sinensis, assembly GCF_055761805.1. Lineage (NCBI taxonomy): Eukaryota > Viridiplantae > Streptophyta > Magnoliopsida > Ericales > Theaceae > Camellia > Camellia sinensis. The sequence continues at coordinate 17,808 of NW_028128998.1, read as the reverse complement.
CCTTAGGGCATTTATTTTGATGTTCCATGTAATGACTTTTAATAAAAGTACTCTGATGAATAATTCAAAAGATTCATTTTCTTTTAATAATGCACGTTAATGCTATGTACATTATGGGTTTAATTTGAGGGCGTTACAACTTGGTATCAGAGCGTACCGGGTTTGAATACTTTGGGTACGTGGGAAGTGATTAGTATCACAATGGGTTCGTCTCGTTTGATAGAGACTTAGTGTAATGTTATATGCTTATGTGATAACATGTTTATGTGATTATGTGGGTATGGAATGTAGTTTCTAGGATGCTGATTGGACCCTTGAGTTTCTAGTAGTCTTGTTGGAAAGGCACTTGATCACTGCTGCTTCCAACTGGAACTATAGTAACGCATTGGGACTATCATTATCCGGGAATGAAATTCGTAGGTGCTTATGTGATTATGTGCTTATGTGGAATGAATTATTGTTGTCCATTGCATTAGGACGCGAGTGTTTAGCTTCGGCACATTTATTAATGTGCTAATGTCTTTGTTTCCTTTATTAGGATGTCAGGACGAGGACGAGGACGCGGTAGGCGTGGTAGGCCGGGTAGGCAGGAGGTGCCTGTGCCAGAGGAGATTCCGGCAGTTCAGGAGGGAGTTGGCCAGGCCAATGTGGCCGAGCCAGTAGGCCAGCAGGCTATGGGCGCTCTTGCCCGAGAGATAGCAGGGGCATTCAGGGAGTCAGTAGGCATTCTTAGAGCTGAGAATCAAGCTCAGGTTGTTGCTGTAGACGCAGGACCTTCCTTTCTGAAGAGGGAGTTCTTCCGGTCTAATCCGGATGAATTTGTGGGTGATCCTAAAGAGCCGCTTAAGGCAGATGAGTGGCTCGAACAGACAACAAAGACGTTTGAGATGCTTGGCATCGAAGACGAGGGGTTGAAAGTGACCTTGGCATCTTTCCAGTTAAAGGGGGATGCAGGTCAGTGGTGGAAATTTACTAAGGGGCGTATAGGAGGTACATGGGAGGCTTTTGTGAATGCATTCCAGGAGAAGTTTTTATCTCCGGCAGTCAGGGAGAAGCTACGAGACCAGTTTTGTCAGCTTAAGCAGGCGAGTTCTTCAGTGGCCGAATTTGAGGCTGCATTTACTAGTTTGTCCAGGTTTGCACCTGAGTTGGTGGCGTCTGAGGAACGCCGTTGTATTGAGTTTGAGAAGAAGTTGAGGCGTGGCCTCAAGCTGAGAGTTGGGGGAACTATGATTCGAGATTATGGGCGTATGGTTGATGCTGCAGCCCATATGGAGATCATGATGTAGGAGGAGGAGGAAGGGCAGAAGGGCTCCAAGAGGAGTCAGGATGGTCAGAATGATGGTAGGAGACAGAAGGGTTATAATTCCCAGCAGTCTCAGGGTAGCTTTTCTCGATCGACTTTTCCTGTACCGAGTGTTAGTTCGGGGAAAGGCAGCCAGGGAGACATTACCTGTTTCAAGTGTGGCCAGCTAGGCCACAAGTCTCCAGTTTGTCCTCAGAGGGGAGGAGTTCAGAGAGCAGCATCATCTTTGGCTCGATCTCAGAGCCAGAGTCAGGGTAGAGGCCAGCCACTCTCGTGTTATCAGTGTGGTCAGCCAGGGCATATGAAGAGGTATTGCCCGCAGTTGGGTGGCACACCTGGTGCATCCGGTATGAGGCCGATTCAGGGACAGCAGCCAGCTCCGTCAGGTCAGGCCTCGAGGGCCAATCAGGGGGCTTCATCGTCCCAGTCAGTACAGCAATCTTATGCTCCTAGGGTTGAGCAGGTTGATCAGAGGTCGTCTGGGCGAGTGTATGCTGTTACCGCACAGGATCTTGTGCCAGCACCATCAGTTGTGAGAGGTACCTTCTTGTTTTGCAACTCGGTTGCTAATGTTTTGATTGATACGGGTGCATCTCATTCCTTTGTGTCTGCTGCATTTGCATCTGTTTTGGAGTTGGAGTTAGCACAGTTAGCATCTCCTATTTGTGTAGTGTCACCTCTTGGAGGTGAATTGATTTTGAAACAAGGTGTTAGGGGTTGTGATATAGAGGTTGATTATCATAGAATCCCATTTTCCTTTGTAGTTATGCCTATGAGGGGTTTCGATGTTATTTTGGGTATGGACTGGTTATCGTCATACCGGGCAGTTATTGATTGCTACCGCCAGAGGGTCACTTGTTGTACCGTGAGCGGAGAGTATTTTCATTTTCTGGGGGACCGGGTTGGTGATGTGTTGCCACCGGGGTACATTCCGCGAGGACAGAGTGAGCTTAGTAGTCTACTTGCTAACTTTTTGATTAGTGAGGATGATGAGACTCAGATTGTGTTGCCAAGGGTGGTTTGTGAGTACTCGGATGTCTTTCCCGAGGATCTTATTGGTTTGCCACCGCATCGGGAGATTGAGTTCTCTATTGACCTAGTGCCCGGCACGGCACCGATTTCCATGGCACCTTATCGTTTTGCCCCAGCCGAGCTAGTTGAGTTAAAGACTCAGCTCCAGGAGTTGCTAGACAAGGGTTTTATTCGTCCTAGTGTTTCGCCGTGGGGAGCACCAGCTCTCTTCGTTAAAAAGAAAGGTGGTGCTTTGAGACTTTGTATAGATTACCGGAAGTTGAATCGGGCTACGGTCAAGAATAAGTACCCTATGCCCCGTATAGATGACCTGTTTGACCAGTTGAAAGGTTCCCGTTGTTTCTCTAAGATAGATTTGAGATCGGGTTACCACCAGTTGAGGGTCAGGGAAGAGGATATTCCGAAGACGGCATTCCGTACGCGGTATGGCCATTATGAGTTTTTGGTGATGCCATTCGGGCTCACCAATGCACCGGCAGTTTTTATGGATTTGATGAACCGGATCTTCCGGGAATTCTTGGATCGGTTTGTAGTCGTTTTTGTGGACGACATCCTTATTTATTCACCTTCTGAGGAGAAGCACAAGGAACACTTGAGAGTGGTGCTTGAGTTACTTAGAGCCCATAAGCTTTATGCTAAGTTTGGGAAGTGTGAGTTCTGGCTAGAAGAGGTCAAGTTTTTAGGCCATGTTGTTTCTGGGGAAGGAGTGTCTGTTGATACATCCAAGGTAGAGGCAGTGCAGGATTGGGCACAGCCTAAGAACGTTTTTGAGATCCGTAGTTTTCTGGGATTAGCTGGTTATTACCGTCGGTTTGTAAAAGATTTCTCCAGATTAGCTTCGCCTTTGACTAGGTTGACCCGGAAGGAAGTCAAATTTGTATGGAGTGAGACTTATGAAAAGTCGTTCCAGGAGTTGAAAGTTAGACTGACCACCGCTCCGGTCTTGATTATTCCAGAGAGAGGGTTGGGTTATGCAGTCTATTGTGACGCCTCACGAGAGGGTCTGGGTTGTGTGTTAATGCAAGAAGGGAAAGTAGTTGCCTATGGCTCTCGTCAGTTGAAAATTCACGAGCAGAATTACCCTACGCATGATCTAGAGTTAGCAGCTGTGATATTTGCCTTGAAGATTTGGAGGCATTATCTTTATGGTGAGAGATTTGAGGTATTCTCGGATCATAAGAGTCTGAAATATTTGTTTACACAGAAAGACTTAAACTTGAGGCAGAGGAGGTGGATGGAATTTATAGAGGATTATTACTTTGAGTTGCATTATCATCCGGGAAAGGCCAATGTGGTGGCCGATGCCCTTAGCAGGAAACCTATTGGTGATATGGCTGGTATAGCCATCCGAGAATGGGAGATGTTGGGTGCACTTGGGGAGTTTGACTTACTTCTAGGCGAATCCGTTGAGGCTGCGGCCTTATTTTCTGTTGTTGCACAGCCCACACTTGTGACTCGAGTGTTAGAGGCTCAGAGAGGTGACCTTGAGGTAGAATCTCTCCGTGAGAAGATTTCCGGTGGGAAGGTAGAGAAGGGTTTGACGGTGTATTCCGACCAGAGTGTGAGATATCGAGACCGTCTGTTTGTGCCGAAGTCTTGCCGAGAGGAAGTACTCCGAGAGTTCCATCATTCACGCCTTGCGGTGCATCCGGGAGGCACAAAGATGTATCGGGATTTGGGTCGCCAGTTCTGGTGGCGGGGTATGAAGAGAGATGTGGCAGCTTTCGTATCTAAGTGCCTTACTTGTCAACAAGTGAAGGCCGAACATCAGAGGCCAGCGGGTTTATTGCAACCCTTGCCTATTGCCGAGTGGAAGTGGGAGCATGTCACTATGGACTTCGTTGTGGGTCTTCCGAGGGCTCAGCGGGGTAGTGATGCTATTTGGGTAGTTGTGGACCGGTTGACTAAGTCGGCGCATTTTATTCCTATGCGTGTTAGAGATTCAGTAGATCATCTTGCTGACTTGTATATTCGGGACATAGTGAGATTGCACGGGGTCCCAGTGACGATCGTCTCAGATAGAGATCCTCGTTTTACTGCTAGGTTGTGGCAGAGTTTGCAGAGTGCCTTAGGCACTAAGTTGACCTTTAGCACGGCTTACCATCCTCAGACTGACGGACAGTCCGAGCGTACTATTCAGATACTTGAGGATATGCTTCGGGGTTGTGTTCTAGACTTTAGTGGGTCGTGGGAGAGGCACTTGCCGTTGGTAGAGTTTGCCTACAACAACAGTTTCCAGTCTAGCATCGGTATGGCACCATTTGAGGCCTTGTATGGCCGACCGTGTAGATCTCCTGTGTGTTGGGCCGAGGTGGGTGATGCACCTCTGTTGGGTCCAGAGTTGGTGAGGGAAACGACGGAGAAAGTTGAGCTTATCCGTAAGAGACTTGTTACAGCACAGAGTCGTCAGAAATCGTATGCCGACCGTAGGAGGAGACCTTTGGTGTTTGAGGTAGGTGATCATGTCTTTCTGAAGATATCACCTAGACGAGGTTTGATGAGGTTTGGGAAGAGTGGGAAGTTGTCCCCTCGGTTCATTGGTCCGTTTGAGATCCTTGAGAGGATTGGCGAGGCTGCTTATCGTTTAGCTTTGCCGCCGCAGTTGTCCGGAGTACATGACGTGTTTCATGTGAGTATGCTTCGGAAGTATGAGCCGGATCCATCACATGTGTTGGATTGGACCGATTTAGTAGTTGATGAGGTTGTTTCATATGAGGAGAGACCGATTCGAGTCTTGGATAGGCGGGATCAAGTTTTGCGAGGCAAGACCATCCCTTTGGTCAAAGTTTTGTGGAAACACCATGGAGTGGAGGAAGCCACTTGGGAACGTGAACTGGAAGTCCGCGAGAAATATCCGGACATGTTTGTTGATTTGTAATCTTACAACTAGATTCTGTTATATTGTTGAACTTAAGAGCTTTATATATGTCTTAAGTTGTAAAACATTGAATATGTTTTGGTAATTGATTGTATCTTGAAACTTGTTTCATTATAGAAAATTAGTTTAACATTGTATATGTTGGTTACATTGTTGGATGTGTTATATATATCATGCAATTGAATATGATATGGAAATTGTTAACATTGAAGGGAATAATGCGTAATGGTGGTGCAGGTTGAAATATATGTTATTTTATATATTGTGGGATACCTCTTGATAAAAAGATGAAGTGACCAGTATTGGGTCAAGTTGTTTATTATGGTTATATTATATCATTGGGAAATTGAGAAAAAAAAAAAAAAAAAAAAAAAAAAAAAAAAAATCTGTTTTCAAAAAAATTCATGCTTAATTTCGGGGACGAAATTCTTTGAAGGAGGGGAGGTTATAGCGACCCTGGTCTTTTCCCATTTAATTATTGTATCCGGACTGTTCCGTAGATTTTGTCATTGTATAATGGTTGTTGTTGTTTTTCCTTATTTTCTCTTTTGGAATTATAGGATGTGTTGGGCAGGTTTGTTTCAGGTTGGTTGGGTTTAGAAACCAAGAGTTGCTGTCCAGGTTTTTGGTTCTTCGCTCGAGCGAGTAGTTGTTCGCTCGAGCGAGAGGTAGTGTTTGATTTGGACCTGTAGCTGAGCATTCTTGGCTCGAGCGAGCTTTTCTTCGCTCGAGCGAGTTAGTTCATCCTTCGCTCGAGCTATAGTTCCTTCGCTCGAGCGTGTGTCTGGGTTCAGACCTGAGGGTTTGAGTTTTTCGCTCGACCGAGCTTTCTTTCGCTCGAGCGAGCATTTGAGTTGTTGGCTCGAGCAAGGCTTCCTCGGCTCGAGCGTAGTTTCTCTGTGTCTGGTAGCTCGAGCGACCAAGTCTTCGCTCGAGCGAGCCTGTCCAGTTTATATACACAGCAGCGGGATTTGATCAGTCTTTTCATATTCTTTTGATTCAAAACCCCAGGTTCGACTTCTCTCTCTCCCTACTCACCTTCTTTCTTAGATTTGATCCACATAGGGTGTGTTTCTACCCTAGATCCTTCATTAAAAAGATAGAGTGAGGCAAGGGCTACCATTTAATCTGAGCATTTGACGATTTGGAGCACTTTGGTATTTTGGGCATTCATCTATTTCTTCACCTTTTTGGGTTGTTTTCTTTGAGGTAGGGATTTCCTACTCCATTTTATAGGTTTTGCTCTAAGTTTTGGTATTTTGATGTGTTGGGTTACTTTGGTAATTTTCGGGAAAACCCTAGTTGTTGTAATAAATTAATTTATATAATCAATTCAGGGAAAATTGGGGAATTTAGTTGAATTCATGGAATTAATGAATTTATTGATTAAATGGTGTAGTTGGTTAGTTTAATCACTCACCTATGAAAATGTTGGAATTATGTTAGTTGATACATTTATTTCCTGTTTAGAAATAACTGTTTTGGGCTATCGGTGGAGGATAGTCGTGATTGTTGTAGACATTGCATGTGGATTAGGAATAACTGAAACTAATCACATTGGTTAAGTCATTTACTTTGATTATTGCATTGATACAGAAAATACGTGTATTGATTGAGCATTGCATTTGCATACATTGTTTTGTGTGGGAGGAGATAGGGGATGTACTCCACGGTTTAGGGGAAGATAGGGGATGGACCTCTAAACCGGATTTTGTTTGGGAGGAGATAGGGGATGGACTCCATTAGCATCACTTTTATGTGTGCTTATTTATATAGAAGTGTTTTATTGATACAGCACTAAAATGTGTATCAATCTGGAAGTATGAAGTGTTGTGAATTGAGCTTGAGTCTCATTTGTTTGTTGATATTGGAAGGATATGAATATGGTATATGTAATTCACTGTTGTAGGTTGGCCAGGTTCTGAGCCATGTTGATAAAATTGGAGAGTAAATTGTTTCTTAGACAATAGTGTCATGAGACTGTAAAATGAAGTGGTTGATTATCTTGGTTAACCATCTGTCAAATACTATTGCTTTATTCATTGCTTATATGTGGTTTAGTATATTCCTACTGGGCTGTGGCTCACCCTTTATGGGAACATCATTTTCAGGTTCAGGTGATAAGCAACCTCCCAGGACTTAGTTTGGAAGGATGCGGATTTTGAAGACTTGTCTTTAGTTATTTATTTTAAATAAGGTTACATGTAAACATTCAAGCCAAGGGCTTAACTTGTAAATGGGTTAATACTCATTTTTTTTTGTGTCCAAGTGTTAGCTTGGAAAGATGTAAGCCCTTAGGGCATTTATTTTGATGTTCCATGTAATGACTTTTAATAAAAGTACTCTGATGAATAATTCAAAAGATTCATTTTCTTTTAATAATGCACGTTAATGCTATGTACATTATGGGTTTAATTTGAGGGCGTTACAATATAGGTATGTATTGATAAGGGTGTATGTTCAAAATTATTCAATAATTTATTAAAGTTAGATTTGACTTTTTGTTTCAAAATGAGTTGATATGGTATTATATATCCGTGTATATGTATACTTATTAATTAGGTATTTTTGTTAATGTGAACGTACACATCCACTAAAGTCGTTGTTATTGTGGATTATTATATTTAAATATTTTGAATTTGGTGACGTGAACTTCAACATTAGAAACATGGGATGGTTGCATGATGTGCAATGTAAACTGATGATTGCATGATTGTTGTATAATGTGAATATTCACATTCACATATTACTGATTATTGTATGAGTTCTCATGATTATTACATGGTGTAAAAGTTTGCATTGGTGTTGTAATTATCACATCTTTAATCAATGTTAATATTTACATTTAGATATAGTTATATAAGCGTAAATAACTATGTGATATTTTGGTCAGAACATATTGTGCATCTTAGTAACACAACATAGAGATGTGAATGTTCATATCAACATTTGTGAATGGTCATATACACACAACAACAAACAATTACCAATAATGTGAATTTTCACAGTGTCTCTAATACCAAAATAACATAACAACACTAACCATGTATTACTCACAACAAATCACAATTGATGTTAATATTCACATTAAAAAAATAGTCATACACTAGCATAAATAACATGAATGTTCATAGTGTATGGTTCTATGAGGAAATATTATTTACCAGTATTCATTTGTAATATGAAAGTTCACATTAATATTTAGTGAGAGATTTATGGTTTTAGGAATGTGAGAGATTTTTTCTATGGAATGAATAAAAGATTTTCTCCGTAGAATGAGAGAAAATTTTCTTTATGAAATAAGGGAAAGATTTTATTAATTTAGAGATTCTCCCAAGAATAAAGAGAGATTTTCTCTACAAAATTAAAGCCTGTTATTATTTTTTTATTGTGTATTAATTTTAAAATGAAAACTTACACAAAAAGTTAAAAAAGTGATTTGATCATATCATTCTAAACAGAATCTAATGAAATATTAAAAAAAAAAGATAGATTAAATGGAATAAAACAATTAAGAATATGACTTTCTAAAAAATCGCCCTTTAAAAAATTTATCTAAAAATAATTTTTGAAAAACAAATGAAAAAAAGTTGTCACTCAAGAAGGCATAGCATTCAATGGGACAAGTTTCTAATCAAGGTGACAGCAGGTGCTCCTGCTTGCTTTGGTGCTTGCTGACGAGAGGAACCACGCCTTCCCTCCTCCGAACTAGGAGTAGTCAAATGGCACCACGTGATCTGCCCTGGTCATTCAGAATTCAGAGTTTGTCTCTCATGAATTAAAAAGTATATTTATTTTTTATTTTTTATTTTTTTTAGTCATTCTATTTCTTTCTTTTTTATATATATTTTTCTATAAAAAAAAAATTAAAAAATACATTTATTTATTTAGATTATTTTAAACAATCCTTTAGTAATACTACGGATTCAAATATAAAAATTTATAAATTATTCAGAGTTTTACTTCAATGTCTCATATTTATTTCATATGTGAATCTTGGGTCAAGAGCCGCTCCTTGCAAGCTTGTGCTTGCGTCCGTCCTTGCAGGCTTTCAGGTCTACTTTTACGCCCAATTTTGATAATCCGAACCGTTTATATTTTATGATTTATTCAGTATATCATACCTGTAAAAAATCAAGTTGATCGGATATCAGAAAGTATGTGTTTGAAAAATTGAACTAAACACTATTTTTTAAAGAATTTAATAAACAGTTTTCCGAACATATACTTTCTGATATCGATCAACTTGATTTTTTACAGGTATGATATACTGAATAAATCATAAAATATAAACGGTTCGGATTATCAAAATTGGGCCTAAAAGTAGACCCGAAGGCCTGCAAGGACGGGCGCAAGCACAGAAGCTGCAAGGAGAGGATCCTCACTCGTGAATCTTATACTTTATCAATTTAATCTCTACTATACATATCTATTTTTGAGTAAATTTTGAACCTCAAATTCTGAGACCATAGTATTTTTGTTCATAATTTATTATAATCTTTCATATTTTTAATCGCTCAATACAAAATCATAAATCGTACCCTCTCAATAAATTACAACTCACTTGGGGACGAGTCCGGATCCTATCCAGCCTCTCTCTTCGGCTCATCTTCCGAGCAACGGCTCAGATAAAGTCACGTCACCTACAAAAAAAAATAAACAGTTTAGATTCATTTCTTTAAACAAAAAAAAAAAAAATACATACTCACTAACACATACTCACTGAGCTGTTTATTTTAAAATAAGATTAATATTAAATATATTTAATAAAAATTTAAAATAAATAAAAAGTAATTACTATGTTTAGTTATGCTTTCAAATTATTATTTTTAAAATATAAAAATTATTTTGATGAAAATAAACACACAAAAATCATATATTTTTAAAATTCTCAAAAATAATCTTTATTCCAAAAAAATATATGAAAATAATGACCTCTGTGCATAGATGTAAATTTTTTATTTTCTTTAAAATGCATTCAATCTATACATAGGTGTAAATCAAATATAGAATTTTTTTTTTATTTCCTTTAAAAAAAATTATAAACTCGTTTGGTTAATAAAATAAAATTAAAATTCATTATTTTCATATGATTTTTTTTGGAATGAAAATTATTTTTGAGAATTTCAAAAATAAATGATTTTTGTGTGTTTATTTCATCAAAATAATTTTTATATTTTAAAAATAATACTTTGAAAGCATAACTAAACATAGTAATTACTTTTTATTTATTTTAAATTTTTATTAAATATATTTACTATTAGTCTTATTTTAAAAGTATAGTTTCAATGATATCAATTTTATAAAAATTAAAATTTTATATTAAAAATTATATATATATATATATATATATATATATTATGAAAATAAAATGAAAAAGATTAAAATAGTTTTTTATTTTATTTTTTATTAAAAATGTGATAGAGAGAGTGTGATTTTGATTTTTTTTTTTTTTTGGTTAGAAATGTGAGAGAGAGAGTGAGAGTGAGTGTGTGCTGGGATGAGTGTGTGCCTATGAGAAAGGATGGAGAGAGAAAGGGACGGATTGAGAGTATGTGTGGCAGTATGTATTTTTTTTTTTTTAAAAAAAAAAAAACCGAATTTGAGCCGTTTATTTTTTTTTTTGTAGGTAACGTAATTCTATCTGAGCCGTTGCCTGGAGGATGAGCTGGAGAGAAAGGCTTGGGGAGGATCCAAACTCCTTGAGGACACCACGTAATTTCCAGAATCACCAATTAAATAAGCATAATTTTGAAAAGGTCCCTAAACGGCTATATGTGAAATGATATTTTAATTATGAACCGTGCTAAAGGCTTCGAAATTGGAGGCGCCAATTTGTCTCGAAAAGTTGTTTTGTCTGTTTGTTTTTTTTTTTTTTTTTTATGTTGGTTTGGTTCTGTTTTTGGTTTTTTTTTTTTGGAAAGGTTTTTATGTGTATCCTAAAACCTAAACCCTAATAAAAAAATAAATAAATCAACATAGCCCAACAAAAAAAAAAAAAACCAACATAGGCCAACAAATAGAAAAAAAAAAAAAAAAAACAATTGGGTTAGGTTGATTAAGTGATAAAATTGACTGATCAGTTAGACTGCTGGTTAAAATTTGTTAATTTCATATAGTTTTGTACGAGTCCTTATTATATTTTTATTTCAAATAAGAAAGACTCAGAAGAAATAAAAACCTAAACCTTAAATCCTAAACTCTAAACCCACCCCTATACATAATCATCCTTTAAAAATAAATAAATAAACAAATAAAATTACAACAGCCTAATAAATAAATAAATAAATAAAACAACCAAACTAACACAACCCAACAAATAAAAAAATAATAATAAAAAAACAACAACAACAAAACAACACAGTTAAAAAAAAAAAAACCAATTCGAGGCACATTCGAGGCCTCAAATTCGAGGCCTCAATCTTTTTCCTTTAATTATATGATTGTTTTAGATAAAAATGTTAGAAGTTTTAAAAAAAATTATTAAATATTTGATCAAATATTTTAAATGAATGTGTGTCGCACACTTATGTAGGACTTACACTTATGTGAGATATTTGATCTAATATTTTATAGAAATTTTGGTATCCCCAACTTAACTCTTTTATAAAAGTCCACTCTTTTGCCATTTGACATTAACATTAGAATAAATTACACTAATCCTCCTTAAATTTAAAGAAAGTATAGCTAGTATTATATTTTGATATAATACACTAATATTTCTTTTAGTATGATTAAAATTATTGAAATTAATGTTAATGGTAAATAAATACTCAAATAAATAAAGATAAGTATATATATATATATATATATTTTAATAGGTAAGAAATCATAATTTTTTTTCATAGAGCTAATGAATTACTGATAAAAATAACGTAATATGAATTAAAACTTTGAAGGTGGTCAATATAACTAATTGTATTTTCTTAAATTTCAAATAAAATGAATTAAATTTACTCTTAATATTAACAGAGACAGAGTTAAAAAGGATCCTAGAGGTGTGCCCCTCTTACTTTTATATATATATTTTTTCTTCCAACTCTATAAATTTATACGAAGAATAAAAAGTGATAATACAGCGTGTTCCAGATGGAACAGGTCAGACTGATCCACGCTTCCCAAACTGGTGCCCGTTGTACCAAGCCCACAGAGAGACCTGCACAAGAGTTCAATGGGGAACGGGGAGTCCCCCAACGAACCCTCCGAAGAGCAAGTTAGAAAGAGAGATGGAATGTAGAGATAGATTAGTGATAGAAAGCTTAACCTTTTTTCTTGTCTTCGATGCCTGCTTATATCCTCTACTAATCATTTCGTTGTCCCTTTCGACTTGTCACCTTGGCCGAAAGTCTATGTTCTAGCTTACCTTGTTCATGGTGAGGCCGTTCCGTCCCGACGGGGAGGGGTTATTGCAATAAATGCTGTAAGGAACTCCATTAATGGCTGATGTGCAGTGCAATAACTTTGCAGGATCTTTGTCTGCTTATGTGGCCTGTCCTTCTCTTGCCACGTGTTTAGATGTCATTGGCTCTTAATGCCATGTTGAGCTCTAGCAACGTTGGCTTTTAGTATTTGAATTATGTATTGGGCCCTAAGTTATGGGCTATAACCTTTATGGGTGTATCCATGTCAGTAGTCCCTCATTCTCAAGTGCAGCTTTAGTCCAACAAAGGAAATAATGAAGAAAACGATGGTTGTGAAAGACTGACGGGACGAAGACCGACCGAGAGGTGGGCCGACGACGATGGGTGACCAAGCGGAGGGACCGACCCTGAGAAGGGGCGACCGCAAAGGGTGACCGAGTGGAGGGGCCGACCATGAGTAGGGTCGACCGTGAAGGGTGACCGAGTGGAGAGACCGACCCTGAGGAGGGCCGACCGCGAAAGGTGACCGAGTGGAGGGACCGACCATGAGGAGGGCCGACCATAAGGAGGGTCGACCGCGAAGGGTGACCGAGTGGAAGAACCGATCATGACGAGGGCCGACCGTGAAGGGTGACCGAGTGAAGGGACCGACCATGAGGAGGGTCGACCGCGACGGGTGGCCGAGTGGAGGGGTAAGTGGCGGTGCGCGGGGCTCGAGGAGTGGCAGGACACGTAGTGATTTGAAATGGAAAAGATAGGGTAGGGGAAGGGGGCAGTGGATCGTGGTCGTACACATGGCGGAATCCCGTGATGGGGGAGGTTAGGCGTTGGGTAAGAAACGAAAGGGTAGGTTAACATAGGGTGTTGAAAAGGCGGTTTTGGCAGATTTTTTGAAAATTTTCAAGCTGGCAAAATTTAATTGTGACCCTTGGAATACAGGCAAGCCTTGGGCTTTTGATGTTATCCGCTTTACCTATCTTTTCTCAAAAAACCAAAACGTTCCAAAAGTAAACTCTTTTGTGTCGAGTGATACACCTCTGCAACATTTTGTGAACTACCTTGTACCAGCGTCTGAAGCTATACGCAGGCATACCAAAGAGATGGCTCGGGAGGAGGTGCCCACCGTGAGACTAGATGCGTTGGGGGACGACAACGCGGTAGACCTGACTGGTCAGCTTTGCAGCCGCTATATTTGGTTGTACCTAGAGAAGGCATCCATGAAGTTGAGCATTTGATGACTGGCCATGGCCTTAACAAGCAGATCTATGCGAGGAAAAGGATAATTGTCTTTGGGGCAAGCTCGGTTGAGGTTGGAGTAGTCGACACAGAGTCGCCATTTACCGTTATTTTTACGGACCAGGACCACATTTGACAGCCATCTGGGGTAGTCCACATTTTTGATAAACTGTGCCTCAAGGAGCTTATCTACTTCAGAAGCAATAACAGTGTTGCATTCCAGGTGAAAAATGCGTTGTTCTGGTGGAAGGGTCGGAAATAGGGCTTAATGCTAAGACGATGGGTGATGAAGGAGGGGTCAATACCCGACATGTCGGAGTGGGTCCAGGAAAATACGTCGTTGTGCTCAATCAGAAGGGCCATGATATCGGCCTTGGCCTAGGAGGATAGTTGGCTGTCGATCTTGGCAATTTTTGTCGGGTTGGTGGGATCGATGGGAACCTCGACAAGCTTTTCCACTAGTTCCCCTCTGACTAGCTCGTCTTCGTCTCTAACGTTGAGTGCTTCAATGATCATACCCTCCTTTAGTTTGACCTCTTCAAGTGAAGCGACGTAACATTCTCTGGCCAAGGTCTGCTCTCCCCTCACTGTGCCGACCCCAAGGTCGGTAAGGAATTTGACGGTAAAATGAAAAGTGAATGTGATAGCTTGGAAGGCATTTAGGCAGTGCGACCGAGGATGATATTGTAAGCAGAGAGACAGTCGACGACAAGAAAGGTGAGCAACTTTGTGGTCTGTCGCGGGTATTCTCCGATTGTGATGGAAAGATCGATGGAGCTGATGGAGGTCACCAAATCTCCAGTAAAACCGACCAATGGGGTTTAGAGAGGGGACAGACTTTCTTCCCCGACCTTGAGCTGGCGAAAGACATTTAGAAAGATGATGCCTGAAGAACTGTCGTTGTCGACGAGAACCCGTCTGACTTTGTAATTGGAGAGGAGGGCAGAGATGACGAGGAGGTCGTTATGAGGGTAACGGATGCCTGTGCAGACGGCCTCCGTAAAGGTGATGGGCTCCATCCACTGCTTGGGCTGTTTGAAAGGATGGTCCAATATGGCAACTTCTTTGTCTAAGCCTTGCCTTATTTTTCTGAGTTCTGCCCGCTGAGTCGAGCGAGATGGTCCTCCATAAGCAAGCCCGCCAGCAATAACTCTGATCTCTCTAACAGGTGGGGCAGGGTTACCTTGTGCCCGGGGTTACTGTAGAGGGCGATCATGACCTTGGTTAGGTTGTGCAAGTTGTTGAGGAGGGGTGCGCCGGCGGTCATTTCTGATAGGTTCAGTCATTTGCCTTTGCTGAGGGCAGGCATCCGTGAACCGACTGAGACGTCTGTGACGTATCAAGCCCTCGACCTGGTCTTTAAGGGTAACACACTCCTCCGTGTTATGGCCGTGGTCTTGATGAAAGCGGTAGTATTTGGACTGGTCTCGCCGGTTGGAAGGAGACCGTGACGGTTGGGATCATTTTAGGGGATAATCTTATTGAATCTGGTTCAAGACTTGTTCCATGGGGGAGTTAAGGGGGGTGTATCGTTCGAACCAGCCGTGCGGTCGGGTTGACGCTGATCGATCGGCTCAGGGTGGTCGGTCGGTATACTGAGGTGTTTGGTGAGTGAACTAGGTGTTTCTAGTTTCTGAGTCCTTTCTCTTCTCTCTAGGGGTCGGGTGTTTGGCTGTAGGATCTTGTCGGGCGGCTAGGGAATCTTCGACGTTCGTGTATTTTTGGACTTTGGAAAGTGGGGTTGCCATGGAGGTCGGGGTGTTTTTGGAGAAGGAAAAAATAAAATCAGATGATCGTAGACCGGCCATGAAAGCCGTGAGAATGACCTTGTCATCATTTTCTGCCACCTGCAAGGCCTCAGTGTTGAACTGGGTGACGAAGCTGCGCAGTGACTCTCCCTCTGTCTGACGGATGTTAAGGAATTGAGTTGCTGGACGCCGTTGGCGCTGGGCACCAATGAAGTGGCTGAGGAAGGAGTCACTTAGGTGCTGAAAGGTAGAGACAGAGTTTGTCGGTAGCTGACTAAACCACAGTCGGGCCAACCCCTTAAGTGTTACGGGGAAAGCCCGACACATGATTTCATCAGGGAATGCATGGAGGATCATGAGGGTCCTGTAAGTCTCCAAGTGATCGACTGAGTCCGTTGTACCGTCGAAAGAGTCAATCGAGGGCATTTTAAACTTAGGAGGTAGAGGTTTGTCCCTGATGGAGGCAATGAATGGTGAGTTGGCTGCGGTAGATGGTTTATGCTGTATGTTCTGCATGACTCCTTGGAGCTGGAGCTTCATGGCTCGGAGTTCCGCGTTCCAGAGAAGAACGTTGTCACCACCGGAATGCAGCGGGGGCTGGACACTACTAGCCTCTCCCTCGAGAGTGGGTGCCTGGACCGATGGAGGTGGGACCCGGGGTGGCGGGTTCATATCTGGGGGAGAGGGTCAAAAGCCTTCCAAGTTGGGTGGATGGGGCTGTTGGATAGTATGGCTCGGGGCTCATTCTTGGTTGGATGGGATATCTGGAGGTGGTGGAGGAGGCATAAGAAGGTTTCTTTGGAGTAGAGCATTAATCAGGGCTTGGTTTTGCTCGGCCAGGCAGTTAATGCTGTTGGTGAGCTCGGTGAAATATTGCGGCTGGTTGTTTGGATTGGGAGGGTCGGCGTGGTAGTCGGCAACATTGTGGTGAGAAACCATGGATCTAGTTGTGACCATCTACCTTAGTGGGTGGCAGGAAGGGGTTATTGGGAAAGGGTCTCCGGCGACAATGAGCACAACTGGCGCACGGAACAAAAGGTTTCCCACAGACGGCGCCAACTGATAATATAGCGTGTTCCAGATGGAACGGGTCAGACTGATCCACGCTTCCCAAACCGGTGCCCGATGTACCAAGCCCACAGAGAGACCTGCACAAGAGTTTAATGGGAAACGGGGAGTCTCCCAGCGAACCCTCCGACGAGCAGTTAGAAAGAGAGATGGAATATAGAGATAAATCAGTGCTAGAAAGCTTAACCTTTTTTCTTGTCTTCGATGCCTGCTTATATCCTCTGCTAATCATTTCGTTATCCCTTCCGACCTGTCACCTTGGCCGAAAGTCTATGCTCCAGCTTACCCTTTTCATGGTGAGGCCGTTCCGTCCCGACGGGCAGAGGTTATCGCAATAAATACTGTAAGGAACTTCATTAATGGCTGATGTGCAGTGCAATAACTTTGCAGGATCTTTGTCTGTTTATGTGGCTTGTCCTTCTCTTGCCACGTGTTTAGATGTCATTGGCTCTTAATGCCACGTTGAGCTCCAACAACGTTGAGTTTTAGTATTTGAATTATGTATTGGGCCCTAAGTGGTGGGCTATAACCTTTATGGGCTTACCATGTCAAAAAGTATATGATAATATTATTTTTGTAAATCAAATTTGTTTTCATGGGTTAAAGTGGAAGGTCCACTTTGAGATATCATTTTATTTAGGGTAAATTATTTAATTGGTCCTTATAGTTTATACGATGTGTTAATTTGATCCTTATTATTTTAATTTACTCAATTTTGTCCATTAATTTATTAGATTGTGTCATATTGGTCCAATAAATAACAATCGTTAGGTTTGGTGAATGGAAACTCAAACGATGTGTTAATTTGGTACTTGTAGTTTACATGATGTGTCAATTTAGTCCATGTTAAAATTTAACAAATTAAAATAATAGGGATCAAATTGACATATTTTTTAAGTACGTGCCAATTTTTCGTCTACCAAACCTAACGGTTGTTATTTTTTGAACCAATATGACACAATTTGTTAAATTAAGGGACAAAATCAAGCAAATTAAACTTTTGCCGCACATGTGGGAATTTTTTTTTTTTTTTTCAGAGATTAAACCATTTCTTAACTCAAGAATCACCCAAAACATTTCGAACCATTTCTACCTGCAATACACATCCAAAATAAAAATAGCACTTTGAAAATATCGGAATGCTTAACAAAGGTATAATCTTCACGTGAAAATCACGGG